>NC_090939.1:620066904-620768055 GCF_040938575.1 Ambystoma mexicanum | reverse complement strand
TCACAATAGGCACACTAGGGCTGATGGGAGTTGCTGTCCAAAACAACGGGAGCGGCTAAGGTTGCTGAGCTCTGTTGTAGGAGTATAACCGTCTGCAGTGTGCATAAATGGCAGAGGTACATAAGAAGGTAACCCGCTGAGTGGCCCTGGTTGTAAGATGCAGAATTGTAGCAATTGCAGAATTGAATTAATTCAAGAGAGGTATTTTTTAAGAGAATTCTGACATTTTGTGGAGAATGACCTTCATTGGCTCTTGAAATGTAGATTCCACTTTAGCTACATTTTTTTTAACTTAGTTATTTAATTTTTTAAATAGCTGTCGGTGCTTGGAGATCTGTTGCTCTGCGGCATTTTGACTAAAGGGAGGAAGATTGCTGAATGGAAATTGACCCGCTGTGTCTGGTAAAGATGGAGTTGCTGCTGCTTTTTTGGGACTTAGCTCAATTTTCTACGATGGTTGTTAAAATTCCAAACGATAATGGGTGAAAAACCAACAGTATCCTCTGATTGAATGTAAAAGCCTGCGTACTTCCTTTCTTCAGCCAATCAGTGAGCTCTGCGTGATGGGGACACTTGAGTATGGACAGGCTTTTTGTTAACAGACTATCAGGTAAGGATTCAATTTACTGGATTTGTCAGTGGAGTGTTCTTGATATTCAGGCTCTGATACCAAATTCATCTCAAATCCTTGGAGAAAACTTTGAATTTTGGATGTTGGCAGCTCTAGGTCCTGTATTACACGAGGTTGGGTCAGAGTGAGGGTTGGGATTCTACCTATACTAAAGGGTATGTATAATGAGTTGCTTGTACGAAATGGGATGGGGTCTACAAGGAAAGGGAGCAGAGGCAACTTTTATTTTGAATGTTCTGAGTCATATAGTTCTGCTGTTCCCCAGATAGTTTATGTACAATTTAAGAAAATAACATTTTGTAATATTATAATGTAGCAGAATTGGAAACGGAGACAAGGATACAGAAGTAGAGATGTTCTAAAAAATGGTCATGCCATTAAAAGCATGTCCAGTTCTAAAATTCAACAAAGTAAGACATGACACAGGTCTACAAGGCCAAAAGTGTTTTGACAATTCCTTCAGGAACCGAAAAAATTAAAAATAAACATTGGAAATGACATGTTTCAACATTTCTTGTGTTGCAGGAGGGTATAAATAGACCTGCCTACAATGGCCCGATTAACAAAAACTGGCACTGGAGCAAATCAAAGGATGCCCTTGAGCTTCACAGATTTGCACATGTTAACTCTTACTTAATTTACAAAGCCCAAAACTGGAGCAAATCGGAAGGTCCTTGCAGCATATCTAAAATGCCCTGGAGAAAATCTTTGTAAAACAAATGTACTCTAATATGATCCAGGCATCTCCTGTTTTAAGCTTTGTGAATCAATTATAAGGACGCAGGTGCAAATCTGAGATGATCAGAGACATCTTCTAATTTGCGCCAGTGCAAATCTTTGTGAATCAGAGGCTTTCTTTACACCTTACGCCCTGCTGACGTTTAGGTGTGTTCAAAGCATGTAGGAAATACCTACTGAAGGAAGAGTTAAGAAAGGGGATATATGTATGTGAGACATGGAACTCGGATAGTTGTAGATTTTAATACATGCAGAGGAAATGATGACCAGACAGAATGCAATGAAGGTGGTTTTACGAAAGGAGGCGCAGGGTATACAGAAATGGATATTGCAATGTGAGATACAAATGGAAAGGGAAGGCCATTGATTACATGTCGGTGCTCGGTGGGAGTGAGGCAGTTCAGTGGGAGGGTGGACAATGATAAACCAGCAGCTGGAATACGCCTTGGCTCAGGGAAGTCCGGAATGATAGATTACATCGGGCCTTGGGGCAGGGCGCCGGCGTGCTGCGAAACATGTCCCGGTCAACACAAGAATAGAATGTGATGGCTTCCCCCAGGAAGCATCCGCTGACTCATGACCAGCATCAAGATGAAGATGAACATGTACTGGGTAATAAAGAGCAAATAAAAAATAATGAAAAGTTGAACCGTAATAAAGAGTGCAGAGAACTTTGAGAAGATGGAATTATATTGCAAGAGCTGCGGAAAAGAGAAAATATATTGTGAGCTGGAAATAAAGTTGGAACCATCAGGATGGAAGTGATTAATGGTGTCATTAACAAATCCATAACCTGTAGGAATCCGATAAATGAAAAGAGGCACATTTAAAATTACAGAGAAGAAACAATGTGGGGTAAATGTCTGAGTTAATGATGCCACAGCAATGCCATTACCTGAAGGGGCAGTTCCCGCAAGTATTCCGCCTTTCTGTGGCCACGCCTATCTTGTGGATTAGCATGCGGGTGCTGGACCTTAGCGATCAATGCCCTTTCGCTTTCTATTTACCATTAACATTTTGTAAAGCGCTTTGAAAAAAGCGCTATAGAAATCAATAAACGCATTACTAAATGGGACAAACCATGTCCAAATTAGTCCAGGCCTGCCTTCGGTGTGGCAGACAGCTCTTGCCATCGCCCTAGAGAACCCCAGTCTCCTTCTGATCGCATTGGGATGAAGTTAGTCTGATTTGCGTTATGTGTAGTCCCTCTTCTGTAAGGACAGGGGAAAGCCAACTAAGGGTGGACACCTCTTGCCATTTGAAATGCTCTATTGAGCGTGATTTTTAAGCACTTGAGAAAGATTGTGAGAAACGCAGGAAAGAATGTAACTCGGGAACAATGTGGCACATGACGAAAGCAGGTCACACAGACTTCAGACAGGGCATGCATTTACGTAAGAATACGATTTAATGGAACAGTAATGCCGAAAAGGCTGTACATTTATGAATCAATTGCTACTATGGGAACTTCTTCTGCACCTCGGCATCAGTAGGCATTTTGGATGTAGTATAGGGACATAAGATACGATTGGTTTTTTGCAACACACTGTTGTGAGATCAATGAAAATTACATTTTAAATTTGTTCACGAAGGAAAGGATCAAAACGGTGGTTTAAACGGAGAATGCGCTTTCTTTTCTTATGCGGCTTTAAGAAAAGGGCAGATCTCCTGATTCACAAACATGACCTGCGCATTTCTTGGGTCTGCACGACTTCTTGGAAGATGCGCTGGCCAGCCCCCTTCCATACTTAGCTCAGACGCTAGTGTGTTACAGGCTCGCGTGGGTGCTGGAAGTGCACTTCACAGTGACTGGCCCTTTAAGAACCTGTCATTCTGAACGGTTAACAAAAAAAGGATTTCTATTCCTGTTTAGGGGATAGCATTGCAAGTGTGGCAACGGTGGTTCGAACCGAACCGCTGCTAGAGAAAATGATGTTGTCATGCTGTAGCCAACCCTTGCAACCTGCTTCAAAGAGCATTTCAGGGTGCATTCCATTTGTAAATTTGGGTTATGCATTGAAATGGGCAGAAATGCCCCCTTACTGCGTAAATGCATAAATAGGGTTGGAAAGAGCATATGAAGGTGCGCATCTTGGAGGAACACATTCAGATGGCCTTTGAGAGTAGGGTGCAGGTTTTTGGGGCGCAAGTGATGAAATGCGTAAGTGCATCTCAGCACTTGCTTTAAAACCATTGTCGAGAATCTACCCAATTATAACTTTCAAGATATAACTATAGGTACTTTTGGGATCAAGCTTAAAAATCATGAAATGAAAACAAATCAACCTGTTGGTGTGTGTATACTGCTATTGGATGGATGTATTTGTTACGGGAATCAGGGAATAGCGATTTTAAGATCAACTTTTAAAGTCATTATTCGTTTTGGCTACAAAGTGGTGCTATAAGCCGAAACTATGGCATTAGTGTACAGCTCGGAAGAAATGGCATGTCAGGAGGGATAAAAAGCTTGTAGGTGCTGTTTGCAGTGGCCAAAGTGGGCGTGAGCGATCCTCCTCTGCTTTTTTAATTAGGTTTTACCATTCCTATACTTTTATTTTAAGAAGAATCCATTCTGGAATGGTTTAGTTTTAAAATAAAGTGTATGAAGACGTTGAAAACATCCCCATGAGAGCTATCGTAGAACTGCTGGGTTGTTGCTGTTATTTTGTCAGTGGCTTGCTTTGGACAAAGCCCACTCCCAAGCCCCATCATAGCCCTTCTCCCACAGTAATCAGAATTTTTCTTCTGCATTTAACCCCTTAAGTGCCAAGGGCAAGGTATCTCATCCATGGTATTACCTCCCTGTTGCTTAGGACGAGATACCCCGAAATCACCAAAAAAGGCATTGGCACTGGGGGTGGGAGGGGGGGCATGGAAAACATACTGCAGGCACAGCTGTACATAAGTTAATGGGTAGGTGGGAGGAGTGACTTTATTTTTATCATGCCCCTTAAGTGGTGCGAATGGTGGGTGATTACAAGCGAGGGGTGCATGAAGCTGACTGCTGTGGAGGGGTGAATAAAGCTAATGGATGTCATTTATTTCAGCCTTTACACAGTGGTTGGGTGACATGGAGGAAAGGAGGGATCCAGGTATGGGGTTGGTATTGCACATGGGGTGAGCGTGGCAGTTGGGATTGAGGAGAGCAGGGGCTAGCCAACCAGGAACTTTGTTCCATTACTTCTTGTCGTACACATGGACCACTGGCTGTTTGGTTATTTGCCCACCAATTGACGGCCCATGGACATTTTAATCCATATGGCCATTCCCACCCACTTCCTACCCCTCTGCGCCCAAAACACATCCTCCTAGTATCTCTTCACGGTAGGCTTATCAAGTCTTACGAACACAATTTCAGCTCAAAGTGCCTGCCATTGTTTTTTTGTTTTTTTTAAAGCAGTCTTCTGAAATTGAATGACCTAATTGGATTTGTAAACGTGCTACTGGTGTCTTATAAATGGCTTAACCATGTCTGCCTTCAGCCATTGAATGTATAAGTACTATGCGTGTCCTGCACTGAAAGCCTATAAAAAGAAGTACAGCTTTGTCTTGTGCATACATAGTAAGCATTTGCCAGACACTGCTATTATATGCCCAGGTCCTTGCACCGTTTTGCAGCCGCTTATGGCCAGTTAATACCACTACAACAGTGACTGGCAAAAGCTTTTTCTATGCCTACATAAAAGCTCAAACTGGTGGCATCGCCAATGCGTGTTGTTGTTAAGCAGTAGCATGCAAATTAAACTGCTTTGATAATAGGTCTCAATAATTGCGTTTGGTCTTAATGGTTGCTGTGGCTGCTGCCTGTGACACTTATTCGCTGATAGATTTTCCCAAGTCATATCATTGATTTCCAGTCCTACACGCTAATTTCTGGACAGGATAGGCAACATAATAAAAATAGCCAACCATTGTAATGTTCAAATGGTTTTGTGGCTTTTATATTGTGCTCGAATACTGAAATCCAAAGCTCTATCTTATAGGAACATACCATTAATACACAGCAGGGTTCAAGTCCTAAAAATTAAAGTGGGGGGACACATCAACAAACTCAATGGGAAGTGACCTCGCCAGAAATGAGCATATCAAGGTGAATCCTGCACATTTGATTAAATTGGCTTTGCATAGCCACCCAAATTGCACAGGACGTATGGCATTTGCCTTTCATAAAATCAACACCGTCACAAAACCAAGAGAGGATATTTTCTTCTAATTGTGTTTTTGAAAACGTTAAAAGATATGCATGTTTTAAACTCCAAGAACTACTACAAATATTTTCCCTGGAACCTGCAGTATTGAAATGAGACATTTCACCTTTCGTTGTTTGTTGTTTTTCATGAGGTTGTATCGTGTAGTGGGGAAGTGTCTAACCTGCAAGCCTGATGACTGTGGTTCAATCCCTGAGGTTGCCTTTAATTCATAAATTCAAATAGGACATTCAATGTTTCTCATTTTAGCTGGGGGTGGGGGGACTGAGTCCACCATCTGAAAAAAGTGGGAGGACTCCGTCCACCTGCGTGTACCCTCGACTTTAGCCCTGATACACAGTATAAAGTACCACCAGCCGTCCACACAACAGCTGCCTTTATAAGGTTGCAGAACTCCACAGGGACTTGCAATATCTTTTTTCAAGAAACAGTCCTTATAATATATGTATTTTAGCCATAGCAACCTCAAATCCTGATGTCCTTTTTACTTTTCCTCACCATTTTTTTCATTTACTTAACATTTCTCTCTCTTTGTCTACAATCTTTATCTCCATTTCTTCCTCCCACTTTCTAGCATTATAGCATATTGACATTGTGGGCCTCATTATGAGTAAGGCTGTGCAGTAAACAAGTGATGGTAACTAGGTTAGCAGTACTTTTTTGGCAATAACGGCATTATAATTGTTTTTACCATGCAGCCGAATTCTGAGTTTGACGTTGAAGTGGAGAGTTCACCATCATGCTGGCAGTAAATCCTCCACTTTATTATTCAAAATGGGCAGAATGACAGCGACGGAATTACTGCTCGTGGCAATTCTGCAAAAATCCCCAAGGAGTCATGTGGACTCCCAAAATGAGAATTCACACTGCAATTTCACCACTCGTAGTCCTGTGGTAAACCCTTGGGACCAAGTGGCGCTAATCTGTTTTGGCAGTAATTTGACGGATTTACTGCCAAAATAGTACTGAGGCACCATATCTTTTATCTCTGTTAACTACTTTTCTTTTCTCCATTTTCTACATGCGATTTCTTGCTCTATCATTAGTTTTGCTTTAGAATGCGTCTGTTTATCCTTTCCTTCACTCTAGTTATTTATGTCTTTTGCATATTCTCTATTTTGATCGGTTTTCCATCATGTTTTCCTAACTCTGTTCTTCCTCTGAAAGTTCCCTGTTTATTTACTCAAGTTATCTCTCCAATTTCTCACTTTTCTTACTCTTTTCAAATGTTTTAACAAGTCTTCCACCACCATTCAGCGAGAGCCTTCAGTTGGCTTCTGGATCTGTCCGGGCGGTTGTGGCATCACTGCACTTTCTTACCAAAAGACCAGTCCTGGTTTTCTTGTTAGAAGTGAAATGTGACATCTCAACTTTCTTATTATAAAAACATTAAGTCTAGGTCTTGGTAGTAATAGACTTTGTGAAGACTCCAATATCTATGTCAAAACATAATACATAGGGCCTGATTCATGGAATTATCTGCATAGAAAATAAGGAGATTTAACGCCAAACTATGTGCAAAATCTTCTTAGTCAATTCATGGAATCGACTGCGTGGCACTTTTTAGTACTGTGCAGGGACTTTGTGGAGGTTTAGCACGTCTCTGCGAGCGGCTGAGTGCCTTGCACGAGACACCATGCAGAGCGTGGGTGCGGCTTCTGCAGAGGGCAGTGAAGGTAGCAAAATTCGGAAAATGAGGAAGAACAGGGGAAAATGTGCATGTTACGAGGGACGATTCGCAGGCAGTCCATCTCTCGCCCACTATTGCGCAGAACAATTCGTATTCATGGATCTGACTGCGCAACCTCTTGGGGGAGAAATGGCCTTGCAAAGCCCTCATACTATCCGCCGCTCGAAGGCAGCAATACAGAAACGTGCACATAGGATTCACCATGCATAGGTCAGGTCGGGTGTTGGATTTCTGGGTGTGTGTACGCAGCCGGATTCCGATCTAACTTTAGGGATGTGCATATGCAGTGTAGTGTGGTGCAGGAACAGTTTACGAGGGTTTGCATGCAGATTTTCTGAGTTTTACCCGAGTTACGAAGTATTGTATGTATGTTGTCAGGGTGCCAGTAACAGTTACAGGGGACCCCGCGCAAGGTCCCCAAGATGCACAGCTGTTTGCGGGGAACCACACGCACTGTTTGAAGGGTGCATCTATTCGCTCCAGGGGGAGCACGCAAAGGCGGCTGTTCTGGTTGTTTTTGCTTTGCTTGGGGGTGTGATGGGGGTGTTCCAGATGTGACTTGCATACATGCTTACTTTGCACAAACAATTCCATGAATACGCAGAGCACGCATTTTTTATTTTGCGTGCAGGCTTGTCCAGTGTCCTTCTTGGTGCACAGTCCTTACAGGATAAATGCACACTTTTTTATGAATCGGGCCCATAATGTTCTTTTTGCAATTTAGTGGGGATTTTCTACCTCATCTGCAATATTAAATGAACATCTTTACACTAAAGCAGTTACTTGTTTCAATTTGTTTAAAAAGTCACAATGCCTGCTTCCAGAGGCAGCTGGTAGTAGCCATCGTCTCTCATTAGTTAAACAATAATCCCCTACCAGCAGGGTTTCACTGGTCAGTAATGAGACAGTAATCCAAGTTAAAGACCTGGGTGATGAGTGGCCATCTAGTGTAGTAGCAGGGCCATTTCTACCCAGTGAAGCCTGGCTGCAGGAGTCTTATTGCTATTATCACTCTGGTGTGTTAGCTAGAGTGCAAATAGCTTACATTTTGAATTGGCACAGCAGCCATTCCACAAGTTAAAACAATAACTATAAAGTAGGGGGGTCTCCAAGTCCCCTCTCCATTTGGATGGTGTCCATCTATGAGGCGAAGAGGGCACGCAGCAGAGCACAGACGAGTGGCTGTGAGTTGAAAGGGGGTTTGTTTTGAAGGGAGTAGGCTGCAAGTAAGTCCTGTGGTTTGGAACATGTAGAGAGGTTTGTAGGGAAGATGTTCAGGGCATGTATGTGGCACGAATCTGTGTGATTTTACCCAGGATAAATAACCCGCGACGGAAATGACCACATGGGAAATGTACGCAGTACAGAAATGTTCGTACATTTCCCATGCGGTCATCAATTATAAAACAACTCCAAATATATACAAACACACACCCCCTCCCACACTCCCAGCACACCCACACCCCCACCATCAACAAATCCCCAACACACCCCCATACCCCAGTTTACCTTTCATTTTGATGTCCCTGCAGCGTGGGTTCACGTTCACTTCCGTGATCTGGAACCGGCGCCGCAGGGTCCATTTCTTTTTTTTTTTTGGGCAGCTGCAGGATTTTCCCCTGCAAACCCCGCTCACTATACTGTGTAATATACTGAGCGGGGTGTTGCGGGGGACACCCCCGCAGCCCCTGGCTTTTTTTTCCTTTTTTTTCGGTCGGGTGTGCTGCGGGGGTTTCCCCCGCAACCCCTGCTCACTATACTGTATAGTGTAGTGAGCGGGTTGTTGCGGGGGACACCCCCACAGCCTCCCACCTTTTAAAAAAAAAATTCGGTTGGGTGAGTATAGTGAGCGGGTGTTGCAAGGGACACCCCGGCAGCCCTGCCGCAGCCTTTTTTTTAAATGTTTGTTTTTGGACCGACCTCACCAAAAGACCTAAACACACAGCACAAAAAGTTCAAACTTTTGGTAGTTCGAACTGTTTGTGGTGTGTGTTTTAGGTCTTTTGGTGAGGTCGGTAATTTTGGGTTAGGTAATTTTGGGCCATTCCTGTGGCACACAGTCTGCAAACGGCACCCGAGAATGCAAATTAACCCATTGTAGCGCTGGAATTGTGAGCCCCTACAATAAGCTAGAGCCCACATTCTGAGTGCTCTGTCGGCTGAAGTGACATCACCTCAAGGGTGCTCCTTGGCTGTGAATGATTGTGCTTGGCTGTTAAGGTCTGTGTGCAAAAGAAAAGGGACTTGGAGGGAATAGAGGAATGCTGAGGGAAAGAGAGGTGGTGGGGAGCAAGGGAAATATGTGCAGAGAAGGCAAAGAGGGTGGCATGTAGCAGAGTGCCGCAGGCACAAAAAGTAGTGGAAGGAGAGGCAGCAGGGGCAAAGAGAGAGGAAAGGAGTATATCATAAATGAGAGAAAGCAGGAGGAAGAGAAGAAGTAGAAAGAGGGTGAAGAGCCAGGAAACAAGGGTTAAAGAGCGGTGGAAAGAACAGGTGAGGAGCAAGTGACAAAGGGCCTGAGGTGAAGCTATCAGAGATGAGGTGAAGAAGCAATGGCTGCCCGTGAAGTGCCTTCCTTAAAGGAACAAATACAATTCCCCTAAGTGTGCGCAAGGAAGACACAGCACATCACCTCTACCTTTGCAACCTTCTAAAGGCGTTTGGATTGGGTTTCATGTCTTTCTATAGTTAAAGAACTTAAAGGTAACATACAATATTGTATCATCCCAGTTGCACTACTTGATCAACATATATAACACATTGAAGAGTCCTATTTTCTACAAAGAACTCCTTATTGTTACGACGAGAATGGCCTCACTGGCGGGCCGAACATGGATGTAACTGCTCATTGGCTGAGTCAATATGGGAAGCAGGGTGCTAAAGGAATCATTTTAAAGGAAAATGGTTTATGATATGATATGATATGATATGATATGATATGATATGATATGATATGATATGATATGATATGATATGCCAAGCATACAATCTTTTGTTCCCCAAATAATTAGATAGGCATAAGATGCCGCCGTGGAAATGTTGGATGGGTGCTCTAGGAGAAGCAGCGTTTCCATTTCAATGGACAGCTATGGTCTAAGGTGGTGGAGCAGATGAAGGCTGACGAATGTAACCAAAGTCAGATAGGTTTCCCTTTTTAGTGTGGGCTATTAGGTGGCGTTTAAGCACCATCCATAAGCCAACACGATTGTATTGGAGTACAGGCAGGAGGGAGATGACCTTTGAGGAGGGACACATAGCTTGTGGGTCTTGTTTGGTTATTCACCCACCCATTGACTGCCCGTTGCCATGCTAACCCCTATGGCCATTCACACCCATTACCTTCCCCTCCCCAACCAACACGAATCCTCCTGGGATCTCTTTGAGCTCACCCTTTCAAGAAGTAACATCAAACTTTAGCCTGCATGTGTTATTCCTCAGAAGTCTGCTGAGAGTTACTGGCTTAAGTGAAACTGGAAATGGTTACTGGTGTAATACAAATAACCAAGCGTGCCTTTAGCCACTTAATTTATATCTCTTCCATGCACTGAAGTCCTGTTAAAACAAGCAGTGACAAAGGTAGCAGTTTTGGTTTGATGTATTAGGTAGGCATTTGCCATGTAACGCAATCATATTCCCAGGTAATCACTTTCCAGCTCTTGCGATCATATGGCTATGTAGTATTATATCAGTGCCTAGCTAATGTCTTTCCCATACCTACACAAAAGCCCAAACGCTTTGCGTTGCCAATGCTTGTTTTATTTAGTAGGATAGTGGAAGGAGACAAGAGGTAGGCGAGAGCCAGAACAGACTGTTGGAATGCAGGCATGTAGCATTTTCTAAAGGCTGCATTCTGAGCATCCTGACTGGCTGCACCCACAGCCCAAGGTGCCCATTTCTAATTAGCACACGTTTTGGAAGGTTCTAGTTGGCTCAGTCAATCAGGAAGGGGAATTCCAAGCAAATAGCAAATTCCACCCTCTATGATCCTGTATATGCTCAGATTGTTCATTCTTGATTGTCTGGACCACGCGCAACGAGGTCGGACAGCATCCTCCCAAGAAGAATCACTGTGGAGGAGACAGACCCCAAAATGATTCCCCCCTTCTGAGCTCCAGCATGGAGAGGGCCAATGCTGGCTGCCTTTCCTCCAGCTTCAAGCAGCAGACATTGAGAGAAGATTTGGGCCTCAGTATTCAACTAAATTGCGCAGGTGGTTGCTAGTGCGGCAGTGAAGCCCCGTTTAGAGGCACTGCTGGGCTTCGCTGAGGGTCCTAAGGGAGAACAGAGGTGCTGTGGGGCCAGAAAGTCTTGGCAGAATCTATTTGGGCTGTGCTTTGACCCCGGGACACCACTGGCGGCAGAATTTACTGGAGAGCAGCGGTGCTGCAAACATCAGATTTCCCAAACTACTGGAAGGAACCATGTACTGAAGAGCATAACATCTAGCCCCCTGGCTCCCACCTATGGGTAGAAGTAGCCTTAGCACTAAAGGGGTGCACGTATTCATGGCTATTGGGCCGCCTGCCCCAATCCTTCCTTAACGGCCCTTGTTTTGCTTGGGTTCATAAAGTTGGCCTCTGTGCAGCTAAAGTGTGGGAATCCCAATTCCCTCCATATTTGCGAAGGTTACATTATATGTGGGTTCTGGCAGTAGTGTGCTTATAATTAAAGAATGACAATATTTGTCAATTACAGTAGTTTAACATGCGATTAGTGACATCACAATCACATGCCAGAAGTCAGATCATGTAACTAGTGTGTCAACCACGTCCACTTAAATAATGGGATGTGTGATGAGTGGTGTACTGCTCTCTCTGAGTGTGCTTGCACTTCCTCTCCTTTTGGCTGGATGTTTTTATACAGGGCATCACTGGCAGCACTCAATACTAACATGCCAGGGGAACGGTAGAATCACATGTGGGGAGACTATAAACAACTGCGCCAGAGCTGCAATTCACCTCACCACTCCTTCATAGAGTTGCAGCAGTGCTTGGGGGAGGGGTCATCGCAGCTCAGTTTCCATAGCGCCGAAGTAAGCTGCTAAAAAAGATGGCGTCCGCATTTGCCGAGAAAACTGCCGCAAGGTCTATTTTGGTTTAACATTTTCTAAAAGTGGTTGTATGGTCACAGGCCTTTTGCACCGAATAACCAGCACATGATGCCTAGGACTTGAGCCAGGGGAAAAACAACGAAGAAATACATGTTGACATCGCTGAGAAAGTAAGTGAGACTCGCTGAGAAAGTAAGTGAGACCCAGACGGTCAATGATAGTCTTGAGAAAATAGAAAATGGCGCACTTCCGTGCTTTGCCCACCTGTGTGCAGCTGACGAAAGAGCATGCATGACCACTCCCCCCCCATAAGGTCTGCAAAGAAGAAAGATAGATACAGGGACAAAGAAACAATGACACGAGTAAGAAACGGATTCAAGCAAAAGGAGAAGAAAGGACAGAGGATATAGGGAGAAAGCAGCAGACAAATGGCGGAGAGCAAGTAGAAGGAGGACGGCGCAAACGGAATGGGTGGTAAGGCAATAAGAACATTAGAAAAAAGAACTGAGAAATTACAGCACAGATTACCATCATCTAAGGACGAAAAAGAAGTCATAGAAAAAAAGCATGATTACAGATTTTAAAAAAAAGAAAATTGAGCCGGGGTGACAGGCCGTTTACGCTTAGGAAAAATACTGAAAACAATAAACAATAATAGCGTATTTCTTACAGTGACATAGAACCCGTTCCGCTTGGCATTACACTATTATTAGGTGTGTGTGTGTGCCTGACTAATCAACAGATTGCCACCGTGAAAAGAAAGCACTGGACGACAACACTGACTGCGCATGACGTCCTGGATGGTTTAATGGAACGCTGACATGGTTTTCCAATATTGCAAATGTCTGGAGCTTTCCTGTGTTAGAGAGACAGTGAAATCTTCTCTGCCGCCGTGGAGCCCCCCTTTCCCCCTTCATTCCCAACACAGCCCCCTCCGCTCGGCCCTCTTCTTCAGCAAAGCAGATGTTTGGCCTGCCTCGTGTTAAGAAAAATCGAGTTATATGGTTTCATAGCACAAGATGCGCAATGTTTGCTACAGTTTATTAATGTTAACCAAATAAAAATGACATTAGCGCAGAAGATCTACATGACACCCCAGAACTCCCTGGATGGGGGGCCAGATGGTCACCTCGAGCCGAGGTAATCTGGTAAACTCTGCCGAGAGGCGAGCTATTGATTGAATCTCTGACTTTAAATGCGGGCCCCATATCTACACACGTCCACACTGATATCAGTTGCGTGAAATCCAATACTGAGGTGTAGATGGGGAGATGGTGTTAGCGGCTGCCTATTAAAACTGTCAATTCCATCTGTTCTCCAATACTTTAAGAGGCCGGCTGTAGTTTTTAATAGATCGGGATCAGATGAGCAGGTCATGTTACAAGGTTGCTATTGGTTGGGAAGTGCGTCTAAATCTGTAATTAAATGATACCGAATAGGTGGGCTTTCCTGGCTGGCCCTGGAATGAAATCCGCAGCCGGCGCGACAAATAGTTTAATGGCAACAGGAGGGCAGGGCAGTTTCTTGCAGCCGCTGGTGGTGTTGCGAGCAGGCAAGCAGGCAGAAGTCAGAAAGTAAATCCGGCAACATGATTCCATACGTTCAAAATCATCCCGTGCAACCACGAGGCTCAGAGTAACTGTGTATTGATATATAAATGCAAACCAGGGAAGGACCAACAGGTGGAGAAGCCTTCATGTGCGTTCACCAATGCAGCATTACTCGGCGCATTTTAAGGCACATTCACAGAAACACGTGCATGTGAGATGCGCTTGCACCATTAGTTTCACCGCCGCTCTACTAATTAACAACTGGAGAAGCGTTGAAAGTGTTTCAGTGCCCCAATGACCTTGGAGTTAACAAAAAACGTGATGCATGGAATAAAGGCAATTTCAGCCTGGAAAGGATGAGCAAGGTCATTGCTTCTGACGGCCTTTCCCGTGATATACCTTGTGGAATGTAGCGAGTGTGTTTTTGGTGTTTGTGGCATTTGGTGAAGTGCGGCCTCGTCTGAAGCAGAGTCAAAACTCTAACATCATCTGGAGCCTGAAGCCCACCCCCTCCCCTGGCCTGGCTGTAACCAGTAAGAAGCCTTTAACAAAGGATTACTCACTTCTGAATGTGTAATTGACTTCCCTTCCACTGTTAAAGCCCGGAAGGTGGGGAGGTGAGGAGTGAGTGAATAATAGGAAGGGAGAAATAAAAAGAAAAAAAAAAGACATTCCGGAAAAGGCGCAAAGGGTCTGCAACCTGCGCAAAACAAAAAATAAACCGTCAGGCTGTAAGAGTGCAGTAACTGTGGAATCTTTGGGGTTAGGCCTGGGACCCCGTAAGGTGGGAGCAGCGATTGAACATTCTGGATCTCTGCCTGCTGCTATCCGAAGCCTGACCCCTGCCTCTGGCCTAGTCACAAAGTACTTTCAGGCCAAAAGTGCTATAGCACTCAGGAGTCTGGCTGCGCCTGCCAAAGCTGATGAAAAAATTCATACATATTTGGGAATATTACCATAAGAGGCACATTCAAATTCCACTTTTTGGGACTTCGATAAGAACTCTCTCTTAAGACTCTGCTACCAGATGTGTTCTGGTGGTTGCGCGCTGACCTAGCGAGGGAACCTGGCTGAAGCAAATGTAAACTCTGCAGGTTTTGGACTCTTAACTGTATACTCAGAGGTTCCAGAGTTTTCCATACCCATCACTATTGCCTCTTCCTCTCAGGCTCTGCTTCCCCTCCACCCTTACCACCCTCGACTATTCTGCCCCTTGCAGCCCATCTTTCTTCGCAATGGCTCTCTGCTACCCCAAACACGTTCCATTCCCCCTCTGATTGCCCTCTGGACGGTGGGGGGATGGGTGAAGGGTGCCAGCTCCCAGTGGCAAGGCAAGCTGTTTTGCTTTCAGGGAAGAGCTCCCCCTCTGCAGTGGATCCTTCGGTGTAACTGGAGACAGGCACTTCATAGGAAGTGTTGAACTTTGCAGTAACAGTCCTTCTTAAGCTGTGCAGCAGAATCCACGAGGATGTCTTAAAACAAAATGACCAGCTGGAGGCATTAAGGGAGGGTGTGGCAATCTGTCTCAAAATAGGCTGCAAGGAGAAGACTTCCCATGAGGCAGAGCCGCATCATGGTCCAGGGCGCAGCATGAGGCCGACAGGGCGATTATTATTCCATCCCAGAGCCCTGTCCCCAACAACAGCGTACAGAAATTCCACATGTAATCGCCCCTGAGTTATCCCACGCACAAACAGCCAAACAAGGAAAGTTGCAGCAAATAAAGAGATGAATCCTGAGATTTCAGTTAAAGAACAATCTCTTCTCTTAAACTCAACTATTGTGTCAGAACAAGACAACAAAGCATAGGAAAAAAAGGTTGTCTCTTCAAAAAAGGCGCAGCCAACTGAGAATTTAGCATTTTGACCAGCTGGCTCCTTCAAGAAAATGAGTCCCTAACTGACTCCATCCAGGACTCTACCCTCAGTGGCCTTGACAGGAGGGTTTTCAACGAGGCAGTGCCAATTGTAGCTGTAAACCACCCCAGTGAAGAGCGGGGGTGCAGCGTTACAGCAGGATCTTCCTCTGATCAAGTCGCAGGGTTGTCCACGCAAGTGCCATGTATGTGGGGTCCTGTTAAGGTGAATGTCTCTCAGGCTGGCAATAGACTATCATGGTCGGAAAGTAATGTCTCAAGGGCCTGTGAAATACTGTGGCAAGAGCTCAACATGAGCAAGGTTTGTTCCCTAGGTGCTTTCCTCAAATGAAATTGAATGCTGGTTATCAATGATTGCATCCTGTGCTGGCAAAAAGAAAGGTAAGATTATTTCCAGGCCAGGAAAGCTATGTAGGCACATGTATGACCCCGAAATTATAAGTGCAAAACATTCCCTAAGGAAACAGCTGTGCCTGCTGCGTAGGCTATCCCTCTCCTCTCTCACAGCTCAGCGAGAAATAGCCAGAGTTAATAAACAATATAGAAACTGGGTAGCGAGGAGGAAAAGAGAGGGCAGGATTGGCAACTGGCAGAAAATGATCGATGCACCACAGTGGACATAGACACCAGAAAATGTACTATCAGAAAAACTGGAGGGAAACTTAAGCGTCCCCATATCAACAAAAGCGAATTGCTAAGAACATGGGGCAAGATTCCTGCCCTGCGTATCCTAAGTTCATCTAACTTTGAGTACGTAGAACCTATGAAAACTGGGCATTCAGGCGGCTCTAGAATGCACTGCAGTCTCCCTGTTACGGCTTCCCTGGTCCGTGCCCAGCGGAAGTCACTGGAATATTTGGGGTTCGAACTGGATTGGGTACCAGAGACACTGGCTGACTCAAAATGCTGTAACCGCTGCACTAAAAGCAAGAGCTCATTATGGGAACTGGCTATGCCATGGGTGGAGTCGACTACCCATTTAATAGACAATACCTACGGCTGGCAGTGGCTGAACAAGATGCTTGAGAGTGTAGGGGGGCCAACCAAATGAAGATTCTACTTGACCACCTGGAACATCAGAGGCCATTCCCACTTTTTCCAAAAAGGCCCCTCATTGGATTTTACTCGTACAAAACGAGATACTTATGCTTATGCTGCAAGAAACTTGGTTAGCAGACCCGTTTTTGATTGATGGGTACCATTTAAATCAGCCCTGGCTAAAAAGGGCCTACAAGGTGCCCTTTTGGAGGGTTGCTGATAGGTTTAACCCACAAGCATGAGTCTAGAGCAATTTGTCCTCCTGTTCCAGCAGGTAATGTCTTAGCGGTGGAAGTTATTTTGAAATGGTCCTTCCCAGTTAAACATGTGTTGGTAAAAAATATTTATGACCTACCAGGGGGCGGCTCGACTGATGACATTTTTCTCTATGTCGACTCTGTGATTATTAACTGGGTCAGATCTCCCTGAGAGGACGCTATCATCTTTGGAGGAGATTTGAATATGAGGTGCGGTGAGCATAAGACAGTGGGGAATTTTAATACTGTTCGTTCAGAAAGCACAATGGAGGCAAAGGCTTCAAATGGGAAGGGAAAACAATGGCTAGAGTTGTTATCAGAGTGGGATCTGGTTGTACTGAATGGAAGAACAAAAGATGATATTCCAGGGAAACCATCTTGGCAGGATGGGGGACGACCTTCAACTATATGTAATAATGTCCTGATTGAGAGAATTGCTGAATTTGGGCATTCTTATTCAAAAATTAAGGGATTGTGCAGCCTCGAAAGCGGTGTGGGCATTTGAGTCTCGGGCCCCTGAATAGGGGGCTCTGTTAATGTGAATGTCTCTCAGGCCGGCAATAGACTATCATGGTCGGAAAGTAATGTCTCAAGGGCCTGTGAAATACTGTGGCAAGAGCTCAACATGAGCAAGGTTTGTTCCCTAGGTGCTTTCCTTAAATGAAATTGAATGCTGGTTATCAATGATTGCATCCTGTGCTGGCAAAAAGAAAGGTAAGATTATTTCCAGGCCAGGAAAGCTATGTAGGCACATGTATGACCCCGAAATTATAAGTGAAAAACATTCTCTAAGGAAACAGCTGTGCCTGCTGCTTGGACTGTCCCTCTCCTCTCTCACAGCTCAGCGAGAAATAGCCAGAGTTAATAAACAATATAGAAACTGGGTAGCAAGGAGGAAAAGAGAGGGCAGGGTTGGCAACTGGCAGAAAATTATTGATGCCTTAAAAAGCTGCCAGTCAGGAAGCATATGGCGGATTCTGGCATCAGCCAGGAGTCCAACTGCTCAGTTAATCTTGAACCCAGTTATGGAGAGTCTGTGGATGAGGTTTATCTATTCCAAAAAGTCTGTTGTTGAGGACTGGCAGGAGTCAATGGGGTCACTGGGGCCTAGCTGGCCCATTGAGTTTATTACTAGTAATATCTGTAGTCATGTGCAGGCCCTTAAACATTTTAGGGCCCCTGGGCCTAATTAGCTATTTGCTGCAGAACTGAAGGGTAAATTGTGGGAAGATGTACTATGGCCTCTATTTAAAAAGGTTTGTTCCACTAAAACCATCCTCGATTCTTGGAGAAAATCAATAATGGTCCCAGTCTACAAAGCTGGGGACCATCTGGCCCCTGAAAACTATCGATTATTGTTTTGCTTGACATTACAGGCAAGGTGTTTTCTCTACTTGTTTTGGAACACCTATGGAACTGGGTCACAGACAACAACATATTGCACCCCTTCTAGATGGGGTTTCGCTCTGGGTCCAGTACCATCCACAAAATACGAGCACTGACCACAATCGTGGACACCAACACTTCGACCCAGATCTGTCTTGACGACAATGTCCAACTGTCAGACACAATGCAAATTAGCATGGGTAAACGCCAGGGCTGTATGTTGTCTCCACTGCTCTTTAACATCTATGTAGCAGTCCTATTGAATAGGCGGAGGGAAAGAGCAGGCTGCCTCCCCAGGGTTGGTAACATGCCCATTGGCAGCATGCTCTACGCCGACGACCTGGCAATTTGTTTACCATATGCTAACTGAGCGAAAAAGCATGTTGAATGTACTGGAAATGTATGCAAACGAGAACCAGCTCTCTATAAACCTCACCAAAACTAAGGTCATGCTAGTTTCATCAAAAAGCATTCCCAGGACTAAATTGTTGACATCGGTGGGAGTAGGGGAATACGCCAGTTCCTATAAATACCTGGGTCTCGATATCTCCTCAGGTTGGGGTTACGGGGCCATAAAAGACCAAAGAAAGAAGGGCCAGACAGATAACATACATGTCTAGAAAATCTGTGCTGGTACACGCTGAGATTTCATTAAAAGGAGTCCTGTTACTGTACAAACAATGGCTATGTCCAACTGTTTTGTACGGTCTTGAAGCACTTGACATGACAGATTTAAAATGGTTGGATGGCGTTGAATCTCATTTTTGGAAGGTTGTTCTGGGATTGTCCATCTCATCCTCGATTGAGTATATCCTCCTAGAGTTTGTCCTGACATCTCTGAAAGCCCAACTTCTGATCCGTAGGGGTGCCCTGATGTTGAAAGCTAAGACAGCTCCAATTTTTCCTTCGCTATCAATATTGAGTAGGAGTTATGCCCTGGGTAAGCCGGGAAAAGCTCCTCTTCCCAGTCAAAATTATTCTATGAATTATGTCAAAAGATGGATTGGTCTCCTGACTTTGACAGATGTTCAGACTTCTCTGTGCTTAAAGGGACATTTAGCCGACATGTGGTCAAATGGGACTGGCTTGATAATTTTGAACATCTGGCCAAATTAAAGGGACATGTGAGCATGACACATGTGATTTACCATTTCATGCAGCCAGAACGTTATTTGCTGCTTTGCCCAGATCCAGCAGTTCGCAACTTTAGGCTAAGGGCCTCATCACAAGTTTGGCGGTAACTCTTAAATGCGGCGGTAGCGCTATTACCGCCGCATTTAAGGGTCCGCCAAATCACGGCTTCGGCTGATTTCACCCCAGCTGTCAGCCAGGGGGAAATCTGCTGAAATTTCGCGCTCTTACTGCCGGCGGGAAATCTTTTAGATTCTAGTTCTTTTAGAACTATATACAATACATTTATTATATACATGTGAATACACATACCAATATCCTTCCTTCTGTCATACAGAAGGCTCTCAGCAGGAAAACACTAATGTGGATATTTATGAGGACATGCCATCTCCTATTGATGACACCAAATAAAAACCTGTAGAGGCGAACATTTCCCTGGAGCCAGAAGAGCATCAGGGCCCTTGCTGGTTGTGAATGGCCATGTGGAGGATACAGTATGGGAATTGTCTGTCTGGGAAGATGATGAGGCCAGGGACCCACTATATGACTGTATTGACACCCTCCCCTTTCTCTAGCATGCCAAAATAAGTCCATAGAGGGGCATGCTCGAATTGCCTCATCTGACACCCATGCTGTCAATCAGGACATAGCTCACTTCCATCCAATCACCTCTTGGTGAGAGACTGCAGCCTGTCTCCAAGGCAGTTGCTGGACCATCCAGCAAGATTAGTGCAATCAGGCAGGTCATAGCAGGTGAGATCAGGGACATCTAACTTATAGTCTGGAGCACAGTGCAAGGAGGAAGAGCTGCCTGTCCATACTGAAACATTCGGACCGCATGGCTGCTGCTAACCACATCACACGTAGTTGCAATGGTGACTCAATCTAGCAGCAGTATCATGCCAAGTGAGGTTTCCCTCAATCAACAGGTTCGGTGTTGGGATGCAAGGGCAACATCTTAGTCAGGCAAAGAGATTTAGACAAAAAAATATATATTAGCCAGTGTCCTAGTGTTAGCAGTTCTCGTTGGGTGCAGCTGAATGTGCATTTACCCATTTGTAGTTAGCTTTGACACATATTAGAAACACCATACAGAAAGAGCAACAATGTATTCACATTGCGGTTGCAGAGGTTAAAGATAGGATGACGTATCTTGCATTTAGTGGTAGTGTACAGTATTATGTTTTAAAGGATAGGTGAGCAGGTAGCTGACACGTAGGATTATGCAATGGAGTCAGAGAAGTGTTGTGGTAAAGGCGAAGTCCGGGGGCTAAAGTAGCAAGAGTTCTGCCATGTTGAATTTTAGGGCATGTTACAGGATGCATTTTTGAAAGTATGAGAAACAGGCTCATCTCAGTTAGTCCTGAGACAAGTCCCTCCCTTCTTCCCCCCAGAGAGAAGATTCAATGTCAAGGTCACACGTAACCGCACTGTGTCGATAACAGTTAATTGAGTCAAGCTGCAGAGTTCAGAGGAGCTGCAATGGGAATGTTGGGTCCAGGGAGAAAGGGTAGGGTGTGCCTTTTGTAGGTTACATTCATGTAAGCAGGGCATGGGGTTCTGTGATGCCAAGAGGCTTGATGAAGATTTAGAGCACTACTGCCCTCACCCTAAGAGTGGTCATCCTATTTGAACTGCAGGCTCCTCACTCTAGGGACAAATAAATATGTGAAATTCAGACATAAGTGTGATCCCTGATCATGTCATTCATGGGCACCTGGGTTCCCAGAGAGATAAGGGGGGGAGATGTGCTAGGGCTGTACCATGAGTTTGGGTGGGAGGAGCAGAGGTGATGCCTATACATTTATCTACAACGTTGGGAGCTGTTTGATGTCTCTGGTATAATGAGGAGGGCCATTATATTATCAAAGCAGAGTTGACCTCACCATTCACACTTCGATCAGGATCCGACGGAGGGGTGCACATCACGTGATGGTCAAGCATATTTTCCTTGTTAAAGAAATGTATAATGGTAGTAATTTACCTGGTAGTTAATGTCACCTTAACGTCCCTGAAACTAAAATGTTTTCCTTACATTTCAAGGGGTTTGTTATTCTGTAGATAATTGACAGTAATAATCCAGACAATTGGCCTAATGAAGAAGATGTATCATTTGTAGGAAGTAAAAGAACAAGAAATCACACATCCACATTCCCCCCAAATAAACCTCTTTTAAAAAAAAGTAGTTTGAATTCTTATTTAACTTTTTAAAGTATTTTCACTTATATGTATTATTAATGATTAAAATGTTTTTAAAGAGTTATATTAACTGTGTAGAAATACTACACTCAATGAATCTTATAATAAAACCTTACTATAATACCTCTGACACATATGTCTACATGTATACATTTATTTTTCACATTTGTTCATAGCCGCAGCTACCAATCGGGCATAGGAGATCCCTATACCTGTGGCTACATTAAAATATATAAACATATGTCCTTTATAACACACACTGTATTAAAAGGATCAATTAAAGATCTTTGAACCATTTATACAGTGTGTGTTTTATTGTTTAGTTTTATAACTGAAAAGTTGGCACTGAAAGGGACCGTTTTGTGGGATAGGGAAAAAAGAGGCAGGAACTGGAAGGGAAAAACATTAGGATTCATACATAAAACAAAGGGTTAAAAAAGGAACTTTTTAATTGCATTTTATATTTTGTACATTTGTGTGTGCTTTTTTTCTTCTAAAGAAAGGGGTAAAAACAAATTGACACTTTCAAATATTCCTAGTGTTGGCAAGTGGCCTGGTATTCTGAAACAGTCTTGCCCAAACCGTCTTGTGTGGTATCTCCCACCTCAATCCAGATGTGATAGTTTTTGCACATTACCAAACAGTTTGAAAGATCGAGTGCAAGCAGGATGGGCTGAGGGTCGGTGCAAGTTGGTGGAAAATAAGTAGTCATCATATTGGAACACTATGGCACAGAGGATAAATACTGGTGTGCTGATTTTGCTCCAAGCCCTATGACTGTATATTTCACATGAGCCTTCCTATACGATTCATCCACTTTATTCCAATGTACGCGGACAAGATGTTGAATAAATGTTGAGATTCCCAAAATTGTGATGGCTTGTTTGAAGGTCCCCTCTGCAAAACCTTTCCACAGAAGTTGCACATCACTTCCTTGATCTCCTTCTTGTTGTGTTGATCCTTCACCCGAAAATATTGCCAGCTGACAGCAATTGTTTTCTGGGCACATGGCTTTTGCCTTGGAGGTAAAGCTGAAGCAACCTACAGCACCTCATCCTGACTGCTGGTCAAAATAATTTTAAATTGTCAGACCATGCAGGATAAACTAAAATTATTTTAAAAAAAAACACAACACAAAAAAGACTCTGCAACTTAAAATCAAAAAAACTTACACAATACAAAATAAGCTAAAATAAAAAAAAAATACAAACTACAAAGCACAAGACAAGGACACAGGTATAGGAACACGAAAGGTAAAAAAGGAATGGATACCTTAATGTACTGCTTTTTAAAAGTTCATGAAGGCTCAGAATGAAGTTCACCCACCAAGAGACAAAAAACAATGACAGAAGATTAGAAAGAGGTGCTTGGGAGAGGGGTTTGACAGCTGTTACACTATATACTCAAATGTAATGTGTTTCCCATACATGTGGGTACACCCAAGCACAATGACATGTTCACACCTAAATTTTAACCCATCGCATGGCTCAATGAGAAGACATGCCTGCACATGGCCATAGCCGTGTCAAGAAAATGCCCAACAACATTGGGCATTTCATTGACACAGCTATGCAGCTTTGGGCCAGACAAACGGATCATATGCTCCAGTTAAGCACCTACACATGACTCCTAACTGCATCAATGAAAGGACCAATCACACAATGCAATGTATTAATGTGGCTACACACACGCCGTATGATGAAATCTGCACCTGCGAAAGGGCCCAATCGCACATTGTTTTTCATTGATGTGGTGACGCGTCACTGCGCGTGTTGCATCAGCCAATTGATCACACCCTTTTTTTGTGCGCCTACACATGAATCCTTCAAAACCTTCACTTATAAACACAGTTATAATGTTGCAGGATGGGCCTGTAGCCATGGATTGAATCATCCCAGTCGTTTCTCACATTAATCGCCCCTACAAATACCTGCATCTCATTGGCTGGTGCTGTAGCTGCAGCTATATATATATATATATATATATATATATATATATATATATATATATTTTTTTTTTTTTTTTTTTTAAATATACAAATCAGTGTGTATACTTATGTGCATTGTACAGATATATTATATTTCTAAAATGTCTTACATAATACATTTGTATGTGTCATCTTCTGTGTTGAGTAACAGTAATTCTGAAACAGAATGAAATGTATTTCATAATAAAATAAAATGAAGAATAGTGTTTTGTTTCATAATGGTACTAAGTGAATACTGAATGTAGCACACAACCAATAAAGGTTGTATTCATTAATCGTGCTATAGAGGAAAAAAACTTCTCATTGGAGAAAAAAAAAACTTAACTCACTCATGTAAAATATTTAATATGTATATATATGCACATTATATACAAACTCACTTTCTGTAAGTATCTCTATATAACAGGTGTAATACAAATGTTAACAATTGTATAAATGAACATTATGTTGAAAACAATTATAAAAGAATAACAGTTTCAAAGTGAAGGGGTATCTAGAGTGTAGTGTAGATAAAATAAATGCTGTGTGATTACCTCAACTACACTAACCATTTAGGTAACTATGAACTTGGTTTTAAATCAGCAAATTCTAAATAGAAGTGCCCACAATGTCAATAGTTTGTGCACTTATGAAGGCATTGCAATAAAATGAAGCTGTGTTTCAATGCTGTACAAATATTATATAATATTAAATTATATCAAATTTGCAGATTAATTTATGCAACCTTTTCAAATTGGAGTGCACCCTTTTTTTGGTCACCTACACAAGTAAGAAGCTAATGACAATTGTATAAACTACTATAATACACATTGTAATGAAAGAACACTTTGCAAAGCTTTTCAGAAAATGTCCACACTGCAAATAGAAGATCTTTAAACATTGAACAAACTAACAATTACACTAGGCTATTTTCATTTTTTTATTGAATTGGAATACTTCTTTAAAATGTTGTGTTCATACTTATTTTGGCCACCTATACACATAAGAAGCATGACACAATATATCTAAATCCTTCCCTAAAACTCTTATTAGTAGTTAGATGTCATTTATTTTAGAAACATTGTACTTGACTTTTTTGTATCTACAGCCTACTGTTTGCTTGTTTCAGACATAAACAGTAATGAGCTTTTATACCCCCTAACACTAAAAATAATGTACGTGGAACCACTTATGTAACCTAGTACTTATAGGGAACACTTTTATATATCAAAATATACAGTGTTTTACACAATTAAAAAGAAGTGGAAGATTGCAGAATGCCTTTTTCTCTTCTAGTTTATGTAATCTTCAGAATGCTATCACTACATTTATTTCATACCAATTTTAAATACATCCTAGTAACAATCTTCAACTTTACATAAAATACTTATTATGCTCTTTTATTCAACTGTAATTGCATAACATGACCATCTAAAGCATCACACAATTGTATCTCCATAATATTTTCCTTCTCAGACAGCAGTATTGTAGAGTTGAACTTGTTATACTCTGCAAGCGTACACATCAAAGCAATACATGAAATGTTTCTTTCCTGAATAGTCAACATGACATCAGACGCAGTGCAATCTGCATAAAACATGTTAGAAATCAGTCTTCCCTCTAAGACTGCTTTCACATTCTCCTCAAGAACACCTATACAAATCTTATTAAGCATTTCTGCATACTTTAAGTCTGCAGATTTCCTCTTATTAATGGTAAGTTCATGGAATTCAAAACAATTCCAAAGGTTAAAATGAACACTACTTCCTATAGTTTTTTGACTATCCTTAGATTGCAGCATCTTGAAAACTGGTTGACCTTTTACAGGAGTTAATTGACTCCAAAAACAAGTACATGTTTACCCCCCAAAAAAACGTCATAGTCAGGCTTCTAAACCTCTTGTATTTGCAAGTGAATGAAAGCTAGCATCCAGTTAGACACCATGCTTACTGCATCTACAATCAAGGTATTTAATTTTCTTAGAACGTTTCCTACTTCCTCTGCTGCACTTGATACAGGTTTTCAATACTTACAGGCTGATTCATGGAATTAATGTGCACGAAAATTCCGGCGCAGAGGTGCCAAAACATGCAATTCGCATTAAAAGTGAGAAAATCGCAGTGCACAGGTAATCCAACGGCGTGCGCCACGGCCGCTGCGAAATCGCACATAGCGCGGTGCACATTACAAAAGTAGGCGGAACACGGGGCGTAACACTCAGAATGGGGAACAACGCGTGAAAATATGGGCGTCACGGGGGAAGTACAGGAGGCAAGTGCAGCTGCATCAGGAGGTGGTGGCACTATGGGAGGCAGCCCACGCAAAGCCCTAGTCTGGTCCTCCATGGCAGCAAGCATGCAGGTGTGGAAGGTCTGGTTCTGGAGGATAATTGTGCAGAGGTCCCCATGCAACAACTCACGGGATGCCCGGACCTCCTCCCTAGTTGCGTGCATCTCAGCTGAGAGCGTACGTGTGAGCCGCTCCAGCTGCTGTTCTGTCCTCATGTTAGCTGAAGCCTCAAGCTCAACCAGAGTTGCCCTGAGCTGACGGAGTTCCACCCTCAGGGCTTCCCTGTGGCCCTGGGACTCAATAGAAATGGCTTTCCGCAGAGTCTCAAGTGCCACCCGCCTGTCCCTGTTGGACGCCAACATGTCCTCCCTGTGTGACTGGCTAATGGAGTCTGTTGCCTGCTGTAGTTGTTCAATTAGCCTTTCTTGGGGGACAATGGAAGTGGCCACCCTATCCATGGCCTGAGCCATCATCTCAGTTGATGCTGCCTGTTGGTTTGCCATACCGTATATGGATTGCTCCCATGCGGTATTGCCAGGTGGCGTACGGCGACCGCGTCGGCGGGCACCACACCTGTCTGGGGCAAGGCGAACTGCGCCTTGCTGTGTCGGCACTGCCTGAGGCTGCAGGACTGCATTCCCCCTCTGATCTGCTGGCCCAGGAACAGGATCAGATGTAGTGGAGTGTGACCCTGTATCCGTAACCACCAAAGGCGGACCTACCAAAACTGACATCCCCATTGAGGGTTCTACCCCTGGTGCAGGTGGGTTGGACAGTACAGAATCCCTCCCAGAAACACTTACCTGCAACGGTACATAGGTCTTATCATCCGAATCAACACCTGAATGGAGCTCGGGGGAGGTGCATCCAGAGACACCCCTTGAGATGACGGTCTGCAGCAAGTGTGGGTTCTCACCCACCACCACACCACGTCCCTCACTGATGCCCGGTCGGGCCTGAGACCCCTCCTGGGTCTGCACCATCTCCACAACCCCAGCAGTATCAAGTGCGTCATCCCCTGCAAAGACATGAAAGAAAAGAAATGGGAACAGGCATTAGCACCTTGGAACACAATTAGGGCTGAGAAGCAACAGAAACAGTACTTCATTTTCACATGTCCCACATGACTATAACCCTGCCATGCATGCACTGTCACTGCGTATGAAGGGGAGGCAAATGGCACACATTGATGACACCAAGATGGAAGACCAACACATTTGCTGCATGCTGCCTAGCAGTGCCATCACACATTGGCCTGTGATTGGCATGTCCAATACACATACATGACACATGCCATCACACAGATGTATGTACCTAGCCATGTGACAAATGTGACAATAGGACTGAGAAATGCCTAGTGAAAGTGGTGGAATGCAGAGAATCAGCCTGAACGAACACAGAATAACATGCAACTATGTTGTGGCAAGATGACACTTCAAGGGCAACTGGCGTGAGGTTGGGCTGAATGTCTACTGTTGCCAGAAGGGATACTGAAACACCCAAATCCTGGTGAGCAGAATGTATTGGATGAAGCACATGGGTGACCCAAACCACTCAGGTACACACCCCCTCACCTGGCACTCAATCAGAAGCACTCACACACACACCATGCACATGGATGACACACACATGCATGTGCACTCACCGGACAATGCCTCGTAATCTGGCAGGTCTCCCACGCCTTGGATCTGTTCCTCCGTGACATAGGTCCCAGCAACATACTCGTGTGGAGTGAGTTCTATGTCCTCTGCCGGAGACCCACCTCCAGTCACTAGAGTTGCGGCATGACTTGAGGCCAGCTTTTTCTTTGCCCTGTGCTTAAGGTCATTAAAGCGCTTGTAGCAATCATTAGCTGTGTGCCTCACAAATCCAAGGGCACTTATGTGTTCCGCAATGGTCTGCTAGTGTGCCTGACGTTGTGCAGGTGTGGTCTTGCATCTTGCAGTAATCACCATTTCGCTGTCATGTGCGGACACATAATCCACAAGTGCATCAGGTTCGGCCTGAGTAAAGCTGGGCTTCCTTGGTGGGCTGGACTGTGTAGCCGTGTGTGGGGCATCAGCCTGTACTGGACGAGCACTCTTCCTCTTCCGCTTGGAAGGTGGTGGTGATACTGAGTGTCCTACGCCGCTCTGGATACTAGGGGCAGGAGCCCCGGTGGACTGTGGACTAGGAGTGTGGGAATGAACACTCACCATGGGACTTGGTGCAGGCATTAGCTGAAGTGTGATGTAGTCAGGGGGAACGTCAGCAGGATGGACTAGGACAGACACTGTCCTGGCTGGGAGACTCAGAGCTGGGATGGATGGAGCCGCAGCAGCCCCTGCAGCCTCCCCACCCTGTCTACTCGGGGCAGCAGATGACATAGCTGCCCCTGATCCACGTGAGCTGGTGACACCAACGTGCACTGCCACACGTGGCCTAGACCTGCTGACCTGGAAGTCATCCACGGAGTCATCCTGTGCCAGGTCTGGTGCCACAATGGGCTGGTCCAACAAGGGCTGAGCAGGGATGGTGTCAGCCACGTTACCCTCAACCGGGGGGGGGTCATGGGTGTCCCTGACTGGTCACCCACACATGGGGGGCTAGGGGCACCCTGCAAGTCCTGGCCATGTCCCCTACCGTGTCCACCACGGCCACCTCTTGTGGCTCGCCCAACTTTGCCACCCTTACCGCGTGCTCGCCTCCCAACCATGGCACTGATGTTGTTGTGCGTATGGGAGTTGCAGTAAACTATTGTCCTGGGAAATTGGGGGTCAAAGGGGTAGGGTAATAGATGGAATTCGTACCCTAGTGCTCTAGCAAGGCTGTATGTCACCCCTGGCGGAAGATGACGGAACACGCAACGCACAGGCACCCCGAAAAAAAGGGAGATAATGTGCACGCAACACCTCCTAGACCACGTGCGTGGAAAAAAAAACCTGCACTACACTGTGGCACCCAGAAACACAAAAATGAATGTATGCGTGTCACACGCAGCCTAGACTGACCTCTGAAGGGGTAGGCAACACACGTGGCAAGCACAGATGTCAAATACGTGCGCGCCTCACCGCCTGCCAGGAAATATCGCGTGAAAAATACGCATGTGTGCGCGTTGACAACACCTCCGCCAAAAGAAGAATTGTACGCTGTCTGAGGAGACAGGACAACAGGAGAAGTGAACGCTGTTTGAGGAAACAGGCCCAGGAAAAAGACAAGAAGAGAAAAAGCTGTCAGAGGTAACAGGGTTTACGAACTTGGAACGCCGTGAAGTAAATCGCGTGTGAACCGACAAGAAGTACAGATTTCACCCACTCGCTCTCCACAAAAAGCACGTACAAGGAAATGGCGTTCTACACGTACCTTTTAAAGATGCCCACACGTCCAGCGTCACTTCCGCGTGTATGCCCCATCCTACAATTACATGAGCTGACACTCTGACGTGTAGTCATTGGACGTGTAACATGCACCCGTGTACAGGGAAACGCCTGCGCACGCACGTCACAGACGCACATTCGCGCTGGTGGACTTTGGGCCAATGAATTCGCGTACTTGTGCTGACGCACTTACGCGCTAAGGCCCTTTCCGCGAATTACACGCAGACGTGCGGGATTTTCACGTGCCAAATCACTCCGTATCAAGCTGGCCACGCGTAAGCACACAGAAGACCACACTCCTGCCCAGAAGCCTGAATTACTGCCCCCCAGTGCCCCGAGCACGCTCCCACCTTCCACCTTCCATCTGCTGCTGCCTGATTGCCTGCTGCCCACGTGCCCTGCCATTTGCTGCCTGCGCATCAGCCAAGGATGCTGTTGCTGTGACCATCCCTGCTGGAACCGAAGACTCCCGACTGGGATTCCATCGCTCCACAGACCAGCCCCAGCACCCAGTTGCCCACCCACTTCTGCCTCTGGGGTTGTCATGTCGGCCACTGCAACATCTGGCACCACTGACAACCCCCGGCCAGAGAGGCAGAGGGGCACCAGCTTCACTGCCACCGAAGTTAGTGTCCTGGTGGAGCAAGTCCTGGGGCAGTATGATGCCCTCTTCGGAAGTTTGCGTGCCGACAAGGAAGGACGGACTCGGATCTGGACGAACATCGTGACTGCCATCAACGCGGAGGGGGTGGCAGTCCGACTATTCCATCATGTCAAGAAGCGCTGGGAGGACTTCAGGTCCAGGACCCTCAACAAGGCCTGGCGCCTCTTGAAGGCAGCGGATGCTAAGGGGCGCCGGGGCCACTTGTCGGACGATCAGATGAGGGTCCTGGAACGCATATCCCCAGCGCTCCACGTCCAGGTCCTTGAGAGGCAGACCCGTCTGAAGTCGAGCGGTAAGTGTACATGCATCATGATTGTGTGCTGTGCGTGTGGTGATGTGCCAGTAGTGTGCAGGTTGCACATGTGTTTTTATGGGGCCAAGTATGGGGGGGTGTACAGGGCCATGAGGCTAACACATGCAAGGGCACTCATTTGTGAGACATGGATGGTGCTTGTGTGTGTAGGCTTGCATGCCAAATGCAGTTGTGTAGGCACACATGTTTGGATGAATGTGTATGTAAGTAGGCATGTTCGTGATGTCACACATGGATGTTGTTTTCAGCTGCATGTATCAGCACTGTGTACATGTGCATGTGTGTGTATTTGACAAGGGTGCAACAGTGATGCAACATGGATGCATGTGACAGCGGGATGTGGAAGCCTGATTGGCAGATGTGACATGGATGCCAATCTGAACACTGCCACAGTTGGCAGAGGTGTACACATGCATGCAAGTGTGGTGGTGTGTGTGCATGTGTAGTGCACTCCCTGTGTTGCATGTGATGTCTGGCTCACCTTTGCCTGCTCATGCTGTTGTATGTGTATGGATGGTGCTGGCTGTTGCGATATGGCTGTGGTATGGCTCATGTGTGCGAAATGACATGTGTGTTGGCGATTGTAATGCCATGTCTGAGGTTTTCCAATGCCACTCATGTACAACTGTCATGTGTGTATGTGTCCATTGTACAGTGCCCTGATGCCTGTGTTTTATTTCTCCCTGTCTGTAGCGTCAACTGATGAAGAGGGCGGAGAAGGTGCTGTGGAGCACAGCGGCGGGGATCGCACCGCCAGCTGGAGACGCAAGGCCCAGGTCCCCTCCCAGGTTGTGATCTCGTCGGGGAGTGAGGAGTCCAGTGCTGTGTCCCAGGCTGCAGCTGCCGGGGGGAGGTCCAAGAGGCGGAGGTCGGAGTTGGACTCCTCGGCAGCAGAAGGGGCAGCTGGGACCCCACAGGGCCCAACGGGGGAAGATGGCACGGAGACATCAGGTTGGTGGGGGGTTTGGTGGAGGAGGAGGACGTGCAAGCGACAGAGACGGGGTCTGGAGGTGGGGATTCCACTGGTGCTAGTGGTGCAGTGCAGGACAAGGGACAGGAGGCAGCATAGGCCGCCGCGGAGGTGCCAGTGTGCAATCCTGTCCCTGATCCTGTCACTGCATCATCTTGCACCAGCAGTGATGCCTACGTCCAGACCCGTTTTCAGGCAGGGGATGAGCTCACAACAACTGGCCTTCCTCTGCCTGCGGACGTGGCTATCCAGGTATGGGTTGAGCCTGTCCTGACTGGTGTGGCGTTGCGTCAACGGGCCATGCAAGGTGACCTGCAGTCTTTTCATGAGGAGACTGCACGTCATCTCGAATGGCTCGTTGACCTTGTCGGCCTACTGGGACAGGTCGCCCAGGCCAGATTCCTCAGTTTGCTGCAGCTTGCTCCGACCCCCTCCTCAACTGAACACCCTATGCGCCAGTCGTCCTCCGTGCCATTTGTCACCTGGGTGCCCTGTGGAGCTGCCTCTGACGGTGCGGCCAGGCTGGTGGAGGAGGCATCCCTACCACAGTCGGGAGTCGGACGTCCAGCAGGGGTGGCCACATCAACGACTGCACCCCAGCTGGTGGAGGATGTGCAGGCAGCAGGAGCCAGGGCACGGGCAGAGGCACAGCAGCAGCAGCAACGAGGTGGGAGCCATGATGGCTCGGGGCCTTCGACATCGGAGGGGCAGGTATCGGCCGGAGGGCAGGAGGACCCAGGATGGGAAGTGTCTTCCGTGTGGCAGCGGTTGGGCCACGCCATAGATGCGGATCGGCAGCGGGCGGAAGAGGCACGGCTCACGATGGTCAGGGCGGAGAACTCCATGCGGAGGGCCCTGAGGCGGGCTGAGTGCCTCGAGGAAATCCTCAGGGAGTTGGAGGTGAACATGTCGTCGGCCCTGCGGACCCTCTGGGCCATGGAGGAGGGCCGCCTCCAGGACATTGAGCAGGAGTTTGATGATGCCCTGGCCCGGAACATCCCGAAGTGAGCCGTCGGACTAGCCCGCTGCCCTTGTAAATAGTTCTCTAGTTAGTGTTAGGTTTCCTTTGCTTTTTTATTTTTTTTTTGATCTTTTGGACAATGGACCACATTTTTGTATATAGTTATTTTTTATTAGGTAGTCTTATTAGATAGGTTTTATTTCTTCTGTTGGGATCATGGACCCTGGATTGTTTATCTGTATATTGTTGACTGTTGGTATTTATTTTTTTCATTTTGATTTTACCCATGGAGCAATGGTTTTTGGTTTTAATTTTACATTGGATTTACTTTTGTGAAATGTGACTTTGGACACCTTTCCTTTGGATTATGATTTGTGGTTTTACATTATTTTACGGACATGCTGCTTTTTGTTTTTAATTCACATTTTCGTTTGTTTCTTTTTGATTCCATTTATGTTGCTTTTAATACATATTTTTTCATCATACTTCAATGTGTAGTATCGTCTCATTGGTTTCATGCATGTCATGATATGGGTTTTGACATTCCCTGACACCCATTGTGTGTATGTGAGGGAGATGTGTTCATTTACATACTTGCCATTGGGGTTGTATCATGTAATTGGCATTTCTAAGTGGGTGGATGCAATACTTGGGTGGGTGTTTGGCATGTGGAGGCTGCCCATAAGGGCCAGGGATCTAGATTGTGATGACGTGTTGGCTGGGGGACATGTGTGGGGACCTGCTGGCAAGTGACCCTGACTGCTGGGGGGTGAGGGTGCTGGGAGACATGAGTTGGACATGAGTGGGGCCTGGTGGAGGGTGCCCCACAGTGCTGGGGGGTGGGGGTGCAGGGGGATATGAGTTTGACCTGAGTGGGGGCCTGCTGGCAGGTGCCCCTGACTGCTGGGGAGTGGGGGTGCAGGGGGATAGGAGTGGGGGCCTGGTGGAGGGTGCCCCACAGTGCTGGGGGGTGGGGGTGCAGGGGGAGATGAGTTGGACATGAGTGGGGGCCTGGTAGATGGTGCCCCACAGTGCTGGGGGGTGGGGGTGCAGGGAGACAGGAGTGGGGGCCTGCTGGCAGGTGCCCCTGACTGGTGGGGGGTGGGGGTGCAGGGAGACAGGAGTGGGGGCCTGCTGCAAGGTGCCCCTGACTGGTGGGGGGTGGGGGTGCAGGGAGACAGGAGTGGGGGCCTGGTGGAGGGTGCCCTGCACTGCTGGGGGGTGGGAGTGCAGGGAGACAGGAGTGGGGGCCTGGTGGAGGGTGCCCCTGGATACAGGGGGGTGGGGGTGCAGGGGGACAGGAGTGGGGGCCTTGTGGAGGGTGCCCCACAGTGCTGGGGGGTGGGGGTGCAGGGGGACATGAGTTGGACATGAGTGGGGGCCTGGTGGAGGGTGCCCCACAGTGCTGGGAGGTGGGGGTCCAGGGGGACATGAGTTGGACATGAGTGGAGCCTGGTGGAGGGTGCCCTGAACTGCTGGGGGGTGGGGGTGCAGGGGGACATGAGTTGGACATGAGTGGGGGCCTGGTGGAGGGTGCCCCACAGTGCTGGGGGGTGGGGGTGCAGGGAGACAGGAGTGGGGGGCCTGCTGGCAGGTGCCCCTGACTGGTGGGGAGTGGGGGTGCAGGGGGACATGAGTTGGACATGAGTGGGGGCCTGGTGGAGGGTGCCCCACAGTGCTGGCGGGTGGGGGTGCTGGGAGATTTGCGTTGGTGGGCAGTGGTGCAAGGTGACATGTGGGTTGGCTGGGGGGCATGGCCATGGTGGATGGGCTGCCTGCGGGACATGTGCAGGGTAGTCCCCTGTGGTGTGGGCCGCCTGCAGGGGCCGTGGAGGGTGTAGAGTGAACAGCTGGGAGGACCCACACGGCCGATTCACTTGTTGGACTCCACGGCACCCCCGGAATACAGGTGGGCTGATGGATTCGCGTGTGGAATTTCCCACGCACCTTGGAATACACGTACCCTGCTGAAATCGCGTGTGAAACTTCACGTGCAACCAGATATACACACACCACAGACAATCGCGTGTGGAATTTCCCGCGCACCTTGGAATACACGTACTCTGCTGAAATCGCGTGTGGAACTTCCCGCGCACCCCGAAATACACGTACATGGGGCAATCACGTGTGGAACTTCCCGCGCACCCCGAATACACATACACAGGGCAATCGCATGTGGAACTTCCCGCGCACCCCGAAATACACGTAACCAGGGCAATCGCGTGTGGAACTTCCCGCGCACCACGAAATACACGCAACCAGGGCAATCACGTGTGGAACTTCCCGCGCACCCCGGAATACACGCACCCAGGGCAATCGCGTGTGAAACTTCACGCAAACACCGTAATACACGTACCCTGCTGATATCACGTGTGGAAGTTCACGCAGAACCATAATACACATACCCTGATAAATTTGCGTGTCAGACTACACATGCACCCCTGAAATACACTTCCCCGGGCGGATCGCACTGCTGGGGATTGGGGGGGTGGTAAACAGGAGTGGGGGCCTGGTGGAGGGTGACCCTGGATGCTGGGGGGTGGGGGTGCAGGGAGACAGGAGTGGGGGCCTGGTGGAGGGTGCCCCTGGATGCTGGGGGGGTGGGGGTGCAGGGGGACATGAGTTGGGCATGAATGGGGCCTGGTAGAGGGTGCCCTGCACTGCGGGGGGTGGGGGTGCTGGGAGACATGAGTGGGGGCCTGGTGGAGGGTGCCCCTGGATGCAGGGGGGTGGGGGTGCAGGAAGACAGGAGTGGGGGCCTGGTGGAGGGTGCCCCACAGTGCTGGGGGGTGAGGGTGCTGGGAGACATGCGTTGTTGATCAGTGGTGCAAGGTGACTTGTGGGTTGGCTGGGGGGCATGCCCATGGTGGATGGGCTGCCTGCGGGACATGAGCAGGGGTGCAGGCTAGTCCCCTGTGGTGTGGGCTGCCTGCAAGGGCCGTGGAGGGTGTAGAGGGAACACCTGGGAGGACCCACACAGACAATTCACGTGTAGTACTCCCCGCGCACCCCTGAAATACACGTGCCCTGATGGAATCGCATGTGATACTTCCCGCGCACCCCGGAAATACACGTACCGTGCTGAATTTGCGTGTGATACTTACCGGGCACCCCTGGAATATACGTGCCCTGATGGATTTGCGTGTATTACTTCACGCGCACCCCTGATGTACACGTACCCAGGACAGTCGCGTGTAAAACTTCCCGTGAACCACTGAAATACACATTCCCCACTTGCCGTTTGCTGTTTGGCAGCCCTGTGGACTGGTCCAGGGTTAGCGCAGACATTTGCGATGAATTGGGAATTTTGACGGCTTTTCCTTGCGCGAGGGCGTTCTTGGGGGCGTAATTGGCGCTGCTGCAGGGTCGCTGCGCCACTCTGCGCCACGGCTGGTTTTGGAGGCTAAAATCCATGAATACGCTGTGCGATGAAATGGATTTTTTCGCACGCGGCTGGCGCAGTGTATCGCACGGGGACACTGTGCGCCAGCAGCGTGCGCCACTTTTGTGCGAAATTCTATGAATTACCCTGTTAATTTGTTGTCATGTTCCACTGGTAGCATCAACAGTGGATGTAAAGTAACACCTCCTACATTGAATGCTTCTAAACCTGATGGAGCAGTTACAATACATGTCAAAGAGCAATCAGTTACATTTTGGATCATAGCATGAATTAAAAAAGATGGCCCTGTTCTTGCTTGTCCACTAATATACATCAATTGAAGTGTGTATTGGACACAAGAACATTCATGCTTGTCATGTTGTAAACCATGTAAGAGCATATCTTTGCTTTTATAATACACTTCTGTTTGCTCTATATTAAGTATACTATTTCATCATAATTTGCATTGCACTTTCAACTGCTTCCATGGTAAGCTCAACATCAGTTTGAATAATTGTCTCACCAAGTACATGTTGACTTCCTGGTGCAGAATCCTGACTGCCCTCAGAAGTCTCTTTTTGTCAACTCAGCTGCCAAAATGTTTCTTGATGTACTTCTTTCTCGAGTAGTTCCAAGTACTCCTCAAATTGTAGATATGTAATTAAGCTTTTTTATTTTTTTAGCAAAGAATGATTCTTCAAAAGTTTCAAAACTTCCAAGCCAACCACTTTCTGCATGCCATGGAAAGAACAACTGCCAAAGACAAACATGAAATAATTAATTTTTCTCCAGTTTGGCAAGACAGTGCCATGTGGTTGATGAGACTTGCCTTCACATGTCTCACTAGAAAACCAATACATCCATGTACTTTAAAGCATCCTCTGTCACTGCTTGCTTAATATTTCGATATGAGTAGCATTCAACTACTTCACATATAAAAAGATCCTCCAACTCTACTGATCGATTTGGATAATATGTATCAATCAAGTTGGTTTTCAAAATCTCTGTACTGTCAGGTACTGTTTCAGCTAACTTCTGAATTTCACTCAAAGGTTTCAGTAACCAATGTCCAGTACTAGCTGTCAAAGACTTAACCAAAGTTCATTAATGCTACGTCCATACAGAGGCAACCTAGTTAGCTCATCTGCAGCTTTGTAGCCACCACACTCTCTATATGAGAGCATCTTTAGACCAAAACCTAGAAGGTTCTGACTAAGACTCTTATCTGCTGATAAGTCTGCCCATATCTCAGCTGCATTGCTTTTTAAGCCTTTGTCATGTATGCTGTAACATAACGAGCAACAGCTGTTGCATCATCAGCAATAAACTGTACATCAGTATTTGCATTCCAAAGCTGAGCAATGACAGGATTGTAATAATTATTAATTGGCATTCTTTATCTCTTTTAAAATGATAGCTATTTCTGTGTGACTTACCAGTAACGTGGTGTCGAACAGATGACATCAAAGTAATCACTCAACCAACTTGTGTCAGAGGTCTTGGAAAGCCACATCTGCATTGAGTGTAGTACTTGTCTTTACCTTTGTATTTTCTATGACAGTACTTACCACACGAGTGACTTTGAAATCTTTCCACCTTGTTTTCTCAGATCAGCATTCACATGCTAAGCAGGAACGGAACAAATAACACATTTGTCTATAATCTCCATTACAAAGCCATCACTTTCTTTACCAAACTGATAAGCATCCACAAAATCATATGTATATGTGGAGCCCCATGTGCCTGGTACTCTTTCCTCCAAATGATATGTTCCACAGTTTCCAGTGGACCAATTTCATTATTGCATATGAAGTGGAACATGGCTACAAATCTGTGCTAAAAGGACCGTGATACACTTGCAGGGTCCATGCAACACAATTCCCGTGGTGTCATGTGTTCTATGTCTTCTTTCTGTGGATTACTTTCACAAATCCACTCAGCAAGAGCATCCCAACCGTACTGCAAAACTTAATGTCACATACCAAGTTGGATGGGCCAGGTTTCTGATCATGCATCTAACCTCTGAGTGTCTCCTATACCAATATTGCTTGGTTCCTCTCATTGTGGCAAGAATATTGGTAAGTTTACCCTCTACAACTTCATTTTCTTCATTCTGATTCACCTATTGCAGCATCTCACATGAAGTAAGATTTTGAAATCTAATTCCGGTCTGAAGTGTATGAGCAACAGCATAGCATAATGTTGAAAATTAACTTTCATACAATAAGTGAACAATATATTCAACATTGGTGCAGAATCGGGAATCTTCAGAATGCATTCTTGTACAACAATATTCTAAAGAAGGAATTGGAACCTTCCGATCATCCAATCTTCCTCCTGTTCCAGTATGAAAAAGAATAGGGAAACAATGAGCTTGTAACGTCTTTTCCCAGACACTTATTGGTGTACCTTTCGTTGCTTTCATTTGATACAATTCTAAACTGTCGCCCATGGCTTCACATGAGTGTAGAGGATGAATAACGTAATGTTCATACAACTAGTCCATTCTGCAACATAAAGCTGATGGAACTTGTCACTGCTTTTGTTTGTTGACTCAACATCAAGCATAAACAAGTCTGGTACAGACTGCCTTTGTATGAATCATTATGTTCCAAAAGAAATGCCAATGTGTTTTTCACTTTTCCAATATCTAGAAACTGTTGACAAATATTCTCATATTTTGTGGCAACACCATTTTATAAAACAAACAAAGAATGTGCAATGTCATGCTTAACTCCTAGAGTGTTGACATTTTCTTCCAAGTTCAGAGGTAAATACACAACTTTGCCTCCCACACCTTGCGCTGATGATTCTTTTAGGCAGGTTTGGCATCTTTATTTTCAATCTAACAATAACTTGGAAAGCAAGAACAGTTTGCAATGCAATCACGCCATACATGTTAAATTTTCTAAGCACAATAGGGATATCAGGCACTGCCATGTCATTCTAGACATTTCTTGGAGGAATACTTGTTTGATTATAAAACCCAACACAGTGCATACAAACACAAAGTGCCTCACTTGTGTCAAATTGTTCTTCTACAAACTAATACAGATAAAGCTGTTTCCAAACATCTTCTATACTGTGTTTAATTTTCTCCTCAATGCACACCAGTTGCACTTGAGACTTATAAAAAGTGTTTTTGACAAGATACGCAAACAATGTCAGGCCTTTCAGTAGAAGACAACTCAAACATTGCAATACATTTTTATACTGTTGAAAAATCAGATCCTTTGCAAGCATAGAATCATCATTTCAACTTCCTGTAAATGTTTCATCTACGTCCACATACTCTTTTAAATGTATTCTGTACTCTGCAACCCTACAGTCCTTTCTCTCAGCACTTATGAGACACCCACTAGCTGCACTTGTGAGTTAAGTGCACTTCCCCCTTTCCCTCCCCCTGGCACGCCTCTCCTTCCCTCTTACCCGCACTTGCACAATTTGAATGACACAAGGCCTAGTATTCTCTTTATTGTGCCCTCCCTTTGTTTCCCCCTGCTTGTCTTGTCGTGCCTAGAAACACTTTTTTACAGGCTTCTTATGTGTTATAAATGCCACATCATATCATATCATATCATGTTATATTTATCATTTGAAGTGTAGAAACTAAACGTTCTACAGTGTCAGTCAGAAGAGTTTGATTTAAAAGTGCAAGAGACATACTTGGTGTTTTGCACTCATATAGTTTAACTAGAAGGTATCTTATTTTAGTATGATGTGCAGCTAGCATCCATGTATGATGAAACTGATTCTTACATTTACTTTTATCATGAGAAGCTAGAGAGTAACACAGAAGTCCTGTTTTCTTTCACAAACTTCACAGTCATCTATTCTCTGTAGCATCTTGATCTGTCTTTGAACATTATTCTTTTTTTTGGAAAACTTGCAAAAATCTCTTTCAGACATTTCAACAAAACGTATCAATATTGCACAAAAACATTGTACGTCCATACCTCACCTTTCTTTATAGGTTTTATTAAAGACTGAACTAAACTTTCAAATTATGTGTTATCAGACCTTAGCATTTCTTCTTTTTTTGAAATCACACAGTTTTGGACTTCATAGCTACGTCCACTCTCATCAATAGCTTCCTTGAATGTAACTCTTCATAAAAAAATCTTTCTGTATGAGAAGTGTGTTTCCATTCTCTGCCAAACACGTCACAAATGTTGACACGTGTAAGCACATGAACTGTTTCAATATTTCTATGGATTTGGTGTAGTCACCTTAAATAATTTGTTACATTTATTCAATATAAACATAAACAATTTTCTTTTCATATGAAAAGCTTTTTTGATTATTACTTCTACAGGTTTCTTTTTCAAAAAAACACTTTACAACATATCTAGATTTGGGTTTCACTCTCCTCCAAAGATGTGTAAAAACTTGAGAGTGGAACATGTTCCTATATATATCTTTATTCCTCTGTTTCAAATTGATAGCACATTTGCTTTCTTGTTTTCTAAACATCTTTGTTTTTTACTAGCTAATAACAGATTTAATACAGTTTTTGTTTTATTATTTTTACTAAAAATATAAATTTGTTCAGTTGGCACATCGCCTATCTGAAATTGCACATTTTCAAAAGTATAATCAATAACAGGTATTGCTGTATTATCTGCACTATTTATATGTACACATTTGGCAACACTGCTTTTTAAAATATCATATTGTGAAACATTACTTCCCTGCAAATCATCCTTCCTTCTAGCATGTTGTTGTTGCTTTGTTGTAGGCATTTTAGAAAAATTCTGTAAAAAAATGTATAATAACTATATACACAACTAGTCCTGTAAAATACAAAAATTGTTAAATGTGCACCATAATGTAATCCTGAGACCCATAGTTTTCTTGTTCTTTTAACAATTTCTCACAGAAAAATAATTTGTGGAGTCTTTTAAATAATCAGAGATTTCACTACTGAGAGCATTCTAATGCTGGCTATTTGTGTATATTTAACTACTATGCCCATTTCAACATACATTGAATATAAGAAATGTAATCGGTCACTGGGCCCTATGGAATAACTCACAAATCTAAGTGGGTTACTTTGCCCTGTGGTAGAACTCAAGAAATGTTATCAGTGTATAGTTGAAATGCAGGTTCAGCATAGTAAAAAGGTGCAAACCTATCAGCTGCTGGAATAGCCCACTAAAAGGAGATGGGGATTTAGTGATGGCAGCATATGGATATGCATTAGGCTGGATACTGTCTCTATTAATGGTATTCTAAACAAAATAACTCACAGGAAATAAGGTTTGAATTACAGGTGAGTATGAGGGATGGAACATTAGGTTTAAGCATTACAAACAGACCTGGGTGCTCACTGTCAATAGAAAACAAATTCCAATTTTATTAAGTTACCTAACAGTGGTATAAGCTGGCAGCGAATTGCAAACAACGTGTTCCCAGGATCTTGTGGAAATAAATAAACAGCTCTCGATACATTTGAGGCCAGGAAGCAAAGCTCATCTGTGTCAGGCAAAGGCAGCAAATGTACAACCATTTTATAATTCAGCATATTAGTTCTGGAAACTGGTCTACCGACAGTTTCAAACTTTCCCATGGCAGTTTCAAATCATCCCTCAGCACATCTAAGCCTGGGACGTGGCTCAAAGAGCTCCTGGGCTGCAACATTAAGTCCATAACTTGTTAAAAGCTCAAGGCTCTTGTAGTGTCATGGTCAATTGTGCTCTAATGGCAATCATGTGGAGATGTCCGTGGCAGATGAATACAATTCCGCTGGCCATCTCAAATGTCTCAATGTTTTGGCACCATGATGTGGGAACCATGGGTTGGACTGTAACGTCACAGCGGGGGTTGAGTGTGGCGTGGTTAGATTTGCGGGACCCAAACTTCTCTGGGTAATGTATGTCCCGCTATAGTGGAATAACACAGTTCTGCCTATTAGCTTCATTTGGGGGATTTACCTAATGTTGCATTGTTTTTTGTTGCTAATTAGTTTGTACCATCTTTAGGGTGTAACTTCGACAGCACTGTTCATGGTGTTCTGTTCCACATTCTGTTTGAATTTCACTTTCCCAGCTGTAACTGAGCCCATAATGAATTGTGTTACTTCTTGCCTGGTGTATACTATTTTTTAGACTACTTTTGTAGTTTTTTGCTGGTGAGTTCCAAGGCAACACGCAGTACATTTTTGGTGGCTCTGAGGAGTTCTGGACAGCGTGCAGACCAGTCTTAAGAGCTCAACACTGACGAGACGCAGCGAAAACCCTTTTCACAAAGGTCTGCCTGGTCTGATCACCCCTTGCTCTCGGAAGGGGTACGGGCCTTTAAAGAAAGACTTGAGAATCTCCAAAAAGGATACGTAAGTGTACCCATGCATGAATGCGCAGGGAGAAGAAGGGATTATTTGTATGGTGTATAGGATGCACCCTCAGGTGGTGCAGGGCAACTGGCCATAGTAGTCATAGATTTTAGGTCTTCTCACCCGATAGGGAGTGAGTGGGCGTTGGGACATCTGCGTTAGAGCAGAGAGTTGTGTAGTAAAGTGGAGGACCTTGTTAGATGAGAGTTGCGCGTAGTGCTGGCAATTGGTACAGTTGTGCCGCTTGTTATTATTTACCGAGAAAAGAGTATTGAAGATTGTGGAGAAAAAGAGAAAAGCATATGTCTGGGTGTTTCCTCGAAAACGTGAGTAGTTTGTTGTAGTAAAGTGTAGGTTGTGTGTTGTTTAGTTTATTGTGGCTGTGGATGAGGAGGAAGGGGCATAGCCAAACTAACATGTAAATATTCAAGGAGCTATTTAGACCTTCCACGGGCGCGGTTGAATGAAGCAAGGAGCAACCGAACCCCAGGCACACGAACATAGAGCATAATTGTTAAGGTAGAAACCATGGGTTGGACTGTGTTGTCACAGTTGTGGTCGAGGGTGGTGTGGTAAGATTTGCGGGACCCAATCATCTCTGGATAATGTATGTCCCACTATAGGGCAATAACATAGTTCTGCCTATTAGCTACATTTGGGGGATTAACCTAATGTTGCATAGCATTTTGATGCTAATTAGTATGTACCATTATAAAAGTTTCATCTTTGGGGCATAACTTCAACAGCACTTTTCATGCAGTTCTGTTGCACGTTCTGTTTGAATTTCGCTTTCCCAGCTGTAAATGAGCCCAGAATAAACTGTTACTTCTTGCCTGGCATACACTCCTTTTTGCACTACTTTTGTAATTTTTGCTGGTGAGTTCTGAGGCAACCTGCAGTAAAAGTGGCTGAACCCTCTGGAAGAACCTCTGAAGAAACTTAAAGGGTGACTCTACCACTTGATAGCTGCTTCAAAATTAATGGTGTAGCATGGATCACTCATTAGACACAAGTATTAAAAAATGACACATGTAAAGCTCTGCTCTGAGTGCGGGAACAATCTGGGACATATTGCACAGCTCATATAGCACAAATAAGATGAGAAAAGTAGACTTTCAGTGGGTGAAAACTGAGTCTGTCTGGTTGTGATGCATCTGTGATTGGTACAGTACATGTTTGGGATACTAATTCTGTATGGAAAGTGAGCTGATCCTATGGACCACAGTCACCATTTCCTTCACAATTTAAGAATACATGATAAAGCATGCACATAAGAAGTGAAAGATATGCACAAACCATGGGATTTACAATGTCATACCTATATAAAAGGAGGCAAGGACATTTGATGCATTACTGCAGGAAAGCCCAAACACAAACTGTGAGGCATTAGCCACTGTGCTTTCACCTCCTTCACTTTGCTTCACAGTTTCTCAGATGCCATGTACCTGGTGCATTTGGCCTGAAACCCCAAAATACCTGTTTAGTGCCTGATATACTTTAGCCATAATCTGTTTTCAATTCCCAAACCACTTTGCAAGAGAAGAAATATTCACTGGGAACATTTCAGTGGTGATTAACTTTCCCTGCAAGCTGGCAGATTCCAAGAATGTCCACAAATAAGCAAAAGAACATTTGCCAACATCATATCCAACTTAGTATTGATCAGGTGCAGTCCATCAGGGGACTTGTCATATTTAAGGCCACACTCAAACATGTCGACAAATCTAACACTATGAGGAGTCACTAATATAGGATCAGAGGGATGAGCTTGATATCCAACTACAAAGCACATGCACAGCTGCAATTGTTTTCAAGGGTATAGGTATGCTGCTTGTTTCACGGTAGGTAGGAGTTGCTATGCAACCCCATTCATTTGACTCCTTCCCATGGCTGTACATTGTGTAACAACAAATGTGATCAGATAGGATGGTACCAAAGTTGGTCCAAAGCAAACCATTTCCAAGCAGATTGTGTAAGTGCCAGATATGGTTGCTGTTTATTCTTTATGAATTACTAGCAACATGTTGTTGTGTCTAGCACACAGGTTGGGCTCATGTACATGCAATGGTGCTGACATTTATACTAGCCATAGTGTTCTGGAAGCAATTCAGTGATGCAATATACTTTCAACTCTGCGACAGAAATGCTAGACTCAATTTCACATATATTGTTGGTGAGGAAGCTGTGTATAGCCTAGGTAGATAATACAGCAATTCGATTAGAGAGCAAGTGCTGCAGGGTTACAAATTACCCAATGTAGAGCTCTGTTCTGAGTGTTGGAGTAATCTGGAATGGTATTTTGCAGCTCACATAGCATAAATAAGATTAGAAAAGTAGAGTTTCAAAGGGTGTTAACTTCTGTGGTTGTCACAGTACATCTTTTGGATGCTAAGCCTCAATGAAAAGTGAGCTAATATTATAGACCACAGTAACCATTTATTTCACAGCCTAAGAAACCATGATAATGCAAGCACATATGAGGTGAAAGATATGCTCAAACCACAGGATTTGCAAGGTCATCCCTATACAGAAAGAGACAAGGTAATTTGATGGATTACTGCAGAAAAGCTGAAATGAAAACTATGAGGCCTTAGCCACTGATCTTTCACCTCCTTCACTTTGCTTCACATTTTCTCAGAAACCATTTACCTGGTGCATTTGGCCTGAAGCCCCAAATGACATTTGTAGTACCTGGTATACTATGGCCATAACCTCAGTGTACAATTCCAAAACCACTTTGGAAGAGATGAAATGTTCACTGGGAACCTTTCAGTGTTGATTACCTTTCCCTGTAAGATGGCAGAATCCCAGAATGTCCATAAATTAGCAGAAGAACAGTTGCCAGCATCACAACCAAGTTAGCATTGATCAGGTGCAGTCCATCAGGGGACTTGTCATATTTAAGGCCACACTCAAACACTTCCACAACTCTAACACAATGAGGAGTCACTAATATTAGCTCAGTGGGATATCCAACTACAAAGTACATACACAGATGAAATCTATTTCAAGGGTAGAGGTATGCTGCTTGTTTCGTGGTAGGAGTTGCTATGCATCCCCATTCATTTGACTACTACTCATTGTGTAACAACATATGTGATCACATAGTTGGGTACCAAATTGAGTCCCTGCCCTTCCAAAGCACACCATATCCAAGCAGATTGTGAAAGTGCCAGATATGGTTGCTGCTTATTATTTATGAATTACTACCAACATTGTGTTGTGTCTAGCACACAGGTTGTGCTCATGTACATGCAATGCTGCTGAAAATTATACTACCCATAGTGTTCTGGATGGGATGCAGTGATGCAATATACTTTCAAATCTGAACAGAAATGCTAGACTCAATTTCACATATGTTGGTGAGGAAACTGTGCATAGCTGAGGTACATAATACAACAATTAGCTTAGATAGCAAGTGCTGCAGTGTTAATAAAATGCCCCATGTCAAACTCTGCTCTGATTGCTGGAGTAATATAGGATGATCACAAAATAGCTCTTAGGCGCCGCTCTGCCAGAACGAACATGGCCCATTGACCTGTTCTTTGGGAAGGTTCCCACCCAAGAGTCCACAGCCACACTTTAGCTCACTGTACCTTTCACAGATGGGAAATATACATTTGCATATCAGTCTTTGTCCCGCCTAAATGGGCAGTCAAGCGCCGAAATGCTATGGCAAGTCCCTCCTGAACAAGACTACCAACAGCAACCCCATACACTTTATATCAGCCTTGTTGTGCCTCATAAGTGAGGTGGAGCTGTGCCTCTCTGAGCACAGTGAGCAAGGGGTCCACATCTGGATGACCTTAGGAAACTTAGGGTGATTAAACCTAAGTCCCTTAAAGAATAAAAAAAAGTCCATAGGCACCCCTCTGCGAGAACGAACACGGCCCATTGACCTATTCTTTGGGAAGGTACCCATTTGAGAGTCTGCAGCCACACTTGTGCTCACTGTACCTTTCACAGATGGGAAATATCCTTTTCGTCAGTCTTTGTCCCGCCCACATGGGCAGTCCAGCACCGACATGCTATGGCAATTCCCTTCTGAACAAAAGTACCAACAGCAACACCATACACGTATTTCAGCCATGTTGGGCCTCATCAGTGAGGTAGAGCTTTGCCTCTCTGAGCACAGGGAGCTACGTCTGCATGCCCCTATGAAATGTAGGGTGACTAAACCTAAGTCCCTTAAACAATCAAAAAATAGTCCATAGGAGCTCCTCTGTGAGGACGAACATGGCCCATTGGTACATTTTCTCAGAAACCGTTTACCTAGTGCATTTGGACTGAAAACCCAAAAGACTTTTGTAGTAACTGGTATACTGCAGCCATAAACTCAGTGTACAATTCCCAAACCACTTTGCAAGGGAAGAAACGTTCACTGGGAAACTTTACAGTGGTGATTAACTTTCCCTGTAAGCTGGCAGAATACAGGAATTTCCACAAATAAGCAAAAGAACATTTGCCAACATCATAACCAGGTTAGCTTGGATCAGGTGAACTCCATCATAGGACTTGTCATATTTAAGGCCCCATTCAAACAATTCCACAACTGTCATGATGCCCGCTCCCGGGGAGGCGGTTCAAGCCCTGCGTCCCCGAAAGCGGACATCCAGTCCCCAAGGAAGGACCCAGCAACCCCATATAGGGGCCCTTTGGACAGTGTCCTGGCGCCTATGGCGCCAGGCTCATAAAAGACATCAGTCCTAGTGCCATAGACGCCAGGCTCATTATGGATGTGCTTGGGTGCACTTACCTGATGCAGACCATGCTGCAGGATCCCGGCCTCCTTGAGGCCTGAAAGGAACTACTTTATCTGTGGGACTAATTTACCATCCGGGCGTGGTCGGGGAAGGATACATACCTGATTGGAGGAAGGATACATACCTGGAACTTCTTCCAAGGCTATTTAAACCCCACCCGAACAGCCACACGTGCTTCGCGTTGTTCTGCATCTAGCAGCTGGACGCTCACCGCGTCTGCTCCTGCATCCTGACTTCTGCCACGCCTGCCAGCATCCTGGATCACCTGCAAAGGAAGAGAAGAAGAGAAGAGAAGAAGTAAAAGTCCTTACCTGCTAAATCCGCATCCCGGAGACATCTCGCCGACAATCCTGAAAAGTAAGACTTTTATTTAAAATCTGATCGCGTCGATCGCTGCAGCGCCGCATTCCACTCGCCTTTACTGGGCGCCTCCATGTTCAGCAGTGATTACCCGGATTCGCAGTCACGCCCCAGCGCCTAGGGACAAAAAGACCAGAACAAAAGGTGAGAGAGAGAAGGGAATAAGGAAAGCTAAATCTCCATGTTAAGACTTACCTGTTGATTCATTCCCTCTTCATTTTGGGTCTGCGCCGCATCCTGGCATTTCCGGACCCCAGCCCCTAAGGGGAAAAAGAGACATCAGCGTTAATGAGCGAATGAAAAGACATTACCAAAAAACGCTCATTAAAGACTAACCTGATTTCTACAAGGATTTCACCTCTCATCTCGGGTTGGTGCCTGTTCCCCGGCATTCCGTACCCCGGCCCCTATGGGGAAAAAGACACTAGCATTAGTACATTAATGCATGGACACAAGGGGAACCTCTGTTCAAAAAACTTACCTGGAAGCCAAGCAAGTTTGGTTCTCACCAATCCGAAAATCCAGTGAAGTAACTGGATACCAACGCGCCCCTGCATCAGAAGCAGGATGGAGAGCTCGTCCTTCCAGACGCTAAGGTGAGACGCTACAAGGAATCACAGAAGGGTTTTGAGGAGGGTGAGAGGGGAAAGTGGGAGGCTGATTGCATTACCCCGCAGACAGTTAATCCCCTATTTTCGCCTACAGAAGGATACTTCTGCGAGCCAGACAAGCCAGATTTGGGGGCCCGGTCCAGTCCGTCTTCCGAACCCTGCGCATCACCTTAGAAGAGGTCACAGCAGCGCGAACCAGGCCAGCGCCTCCGTGGGAGTCAGGTGAGCGTTACAACAACTCTAACAAAATGGGTAGTCCAAAATATAGGGTCAGAGGGTGGAGCTTGATATCCAACTACAAAGCAAATACACAGCTGTAATATGTTTCAAAGGTAGAGGTATGCTGCTTGTTTGATGGTAGGGGTTGCTATGCACCCCCATTCATTTGACTTATTCCTATATCTGCGCATTGTTTGACAATATATTTGATCACATAGCATGGAACCCAAGTCGGTCCCTGCCCTGCCAAAGCACACCATTTCTAAGCAGATTGAGAAAGTGCCAAGTATGGTTGCCATTTATTCTTTATGAATTACTACCAGCATAATGTTGTACCTAGCACACAGTCTAGGCTTGTGTGCATGCAATGGTGTTGAACATTATACTACCCATGGTGTTCTAGATACAATTCAGTGATGAAATGTACTTTCAACTCTGTGACCAAAATGCTAGACTCAATTTCACATATATTGTCAGTTAGGAAACTGTGCATAGCTGAGGTAGATAATGCCATGATTAGATTAGCGAGGAAGTGCTGCAGTGTCAAAACACGTTTCATGTAGGACTCTGCTTGAGTGCTGGTGTAGCCTGCGGTGCTATTGCACAGCTCATATATCGTACATAAAAAGAGCAAAGTAGAGTTTCAATGGGTTGACACTGAGCTTGTCAGGTTCTGATGCATCCTTGGGTTACACAGTACATTTTTGGGATGCTAAGCCTGAATGAAAAGTGAGCTTATCATATAGACCACAATGACTATTTCTTTCAAAGCCTAAGAATTAATGATAAAGCATGCACATATGAGGTGAACGATATCCAAAAAACATGGGATTTTAAATATCATACTTCTTCAAAAGAAGCCAAGGACATTTGATGGATTGCTGTAGAAAAGCCCAAAGTGCAAACTATGAGGTCTTAGCCACTGTGCTTTCACCTCCTTCATTATGCTTCACATTCTCTCAGATGCCATTTGGCTAGTGCATTTTCCTGAAACTCCAAATATTTTTAACTGGGAACTTATCAGTGGTCATTAACTTTCCCTGTAAGATAGCCGAATTCAAGAATTTCCACAAATAGGGCAAGATCCATTTACCAACATCATAGCCAAGTTAGCATCGATTAGGTGCTGACCATCATGGGACTTGGCATTTTTCAAGCCACATTCAAACACTTTCAGAGCTCTGACACAATGTGGACTCACTAATATAGGGTGAGAAAGAATAGCTTTATGTCCAACTCCAAAACATATACACAGCTGCAATATTGTTTTAAGGGAACAGATATGCTGCTTTTATAATGGTAGGGGTTGCTATGCACCCCCATTCGTTTGACTTCTTCCTATGTCTATACATTGTGTAACAGCATATGTGATCACATAGTCTGGTACCCAAATGGGTCCCTTCCCTTCCAAAGTAACAATCTCCAAGCAGATTGTGAAAATGCCAGATATGGTGGCTGTTTATTCTTTATGAAGTACTACCAACATGTTCTGTCTAGTACACACGTTGTACTGATGTGCATGCAATGGTACTGTAACTTATGGTACCCATGGTGTTCTGGATGCAATGCAGTGATTCAATGTACTTTCAATTTTGTGACAGAAATGCTACACTCAATTTCACATATATTCTTAGTGAGGAAACTATGGATAGCTAAGGTACATAATGCAATGAAACTCAGTACAAACACCCAATTTCGTCAAACTAAAATGCATTTTCATCCCTAACAAATAACTTCTAAGAGTTCTGATCATATATTTCTTAGATACAGACAAACAGCACAGTATTTTTCATAAATAAAGATAAAACAAAAAATTCCAAAAGACACATTATCAGCAAATGATCAAATAAATCCTTCAACAAAACTATGAGAAATAACTTTTAATGGCAACCATGTTTTTCTCACAAATAGCCATAACATAACATGTACTACTGCTTCATGACTTTTCTGAAAACACTGAAATACAATATGTAAAACCCTACTTTCCAAGTAATACATATAAACTGTACTAAATTATGGACCTAAATATGCTTAAAATGTTTTATATAAACAACAATTCATATTATACATGAAATATAAAAAAAAACACAATCATTGACCTTCAGCTGCTCCAAAGAATGAACAGATCTTCACAATAGCCAAACACAGAACATCTACACACTCTGGGTTCTGCAATCAGAATTTCAAAGGTTCACAAAAACCTTTCATAGTTTTCAGAAATAAATAGCACAAAAAGAAGGACTGTACAAAGCGAACAAGTAAAACGGCCAAAATATGTTTACTACAACCTATTACAGTCAATGAACCCCAAATAATCCTTCCAAAGACAACTTTGTAGAACATGTAGAAAGACAGTTCAATAACACAATTCTTTTTTTAAATTAGACAAAATCCATAGCCACGGCTATAACCATGGTTGCACTGAGAAATTTCCATAACCGCGGGTACACATATATTTTTTCCATACATTGAAAAAAACATATTGCAAAGGTTTCAGATTTAAATCATACATGCCTTGAGGTGAGAACATCCAAACAGAAAGACATGTACACATCTGTGTTAAAACATCCATAAATTAATATGATCACTGCACAAAAATCTAAACAGTTGTAGCCGCAGTTAGGGCCAGCGGGTTCATACTCGCAGCTACAACTGCCCGCCATAATGCAGGATGTCCAATTGGGGCACCGATAGCCGCAGGTGTAGACATCCACCAGTAGCCGCAGCTACCAGTAACATTTTTACAGTTTCATAAGGATTATTAACAAGGTGTACACATTTAAACAACACAAAGGTACACATGAGAGGACAGAATCAGAAACATATGTAAAATTGTGTGGTGAAAAATCCATGATATATCATTATTAATGCACAAAAATTGGTATCGCTATACCAACGGCTAAGGGGATAGTTATAGCCCCGACTAAACCCACCCAAAATTACATGACATCCCATTAGCTTAGTGGCACCCATGACTATATCCCCCTCTTACACGGCACAACGTTTCATCGGCTGCTGTCGTAGCCAAGCTATTTTTAAAAAAAGCCATCAAAAGTATTTTCCTTTTCCAATATACGTATCTGTGGGTGGCTCTTAAAAAAGAGACTTTGTGTTCTTTTACCAATAGATAAAAAAAAATAATTCAACCAGAGAAATACTCTTCACCTCTATTACAATTCAAAAAATCTTGGGAAATGTATCTATGCTCTTTCCTTAGAGGACTAATTATTTTTTTAAAATTAAAAACGGTGCTCCCTGTCAAAAATACTTCAGGACAATTTTAGCATAACCCTCTCATTTCAAATACTCCATCTAAAAAACCATTACAGAACCAGAACAACTTTAAGACCCAGGTGGGTGTGTGGTAGCCGCAGGTAAACACTCCAGCTGTTGCTGTTGCTAGGTGAGATCCTGAATACACTAGTCACACCCTTTTATGTTTAGCCATGGTTATAATAATAATATTTGTTTAAATCAAAGTGTGGAATATAAATGACAAAAGAGACAGTAGCAATACAATGGTAATTAAAAGGTGTGAGTACAGCATATGACTGCTCATGGAGTTATGTAAGGTGGATGATGACAAAGAAGCAGAGTATACATAGTAGCATACATAGTAGTTAGGATACAGAAGATGCAGAAGATGATGTTAGGTTGGATGGATGTAGACAAGTTCATATACATTAGTATCCTTCCATCTGCAAAAAAAGAAAGCACAATTAGTTACCCTCATATGTAGGGCATCTTATACATAATATAAGATACATCATTTGTGCACTGTTGTTCTCTTTGCACATACTAATCGTTGGGCCATAGGAAATCAAATCCAGTTTAATAAAAAATAAAATACACTAATAAAACAATACAGTAAATAAGTGGCAGTAGACTTGGTGGGTATACATTTAGATAGGAATATACAAGATACGGATATACTACAGCTATAATAAAGCACACAATAGACTAACAATAAAGGTATACAAACTGTCACTACAATAAATGAAGAGGGATATATAAACTGGGTGAGAATAAACATGGGTGATTTTACTAGGTAGTTGCAATATACCACATGGGGTATAATAAAGCACACAATAGACTAACAATAAAGGTATACAAACTGTCACTACAATAAATGAAGAGGAATATATAAACTGGGTGAGAATAAACATGGGTGATTATACTAGGTAGTTGCAATAGACCACATGGGGTTGGGTTAAGTAAACTTGGAGAACAAGAAAGGAAAGGATTGGATAAGTAAACTTGGAGAACATGGGATAGAAAACAATCACATAGGTAGAAACACTAGTACTTTTAAACAACTTTTTTTTTCTTTTTTTGTGGCATTGTCTTTTTCATCTTGTCATTTCTGTGGTTTTATATTTTCCTCCCCTGTTACACATAGGCCGATTCATGGAATTAATGTGCGCTGAAAATTCCCAAGCAAGCGTGTGAAAGCGTGCGAATCGCAGCGCAAGTGCGAAAATTGCAGCAAAACCCACGCACAGCGATTCATGGAAGTCCGTGCACATGTAAATCCATGGATGTGCACTAAAATCCTGTGTGGTGCACGCTGGCGCACACGTCTTCAAACAGCGTGCGCTACACGCACAGTGAAAGCGCACATAGCGAAACGCATACAACAAAAGTAGGCATAACACTGGGCGTAACACGCGGAATGGGGAACAACGCGTGAAAATGTGGGCGTCACGGGGGAAGTACAGGAGGCAAATGCGCGGAACACCCACACGCGTGCCTACAACACGTATTCATGGAATCGAACAGGGCTAACGCGTACACCAAAAAAGACACGCTTATCCGGAAACACGTACGCCAGCAGGAAGCAGGTGTACGTGGACCCACGCAGCATAAAAGAGCGTGCAAACAACAAACAAGCTCAGACGCCAAGATGAATATACCGTTCCTCGCAGCAGTGGTCGTGGGATACCGCAGGAGGAGGAGGAGGAGGATAGTCAGGCCCGGTGAATGCATGGGTCTGAGTGTTTATGCGGCTTGGAATACTGATACCTATAACAGGATTGGGCTCTGGAATTGTCCGGGTCTCCCCCCAACATTTGACTGATATGCAGATGTTCTGGGACCCGAGTAAAACAATGGTGCTGGATGGTCCATTTCCAGGGTGGAAGTGACACAAGAGGAGTTTTCGGTGAAATTAGGAGCTGACCCTGTTAAGTTATTACAATATTTCCCTATGAGGGACGCGGCATATGGGAAATGGACATTGTTTCCCCTCCAACCAGAATCATGTGAATGCATAGATGCAATAGTGTGGGATGATTTGCTGAGGGGACAAGTTTCAAAGTTATATAAGACTGTGCAAGCTTCCTAGGTTCTATGGAATACTACAAGGTCTAAAGGGCAAAGGGATCTGAATGGGAGTATTAATGAGACCAAATGGCGTAGATATTGTTTATTGACCAAAGAAGTTGCAATCAATGCATGGTTGTGCTTAATACAATGTAAAGGTCTTAATCCAAATGCACTATACACCTGCTAGGGTATCATGATTTTTCTCAAACACGTTTGATAAATACATGAAACGTGGAAGCAAAGGGGTAGACTCGATTCACATGTTTTGGAACTGTCCGAAGGTATTACAATTTTGCCAGAAGGTTGCTGGAATACTGCATCTGCTGGTTGGGATGCCCCCTGTACTACTTCCCCAGAAATACGTGCTGAGTGATATTGGGAAAGCTTCAAAAGTGCGAAGATTGTTTAATATATGCTGCATTTTCGCGAAAAACTGTCTTTTATTGAAATGGAAGTCTAAAGTGGCAACCTCATGTAAGGAATGGCTCAAACAGCTTACCTATGTAAATGAGAGGGAGGAAGGCGATATTGCAACTGTAATTGCGGTGAGCAGACCGAAGAATATGATATGATATATGGCATTTTCTAACGCACCTAAACAGAAGTGTTTCAATGCATTTCATATAGGGGAACTCCTCCATGAATATTTGAGAAAAGTCCAACCTGATAATGCCTAAAGAATTACATCCTCTGCAGAGGATTGACCTGCAATGCGAACCACCATTATAATCATTGTTGTACATAGTGTGAGCGGGGTGCGGCCCGTGTCCAATCTGTCTACCTGTCTTCTTAAAGTTTTTATTAAAAAAAACAAAAATGTTAGCAAACAGTCAGGAGCTCTTTGAAAAATCACTGGAGCTGAAGGGGAGCCCACTTGATTTAGCACAAGCTGTAAGGACTGGACAGGTAAGTTGAGGTGAACTCCAAAGGGGTTAAAACAGCACTAAAAATGGCAAAAGGTAGTTATGCCCCAAGCCCCACAGTACCTTCGAATTGAAGAAGCGGTTCCAGCTGGAAGCCTTCCTGATGCAGTGATGCAGACCCTTGTTCCTGGTCCTTGGTCAGGGTGATGAAAGGGAGGACGTCTGGTGGGTTTCTGCAGCAATGCTCCACAGAGGAGCTCGAAAGGAACTGATTTGACATGATTCATCAGCTCTTTGTGGTTTTGACGCTTTTTCCCAGCGCTAAAGAGAAACCAATAGCTTTGGTTGGAGTTTACTCTGTCCCTCAGTCCTGGACTCTGGAGAGGGAACTCTGGATGAAGAATTACTGCTTCTGGAGGTCCTTGAAGGTGCCCACAAAGTTTTGGCTGAATTCGATCTCGGCAAGACGATGCACTCGATAATGGTCAGGGGTCCACGGCATTGGAATTCTGCAGCCTAGGAAAGTCAGGGGATGAGCCAAAATTAAGCAGGTATCGAGGCTAGTTGGTCCCACGAGCCCAAGGGAGGAAGTCGTCCTGCACAGATCTTCCCTGTCGAAATGAAAACTGAGTCAGCACAGTTGCAAGGCTTCACTGGTGCTTCTGCGGTCCTGGAAGGTGCTGCTGGCATCTCTGCTCATCCTCTTTGTCGGATATGATGTTCCAGTGCTGACTCTGCTTGTAGTCCCAAAAGCCTACCCTTTTATGTGATGTCCCATTAATTCACAGCTCTACAGCTGTCAATCATAAATTGGGGTCATTCTCTACTGGAACTGGTTTCGGCCAGGCATGCCTACAAAGGTCAGTGATGTTTCGGGCTCCTCCCTCACTTCTTTCCTTCCCAGACACACTGGAGCCTGGGCGGGCTTCAGCGTTGAAGCCCACCAAAGGCAAAACACACAAAGGACTCAAACCAAGTTTAAACAAAATAAAAGCCCAGAAGATACTAACACACAAAACATGGCAAAAAAGAAGGCAGGGGACATTTTGGAAAAATTGTCACCAATGGGTGCTGCACTGCAGGTGAGAAATCAGCCTGCTAGTACCCTGACAAAAGGTAGCAACAGTAACCACTGCTACCAGCCATTCAAGTTAGTTAGTGTAACAAATAGTTACATTAGAAGTGGGATACGGAGTTACTATTTAACACCCCAGCAATCCACATGGGGTGGTGTGCTGGATCCACAAAAGAAACAGGTAAGTAAGATAAAAGCTATCTCACTATTCTTGGCAACTGTAGTGCGCACAAGAAAATGTATTTAAACATTAGAAGTCCAAGGGACTTCTCAGTGGCACCGCAATGAGGGTGCTGTGTGTCACTATGCAAAAAGCAGATGACTATGGAGTTTACCAGACTCCATTAAACAGTTAGAAATCCACAAGTCAGAGAAATAAAAACACATGAGTGAGTATAAAAAAGTACTACTCACTCAGGAGGTTAAAAATCAAAATGATGCCAGATTCTAACAAACTAGCTGAGGGTCTCTAAGGTTAAAAGGAATTAGCACTGAAGCTGAAAATTCTCCCTAACACTCTACACCACCACTTGGAGCGGAAATATAACTGATGTTTACAACCCCATATTTCAAGGCCCAGCCCCACACTAGGCTTGCCACCGTTCAGTTACAATTCAGTATTACTGAACAGTCAGTTTGACCATGGGTATCATGCAATGCAAAACACTGAGCAAGTAAAACTGAACGTTGCTTGCCAGCTCCCTTTACATCCTCACCTCATAACACAAGATCATTCCAAAAGACACTCATATCCCCTTTTTAATGATGTCAAAGCTCTTCTACAGGGAAAGTAACCTTGAGTTTCAAAGAGTCATGCCTTTCGTTTAAGCTATTGGCTAAGAAATGTGGATTTATTCTTCTTAAAAAGCAGGCCTAGGCCCCATGAAAGTCAGAAAATAGCCTTCAAACTAGTTATAATGCCTTACCTTCTTCAAATGTTGGAGACCTCACTGTTCTGTAAACAGCAATATAAATAGCACAAAACTAATAAAAAAGTAAACCTCCACTACACACCTATACAATTGTAGTCTTCAAGTGCCAACCCGTGGCTCTGCCTAATCGACTTAGTTTCTGCAGCAATTGACTGCCTATCTAGGCATGAGCATTGTTGAAATTTGTAGGAAGCAGAGCAGCATAAAAGCACCTCATTTCACATTCTGACAGTGACATTATCAAAAAAAAATTTTACTCTATATTCCTGAAGGGCAATCAAAAGTACTTGAACAGGGAGGAGAGACCAGCTCTTCAGCTGGTGGACAAGGTGGCTTTAGTCACAAGTATCACACTGCACCTTCTGTCCCAATGTGCATTTTTTTCAAAAAGCATTAAATGTACCATCTACCATCTTCTGGCCTCTGTCCCTACACCTAGAGCCTTACGTTTCCATAATGAAAATAATTAAAAAAGGATTTCTTTCTTTTTTGTCATTACCAATATTAGTACTTAATAGTTTTTAAATCACGGATGTCAACGACCATTACTACTCTTGGTAGGCCTTCCAGCCGCTAACAGAGCTGCCAAGACAGAGCAGAGTTCCTTCATTTCGGTCAGGCCCTAAACTTGGACAGCAGGACATTACCCACCTGGACAGACAAGTGAGCGATTATAGTCTAAACACGAACCAGTCAATAACGTACCCCTTTTCCCCTCCACCTCTCCCTCCTGATTGTGGGCTACCATGGCTGCCTGGTTTGCCTATGCCAAAAGTACACACTTTCCACAGCTTCAACATGTTGTACATTACCAATTATTTTTTAAACCAAAGGAATTTCTGGAAAAATCTAGAAAACGTACATTATGCTTTGGCAACTGCTTCCTCAGCTTCAAAGGTGATACGAAGCAGAATATTGCTTGACAGTTTTCTGCCATCAGTTAAACATGTTCTCAAGTCACATTTGAGCCGAATTCACTGCATGCCTGTTCACCATATGTGCAATTAGAATGCATAGAATTTCAAGAGGTGAATGTATGAACATTTTCACTCAACTCAAGATTATTTTTAAGTATAAATAATTGGCCAGCAGCACTTCAATTTTATGCAGCTTTACTGTAGCAAAATAAGGCACAATGCCGACATATGTTAAATAGTGGAATACAGCAAACAGTGTCAATACCTCGGTCAGGTTCACTGGCTGTGAAAAGATGCTTGTAGGATCCTTTTCCTGCAATTGGTCGATGACTGATCGCAGCAAAACCGTAAATGGAGTTAATCGTAGCTCCATGGCAAGTTCTTCAACTTTTACCTCTTCTTGCTTTAACAACAATGATTGTACAAAAGCAATACGTCCTCCATCATCACCTACAGCCACTCTTATCTTTTGAATATGGGTTGGCCTTTCACAGGAGTACAACATTTCCAAACACAATCACATGTGGTACAGGTCCACTGAAACAATGTGATTGATCACCACTAAAAAGCACATTTGGTGTGGCATTGTCTTTTTAGTCTTGTCATTTTTGCTGTTTTATATTCCCCACCTACAATACATTTAAACATGCCTGGCAATAGTGCTTTGGTGATGATGTGGTATGGGTCCCCATCCACCCTCAGCCCACAAAAAAGCAACCAGCATGAAGGCCATCACAAACAGTTGGCTATACTTAAAAGTAAAAGAACACTGATCAAAAAAAAAGAAATGGATAAGGTCCAATGCACCTTCTGCAAAAAGACAATAAGACGCAAGCCATCAAATGTTCCTTCTCAAAACGAACATCAGTGCTAAAAACCCATCTGCTGCGAGTCCACTGGGATGGTGTGGACAATGCATATCAGAAATTGCATGAGCACCACAAAATGAAAATGCAGGGGCCTCATGCATTAAATCAAAGACAATCAGCACCTCATCCAGCAAGTCCATCCGTGGTGGGACACCTCAAACAGTCAACCCCCAAATTCTGTGGGTACTGCTTCAATTCCACTTCTTGCTGGACTACAATCAACTAATTTATCTGTAAAGAAAATAAAGTGTTCCATAAGCCACAATTGGGTTGCCATGAACGATGCAACAACAGAAGATTGGCATAGAGGTACATTTACTTTTTACCTAATCCTATTTTCCCATGACAAGTTATTTCTTCAGATTTTCTTCATGCGCTCCTACATTTTTAATACGGTTGACCGTTCACTGGAGTTAACTGAATGATGTCTTCAGTAGCTAGAAAGCACCTCAAGTACTTCAATCTTATCAGCAACTGCCCACCATAAAAACAATGAAGACCCTATCAGAAGATATATGCAAAGAATCCACTTTCTTTCAACTACTAAAAAAAAGCAGCCACAAGAAAGTAGAAAAATAAACAAATGGCTAAGATGAACTTGCAAAACACTATCAATTGTACTACCTCACAGAAAACCGAAAACAGCTAGAAGTACTGCATAGAGGAAGTGCATTAAAAATACAACATATATAATTAAATATACCTTAAACCTCACTAACATCCATACAGAAAACGAAATACCTATACATATAAATATATATAAATGTAATTGATTGAAAAATCTAACTCTGTAGGCCCATGTTAGCGAAAGTAAAAAAATACATTCAAAATTAACTGCCACAGAATCAGAGCAGATGAATGAAAAAAATGGCAATGAATACCATCTGATAGCAGTTATTAATATAATGAATACACACAAGACTGCAAATAAAACTTCAAATATGTAAACATTTATTAACTCTTACTTTCACATAAGCCACACTCTCAACATGTGCACAGTGTGAGTTCTGTAATCAAAATGATAAAACTGCAGAAAATGGTGGCTTTTGCACTTTCCAAAATGAATACCACAAGAAGATGACCATATACTAATAAGACTACTGAAATGGATGGCACATTTTCACTACAAGCTATCACAGACAGCTACACAAATAGAATACTAAGAACAACCAATAACAAACATTCAAACTCACAGAAATCTTTTTTCCCCTGCCCAGCATCTCTCTTAGCCATGGATATTCAACGCGGCTATACATCTTGCTTTGTAGCCTTGGCTACACATGCATTTTTTGCAAATTCAAAATCAAACCAAGCCATCCTTCAAAACTTCAAATAAAACAAGGGAACACCTAAGTGCATACAATAACAAACACAAATGAAATTCTGTGCTGTATTATCCACATAACAATATGATTATTGCACAGAAAATGCATGCTTTAATACACATGGCTTTACCCATAGCTGTGTCTACAAGAACTACTAATAAAATATTGAAAGGCGTTGACAAGTGTCCGTAACACATTTACCACCCCCTCCACTCACCATGACCATCCTCCATTCCCATGGTCTCTCCCAAACCCCCCAAACACTCCATGGGCCTCATTACGGCTTTGGAGGTAGCCATGCCGTAACGGGCATGGCTGCCTCCAAAACCGTGTCCGGGTCGGGGTTCCCTTAATGGGGATATACCGGGCCATTCCGAGTCTGGAGCGCCCGGTATTTCCCCATTCAGGGAACCCAGACCCAGACCTTCCCCATTCCCATTCAAGCCCCCAAAGGGCTCAATGGGAATGGGTGCGGGAGCTAATAACTGGCCGATTACGACCGGTCCGTTGTTAGCTCCCTGGTCCCCTCACGGGACCCGCTGTGGACGTCTGGTAAAACCAGACGTCCAAATCGGGTCCCGCGAGGGAACCTCGTAATAGTGCGGAATGCGTTTAATGGCGCTGGCACCATTACCGTTGGCTATTTTGGTTACTGGCTTTTTGTAAGAAACTAAATATGAGCATGAACGTAGGTTTGAGTGATTTTACAATTAAATGGTTTGGATTGCAGGGACTGCATTGGTCCCAAATATTTGCATAATTGTTCAGTCTGAGAAGTACGGGGCAGTTAGACATCATACTATTTAAATGTGGAGGCAATTATTTGGGTAATGTACGAGGTTAGTCCTTCCCTTTAATGTTGAAACAAGACTTCGAAAAACAAATGGAATTTTTTCCTCACACCGTCTTTATCTTTCCCAATCTGACTCCAAGGCACAAATGATTATTTAATGGTAACATTTAAAAATCACAGAGAAATATTAATTAAGTAGTTTCCGCATACACGAGAGACCATAACCAATTATGGATTTCAAACAGCAACATACAGTTCTATGTGAACAAATTGTATAGACATGACAGAGTACACATAACCGATGAAGGTAATGCAGTTTGTTCATTACATCAAAGCAGTACTCCAAATGTGCCTACATACTACACTCAGTATACCCTAAAACAGTCCTTTTAAGGACTACCTATCACATATTAATTCACAAATACAATGAAATAACATTTAAAAACATTTTTAAAAATAAATCATTGGTCATAGCCGTGGCTAGAGTCCATTGACTTTTTTGTAGCTGCGGTTACAAGATGATCCTTAGGGGAGTAAGTCACATAGGTTTTTATACATATATACATATTTATGTAATAGATAGTTCTTAAAAAAAGGACTCTTTTGGGTAGCAAATTTGTACTTGGAGCCTAATAGCCTCGGGTAAGGTTCATTGAACCTGCAGCTATGACCTCCAGTCATTGCTGTGGTTGACTGTGCCTCCTAAACTCAACATCCCATTGGGCAAATCGGTAGCCACAATTATGGATCTATGTTTAAAAAAATGTAAATGCATATATATGTAAAGTCAATGACAATAAAGAGGTGGGAAAATGGTTAATCTCTGAGGTAAACAAGCTGTGAATAGATTCACTAGATATAGAAAAGGGAAGATACAATAATATCCTTCTATCTGTAAAAAAAGAAAACATAATTAGTTATAGAAGATACACACCTTAAGAAACGGAATTTAATAGTCACGTTGTTATGACCCTCATATCTCGTATGTAGTGTGAAAGGGTCGGGAATCGAATACAGATGATATGGAGCTAATTTTATAGGTGAAAAATGTGGGCACTTGGGGCGCTCGCTGCGCGGACTCCGTGGTAGTTAGCGGACAGCGCTGTGAACGAAAAATCTTGGGGAACACATTTGGAGTGTTTGATGGCTAAAAGAGGACGTGGAAAGGGTATTGGAGTGGAATTAGGAGGTTATAGGGCCTCATTACGACCCAGGCGTTAAGGGTTAACGCTGTTGTTAACCCTTAACGCCTATTTTGATTTTAACGGCTGCTTTTAGCAGCCGTTAAAATCCATGGCGCTAACCTGCTTATGCCCTATGTGGCAAAAATGGGAATGGGGAAGGGAAAATAGGAAATGGGGATTTACTGCCCCACTCACCTTGGAATGGGGCGGTAAATCCACCATCCACCATGGTGTAAACGTGGTAAAGTTGGCGCAATTAGCGCCTGGGTTGTAATGACCCCCATAGTGTTTTTTGTCCAGGTGAAAAAAGGATGTGCAGATGGTGCTGAGTCTGCGGCAGGTTTTGGTGTCTGCTGACATCATTTGAATTGCAGAGGGTTAATGCACACACTGTAGTAATACTCCAGGAGGCGGTGTTGCCATCATTGCGAAAAATGCCATCAAACTAAGATCAAGCTCCATTGGAATTATAGCAGGGTACGAACTATTGCTCGCCAAACTCACGTTGAATGAAAAAAACACAATTAATATAGTGGTCATATATAGATCTCCTAGCACAAACAGCCACCCAGAAACAGACATCCCACTAATACTGGCGCCCTTCCTTAAACCCAAAACGAAATGTATCATCATTGGCGATTTGAATCTCGGTTTTAATGATAACCAAGATACCAAAGCAACCGCCCTTCTCCTGGCACTAAATTACATGAATTTCTGCCAACACCTCAATGTCCCCACCCATACCAAGGGCAGAACCCCTGATTGGATCCTCACCCTCAACACCAACATCACTGTAGGCCCGATTACCCCACTCAGCTGGACAGACCACGACTGCATAGAATTCACTATCACAAGTGACGACTCTTGCATACCCAAGAATATAATCATGGATACCATCGAAAGTAGAAACTCTAAAAAGCTCACAGCTGAAAACCTTGACCCCACCCTGAACAAATTGCTAGATACCCACTCAATCCACAGCAATGACCCAACCACTATCGCTGAGTACTACCACAATTGCCTCTCCACAACGATTGACACCATAGCTCCGATCACATCCAAACTAAAACGCATCAATAAAAAATCCAACTTCTGGTTCAACGAGGAACTAATCGCCCTTAGAAGGAAAAAACGCTCCCTTGAGCATGCCCACAACAAACATCCTTCCCCGGACTCAGCCAAAGCACTCAAAGACGCCAACACCCTCTATAAATCAGCTATCATCACCCATAGAGCTAACGCTTCCAATGTTTGCATTAGCAATGCAGCATCAGACTCCAAAGAGCTCTTCTCTATCCTTAGAGAACTTGAAAATCCACTTCCAACTGACACACCCCCTAACACAAGCAAAGAATGGTGTACCACCATCCAAGATGCTCTTGCCTCCAAGATCACCATGTTGCAAAACAAAATCAACTCCAAAAATCTACTCCTAGCAACCAAGAATTCCCCCACCCCTACTCCGTGTACCCCATCCGATGACGACTCCAAACCCCCCTTTCAGTTCACACCAGTCACCCACGATCTCGTATTGGACACTATCTCCGAACTAAAAGCATCCAACTGCAAAGGAGACACTGTCCCAGCCAAACTAGTCAACGCCTGTGCACCCACCCTGACCCCCCTCATCACTAAATTTGTCAATGCCTCTTTCAACTCCAACACAGTCCCGACCTGCATTAAAGAAGCCTGGGTTACCCTGCTTCTAAAAAAAACAAATCTAGACCGCACCATTCCAACCAATTATCGCCCCATAACCACTGTCCCGTTTTTACTCAAAATCATCGACAAACTAGCCTACAACCAAATTCAAACCCACTTAGAATCTAACCAGCTCCTCGGTACCAGACAATCAGGATTCAGGCCCAACCACAGCACTGAAACAGCTCTCTTCGACCTCAAAATCCAGATGGATGCGATCAGAGATTCAGGGAAACTCTGCATTCTCCTGCTGTTGGACCTTTCACCCGCGTTCGACCTGGTGGACCATGACAAACTCTGTAACTCACTTGGCCAGGAGTTCAATTTCTCCAGGGCAGCCACTGCCTGGGTGAAATCCTTCTTAACCGACCGCACCTCCAGAGTGTCCATAGGCAAAGAAGCAGCCAACCCCATACCAGTCCCCATAGGAGTACCTCAAGGCCTTTCTCCCACGCTGTACAACACATATACCAAGCTCCTGTTCTCAGCACTTGACGATATGGGTGTCATATACACAAATTTTGCAGATGACACCCAGATCCTCATACCTCTTACAGGCAACTATGACCAGGATACATTAACAATCAATAAAATCTACGTCATCATACAAAATTGGATGGCATTAAACAGTCTATGTCTTAACGATGAGAAGACAGAAATCCTCATCGTAGGATCTCCAGCCAAAAAAGCAACCCTTCAGCCAGAATATTCAACCATCAATATCGACGGTACCAATATCCCAGTATCGAAGCAAGTAAAAACACTGGGCGTGTACATCAATGCTAGCCTGACTATGACTAAACAGATCAATGTATTTTCATCCTCAACGGCCTACACCTCCAAATTAATTGCGCTCAGCCGACAATTTCTGACCCCAGCAAATTGCCTCACCCTAGCCAGAGCTCTGGTCCTATCGAAATTGGACTACTATAATGTATTACTACTAAGTACCTCCAACGCCAACCTAGCCAAAATGCAACTTTTGCAAAATAAAGTCCTGAGGGCAGCCCTAGGCTTAAAAAAATCAGACCATATATCCAAGACCAGGAAAGATGCCCACTGGCTCCCTATCAAAGCCCGAATTATCTTTAAAACATTATGCATCACCCACAAATGCCTCACCAAAAAAGGACCTATCTACCTCAATAATACTCTGCATCCCAAAACCGACATGAGATTACTTAGATCCAATGACAAATTCCTCCTGGACCCCCCCCCCCCCTGATTCAAAACCACTAGAGCAGGGGGCAGCAGCTTCACCACTTTAGCCCCCAAACCGTGGAACTCCCTACCCATTAACATCAAAAAAGCACCCTCATTCACGGTCTTCAAGAAACAGTTAAAAACATGGTTATTCAACCAATATTAGCACCCAAAGATAGGACCCCGTCCATCGTATATGGTTGTGAATATTTAGTCCATTGTATATTGCTGTGAATACTCTGTAATTGTGAATATGCTGTAATTTATATCATGTAATGTAATGTTTTGAATTTTACTAATTTCTAAGTTGTCGTATATTGCTGTGAATACTCTGTAATTGTGAATACTCTGTAATTTATTTCATGTAATGTAATGTTTTTTGAATTTTACTAATTTCTAAGCTGTCTTATAACCACGCCGTGACACCCGAGGGTCTGGGCGGGTAACAAATATATAAAATAAATAGTAATCATAGGTAATGCACTGTATTTCCAATATGAATGAAATGTATAACTAAAGTGTATATGGTATTTATGATTGTAGTGCAATTGAGGACAGAGCTCCTTGATGTCTCCTCCACCTTTTAAACGGTCAACATTTGTATCCTCATTAAACGGTTACCTGATATCATTAGCATGTTTCTGTGCTTTTTTCTTTTTCTCTAGTATACAATTGACCATCATTTCCATCAGCATAGTATAAAATGCTAATGGGGAATGTTGGAGAATCTTATTGAATCTAAGTACTTTGTAAAGTAGATAGAGTCTACAAGCTTGTTTTAAAAGGTGCTTCCTAAAGGAACCTTTTTTGTGTTTTTTGATTTTGTACATTTTTTTTCTTTTTTGCAGGAGAGGTTTGGAAGTAAGGTGGGGAGGGAAATAAGGGAATAGCCACCACCCACAGATATAGAGGGGCAGGTGGACAGGGAAGATGCTGGCATGTGTTCATTTTAAGGTAGGGGGCAGTGTGTCTCATGCTCCTTGATTACAGCCTTGAAAGCACTTTGAAACTGCTCCCCCCACAGAGTGGTCTGTTGAAGTCTATGCACAGTAATGTTGTCTTGTAAAGATATGGATCAACAGCTTATTTTATGGCGTGCAAGGTAGCTGGTGGTATTTCCTGCCCCACAGGAGTAGCCTGTGTGGTGGTAGTATTGGTTGAGGAGCATGAGGTTGAGGACAATAGCCTACAACTTCTTGATAAAGGAACAGCTTTTTTGAGAGCATTCCGGTGGTTGGATTTAGTGTATTGGCGCCTGGAGCTGGTCCCATAGGAGTACTCACCAGGTTGTCCAAGACTGAGTACAACGTTGCACTCAGTGCATTTCACCTTGGTAGCCTTAGCCTTTGGTACACCCCCCAGCAGTGGTAAAGAACTACCACCCCCAGAATTCTCTCTGGGTGCTAGAGGTAGCTATTGCCTCTACTTCATCTTCCTGGTCCTCTTGATTGTTTTCTGCATGATTGCTTTCTTTCCCGTTGTGTTTGCCCTGCAGCTGGTGGTGGTAGTGGTGGTGGTGGTGGCTCCTGGCAAGAAGGGATAGTAATAGCTGATGCCATTTTTTAAAATAAATAGCAATTCTGCAATTATTCTTCCAAGCATGTGCTCTATCCCAGATTGCAAATGGAAAATCAGTAAAAATAGGTCTAGGAGCTGTGCAAGGGTAAGTGTTCAGCTTGAAACTTCCAAAATCAGCTAAAAATGTAATTTCAAACTGTTCGTGAAGCACGGAAATTCTCAAAGTGCGGACACATTCTCAGATGCGTCATCATGCCGCGCGCGAGCGCGTGGTCACATAACACTGTCAAAAAGTCTGCAATGATGTCAGGGAATACAAAAAACTGTGAGAAAAGTTGCAAAAAGGTTTTAGAAGTGTTCAAAATGTTGGTAGAAGGTGGGGGATGGCACAGTTTTAAGCTCAAAATGTCTACATCGGCCGAAAATGCTGCTGTATTTGAGGAAAGTATGATATTAGGAAGTTGTAGTAAATTAGAATGCGCTCGTAAAAACCCATGAAAGTCAGTGAAAAAAGTTGGTTAAAGGATGTTATGGTTAAGTTTCACTTAAAAAACCTATGAAATTCAGTGTCCAGTCAAAGTTTTGAAAAAAATGGATCGAATGCCCTTTTTTTCGAAACCAAAAGGACCGGAAAAAAAAATTGAATGCTTTTTTATTTATTTATATATTTTTAAGTTTAGTATGCATAAAAAAAGTTTTTTAAAAAAGAAAACGGGGGGTTGGGGTGGAACCCCCATAAAAAACTTTAAAAAAAACATTCAAAACTTTTTTTTACTTCACTTTTGGTGTAAAAAAAAGGGCATTCGATCCTTTATATTTCGAACAAGTCACCTACAACCATGAAATTCAGTGGAAAAAACTTTGTTAAAGGGACATTATGGTTACAAGTAAAACCGTAAACCCCAGAAATTCACCAGTTATGGTAAGGTAAGAACCCATACCTTGCACGACCAACTAACACCCTGGACATCCAAGATGACATCACAAATGCTATGGATGACATCACTGATGACATCACATATCTAGGGCACTTGCTTTAGTTCACTGACATATTTAGGCCAGGTATTTTTGGTCACTGACAGTCAGAATATGAAAACTGAAAGGGTGGTAGAAATCTAGACATTAACTTTGTTGTATGTTCTTAAAGTACTTTCCTTAGGGTCTGCTCTTACCTCATGGTGCACATACATGGGGCAATAAGTGGACCTCAAACACACAATTCATTTGTATACATGAAAATGAATTTTAATGTTATTGAACTTTTCTGAATTATGTTGTTTCTTTCGGCCTTACTTTAGTTTCTAATTTGTATGCATTGTGGGTCTTCATATGTATTGTTTGTACTAACACAAGTGTGTAGTAATCCTTTAATTGTTATTTCATATTTAACATTACTAAAAACTCTGATAAATTACCATTCATTATTTTACTGTCCAAAATTACCAGATTAAAAACATTGTACTTCTATGGTGCATACTGCACCCATTGCCTATATGCATGTATGATTAGGTTCCTGTATTAACCACAAAACTCCAATATAAAGTTTTGTTTAGTTGAGTAAGTCTCCTGATCACCCCTGACATGTTTTTACCAACATTATAAACACAATCCCTTGTAGGGAGTTTTCATCAAAATTAATTTAATATGTGATGTCATCAGTGATGTCAGCAATGACATTTTTGATGATATCTTTGATGTCCTGACAGTTAATCTTAGCAGTGCACAGTGGTGGTGCAATTTATGGTTGCTTAATTTACCATTACTGGAGAATTGCTGGGGGATTGTGGTTTTAATTCTAACGTTATGGTTCCAAGTAAAACCGAAAAAACCCATGACATCAGATAAGGACATCCCTCCTCCCCAAGAAACAGCACCACTGCTGTAATGAAGGAGCATGAGAAACACGGCCCGTAGCTTACAAATAACACACGCACAACATTTTCACCCGTCCACCTACCCCTCTATATTACTGTTGGTTGCCTCTTTCCTCAGTTCCGTCCACAACTTTCGTTCTTAGCTGTCCTTCCAAAAAAAAGGCATCCCTAAACAAAATAAATGTTCCTTTATGATCCACCTTTCACAGTAAAATAATGGAAGTAAAAAAAAAGGCATAGACTCCATCTACTTCATATTTCGCAGTAAAGTACATAGACTCAATAAGATTTTCCAACATTTCCATTAACAGTTTGTGTTATGCTAATGGGAACATTGTAGAGTCCATCCTCCATTCCGGGGACTGGAACGGTGGATAAAGGGCCAGCAAGCCAAGTTATCAGCCCAATCAAAGCGAGAGTGCATAACGAGGTCTCTGGATCATTACCCCTCCCTTCCACCCCTAAAATGGGGGATGAATACCATTAACATTCTAGATTTCCAAAGCAGTAACCCATGCTACTAAAAAAGAGGATTTTGCGTCCTAATCCGGGACGCCACAGTGACCCAGATTAGAAAACAAAAATCCTTCTCCAAGATGTTCACCATAGAAAGGGAAGGCGGGTGTTCCATACAGGGCCCCTCTTCGCTTTCTATGGCAGCCTGCACAAACCAAAAAGGAAACCCTGTGAACATATTACCAAAAGCACTTTTTTCTTCCCTTTCAAATGTATGCTAATGTCGAACACCTTTACCACAAAGCCAGTCGCAGGTGGACATGTCCATTGTAATCCTATCTTTTCCCCCTTCTCGTCATGGCCAGTAGCCACATTGTGCGGATCATTACCTTATACCATGACCCCGACATTCTGCCCACTCCCCATGGCTACAGCCTACCCCTCAGTCAGTAAACGTATACCGCTATGTTTTTTAACTACATTACGACACTTGTGTAATACGAAAACACTCCCACATCTCGTCACATAACCAACCCTAATGATATTGTACACCTTTTTTGGATGACGTTTCTATCCAGCGTAGCTAAATGCGCGCATAAGCACCTATGTGCCGTGATGCAGAACCTGAAAATAAACACACAGCAACGTACAGCGTAGCACGACACATTTTGAAATAATAAACTGGTTTTTAAAAGAAAACATTAAAATTTCAGAATTTGTAAACTACTTTTATTTCACAATAAACTGTCTGAGACCATCAGACTATCCCCATTTTCATTCAAATAGTAACTTTGTTTCTTCCGTCGTCATCGAAAATGTTAATCGTGAGGCACACGTTGTTCTTTTCCCATACACAAAGTATTTGTTTTCAATTAAGCAACCGCTTCAGTCGCACAGTGATTTCCAAGACGTCGACATGAACTTCGACCTATACCACCATAAAAGATGTTATGTTACTCCTAATGGCCAATACAGCGTACGGACAAATGAGTCCTGCGCGATTATCCCTTAAAACAGTGACAGTTAGGCAGCCGGTCACGAGTACGTGCATCTGACGTGCAGAAAAACCATCACTTGGCATCTGGAATCCATGACAATCAAAGTGAGGCAGGATGTAGCTGTTCGGGAAACATAACAGAAAATACGTATCACTACACAACCTTTAGCAAACAATTTCAAAAAAGAGAAAAAAAAATTGGAAACTGATACACAAATCGATATGGTCATACATGACATTTTAAAGAAATAGTAGTGTTGAACATGGGTGAATCTAGTGATAGCCTACAAACGCCGAGAATCTGCACTCTCCATAAATTAAAAAAATGACAACTACACAGAAACATAGTACGTCAGTTATGTTGCCAAAAATAATGTTCTGGTAATAAAAAATGTAATCTTGTTCCGGTGTACAGTCGTCAAAAGTAAACTTACACGATATTCACCGTCTCCATTGTCTTTGCAAAACTCAGACACCAATGTGCTTGCACCAAAGAATGGTCAGGAACTGATATTACATGTGCCTTACAAACGTTTTCAATGCATAACCTTATCAAATGGTATTTTTTGCAAACGTTCACTCCCTGCATTCTTACTGAATTTTCCCTTTCCCTCAAGGTAAAAAAAAAATTGACCCTTATGGGTTCAGTCGGATGTGTGGGCCTACTGAGTTCGCAACCACAAAAGCAAAGCAGGTGACCTTTGCTCAGAATGCAAATACATTCGACTTTTCAACAACATGTCTCAACGCATTCATGAGAAGTGGTGCTCCCATACACTTGCAGACCTGTTGTTTCCATCAAGCACTGCAGGTGGCTGCCTCAGATTTCAAACTCTAGGACGCTACTTACCTATGACTTTGATGACAAGAAAAAACCACTTTTTGCCTTCCTGCTGCCACATCCCACCCCGGCCTCATTAACCCTCACCATCTGATACAATATTTCATAAGTTTAACAAGTGCAATGTTTTGTTGTTTAATATGTGTTAGCGGCAATGTCGGCGTACACCAAAGCACAAATGAAAGATGGCGGGTGCAGCAAAACAATCTGACGCACTTCACGCTGTTCAACATCCAATCAGTGAACGCGTCACATGTTCGTGGACATGACGCTACGGATTAGCCAATCGGTATCTTGTCTGCGGAGCGAACAGGGAAGTGTGACCACGGAGCAGACATAGATATCACAAATTATTCAGACATACTTTTTGGTCGTTTTGAAGAAAACTACTGGACAGATTGACACCAAATTTACAAAAAGCACGCTTTCGGGACCAAGCTCCTGACGCAAATTTGATGAAAATCCGTCCAGTGGTTTGGGCTGTAGGCGTGCGCAAAGTTTTTCCCCCATTTAGTCTATGGGAAAAAAAGTGTTTTGGGACCCCCTTATAACTTTTCCCCTGGACCAAACATCACCAAACTTTGCAAAATAATTCAAAGTGGCCCCATATACTTTTTTTGCAAAGTTTGGTGATTATTCATCCAGCGGGAGCAAAGTTAAAAGCTGCCCAAAAAGTGCTCTTCCTATGCAAACAGCAACTTAACCATAACTACACAGCCACTGCCGTGGCTGTGTAATATATATATATATATATATATATAGTGGCCATGTAGTTATGGTTAAATTGCTGTTTCCATAGGAAGAGCACTTTTTGGGCGTCTTATAACTTTGCTCTCCCTGGACGAATCCTCACCAAACATTGCAAAAGAAGTATATGGCCCACTCTGAATTATTTTGCAAAGTTTGGTGAGAATTCGTCCAGGGAGGGCAAAGTTATAAGAGGGGTTCCAAAACTTTTTTTGTTCCCATAGACTGAATGGGGAAAAAACTTTGCTCGCGCCTACAGCCCAAATCGCTGGATGGATTTTCACCAAATTTGGACCAGGAGTAGCGGCTTGGTCCCAAAAGGGGATTCAGTGAAAATCCATCCAGTAGTTTTTTTTTTAAATTGACCAAAAAGTAGGTCACAAAAAATGTGTGATATCTGTGTTCGGTCCGGGGACACACTTCCCTGTTCGCTCTGCGGACAGTGTTCTGATTGGTCAATCGGCTTGCGTGATGTCCGCGGACATGCAACATGTTTGCTGATTGGACGGCGTAGAGTGTGAAGCGCATCAGATTTTCAGTAGCGCCCGCCATCTTGGATTCGCGGACGTCCGCGGACAGCGCGCTGAAACTTGGTTTAAAAATTGTATTTAGTAGAGTGTGTTCGTGTGTAAGAGGTTTGGGGTGGGTGGGAGAGTATGAGATAGGTTAAATGTTGTATTTTATTATGTGGTAGACCCCCTTGTTGTGTTTGATTTGTCTGTGGAGAACACGGCTGTTCTGAAATGTTCTAAATAAACTAAATGCGGGGGTGTTCTGAGGACGCAATATGTGTCCGTTTTGTTTGCAAGCAAGGTGAAACCGTTCTAAGAACACTCGCGGTGTCCTGAAATGTACGTAAATAAAGAAAATGGGGGTGTCCTGAGGACACTGTCCGTATTGTTCGCTGGCAAGTTGAATGTGTGCTAAAAACACTTGCGGTGTCCTGAAATGTTCGCAAATAAACAAAATGGGGGTGTCCTGAGGATGGTGTCTGTATTGTTTGCTGCCAAGTTGAATGTGTTCTAAAAACACTTGCAGTGTCCTGAAATGTTCGCAAATAAACAAAATGGATGTGTCCTGAGGACACTGTCCGTATTGTTCGCTGACAAGTTGAAAGTGTTCTAAGAACAATTGCGGTGTCCTGAAATGTTTGCAAATAAAGAAAATGGGGGTGTTCTCAGGACGCTGTCCGTATTGTTCGCTGGCAAGTTGAATGTGTTCTAAGAACACTTGCGGTGTCCTGAAATGTTCGCAAATAAACAAAATGGGGGTATCCTGAGGACACTGTCCGTATTGTTCTCTGGCAAGTTGAATGTGTTCTAAGAACACTCGCAGTGTCCTGAAATGTTTGCAAATAAACAAAATGGGGGTGTCATGAGGACGCTGTCCGTATTGTTCTGTGGCAAGTTGAATGTGTTCTAAGAACACTCGCCGTGTCCTGAAATGTTTGTAAATTAACAAAATGGGGGTGTCCTGAGGACGCTGTCCGTATTGTTCTCTGGCAAGTTGAATGTGTTCTAAGAACACTTGTGGTGGCCTGAAATGTTTGCAAATAAACAAAATGGGGGTGTCCTGAGGACGCTGTCCGTATTGTTGGGTGGCAAGTGGAATGTGTTCTAAGAACACTCGCTGTGTCCTGAAATGTTCGTAAATTAACAAAATGGGGGTGTCCTGAGGACGCTGCCCATATTCTCTGGCAAGTTGAATGTGTTCTAAGAACACTCGCGGTGTCCTAAACTGTTTGCAAATAAACAAAATGGGGGTGTCCTGAGCACACTGTCCGTATTGTTCGGTGGCAAGTTGAATGTGTTCTAAGAACACTCACTGTGTCCTGAAATGTTCGTAAATTAACAAAATGGGGCTGTCCTGAGGACGCTGTCCGTATTGTTCACTGGCAAGTTGAATGTGTTCTAAGAACACTCACTGTGTCCTGAAATGTACGTAAATAAACAAAATGGGGGTGTCCTGAGGACGCTGTCCGTATTGTTTGGTGGCAAGTTGAATGTGTTCTAAGAACACTCGCTGTGTCCTGAAATGTTCGTAAATTAACAAAATGGGGGTGTTCTGAGGACGCTGTCCGTATTGTTCTTTGGCAAGTTGAAAGTGTTCTAAGAACACACGTGGTGTCATGAAATGTTCATAAATAAACATAATGGGGTTGTTCTGAGGACGCTGTCCGTATTGTTCGCTGGCAAGTTGAAAGTGTTCTAAGAACACTCGCGGTGTCCTGAAATGTTCGTAAATAAACAAAATGGGGGTGTCCTGAGGATGGTGTCCGTATTGTTTGCTGGCAAGTTGAAAGTGTTCTAAGAACACTCGCGGTGTCCTGAAATGTTCGTAAATAAACAAAATGATGGTGTCCTGAGGACACTGTCCGTATTGTTTGCTGGCAAGTTGAAAGTGTTCTAAGAACACTCATTTTGTCCGCGGACATTAAGAGTTCCCATAAGCCATAGTTAAAATGTTTGACACTATGGGTGTGATATGCTGCGGTGGTTGTGGCCAGGGCATAGCACACTCATAGCGGCTTATAACTTTGGGATCCAGAAACAAATTTATAAGGAACAAAGTTATAAGCTGAGATGGATGTGAACTGCTGCGATGGCTGTACTTATTATAATATACTTACTGTTTGGTTTAGTAACTGGAGTACATGTATTTCTTGTTCATTTCTGTGATAAAAGAAAATATCATGTTAGTATTGGTATTTTGTAACGACTTATTACATTGAATAATCAACATGTTTTTTTTACCCTCATATTTAGTAGATTACAAACCAGAGTACTGTGCAATTTGCTCAGTTTCTGTGTTTGTTGCTAAAATGATTGGGTCTGTGGGAGAAAAAAATCCATGTTGGATTAAAAAAAAAACTTTTTCAGTTATGCTACAGTTTATTTGTTTGTTTTCAGGGTTCACTTGTTGTTTCTGGCTAATGCTGTATACATTGGCTTGTTGCACTTTATTGGAGCAGTAACATATCATTTATTTGTTTGGATATTGTTAAATTTTGGGATAGTTAGATACCAATTGGCGTATTCTAACTGTCTATTTTTTGATATAATTTAGTGGTATTGATTTATCAGTTTGGATATTGTAAAATTTTCAGTTAGTTAGATACCAGTTGGTGTATTATAATTAACTGTTTTTTGCTCTAATTTAGTGGTATTCATTTATCTGATTATTTGTTGTAGAATCTTTGGGCAGTTAGATACCTTTTGGAATATTCTAACAGTTTATATTTTTTTACTACAAGTGTACTTAAGGTTTAAGTACACTTTAGTAAATACATTTTGGTTTTAAGAACATTAAATAAGCGGTTGAAAGATTTGCTGGTAATCTCTGCTTTAGAGTAATGGTACTATCATTACATTCAAACCATCCACATTTCTTTTTTATATATGCGGTGTAGTGACCTGAATTGGTGTGGCTCCTGCGTGGTAGATTATACCTATTGGTGTGATGGTTTTCTTACCAAGTGATACTTGACCATGTGTGAATCCAGTCAGCTTGCAGTTGTTTTTGGTACCATCTACATTGTAACATAGAAGCATTAGTATTACGTATTTACTATGTGTTTGTATTAGTAAGGTGGAGGGATTATCCGAATTGCAGGTAGTACATAATCTACCATGGTTTGCATTTTCCACAAGATGCTGAAATGGAATGGATTCACAATTAGGTATTATATATATATATATATATATATATATATATATATATATATATATATATATATATATATACAAAGCGTTCATTGGGGATTTGCTCTTGTGTCACATTGTTGCAGAGAGTGCATGTATGTTTCCACATGTATGAAATATGGAAGATTTCATTTATAGGTATGATTTATTTTCCAGTACTTGTAGTAAGTACATTATAAATTCTTGTGGATCCTCCTGTGAGTTTATAGTGAATTTCACCATTCCAGCACAGTAGTCCAATAGTTGTCTTATTCCATAAACACTATATGTGTTATCAGGATTTTTTGTTGCATTTCTGTGAAGTACTAACATTTGCAAGCACAATTGGTCTGTACTGTGTAAGTAAATGTTGTCAACTATTGGTGGCAATTGAAATATAATATTCATTGCTACATTTGCTTGGCAATTTACTCCTACTATATTTGAGAGTTTAAATGGAGCAGGCAGTTCTGTATCTGATTGATTATTTTTTAGTTTGTCTTCCTTCTTTGACAAAGTACCTGGTTTACTTTCCCTAATGGGTTCTTTTATGTTTGTGATACTTGATGAAGTTTTAGTTTCTGTTACTCTCTTTGGAGGATTTGCAGTGACATCCTGTTGCATTTCCGTTTGATTTAGTTTTCTTTTACAACGCTTTACTTTTTGTGGTACAGAATATGTGTTTAGATGGAGGGTGTATAGTGAGCGAAGTCTATTGTATTCTAAAATGCAAGGAATATCAGTGTTTACTTTACTTGCATCAAAGTTGATTAGAAATAGACTGTCAAGTGTACGTAAGCGTAATAGTGCTACGTAGCTCATGCCTTCTTTAAAGACTGTGTTACCAATGTCTATCTTTGCTTTATCTAGGGTAAGACCTTGTGATTTATGAATGGTGACTGCGTATGCAAGAGTTAGAGAAAATTGTTCTCTGCGTACATACATGTCTTTGAAGAGAAGGAATCGAGCTGTTGAGCGTCCTATCCTTTTCACTTCTGAAAGTTTGTCAAAGACAATATTGACAAACTTAATTCTGTTGTCACGTGGGTATGTTTGAAAGCCAACAACTGTACCCAGTGCTCTATTAACTAGTCCTTGGTCCACGTCAAGGTTACGTTTAAGCATTACTCTGCAATTTAAGGATAATTTTAATATATTTTCCAAGCCAGCTGTGTCTGAGATTGAATTTTCTAAACTATTTAGTCTTGTTGTGGCTTTCTCACACATGGGTAGTGTCATACCATGTACATCTAGTTTGTCTGTGGCGCTAATTTCCATTATTGGTTGCATTTCTTTACTTAACATTATTTAATTGAATTTGAAACAGCTTGCAAGAGTTGGCATTAAGGCCATACAATTGACATTTTTATGGGCTAATTGTTCCATAACATCTGTAGCACATGCATTATCGCCATAAAGTGCATGAATGTGCCGGGTTTTCAATATTGCTTCTGCTTCTTTAGAAAGTATACCAACTCTGAGGCTTTTTAAGATGTTGGCATAAGTGAGATCTGCAGATTGCCGCATGTTTTCTGTTAATTCTCTGTATTGGAAATGTTGTCAAGGGTTGACATTTCCAATGCTGCCAACAGTTTTATGGCAGAGTTGGTGTCCTAATGTTTTAAAAATAGGCTCACCTTTTACTGGTGTCAATTGAAGAAGATCTCCAAAAACAATAATGTGTTTTCCTGCAAAGAGCTCTTCGTAGTTTGTTTTGAGTACTTCTTGTAATCTGAGGTGAATCAAAGCCAACATTAGGTTGGAGACCATGCTCACTTCATCTCTTAGTAGCATTTTCATATGTTTTAATACTCTGCGTAGTTCCATTACAGCTTCTGTAGAAAGTTTGTAATGGTCTAATTTGTTTTTGTGTTCTACTTGCAGGAGTAGTAATCTGTGTAAAGTGACACCACCTATGTTGTGGGCAGCTAAACCTGTGGGGGCAGTGACAACAGCTGACAGTTTGTTGTTTGTCAATTGTTGAAGGAACTTACTGATGATTTTGATTAGGAATGTTTTGCCAGAACCAGCTTCACCACTGACATACAGTAGTATCGGTTTGCAATTTTGGCAGGTGCATTCTTTGTTTTCATATTGTACACCATGTGCAATTTCTTTTGTTACTTCTTGAAAAATGCTACATTGCTCATTGTTTAGTTTTGATTGTAGTATAGTTAAGTCTTCTTTATCTTCATACTGACACATGGTGTTTTCTAATTCCCTCGTAGCTAATTATGCCTCATTTGTTATTAGTGGTTCTCCTAGTGGTTCTTGGCTTCCTATTACAGAAGGTTGACTACTGTCAGAAGTGTCCTTATCTAGTTGGGCCTGGACTTCTTCTTCGTGTTGCTGTTCATTGTGCAACATTGTTTTGTACTGTGTAAAGTTTACATCGGTTATAGTGCTTTCATTTGCTTTGAAAGCTTCTTCATATGAGTCATAGTTATCTAGTATTTCTTCTTCTTTTCTCCATGGTTTAAAGAGTTGTAGCAGGGACATGTAATATACTTCTTTATGTTGAGGAGTCTTTAATGACAATTTGATATGATTAATTAAATTTGGTTTGGTGAGTTTTACTAAGCTGCCTTCACAGTTTGTCACTCTGTATTTACCTTTTTTTCATCAGGTTTTATATTAGTTTTGTATGTGTAGTTTTGGGCTATGTGGTATAGACACATGGTTTCCAAAGTATTACTTCTGGTTGGGTAGTATGTGTCCAATAAATAGTTTTTTAAAATGTCTTGGCTGTTGGGATCATGTTTCTATATCTTTGTATGATTTTAGAACACTTTTTCTAGATTTAGCTGGGCCAAGACTTAACCATACTATATTTTCAGATTTACCATACAATGCAGTAACAGTTAAACGATCAGCTGCTTCATAGGATCCACATTCTCTATGGGGGAGCATTTTTATGCCCAAGCTGTATAATTTCTGAGACACTGTTTTATCTGATGACAGGTCATTCTAGAGGTCTTGGAGCTCTGTCTTTTCTGCTTTGGTTAAGTATGCTGTGACATATCGTGCAACTGCAGTAGAATTGTCTGCAATGTACTGCACATCTATGTTTGCATTCCATAAGAGGGCAGTGATTGCATTGTAATCATTGATATATTTTTCTTCTCCTTTTCTTTTTATGTAATATGTATTTATAAGTGACTTACCTTTAACACTATGTCTAACTGAAGACATGAGGTTGTTCACTTGACTTGTATTTGTAACTGGTCTAGGGAAACCAAATTGGCATTTGGTGTAGTATTTCCCTTTGTTTTTGTATTTGCGACAACAATATTTGCCACATTTGTGTCTTTGAAATTGTAAAATGTGTGCATGAAGATCACTATTTGTGGATTCTGATGGAATTTCACAAGTGACATATTTTTCACTGGCATCACTGTCTTGACCAAATTTAGGAACATCTTTAATCCATAAAAGCATATGGATATGTGGTGCTCCTCTGGCTTGGTATTCTTTTCTCCAAAAGAAGTGTTGCACTTCTCCAAGAGGAGGAACAGTTTTATTACAAATAAAATGTAGCATAGCAATGAAGTGATGGTGAAAATATCTTGAAACATTAACAGGATCCAGAGAACCAAGTTCTCCAGGCGTTAGTATATCTATGTTTGTTTTCTTTTTGTTTGATATGCGTAGGAAATCATGTAAATCTTCTCATGCATATTCTGCACAACTTAATGTAACAAACAAAGTGGGTGGGCCAAGGTTTCTGATCATACAACGTACATCTCCATGACGTCGAAACCAGTAATCTTTAGTACCATGCATATTTGCTAATAGATTTGTAATATTTGATTGTAAAACATCCTCTTTTTGTTGCACTTTTTGTAGTAATTGTGCAGCTGTCATATTTTGAAATGGGATCCTGATTTTTTTTTTTAAACATAGACAGAGAGCAGGTTTACAGCATGACTAAACATATACACATCAAAACACAGTTTGGATTTCTTACACCACTCAAAAATATCTATGCTTCAGGTGAGAAAGCAGCCAGTACAAGGGGAGTAAACAATGCACTTCAAGGTGAGGATATGGGCGTTACTTCAGAGTCTGAGCCCAAATCACATAGGTAAAGGCGCAACAGCGTCCAAATGTCTTTGGGGCGACAGGATGACGGGACCGAGAGTACAAAGAGTTCCTCATCATCATTCACCATACATAGGTCTTTTAAGAAAGTGGCTCTGGTTGGGGCGGCCAGAGACTTCCAACATTTAAGAATACAGCGCTTGGCAACAATGCAGGAAATATTAAACAATTGTCTCGTGGTTTCCTTCACCTTGCCAATGTCACCCAGTAAGTATTTCAGGGGGGACAGAGTCACCGAATCGATGTAATGTCTTCAAGAACTTCTGAGACCTCCCTCCAGAACTCCACAATCAATGGACACGCCCAGTACATATGATAAGGCCCCGCATCAGAGGCGTCACACTTGGGGCAGACACATGTGCAATTGTCCACAAATTTAGCCAGTCTGGCAGGGGTGTAATGAAGTTGGTTTAACACTTTAAACTGAATTAGTGGCAGCCCAGAATTCTTAGAGACAGATCGCGTAAGTTGACAGTAACGGGCCCAGCGGCCATCATCTATCTGAGTACCCACGTCCCGCTCACAGACCTCTCTCATCGTGTTACATGACGGGGAGTGGGTTTGCACTAGGGAATACAGCATAGAGACCCCCTTGCCATAGCTGTTTGTGGACACTATTGCCCTGATGCATTCGTGTGTCTGGGTTCCAGCGGAAACGCTGGCCATTTCGCCGAGAATGCAGCTCTCATTCGGTAATATTGCAAACGCTTAAGCTGCCCCTCCCCCACCCACCGCTCCAATGAAGTCTTGGAGTTTACAGAACTCACCATTTGGGAACATGTCCCGCAATGTGAAAAACCTATTAGGAACCCAGGATTGCTGAAGGGCCCAATCAAATGTGGGGGAAATGCTAGAGAAGTTCCAGAGGGGTATTTCCGGGTAGTAGGGGGAATCCAGACCTATCCTCTTATAGATTCTGGCCCAAGCATGAGTGGTTGTGTATACCGGATCGAATGGGCAGATGTCCCCGTAACTAGGATTAAGAAGGACTGAACGTATGTCGTTGGGGCGGACAGAGTGTTTTTCAATCAGTATGTGTGGGGCTGTGTCCCCAAGGTCAAACCAATGTTTCGCAAATTGAGCTTGTGCACATAAGTAATATAGCTCAAAGTCTGGTGCAGCAATACCACCCTGCACAAAAGGTTCAACCATCTTATCCCATCCATTCGATCCTTTATATTTCGAACAAGCCACCTACAACCATGAAATTCAGTGGAAAAAACTTTGTTAAAGGGACATTATGGTTACAAGTAAAACCGTAAACCCCAGAAATTCACCAGTTATGGTAAGGTAAGACCCCATACCTTGCACGACCAACTAACACCAACTAACACCCTGGACATCCAAGATGACATCACAAATGCTATGGATGACATCACTGATGACATCACATATCTAGGGCACTTGCTTTAGTTCACTGACATATTTAGGCCAGGTATTTTTGGTCACTGACAGTCAGAATATGAAAACTGAAAGGGTGGTAGAAATCTAGACATTAACTTTGTTGTATGTTCTTAAAGTACTTTCCTTAGGGTCTGCTCTTACCTCATGGTGCACATACATGGGGCAATAAGCGGACCTCAAACACACAATTCATTTGTATACATGAAAATGAACTTTAATGTCATTGAACTTTTCTGAATTATGTTGTTTCTTTCGGCCTTACTTTAGTTTCTAATTTGTATGCATTGTGGGTCTTCATATGTATTGTTTGTACTAACACAAGTGTGTAGTAATCCTTTAATTGTTATTTCATATTTAACATTACTAAAAACTCTGATAAATTACCATTCATTATTTTACTATCCAAAATTACCAGATTAAAAACATTGTTCTTCTATGGTGCATGCTGCAGCCATTGCCTATATGTATGTATGATTAGGTTGCTGTATTAACCACAAAACTCCAATATAAAGTTTTGTTTAGTTGAGTACATTCTTGAACACATTAAGTTGTTCATGATAAGTCTCCTGATCACCCCTGACTTGTTTTTACCAACATTATAAACACAATCCCTTGTAGGGAGTTTTCATCAAAATGAATTTCATATGTGATGTCATCAGTGATGTCATCAATGACATTTTTGATGATATCTTTGATGTCCTGACAGTTAATCTTAGCAGTGCACAGTGGTGGTGCAATTTATGGTTGCTTAATTTACCATTACTGGAGAATTGTTGGGGGATTGTGGTTTTAATTCTAACGTTATGGTTCCAAGTAAAACCGAAAAAACCCATGACATCAGATAAGGTCATCCCTCCTCCCCAAGAAACAGCACCACTGCTGTAATGAAGGAGCATGAGAAACACGGCCCGTAGCTTACAAATAACACACGCACAACATTTTCCCCCGTCCACCTACCCCTCCATATTACTGTTGGTTGCCTCTTTCCTCAGTTCCCTCCACAACTTTCGTTCTTAGCTGTCCTCCCAAAAAAAAGGCATCCCTAAACAAAATAAATGTTCCTTTATGATCCACCTTTCACATTAAAATAATGGAAGTAAAAAAAAGGCATAGACTCCATCTACTTCATATTTCGCAGTAAAGTACATAGACTCAATAAGATTTTCCAACATTTCCATTAACAGTTTGTGTTATGCTAATGGGAACATTGTAGAGTCCATCCTCCATTCCAGGGACTGGAACGGTGGATAAAGGGCCAGCAAGCCAAGTCATCAGCCCAATCAAAGAGAGAGTGCATAACGAGGTCTCTGGATCATTACCCCTCCCTTCCACCCCTAAAATGGGGGATGAATACCATTAACAATCTAGATTTCCAAAGCAGTAACCCATGCTACTAAAAAAGAGGATGTTGCGTCCTAATACGGGACGCCACAGCGACCCAGATTAGAAAACAAAATCCTTTTCCAAGATGTTCACTATAGAAAGGGAAGGCGGGTGTTCCATACAGGGCCCCTCTTCGCTTTCTATGGCAGCCTGCACAAACCAAAAAGGAAACCCTGTTAACATATTACCAAAAGCACTTTTTTCTTCCCTTTCAAATGTATGATAATGTCGAACACCTTTACCACAAAGCCACTCGCAGGCGGACATGTCCACTGTAATCCTATCTTTTCCCCCTTCTCGTCATGGCCAGTAGCCACATTGTGCGGATCATTACCTTATACCATGACCCCGACATTCTGCCCACTCCCCATGGCTACAGCCTACCCCTCAGTCAGTAAACCTATACCGCTATGTTTTTTAACTACATTACGACACTTGTGTAATACGAAAACACTCCCACATCTCGTCACATAACCAACCCTAATGATATTGTATACCTTTTTTGGATGACGTTACTCTCCAGCGTAGCTAAATGCACCCATAAGCACCTATGTGCCGTGATGCAGAAACTGAAAATAAACACACAGCAACGTACAGCGTAGCACAACACATTTTGAAATAATAAACTGGTTTTTAAAAGAAAACATTAAAATTTCAGAATTTGTAAACTACTTTTATTTCACAATAAACTGTCTGAGACCACAGACTATCCCCATTTTCATTCAAATAGTAACTTTGTTTCTTCCGTCGTCATCGAAAATGTTAATCGTGAGGCACACGTTGTTCTTTTCCCATACACAAAGTATGTTTTCAATTAAGCAACCGCTTCAGTCGCACAGTGATTTCCAAGACGTCGGCATGAACTTCGACCTACACCACCATAAAAGATGTTATGTTACTCCTAATGGCCACTACAGCGTACGGACAAATGAGTCCTGCGCGATCATCCCTTAAAACAGTGACAGTTAGGCAGCCGGTCACGAGTACGTGCATCTGACGTGCAGAAAAACCATCACTTGGCATCTGGAATCCATGACAATCAGAGTGAGGCAGGATGTAGCTGTTCGGAAAACATAAACAGAAAATACGTATCAATACACAACCTTTAGCAAACAATTTCAAAAAAGAGAAAAAAAAATGGAAACTGATACACAAATCGATATGGTCATACATGACATTTTAAAGAAAGAGTAGTGTTGAACATGGGTGAATCTAGTGATAGCCTACAAACGCCGAGAATCTGCACTCTCCATATGTTAAAAAAATGACAACTACACAGAAACATAGTACGTCAGTTACATTGCCAAAAATAATGTTCTGGTAATAAAAAATGTAATCTTGTTCCGGTGTACAGTCGTCAAAAGTAAACTTACACGATATTCACCGTCTCCATTGTCTTTGCAAAACTCAGACACCAATGTGCTTGCACCAAAGAATGGTCAGGAACTGATATTACATGTGCCTTACAAACGTTTTCAATGCATAACCTTATCAAATGGTATTTTTTGCAAAGGTTCACTCCCCGCATTCTTACTGAACTCTCCCTTTCGCTCAAGGTAAAAAAACAATTGACCCTTATGGGTTCAGTCGGATGTGTGGGCCTACTGAGTTCGCAACCACAAAAGCAAAGCAGGTGACCTTTGCTCAGAATGCAAATACATTCGACTTTTCAACAACATGTCTCAACGCATTCATGAGAAGTGGTGCTCCCATACACTTGCAGACCCGTTGTTTCCATCAAACACTGCAGGTGGCTGCTTCAGATTTCAAACTCTAGGACGCTACTTACCTATGACTTTGATGACAAGAAAACACCACTTTTTGCCTTCCTGCTGCCACATCCCAACCCAGCCTCATTAACCCTCACCTTCTGATACAATATTTCATAAGTTTAACAAGTGCAATGTTTTGTTGTTTTATATGTGTTAGCGGCAATGTCGGCGTACACCAAAACACAAATGAAAGATGGTGGGCGCAGCAAAACAATCTGACGCACTTCACGCTGTTCAACATCCAATCAGTGAACGCGTCACATGTCCGTGGACATGACACTACGGATTAGCCAATCGGTATCTTGTCCACGGAGCGAACAGGGAAGTGTGACCACGTAGCAGACATAGATATCACAAATTATTCAGACATACTTTTTGGTCGTTTTGAAGAAAACTACTGGACAGATTGGCACCAAAGTTACAAAAAGCACGCTTTCGGGACCAAGCTCCTGACGCAAATTTGATGAAAATCCGTCCAGTGGTTTGGGCTGTAAGCGTGCGCAAAGTTTTTCCCCCATTTAGTCTATGGGAAAAGAAGATGTTTTGGGACCCCCTTATAACTTTTCCCCTGGACCAAACATCACCAAACTTTGCAAAATAATTCAAAGTGGCCCCATATACTTTTTTTGCAAAGTTTGGTGATTATTCATCCAGGGGGAGCAAAGTTCTAAGCTGCCCAAAAAGTGCTCTTCCTATGGAACCAGCAACTTAACCATAACTACACAGCCACTGTATATATATATAGTGGCCATGTAGTTATGGTTAAATTGCTGTTTCCATGGGAAGAGCACTTTTTGGGCGTCTTATAACTTTGCTCTCCCTGGACGAATCCTCACCAAACATTGCAAAAGAAGTATATGGCCCACTCTGAATTATTTTGCAAAGTTTGGTGAGAATTCGTCCAGGGAGGGCAAAGTTATAAGGGGGGTTCCAAAACTTTTTTTTTTCCCATAGACTGAATGGGGAAAAAACTTTGCTCGCGCCTACAGCCCAAACCGCTGGATGGATTTTCACCAAATTTGGACCAGGAGTAGCAGCTTGGTCCCAAAAGGGGATTCAGTGAAAATCCATCCAGTAGTTTTTTTTTAAAATTGACCAAAAAGTAGGTCACAAAAAATGTGTGATATCTGTGTTCGGTCCGCGGACACACTTCCCTGTTCGCTCTGCGGACAGTGTTCTGATTGGCCAATCGGCTTGCGTGATGTCTGCGGACATGTAACATGTTTGCTGTTTGGACGGCGTAGGGTGTGAAGCGCATCAGATTTTCAGTAGCGCCCGCCATCTTGGATTCGCGGACGTCCGCGGACAGCGCGGTGAAACTTGGTTTAAAAATTGTATTTTGTAGAGTGTGTTCCTGTGTAAGAGGTTTTGGGGTGGGTGGGAGAGTATGAGATAGGTTAAATGTTGTATTTTTTTATGTGGTAGACCCCCTTGTTGTGTTTGATTTGTCTGTGGACAACACGCTGTTCTGAAATGTTCTAAATAAACTAAATGGGGGGTGTTCTGAGGACGCAATATGTGTCCGTTTTGTTTGCAAGCAAGGTGAAACTGTTCTAAGAACACTCGCGGTGTCCTGAAATGTACGTAAATAAAGAAAATGGGGGTGTCCTGAGGACACTGTCCGTATTGTTCGCTGGCAAGTTGAATGTGTGCTAAAAACACTTGCGGTGTCCTGAAATGTTCACAAATAAACAAAATGGGGGTGTCCTGGGGATGCTCTCTGTATTGTTTGCTGCCAAGTTGAATGTATTCTAAAAACACTTGCAGTGTCCTGAAATGTTCGCAAATAAACAAAATGGGGGTGTCCTGAGGACACTGTCCATATTGTTCGCTGACAAGTTGAAAGTGTTCTAAGAAATATTGCGGTGTCCTGAAATGTTCGCAAATAAAGAAAATGGGGGTGTTCTGAGGACGCTGTCCGTATTGTTCGCTGGCAAGTTGAATGTGTTCTAAGAACACTTGCGGTGTCCTGAAATGTTCGCAAATAAACAAAATGGGGGTATCCTGAGGACACTGTCCGTATTGTTCTCTGGCAAGTTGAATGTGTTCTAAGAACACTCGCAGTGTCCTGAAATGTTTGCAAATAAACAAAATGGGGGTGTCCTGAGGACGCTGTCCGTATTGTTCTGTGGCAAGTTGAATGTGTTCTAAGAACACTCGCCGTGTCCTGAAATGTTTGTAAATTAACAAAATGGGGGTGTCCTGAGGACGCTGTCCGTATTGTTCTCTGGCAAGTTGAATTTGTTCTAAGAACACTTGTGGTGGCCTGAAATGTTTGCAAATAAACAAAATGGGGGTGTCCTGAGGACGCTGTCCGTATTGTTGGGTGGCAAGTTGAATGTGTTCTAAGAACACTCGCTGTGTCCTGAAATGTTCGTAAATTAACAAAATGGGGGTGTCCTGAGGACGCTGTCCGTATTGTTCGCTGGCAAGTTGAATGTGTTCTAAGAACACTCACTGTGTCCTGAAATGTACGTAAATAAACAAAACGGGGGTGTCCTGAGGACGCTGTCCGTATTGTTTGGTGGCAAGTTGAATGTGTTCTAAGAACACTCGCTGCGTCCTGAAATGTTCGTAAATTAACAAAATGGGGGTGTTCTGAGGACGCTGTCCGTATTGTTCTTTGGCAAGTTGAAAGTGTTCTAAGAACACACGTGGTGTCATGAAATGTTCGTAAATAAACATAATGGGGGTGTTCTGAGGACGCTGTCCGTATTGTTCGCTGGCAAGTTGAAAGTGTTCTAAGAACACTCGCGGTGTCCTGAAATGTTCGTAAATAAACAAAATGGGGGTGTCCTGAGGATGGTGTCCGTATTGTTCGCTGGCAAGTTGAAAGTGTTCCAACAACACTCGCGGTGTCCTGAAATGTTCGTAAATAAACAAAATGGTGGTGTCCTGAGGACGCTGTCCGTATTGTTTGCTGGCAAGTTGTACGTGTTCTAAGAACACTCATTTTGTCCGCGGACATTAAGAGTTCCCATAAGCCATAGTTAAAATGTTTGACACTATGGGTGTGATATGCTGCGGTGGTTGTGGCCAGGGCATAGAGTCTTGGGTGCATGGCCATATGGCCATGCACCCAAGACTCTATGCCCTGGCCACAACCACCGCAGCATAGCACACTCATAGCGGCTTATAACTTTGGGATCCAAAAACAAATTTATAAGGAACAAAGTTATAAGCCGCGATGGGTGTGAAATGCTGCAATGGCTGTAGTTATTATAATATACTTACTGTTTGGTTTAGTAACTGGAGTACATGTATTTCTTGTTCATTTCTGTGATAAAAGAAAAGATCATGTTAGTATTGGTATTTTGTAACGACTTATTACATTGAATAATCAACATTTGTTTTTTACCCTCATATTTAGTAGATTACAAACCAGAGTACTGTGCAATTTGCTCAGTTTCTGTGTTTGTTGCTAAAATCATTGGGTCTTTGGGAGAAAAAAAAATCCATGTTGGATTAAAAAAAAAAACTTTTTCAGTTATGCTACAGTTTATTTGTTTGTTTGTTTTCAGTGTTCACTTGTTGTTTCTGGCTAATGCTGTATACATTGGCTTGTCACACTTTATTGGAGCAGTAACATATCATTTATTTGTTTGGATATTGTAAAATTTTGGAGCAGTTAGATACCAGTAGGCATATTCTAACTGTCTATTTTTTTTATATATTTCAGAGGTATTGATTTATCTGTTTGGATATTGTTAAATTTTGGGACAGTTAGATACCAATTGGCATATTCTAACTGTCTATTTTTTGATATAATTTAGTGGTATTGATTTATCAGTTTGGATATTGTAAAATTTTGGGTTAGTTAGATACCAGTTGGTGTATTATAACTAACTGTTTTTTGCTCTAATTTAGTGGTATTCATTTATCTGATTAGTTGTTGTAGAATCTTTGGGCAGTTAGATACCTTTTGGAATATTCTAACAGTTTATATTTTTTTACCATAAGTGTACTTAAGGTTTAAGTACACTTTAGTAAATACATTTTGGTTTTAAGAACATTAAATAAGCGGTTGAAAGATTTGCTGGTAATCTCTGCTTTAGAGTAATGGTACTATCATTACATTCAAACTATCCACATTTCTTTTTATATATGCGGTGTAGTGACCTGAATTGGTTGTGGCTCCTGCGTGGTAGATTATACCTATTGGTGTGATGGTTTTCTTACCAAGTGATACCTGACCATGTGTGAATCCAGTCAGCTTGCAGTTGTTTTTGGTACCATCTACATTGTAACATAGAAGCATTAGTATTACGTATTTACTATGTGTTTGTATTAGTAAGGTGGAGGGATTATCCGAATTGCAGGTAGTACATAATCTACCATGGTTTGCATTTTCCACAAGATGCTGAAATGGAATGGATTCACAATTAGGTATTATATATATATATATATATATATATATATATATATATATATATATATATATATATATATATATATATATATATACAAAGCGTTCATTGGGGATTTGCTCTTGTGTCACATTGTTGCAGAGAGTGCATGTATGTTTCCACATGTATGAAATCTGGAAGATTTCATTTATAGTATGATTTATTTTCCAGTACTTGTAGTAAGTACATTATAAATTCTTGTGGATCCTCCTGTGAGTTTATAGTGAATTTCACCATTCCAGCACAGTAGTCCAATTGTTGTCTTATTCCATAAACACTATATGTGTTATCAGGATTGTTTGTTGCATTTCTGTGAAGTACTAACATTTGCAAGCACAATTGGTCTGTACTGTGTAAGTAAATGTTGTCAACTATTGGTGGCAATTGAAATATAATATTCATTGCTACATTTGCTTGGCAATTTACTCCAACTATATTTGAGAGTTTAAATGGAGCAGGTAGTTCTGTATCTGATTGATTATTTTTTAGTTTGTCTTCCTTCTTTGACAAAGTACCTGGTTTACTTTCCCTAATGGGTTCTTTTATGTTTGTGATACTTCATGAAGTTTTAGTTTCTGTTACTGTCTTTGGAGGATTTGCAGTGACATCCTGTTGCATTTCCGTTTGATTTAGTTTTCTTTTACAACGTTTTACTTGTTGTGGTACAGAATATGTGTTTAGATGGAGGGTGTATAGTGAGCGAAGTCTATTGTATTCTAAAATGCAAGGAATATCAGCGTTTACTTTACTTGCATCAAAGTTGATTAGAAATAGACTGTCAAGTGTACGTAAGCGTAATAGTGCTACGTAGCTCATGCCTTCTTTAAAGACTGTGTTACCAATGTCTATCTTTGCTTTATCTAGGGTAAGACCTTGTGATTTATGAATGGTGACGGCGTATGCAAGAGTTAGAGAAAATTGTTCTCTGCGTACATACATGTCTTTGAAGAGAAGGAATCGAGCTGTTGAGCGTCCTATCCTTTTCACTTCTGAAAGTTTGTCAAAGACAATATTGACAAACTGAATTCTGTTGTCACGTGGGTATGTTTGAAAGCCAACAACTGTACCCAGTGCTCTATTAACTAGTCCTTGGTCCACGTCAAGGTTACGTTTAAGCATTACTCTGCAATTTAAGGATGATTTTAATATATTTTCCAAGCCAGCTGTGTTTGAGATTGAATTTTCTAAACTATTTAGTCTTGTTGTGGCTTTCTCACACATGGGTAGTGTCATACCATGTACATCCAGTTTGTCTGTGGCGCTAATTTCCATTATTGGTTGCATTTCTTTACTTAACATTATTTAATTGAATTTGAAACAGCTTGCAAGAGTTGGCATTAAGGACATACAATTGACATTTTTATGGGCTAATTGTTCCATAACATCTGTAGCACATGCATTATCGCCATAAAGTGCATGAATGTGCCGGGTTTTCAATATTGCTTCTGCTTCTTTAGAAAGTATACCAACTCTGAGGCTTTTTAAGATGTTGGCATAAGTGAGATCTGCAGATTGCCGCATGTTTTCTGTTAATTCTCTGTATTGGAAATGTTGTCAAGGGTTGACATTTCCAATGCTGCCAACAGTTTTACGGCAGAGTTGGTGTCCTAATGTTTTAAAAATAGGCTCACCTTTTACTGGTGTCAATTGAAGAAGATCTCCAAAAACAATAATGTGTTTTCCTGCAAAGAGCTCTTCGTAGTTTGTTTTGAGTACTTCTTGTAATCTGAGGTGAATCAAAGCCAACATTAGGTTGGAGACCATGCTCACTTCATCTTTTAGTAGCATTTTCATATGTTTTAATACTCTGCGTAGTTCCATTACAGCTTCTGTAGAAAGTTTGTAATAGTCTAATTTGTTTTAGTGTTCTACTGGCAGGAGTAGTAATCGGTGTAAAGTGACACCACCCATGTTGTGGGCAGCTAAACCTGTGGGGGCAGTGACAACAGCTGACAGTTTGTTGTTTGTCAATTGTTGAAGGAACTTACTGATGATTTTGATTAGGAATGTTTTGCCAGAACCAGCTTCACCACTGACGTACAGTAGTATCGGTTTGCAATTTTGGCAGGTGCATTCTTTGTTTTCATATTGTACACCATGTGCAATTTCTTTTGTTACTTCTTGAAAAATGCTACATTGTTCATTGTTTAGTTTTGATTGTAGTATAGTTAAGTCTTCTTTATCTTCATACTGACACATGGTGTTTTCTAATTCCCTCATAGCTAATTCTGCCTCATTTGTTATTAGTGGTTCTCCCAGTGGTTCTTGGCTTCCTATTACAGAAGGTTGACTACTGTCAGAAGTGTCCTTATCTAGTTGGGCCTGGACTTCTTCTTTGTGTTGCTGTTCATTGTGCAACATTGTTTTGTACTGTGTAAAGTTTACATCGGTTATAGTGCTTTCATTTGCTTTGAAAGCTTCTTCATATGAGTCATAGTTATCTAGTATTTCTTCTTCTTTTCTCCATGGTTTAAAGAGTTGTAGCAGGGACATGTAATATACTTCTTTATGTTGAGGAGTCTTTAATGACAATTTGATATGATTAATTAAATTTGGTTTGGTGAGTTTTACTAAGCTGCCTTCACAGTTTGTCACTCTGTATTTACCTTTTTTTTCATCAGGTTTTATATTATTTTTGTATGTGTAGTTTTGGGCTATGTGGTATAGACACATGGTTTCCAAAGTATTACTTCTGGTTGGGTAGTATGTGTCCAATAAATAGTTTTTTAAAATGTCTTGGCTGTTGGGATCATGTTTGGCTATTGTTTCTATATCTTCGTATGATTTTAGAACACTTTTTCTAGATTTAGCTGGACCAAGACTTAGCCATACTATATTTTCAGATTTACCATACAATGCAGTAACAGTTAAACGATCAGCTGCTTCATAGGATCCACATTCTCTATGGGAGAGCATTTTTATGCCCAAGCTGTATAATTTCTGAGACACTGTTTTATCTGATGACAGGTCATTCCAGAGGTCTTGGAGCTCTGTCTTTTCTGCTTTGGTTAAGTATGCTGTGACATATCGTGCAACTGCAGTAGAATTGTCTGCAATGTACTGCACATCTATGTTTGCATTCCATAAGAGGGCAGTGATTGCATTGTAATCATTGATATATTTTTCTTCTCCTTTTCTTTTTATGTAATATGTATTTATAAGTGACTTACCTTTAACACTATGTCTAACTGAAGACATGAGGTTGTTCACTTGACCTGTATTTGTAACTGGTCTAGGGAAACCAAATTGGCATTTGGTGTAGTATTTCCCTTTGTTTTTGTATTTGCGACAACAATATTTGCCACATTTGTGTCTTTGAAATTGTAAAATGTGTGCATGAAGATCACTATTTGCGGATTCTGATGGAATTTTGCAAGTGACATATTTTTCACTGGCATCACTGTCTTAGGAGCATCTTTAATCCATAAAAGCATATGGATATGTGGTGCTCCTCTGGCTTGGTATTCTTTTCTCCAAAAGAAGTGTTGCACTTCTCCAAGGGGAGGAACAGTTTTATTACAAATAAAATGCAGCATAGCAATGAAGTGATGGTGAAAATATCTTGAAACATTAACAGGATCCAGAGAACCAAGTTCTCCAGGTGTTAGTATATCTATGTTTGTTTTCTTTTTGTTTGATATGCGTAGGAAATCATGTAAATCTTCCCATGCATATTCTTCACAACTTAATGTAACAAACAAAGTGGGTGGGCCAAGGTTTCTGATCATACAACGTACATCTCCATGACGTCGAAACCAGTACTCTTTAGTACCATGCATATTTGCTAATAGATTTGTAATATTTGATTGTAAAAAAATCCTCTTTTTGTTGCACTTTTTGTAGTAATTGTGTAGCTGTCATATTTTGAAGTGGGATCCTGATTTTTTTTTAAACATATTTTTATTAAGAGAGCAGGTTTACAGCATGACTAAACATATACACATCAAAACACAGTTTGGATTTCTTACACCACTCAAAAATATCTATGCTTCAGGTGAGAAAGCAGCCAGTACAAGGGGAGTAAACAATGCACTTCAAGGTGAGGATATGGGCGTTACTTCAGAGTCTGAGCCCAAATCACATAGGTAAAGGCGCAACAGCGTCCAAATGTCTTTGGGGCGACAGGATGACGGGACCGAGAATACAAAGAGTTCCTCATCATCATTCACCATACATAGGTCTTTTAAGAAAGTGGCTCTGGTTGGGGCGGCCAGAGACTTCCAACATTTAAGAATACAGCGCTTGGCAACAATGCAGGAAATATTAAACAATCATCTCGTGGTTTCCTTCACCTTGCCAATGTCACCCAGTAAGTATTTCAGGGGGGACAGAGTCACCGAATCGATGTAATGTCTTCAAGAAGTTCTGAGACCTCCCTCAAGAACTCCACAATCAATGGACACGCCCATTACATATGATAAGGCCCCGCATCAGAGGCGTCACACTTGGGGCAGACACATGTGCAATTGGCCACAAATTTAGCCAGTCTGGCAGGGGTGTAATGAAGTTGGTTTAACACTTTAAACTGAATTAGTCGCAGCCCAGAATTCTTAGAGACAGATCGCGTAAGTTGACAGTAACGGGTCCAGCGGACATCATCTATCTGGGTACCCACGTCCCGCTCCCAGACCTCTCTCATCGTGTTACATGATGGGGAGTGGGTTTGCACTAGGGAATACAGCATAGAGACCCCCTTGCCATAGCTGTTTGTGGACACTATTGCCCTGATGCATTTGTGTGTCTGGGGTTCCAGCGGAAACGCTAGCCATTTCGCCGAGAATGCAGCTCTCATTCGGTAATATTGCAAACGCTTAAGCTGCGCCCCCCCACCGCTCCAATGAAGTCTTGGAGTTTACAGAACTCACCATTTGGGAACATGTCCCGCAATGTGAAAACCCTATTAGGATCCCAAGATTGCTGAAGGGCCCAATCAAATGTGGGGGAAATGCTACAGAAGTTCCAGACGGGTATTTCCAGGTCGTAGGGGGAATCCAGACCTATCCTCTTATAGATTCTGGCCCAAGCATGAGTGGTTGTGTATACCGGATCGAATGGGCAGATGTCCCCGTAACTAGGATTAAGAAGGACTGAACGTATGCCATTGGGGCGGACAGAGTGTTTTTCAATGAGTATGTGTGGGGCTGTGTCCCCAAGGTCAAACCAATGTTTCGCAAATTGAGCTTGTGCACATTAGTAATATAGCTCAAAGTCTGGTGCAGCAATACCACCCTGCACAAAAGGTTCAACCATCTTATCCCATCCCATCCTGGCTGTCTTCCCATTCCAGATAAACGAGGAGGTGAGTGATTTAAGTTTCGAGAAAAGGGGCTTACCAGGCCAGATTGGGATGTTATTGAAGTAATATAGGAGTTTGGGGAGGACCACCATCTTGAGTAACGCAACTCTGCCATATAGGGATAGTGGTCGGTTAGCCCATAACTGGAATTTGGTCAAAAGTGTTGTCAACAATTCCCCTATGATTATCATATATAACATTTGTTTATCTTTGGCAACCATGATCCCTAAGTATCGTACCTTGGTGGGAGCGGGCCTAAACCCTTCTATTACAGTCAGGTCTCCCGTACTGTCGGTAAGGGGAAATATTTCAGACTTTGGTACGTTGATTCTATATCCCAAATTTTCTGAAAATTCATGTATGTTTAGCATAATGTGTTGTACATTCTCTATTGGGTCACGGACATACAGCAGCGTGTCGTCGGCATATAACGATATGATCTGAGGGGGGCCGGTCATTCTAAGCCCTCTGTGTGAGTCGTTCTGACATATACATTCCGCCATTGGTTCAATGGTGAGCGCAAAAAGTCTGGGTGAGAAGGGACATCCCTGCCTGATCCCCCAGTGAAGGCTGAATGACGGGGAAAGAGTGGTGTTGGTTAAAACCTTAGCCGTCGGCTGGGTATATAATAGCCGTACGCAGTTAATGTAGTACTGGCCGAGACCAAACCGCTCTAGCACCAAGAAGAGGTACGTCAAGGATACAGAATCAAAAGCCTTCTCGGCATCTAGTGCGACCACGGCCACCTTGGCGTCTGGATCTATTTGTGCCATTTCGTTAAATAGGTGTCTCAGGCTGAGAGCCGTGGATCGGGCTGGTATAAAGCCAGCCTGGTCAGGGTGGACAAGGATCGACATATATGGCAAGAGTCTGGTGGCTAATACTTTTGCGAAACCTTTCGTGTCAGTGTTAATCAAGGACAAGGGTCTATAGGATGCCATGTCTTGTGTCGGCCTACGGGGTTTCAAAAGGGAAGTGATGATTGCTTCACGCATCGATTCGGGGAGAACCCCAATATTTATTGCCTCATCCCACACTTTTAACAGTAGCGGGGCTGGTTCGCTACAGAATTCTTTATATAATTCCGCAGGCAGGCCATCAGAGCCAGGGGAACGGCCACTTGATAGGGATTTGATGGCTTCTATAATTTCCTCCACAGCAATAGGTCTGTCTAGTATATTGCGAGTCGCAGCGGTTAGTGTAGGAAGGTCAAGATTGTCTAAGTATCGGAACGTGTCCTCTTTGTTCTTTTTATCATGGTTGGAGTAGAGAGAGGAGTAGAACTCAGTAAATGCAGAGTTAATGTCCTGGTCTCTATTGACCGTTACTCCAGCTGGTGTCTGTATACTCGGGATCGGGTTATGGTGCCTGTCGGTTCTAAGCATGTTGGTCAGGAATTTCCCCATAGCGGCGGGCTTTGGCCAGAGCGGCCATGTAAAGAACTTCTCTATGGGCCAACTTGTGGAATTCTATTAGCGTAGTGTGAATTTGCAATAGGGTTCCCTTGTCCTGTGTGACGCTGTATTCAGTTTGTAACAAGTCTATTTTAGTCTCGGCAATGCCCATTTCCCTTCGCACCGATTTCAACATGCCAGTTGACTTACCCAGGATTGCTCCCCGGACACAAGCCTTAAATGCATCCCATAGGGTAGCATAGGTGGTAACCGAGCCCTTGTTTATTTCCAGAAATTCCGCAATCTCTGTATGTAGCGATTCACAAATATTAGGGTCTCTTAGGATCGCGGGGGGCATTCTCCATCTTCTCGCCGGGGGGGAGACATCACTTAGGGTGATGTCGAGCGTTACTGGTGAGTGATCTGAAAGAGTACGGTGATGAATATCACATCTAGAGACCACTCCGGCCAGGGATTGACTGATAATCCAATAGTCTATGCGCAAATGGGAATCGTGCACCGACAAGTCAAATGTGTATTTCTTCTCACTTGGGTGTAATATACGCCATGTGTCTATCATGCCCATCTGTTCCATTAATTGTTTTACAACCAGTGCGGCTTTAGAGGGGGTACTGGGGTGGCCGAGGACCGATCTAGGGATTGATCCAATATCATGTTAAAATCACCACCCCAAAGTATTTGTGCCTCCCCAGATGCAGAAAGCATATCCAGTATTGTACAATAAAACTGTGGATCGTCTAAATTGGGTCCGTATGTATTGATCAGGATTATTTGGTACCCCGCCAATTCCCTCCACACCAATGCGTATCTACCATGCGGGTCTATTTTGCTGGAGTGATATTTAAAGCACAGCTTGGGGTGTACAAGAGTCAACACTCCTCTGGATTCTGCTGAATATTCTGTATAATACCTGTGGGGGCCCCACCTCGGCAGAAACTTAGTATTGACCTGCCCCAGTGCATGTGACTCTTGTATAAAAAGGATGTGAGGGTTGTGACGTGTGATATATGCTGCGATCTTCCTTGCCTTCACCGGGTTATTTAACCCCCGGATATTCCAGGAGAGCAGCTTAATATTCAAGCCCCTATTAGCCTGTGTCATAGTTGTACCTTGGAATAGGCATGTGTCTATAGTCTTGCCCCTGTCGCAAGAGGTATGGATGTCCTGCTACGAAACCGCTCTCTGGTTTTAACATTACAACGACTCGGAACATTAACTCCCTCAACAAGCCCGGCATATCGCCTGGCATAACCATAACCCAATTCCACCCCCAACCCCCACCCGCATCATCGACCCCAACTAGATGATGTATCCCTTGAGCCATAGCCTGGGAACACTCCTGGGGGTGTAAACTGCACTCACATGGCCGCCATCCCAGGAGGCCTACACGGCTCTACTTCAACAGGTAATAACAATCAGGGCCGCTCCGCCGCCTTTGATTTAAAGCATTATATCAGTGCAGCAAGAACAGAAATGCATCAACCGGCGGGGTCATCGGGCTCCCCTGCGCCCTTAGGCAGCAAATTCTGGTTCATGGTCCGATCCCGGGCCGGCAGAGGGATAGAGGCTTCAACGTATGACATGGATTCAGTAGGATTTTCAAAGAATTGAGCCCGGCCCCCATGCTGGATCCTCATTTTCACTGGAAAGACAAGCGAGTAGGGGACCTGACGGAGCCTCAATTGTTTCTTAACAGGTTCGTAAGATCTTCTTAATGTTTGTACATTTTTGGAGAAGTCCGAGTATATGTTTATCCTGTTATTCTCGTGAAACAGAGGGCTCTTTTTCCTGGATATCCACAGGATAGCGTCTCTGTCCCTATAATTGAGGAGACGGGCGATTATTGTACGAGGTGGTGCTCCAGGTCTGGGTGGAGGTGCCAAAGTATGATGGGCTCGCTCCACAAGGAAGTGGTCCGAAAAGGAGTCTGGACCCAGGAGATCTTTCAGAAGAGCTTCCACTTGGCGTTCCATGGATCCCTTGCCAAAGGTTTCGGCCACCCCGACCAGACAAATGTTGTTCCTCCTGGAACGGGATTCAAGGTCTTCGCACTTATCCAGGGTTTTCCGGAGGTCACCTTTCAGCTGGGCTATGTCGCGGCCATGTTGTATTATCGAGTCTTCATTGATACCAATCCTGCTCTCGGCCTCAGTAATAGATGTGCTTTCCTTGTCCACCCTCGCCTTCAAGGAGCTAATTATTGCCCCAATGTCATCCAGTTTGGTGTTCACTGCCAGGAAGCCGTTTTGAACCATTGCCATTAATCGGTCCACTCTCTCATCCATCAGTAATTCCGATTGGCTGTCCATTTGCTGTGGCGGAGGTGCTGTGGACCCACTGGGCTGGGTACTGGCAAAGGAGTCCATTGGGCCCGTTTTTCTGGAGCGCGCTCCTTTCTGCTCGTGGCGGCCCATAGGCAAAGTCGAGTGGCCTGTGTCCTCCCACATCTCCCAGTTCACTTGTAGCAATATGTTTGTAAAATCTCTATATAGGGCTTATAATGTACATGCACCCAATTATCGTGCGCTCCTGGGTATCAACACAAGTGTATAGAGTTCAATCCGAGGGTGTTGAACGGTGTCAAGTGCAATCAAAGAGTGATGAGAGCATCGGGGTTATGCCAATGTTCAATTTCAAAGGGGTGAGGTTTCAGTGGCCTCCGCAAGGAAGGATCACGGGTTCAGCGTGTACGGGTGGGAACCAGCCTCTCAATACCAGATGGTGTCCTGCTTGCCGCCACTTCACGCAGACTACAAGGGCCAGCTGTACACAGCAACCCAGCTCAACCGCAGGGGTGGCACCATTGACCAGGGCAGCAATCGGGGGACCTCCGTCAGCTGTGCGGGTTCCACCCCAGCCCAGTGTTCCAACCACATGCGGCCGTGTACAGTCCCTGGCAGGGCGCCCCACCGCTTATGTAAATGTGGCCGGGGTCCGAGCTGTCCACTTGCTGCGCAGTCTGTGCTGGGCACCCGCCACCACCACAGGTATCCCCTCTAGGGAGCAGCTATGGGGTGATCCTCTCAGCCCGGTGTCCCCAACCGCTGCCCCTTTCTACCAAAAATGTCACTGCCAATGAGGGCCGTATGTGGGGAAATTATTCCTTCCATGGCTGTCCCCTTATTGAGTATTTCACCCTCCTTGTATGTTGCCCCTCCTGCTCTTACTTGTTTTTCTTGCCGCTGGGTTTGTGGGGGACGGGGTGCTCCACTAGCAGGCGATACGGGACATTCCCCGGGCATCCATCAACAGGGGACAGGGCGACCACCCGTTCATCGGGGGCTGCCGAGGATGGTCGATCAGCAAGTTCGGAGGCCGAACCGTGCACCCAACTGTGCCTCCGCGGCGCAGCGGCCCGCCTCAACTTCACATGGCCGCCGACAGGGTCTCCAGCGGCAGCCGTGCCTCAGCGCATGGAGCCGCGAATCTCCGCCGGAAGGGTGCCTCCACACACAGATTAGCCCATCCAATGGACCCGCCGTTCATTCGGGTCCTCCTGGATCTCAGTGCCCCGGCGATCCGGAGGCAGCAGCGCTCCACTCTCTTCACAGGGTCCAGCCGTCGGGCAGCCCTCTCAGCGCTCGACACGGCCCTTCCCCCAGCTGCTCCAAGGGAGAATCACCCGGAACTCGCGGGCGGCCCGCGTCCCAGCCTCAGACCGCAGGATCTTCCGGACGGCTTAACTCCAAAGCGGTCCGTCGCAGCAGGCCCAATTTTGCACCGCCGGTTCCTTGCAATCCTGCACCATTAATCGCTGCGTTTTTCTTGTTCCGTGGGTGGCTCTGAAGGAGGATAATTCTGATGTAGGATTTATACGAGCCGGAGCTCTGGGACTGGGCGGCCATTTTAGATGTGCGCAAAAGCGCCCCCCGTGGGATCCTGATTTTAATATGTGTGCAACTCTGTAACATAAAGTTGCTAGTTCAGTTTCAAAGAATAGGTGGAATATGTATTCCACATTTTGTCTAAATCTGGGCTCTTCAGAATACATCCGTAATGAGCGGTATTCTGGTGCTGATATTTGAATAGGTCTATCATCGTACCTTCCTCCTTTGCCAGTAGGAAAGAGTAGAGGAAAAGCACGTGCTTCTATACTTTTTTCCCATATGATGATTGGTGATCCTTTTGTTTGACGCATTTGGTACGTTTCCAGTGCATCTTCTATGGTGTCATTAGAGTGCAATGGATGAATTGTATAATGGTCTAAAGTATTTGATATTGTAGCAGGATCTAGGAGCTCAAATTGGCCAGCTTCTTGTGTCTCTTGAATTATTTCAGTTGTATCCTTCAAGTTTTCTTCAATATTAATTTCTTTGTAATATTCATTATTCAATTTAAGATATTGCAAGGCTTCTCTAACTTTATGTAAATCTACCAGCTGTTGCCAATTTTTTTTGTCTTTTGTAGGTACTCCTTTTACTAAGATAATTAAAGATTGCTGCATTGGACGTTGCACTCCTAGAGTATGCACATTTTCTTTTCGATCTAATGGTAAATACACTACTTTTCCACGAATACCTTTCACTAATTCAGAGGGAGGTAATTTTGCTGTTTTTGGTTGAAGGCGTATTATTGCTTGAAATGGGTGCACTGTTTGAATTATGATGCTCTCATATAAATTAAGTTGTTGTAGGGGTTTTGGTAGTGTATATAATTCCAAATTATTTGTGATAGCACGTGAAGGAGTTTGGTTGCTGTCAAGTTTTGTAGTGCAGTAACTGCAAAGTATTAAGGGGTCAGTTATTTCGTATTTGTTTTCTGCTATAAGGTAGAGAGCTAATTCAAACCATTTAGAATCTTCATTGCCTTCTATTTTGTATGATAGGTCTACAGTTTTTGTGTTACTTTTATAAAAAGTTCTGCGGCAACATACACACACATGGTTTGGTACTTCAGCTGATGTACTTTTAAATTTTAGTATTTCTTTTTTGTATGTGTGTAGTAAAAGGTTGCCATGTGCAGACTGTTTGCTAATTTGGTTTACAGATATTTCATTCTGTAAGTGGCTTTCACTTTCAAAATATTTTTTCTGGATATAGTCGATTTCTTCAAGTAGGTCTTTTGCTGTACCATGTAGAAGAATGTTATTTAAATTGGCTAGTGCTAAAGCAGGACTTTTAGCATAGTACAGTTTATAAACTAGATTTCTTATATTTGAATGATGTGTTGATATCCTTTTGATGTCACGGAAGGTGGTTTTGCAAGTAGGTCCTGTAGTGCAGGCCAATGAATGTCCTTGTAGTTCTGTGTACTTACACACTGGACAGGTATCCATATTTTGCAGTAGTTTAATTTTGATTTTGTCTTTGCTTTTCACATATTGATTGAGGAATTGGCGTAAAGACTTGAATTTTTTTTGGGAATGTTACACATTGACGTGCATGGCCATTTGTACACTAGACGTTGTGATTCAGTTGAATGGAGGGGTAATTCTAATTTTTCAAGGCATATTTTTGTAAGGAGTACTTCTTGTTCCATTATGGTATTATTCACGTTTTCATAACCTCGACCACTGCTATGTATGGCAATTGTTTTTGTTTGTATGCTTCTTCATTAAAGTATGGTTCTGTGCTTGTAGTGTGACTCCATTCACCTCCGCAGATACTTAAGAAGTTCTTTCTGTTGACATTTCGTTTATTGAGAAGTCTTTTTTGTAATGTAGTCATTAGTTTTGTTAGTGGTTTCATTTTGTTTAACACTAAAATAAATACCTTTCCTTTGAGAAGAATTGCACTGTCTATCAACGCTTCTAAGATTAACTTCCTACGATAGGTTTTAAGGGTTGAACCTGGTTTCTCTCCTGTTTTTATAAGATTTTGAAGGACTCTGTTACAGAACATTTTGGCTAAAATACTTTTCCTGGTATGCTTACTTTGAACTATATCAAGATTTATAGAAGCAGTTTTATCTGTAGTGATAGCTGATTTTTTGTTAATTGTTTTCTGGTTTGTTTTACATTTTGATAGAGGAGGCAAAGTTTTTGTACTTTAAACTTGTTTTGATGCACTAAATGACTGTATTAGCTGTTTTGTTTCAACTTTTTTTTACAAATTCTGCTAGAGATGGATGCTTATGTTGGACACTTTTATTTTCATTTGCGCTACTTCTGCGATGCTTTCTACGGACCTGATTTTTGGTAGGCATTCTTTAGGGTCTGTTGAAAAAAATAAACAAGGTATGTGTTGGTGTGTTTTGCAATGTATGTGCGCTGTGTGCATGAGTGTTTGAGTAAGATGATTAAGATGTATGTAATGGTGTGTGATTGTGCATTGAATTAATGTGCTACTAAACTTGGGATCAGATGACAGAAAAAAGTAAGCTAGTGGTGTGGAGAAGGATAAATAGTAAATCTAATGCTATACAATTAAAACAGTTGTTTGTTCTATTATATCAAAATTCTAGCAGCTGAGTTGGGTCATTTGTGTGTCGAAAAATAGGAATTTGTGGGCCATTCTGGATGCAAATCGCTGTTTAAGAAATGGGGATTTTTGGAGAGAATGGTGCACAATCTCTATTTTTAGGCACAGAAATAGCATGAATTAACTTTACAGTTTGTTTGAGTAATAATACAAATATTATGGTGGTATTCAACTTACTTTTTTTCTATAATGAGCAGGTTACTTCTTAGTTGTTCTTTGTACTTCAAAATCGCTTGCTTCTTTTCAGGAGAATGGTCTTCACTGCAATTGTAAAAGAAATATATTAGTAATTTTGTTTGTATATACCACTGTTTTTTAATTTAGACACTGATTTTTTTAATTGACATCCTCAGCGCCTTCCTCAAAACCATTAAAACTATCTTATTCACATAAGATATGTCGCACCAGTTGAATACATATCATATGTTGTTAATGAATAAACTGTATTGCAATGACTGACTGTAGCAAACAAAATATGTTTAGTATGCCTTGTGAAGTTCATAATGTACCACTGAATACCACTATTTCTGTAACTAAGCTTTAGCAAGTAATAGTGCCTCAATGTCATGGGCTGCTTGCCCTATATACATGTAAGTTTTTAAATAAATAAAAACATTTTAAAAAAATGTTTGTTATTGTACAAGTATTGTTGTTTGAGATTTGAACATAGTGTGTGCATGCAATTTTGTTTGACTATATGTAGTCTATATATTTTATTTCAAAAATGTTAGTTCAATATGATTTTAGTGTGTGTGTGTATATAGAAATTAAATAGTATAAAGGTTTGTAAGTGACAGTTGATTTAAGGAGATTGAAAAAAGACAGTAAATTCATTTTACAGATTATACAAGCTAAAAGTCAGTTAATCTGTTTATATGAAACTAGAAAATGTGTTCATGTATTTTACAGAAAATATGCATACCTGTAGGGTATGATATTTATTGCAATGATCCTTGACACTTTTTTCTCAACATTATAATAAGAATCCCTTGTACACATATTTTATGAAAAATACATACACATGTGATGTCATCAGTGATGTCATCAATGACATTTGTGATGTCATCTTTGATGTTGTGGGTGTTAGTCTTAGCAGTGCACGGTGGTGGCGCGAGTAATGGTTGCTTAGCTTACCATAACTGGAAAATTTCAGGGGTTTTTCAGTTTTACTTAGAACCATAACATCCCTTTAACAAAGTTTTTTCACTGAATTTCATAGGTTTTTAGTAGTGCAACTTAACCATAACGTCCCTTAAACAAAGTTTTTTCACTGAATATATATATATATATATATATATATATATATATACATATATATATATATATATATATATATATATATATATATATATATATGCCTGCGGTAGCGGCCCTGTAGTTATGGTTAAGTTCCTCAACCCACAGGAAGAGCAGTTTTTTTTGCAGCCTTTAACTTTGCCACAGTTTGATGAATCCTTACCAAACTGTGCATAAAACGTATATGGCCACCTCCGAATGATTTTGCAAAGTTTGGTGCAGTTTTGTCAAGGTGGTGCAAAGTTATAGGGGGTCCCAAAACATTTGAAATACTTATGGATCCTCGTAGACATAATGGAAACAAAATGTGCTCATGCCTAGAGCCCAAACCACTGGACAGATTTGCACCAAACTTGTGCGAAGAGCAGCGATTTGTCTCGAAAGAATGCTTTTGTTAATTTGGTGTACATCCATCCATTTTTTTTTAATTGCCATACAGTAGGTAAAAGCAAATTAGTAATATCTGCGTCTGGTCCGCAGACTAATTTGCTGGTGGGTGCGCAAATCAGGGTGGCGGATTGGTGTTCGCGGACATCAAATTTGCACGCTGATTGGTTGTTGAAAAAAATGAGCTGTGTCAAACATATTGAAATAGTTGCCATATTGGATGGGGGGACCAGAGCCTTTGTCCATGGACAGTGCAGTGAGAAGCAATTCTGGTAAATAACATTTGGGGTTATTTTGTTGCTGAAAGAGTGTCTGGCAAGGGTGTGGGAGTGGAAATAAGGGTATCAATTGATTATACCAAATACAAAATCGAAAATGAAATTTGAACGAAGAAATATATACTGAAAAATACTGAATTTCTGTTTAAAACATATATGTTGGGTTGGCGTAAGGGGTTAAATCTGGTGGGGAGGGGAGTTGGGGTGGGTTTTAAAGTGGGGAATTAGAGGGAACCCCCAAAAGAAAAAAATGGATATTCTTTTCATTATTTATGATTCGTTAAAATGTAATTCTCTAACTTTTTATTCAGTAAAATCGCAGTAAGATGGAGCCGTTTTTATAGGTGAAAAAGGCCATGCAGGTGCTGCCGAGTCCACGGTCAATTTTACTGTCCGCGGACATACTCAGAGCTGTAACCACAATCATGTCTCCACGGACATGAACATGTACTTGGGTTTTTCGATTTTACTTTTAACCATAATGTCCGTTTATTAAAGATTTTTCACTGAATTTCACAGGTTTTTTGTTAGTTCAACCTAACCCTAAAATCCCTTTCAAAATGTTTTTTCACTGAATCTATACGTACAGAATTGCACCGAGTTGCCTGGATCGCACTCTGGAGCACCACACAAAAAAACACTAGAAAATATAAAAGCCCATATTTGACAATGTATTGGAACAGTTTAACTGGCTCGTAGCAGAAACAAAGCAATGCATTTTACACCATACTCTGTTCTTGATCACACAAAGGAACATCATTTCCCCAAATCATAAATCAGGTGAATCACATACAGCATGGATTGAATCCTTTAGCAATTATGCCATTCACTCACACATTAAGAGGTCCAAATGGCAGCCATGTTGGAATCTAGATTTCACCACTCTAGAAAAAGACATCGTGCTTCAGTATTACACATATTAAACAAAGTACTAGTTACACAGGTGATGATGAGAAATGAACATCATCTACTAATAATAAAAATGCATTCAAAATGTCTGTCCAACATTAATTCACTACCTCAGCCAAGGAAACAACCTAATTAATAAACCCAAATAAAATTCAATATATATGTCTATACTAGACACAAAATTCTAACAACAGTCCAGATCAAATCAAGTACAAATGTGTCCAATATTAAATTAACATCACAAATGAGGGCCAGGGATGCACTAGCTCCTCCAGTTGGAAAGAAGTAAACTCAAATCCTTTCACATAATAAAGTGCAAAGTGCCAAGCTGCCAACATTTACTGCCAAGTATCAGCAATATGTGCAATTTAAGTAACCTCATTTGAAATGCGTAGTGCTTTCATCAACTGAAGATGGTCTTTTATTAATTTAAATATATTGTCGGTATTAATAATATCGCTCATGCATTACATCATGCTGAGACTAAAGCCCTCCGACTAATTTGCCAAGTCAACAGAGAACACCAGATGAAGTTCAATAAGCTTGCCCATATTAAAGACCAATGATAAAACAGGAATCTAAATCAAATAAACAGCACAATGTTCGATATACGAATTTCAAGGAAGAGCCACACACTTACTTGCTCCACCAATCATGTGTATAACATATATACACAACAAAGTGCATTGTGCCAGACCTCGAACATTCTCTGATTAATCGCAGTGAAGTGCGAACATTCAGCAATCTGATTTAAAGTGTGCAGTGCCTATATCCACTTAAAATGATCACTAACAAATAAAAAAAATACATAAGATTTTGCAAAAGTTGGAATATTCCCCACAGATATAACAATGTTTAGTCTCAATACCTTAGACTACATTTAAAATCAACAGATACACCCTTCACTATCACCTTAAAGTGCAACATGCTACATTATCTAAACAGAGAAAAACATAATTTACAACAATCTAAAGATCGAATATAGTTGAGTTCTAAAGAATTATACACAATTGTACACAGACAGCACACAAACAAAATCTAAATAGGTGAAAGGGAAAGCTGTAACACACAATAATTAAAATGATGAGAGCACAGAATACTACTACAACAACAAATAATAACATGATCATGCATGTACCAATTAAAGTGTACAATTCTTCGTCAATATCATGCCACTGCAGAGATTTAGATTCATAGTCCTGTTTCCGCCATGCAGATCTTTCGGATCATGAATTATTCTGAAAAAAGTAAAGCCACGTATCAGACCATCATGACATACATGGAAATGCTTTGTAACCGGGTAGATGAAATCTGCATTCTTGATGGCCTTCACATGCTGCTGAATTCTGACATTCAATTTACATATGATGCTTCCGACATACTACTTTTTACATTGGCAGCAACAAACATAAACCACATACTCAGCATTGGAAGTGATATTATCCTGAATCGTACATACAATGGGCCTCATTACGCGGTAGGCGGTAAGATATTACTGGCACCGGTAAGGGTACCAGTGCCGGTAATCCCCTACCGCCCTACTACGAGGTCCCTTAGAGGGTCCCTTCCCTAACGCCTGGATTTACCAGGCGATATGGAAGGGACCCGTTGAGGGACTTCAGAGCTAATAACGGGCCCGCTAATAGCGTGCTCGTTATTAGCTCCATCCCCATTCCCATTGACCCCTATGGGGGCTCAAATGAGAATGGGGAATGGTTCCAGGAATGGGGACTTACCGGGTCATCCAAGGTCGGAATGACCCGGTAAGTCACTATTCCGGGAACACAGACACAGAATGCAGTAAGGGGGTAGCCATGGCGCTTATAGCGCCATGGCTACCGCCTACCGCGTAATGGGGCCGTATGTCCATGACAGGATGTGTATACGTGGTAAGAGGAACAGCATATTCACATACTTTACATTTCGAACACATCTAAAGAAGCCTTTTCAAAGTTGTTTAAACCATAAAGTGCCCTCTCCCACACTGTTCCCGAACTAAAATAAACACTATCCACATGCAGTGTACTGCCACTCAGATACCAGTTGCCACCATACAAAAATGATTTCTCCCCAATGATCTTTACGTGTACAATACTACATCTTGGGCAGGGCGGTCTTCTGTGCCTGTAGATCTCCCCACCATATATTTATTTTAACCAAATGAGAACCATTGAGGATCCTTGGATTCTTACTACACTGCCTGAGCTTTTACTGGGCAAGATCAAATGATAACTTTTAAAATTAGGATCTACATACCACATTTGAAGTGGACAGCAGCAAAACAGAACAACAGCAACATAGTGACAAAGATCCACAATGAGCGATGACATGATTTTGGGAGGGAATTTCTTCTAGTTTGCCAGCAACAGTGTTCATTCAGATCAGTGATATTAGCAACAGTATTATTAGAGTGGAATGGGTCTGCAATTCAGTACAGTGAGAGAATGTCTTTGTCTGAGTGCAGATGGCCTTTCCATTGATTTACACAGGAAAATAAAGCATTCAGTAAATGTGAAAGCACATGATAATCAGGAGAGAACTGAATAAGACAAGATAAAAACATGACAATCCTCAAAAAGGCACTCCACAAGTGACTCCAATAAGTACTATTCACAGTTAAAAGTCATTTAGAGGCATCTGCCGTTTAATTGCATGATCCCAGTTCAGTAAGAGGGCACTCCATAGAGACATGTGCCGGGGGAGGCACCAACCCAGACTGTCTCTGTCTTGCCATGTCCTGACCTGGTTTTGGGCACAATTCTTGAAGAACTGCATGCTCTGAAACAATGTGTGGCAGTCACAAAGGGGACAATAAAGGCAACTGAACTGAGGCTTATCTCTATTGAACAGCATGCTTTGCTGAAAAACAGAACATCAGTGACTGCTGATGTCAGAGACAAGCTAAGAGATTAACAGTACCTGTATGAAGATCTAGAGAATAAGAGCAGATGCAGTAAAACAAAGATCTACACAATACTGGAAAAAGCAGAAGGGGAGGATATGGCAGGCTTGCTATCTTATTTTCCTTCAGAGGGACCTAGCTTTTCAAAAAATATCCCTTTAGGGTTAATTACATACCTCCTGAGATATACACAAGTAAGAGAGATCCTAGAGTTCACAAAGGCTGTGTGTTCAAAATCTTGGACTTCATAAAATAAAATACTGCTGTTCAATGCATCATGTTTTTGTATATGCGATGAAAGATGGCATCTCTAAATTACAGATTTTGGCTTGTTAGCCTCTCTATTTTCAAGTGCAGCCTTACCACCCAACCAACACTCACATTCTAAGCATACGAGCAGCTGAATGAACATTGATGGGTAAGCAGGTTGACGTAAAGGCTTCTTGTTTTATGCAGATGGTTTAGGAGAAGTAATAGTATCAGGAATTGGCACACATACTCATACTCACCAGTATAGACATGACAGACAACACCTTTTATTTTCTAAATGTGAATGCTTAGCTGGGAAACACCTATACTTTGTTTTATACTTAGGATTGGTCATCCTTCAGCATTCAATATCTAGTTAATACGAGGCATTCAGCTGGGTTTGCGCTATTGAGGCTGTGGTGCTGATCACAATCTCTGAAGGCCAGAACCCCACCAGAAGCGACAACATCACCAAGCTGTGAAAAAAGAAGAGCAATAGGGAAAATTCAGGAAATACATCCTGTCTCTTGAACTAATTACTAACACAGATAAGATTGGCCTCCTCCATCCCACATTTCAGGAAGGAGAAAGAACATTTTGCCAAATGTTGATCACTCCACTCACCCCTATTATCCTCCTCTGAAGTGCCCCTTCTCTCTTGCTCCTCTACCCTTCCAATATTGTCTGCTACTCCATTACCCCACATTTTACCCCTGGGTGCTTCCCCTTTGTACAGCACTCCCAAGCTTCCCAGCTGGGTTTGCACTTTATAAATCCCATGGATGCCTACATATATACATACACACGTACATAAAGATATCTTAAAGGAACAGGAGTGGGGAAGGTACCTGAAGCTAGGTAAAATGGTAGGTTTTTAACATATCGAACAGTGTTCATGATACAAGACAGTGCCGCTGTTCCAGTTGAGAAAGCAAAATCAACTTCCTGTTCTCAGATAAAGTAAATAAAAATACATTTTATTGGCAGCATCAATACAGTGAATATAAAATCTTGTTCATGGCAACCAAAAGAATCAACCTTTCATTTAGATAAAGTGACTTGTGCAACACAGTACTAATTTTGATCTCACAGATAAAATGATCAATTAATTGGTTGTTAGGTTATGTTATGTTAACATCATTTATCAAGTGCACATACGCCCAGGGGCATCATGGCGCTGATGGGAGGGTGACAAGTGGGTTCCAGGGTACCATTATTAGAAAAGCAAAGTCTTCAAATTCCACCAGAATGTAAAGTGGTCGGTAATCTCCCTCAGGGGAAGAGGCAGGTTGTTCCATACCTTTGCGGCAGCAACCAAGAAAGCGCGACCACCTTTGCGGGCAAGCCTACGCACATGTATTTGAGCATAATCCAATGTTCAACGGGGAGCCTGTGTAGTTGCCTTAGCAGAAGGGTCATATGGGCACCAAATGGAGGGTGACTGATGAATCTGGCCGCAGCATTTTGAAGCAGTTGCAGCCACCCAATCAAATAGCCAGGTAGAGCCAAATAGAGTGAGTTACAGTAATGCAGAACACTCAAGAACAAAGCAGCAACCACCGGTGCCTGGTTTACTGTCAGAACGAAGGGGAGAACCTTTCGGAGAATCCGAAGATTAAAATGGACGGATTTACATACCTCACTGACCTGTTCATCCATGGTCAGTGTGGCAGAGATTCGCACACCAACATTCCGCACAGATGAGACTGGTATAGGAAGAGGACCAAGGGATGAGGGCCAAAAATCAGCCGTCCAGAACAACAGTTGAGCACTAGAGGTACCCACAACTAGAACCTCTGTTTTGCTTCCATTAAATTTCAGCCAGTTCAACAACATCCATGTTCTCAGCTCCTCAAGGCAGCGTCTGAGTCGGGAGGCCGTTTCAGATTTGGTTAGATCCAGGCGGACCAAGATCTGAGTGTCATCCGCATAACAGTAAAAACGGAACCAGTGTGCTGCAATGAGGAGCAGGAGATATTTTATATAGATGTTGAATAAGATAGAGGAAAGTGCAGATCCCTGAGGAACTCCACAGGAAAGAAGGGCAGAGGCTGAGCGGAAAGGAGGATGAGAGACTGATTGGGAGCGATCTGCAAGGAACGTTGTGAAGCAGTCAAGAACTTGGCTAGAGATTCCTGACTCAGAGAGCCGGGAAATGAGTAGAGAATGGTTGACGGTATCGAAAGCAGCCGACAGATCTAATAGCAGAACTGCTCCGACATCGCCCTGATCAACCAGACACATCAGGTCGTCCATTACTGAATTTAGAACAGACTCTGTGCCTCTGCCAAGCAGAAAGCTGGACTGGAAGGGATCAAGAAAATGAGAAGATTACAAAAATGCAGAGAGAAGAGGGGATACCAACGCTTCCAGAACTTTCATCAGAAACGGTAAGAGGGAGATTGGACGGTAATTGGCCAGCACTTCGGGATACAGTGAGGGCTTCTTAAGCAGAGGAATGACCAGAGCATGTTTAAGGGAACGTGGGATTTCTCCTGTTGCAAATGAGATGTTAAGAGCAGATGTGATATAGGTAATTAGATCATTGGATGTCTCCTGTAGAAGAGCCAAAGGTATGGCATCTGCAGGAGAGGCTGATTTTAGTTTCTGGATAGCAAAGAGAACATTGGAATTAGCGAAGAGAGGGAAAGTAGACCAGGACCCTGCAGTAGGACGTTGATTAGACAACAAAGAAAGAAGGATTACAAACACACACACAACAATATAAACATTCTAAACCCAGAGAAGTGCTCAACAGTAGTAATTAATGTACACAATTTCTAACATACACAAAAACCCTATTGTTACATTCAATTGTTAAAAACAAGTCTAGGTACAACCCAACATGTTTTTTCTTTCCTTTCAAACAGCATAGAAATCTCTAGAAATTCTTCAGGGGTAAACAACTTTCTCTGTTATCTGCAGCAATGCCATTTGCAGCAACCACAGACCTCTTAATCTGCGTTACCAAGGCCATCAATCTTGTATCATGAAAACACACAATAAAACAGCTTTTAATCACACTGTTCTTCTTGAAAAAAACACAAAAACATATATAGACCTCATTATGGTATAATTACACGGCTTACCTCAGGTCAATTCATGGGCTGTTAGATGGTGTAAACTGGAAGAACTCAATGCTTCCTCATTATCTCCTAAAAAGACACAAACCAACGTAGCACTTAGTTGATTCTAATAAGGGACCCATGTAGACGTTTGCACATTACGTCTACTAGTGTGAAACAAACCTGTCCAATGAGCATAGTTACAAACAACCTACACGTAATTGTGAGGTACAAATAGTGATCTTTTCATCAGATTTTTATAGAGGACTTGAACGTAGTATAGATTCGGTTTTCGCTTTTGTCGCAAAAGTCACAAGAGTCAAGGCACTGTAACGACATATATCTGATAATCAGGTATCATTCCTCTGAATGTACTCTACTAGTCAATTGCACAGTCAGTCTAACACACACACAACCAAAGTGTGGTACAACTAAATAAAAAGAACACTTACATCCGCTAGAAGCAGCCATCACCTGAAAAGATAATCAGTTGCGACTGGTTCCCAATTGTCCCGACTCCGTGCAGCTGGATTACAATGACCAGAAGTAAAGCAGCACGTCTCAACGGAGCTGTAAGTAAAGGTCAGAGACCAAAACATTCCTCATGGCTCAACTCATTCAACATGATACACATGCTGGCTCACATGTACCATAACATAAGCAAGGATGGATGCTAGTGGGCCCAGGTGGCACGAGGCATCTTTGGGGCTCCTTGTGGTAAAAGGAGAAGATAATAGCAAACATGACATCTTGGGCGAAGAGATGCACGCTACATGTGACCTTGGCCTGGAAAGTAGTCTAAAAAAGAAAATATCCATTAACCGCTTCAGCTGAATGAACACAGGGTCAGTTCTTCAATTATACAGACCACACTGCCCACCTGTACAAATGTGAAGCACCAGGAATCGGACAGGTGACACAATCTCTTCATTGCAAATAACCTAGCAATGTGGCAGAGCATTAACATGTATAGGACCAATGTATTGTGGTACAGGTCTCTGTTAGCAACTGTGTAAATCTTTCACCCAGAGGTCATGTAAATGATGTTAATTAGGTAATCCTCTCTCTGAAGGAGCCTAGAAAGAAGATGAGAGCCAAGATCCCCCATATCCCTAGACCATCAGTCAGTGCCAACAGTCATTAAGGTGGAAAATGTCCACAAAGCAGGTTGTGGAGCAGAAGTGGAGTAGAGCAATGTCCGGGATAATGTCAGTGAGTGAAGTAAGGAAATGTATGTGTAAGATAGGGTGACTGCTAGATGTGACAGCAGTCGATGCGATTTTAGCATTTCTCACACGTCATCACCTACATAATACCCTAGATCACCAATAGTGTGCTTCAGTTGTATTCATACTCAGCAACCTTAAACATATGCAATTTAATTGAGACAGAGGGCAGGAACATTGAAAATCATTCTGTCAAACTTTTGTCAGGGCGTTGCCACTTGTCCTCATACTGTCACGGGAAACCTGCAATTGGATAACTGCAGATCAATTTGTAGGTCAGGAGAGCTGAACTGGTGACTAGATCATATCCTGTGGAACTGGGACGCAGGGCTCTCATTCCAGATTGGAAAGGTGTGAAGGATACTGTTCCTGAAATTGTGACTCATGAGCCTCATTAAAGTTTTACCGGTGAGGGAAAAGTGCTGGTAATTGCAGCACCAGCACTTTTACAGCACTAGCAAAACACACGTCTGCCGCAGGGGGCACTGATTTACGTCTAGCCAGTAGCTTGAGGTAAATAAGGCCCCCAACAGCAAATATATGCCAGGATAAGTTTCACTGGTAGTACTGGAGCCGGTAATTCCAGCAATCCCCTCCTTGGAGTCCTGCGGGACTCCATTGAATGGAGGATTTCCCACTGTTGCCGACACCTGGAATATCCTGGTAATATCAGGATATCAGGCGCCAGTAACGATACTGAGAAACTTGTAATGAGGGCCATAGTTTGCCTCTCATATAAACTAAAGATATTTTCCTATAATACATTAGGCTTCAGACATACATCTGATGGTGTACTGGTTCTGTCGACGGAAGCACACAATACACAGAAACAGATGGCATACCGCTCATTTGTGATGTGATGCAAAAACTGCCATGGGTTTTTTGTTTACCAGCTGCATAGAATCCAGCACCCCTTACCTCACATTGTCTTCCTCCCTCAGGACTAGTTTATAATGCCTATCCTGCCAACAACACACACCCCTAGGCAGAAGTGGCGTATTACACCTACAAGGCCGACCCTATACATCTCAGCTCTCCCCACAGTCACTACCTCCTCTACGGTAACTGTGTTGGTGTATTTTGGCCCCCAGAACAACATACATGTTGTTTCCTCTATGACACTTATGAAAGAGTATCATCTGTATAAATTAGGTATAATTTACATCTGTAAACTCATACAGTAGATGCTATGTTTGCTAAGAGGTTATCATAATTGTTACTCCCTGCTTTGAATGGTCATAATGCATTCATTCACCAGCAGAGTAGGTGGTGGGAGCAAGGAGAATCTTCAGGAGTAGTAACAGCTTGTGCAGGAGGTTATTCAGGATGATGTGGGTATGTGTCATGAGGAAACCTTTGTGGAGGATGGGGGGCTGCCAGGGCAGACAGCCGGAAATATTATTTGTGCATCGCACACATCCCAAAAACCAGTAGGTGTGAACCTGTGTAAATAGTCACTACAGATAGGTCTATGTGGTTCCCTGGTCTATCAGCATTGTTTAGTATTTCCAATCTTGCCTCTATTGTTAGTGTAAAATGTGAGGCCGTTCCATCTGAACGATCTACACCACACCATAGCGCCTCCTCACCACGGCTTGAGTATGAGTAAAAATGCTACCAGATGGTTTAGACCGGTGTGGCGAGGCTGAAGTGGTCAGACCAAGAACACGATATCAGGGTAAAAATTAAAGAAAAAACAAACTGCATGCACAGAATTGGCAAATTCAGCAAAGTAAAAAATGACGAAAACCCATAATGTCGATGCAGGGGGAGCAGAGGTTGCACAAGTGTCCCCCGCGTCTCCTGATTGACATTATGGGTATTCAGAGGTTGCAGGGGTATTTTTAAAAAAGATGAAAAAAGGACCCTGCAGTGGAAGTTCCGCCCTTCAATGGGGAGGCGGAACTCACGTCGCAGGGAGAGCACAGCAGGGAAAGACAAAAGGTAAGTTTGGTGGCAGAGGTAAGTTTAAAGTTTAGCGGAGTGCACGGAGGGGGGATAGTAGGCGGGTGAAGTGCGTGATTATAGCGTGCCGGACATTTCAAATTCAAAATTCTTGGATTTTAAATATTAGGCTACGAAATAATCACGTACATCCGTTGTAACAGGCCTACATGGGCCATCATAGTCACAGGAGCCAGAGAACGAATTTCTATTTTGCACTTGAGCTTCCTATTCCTGTTAATTATTTTGCCCTTCTCATTTTATTAATACCATGATTGTGATGTGACTCTGAAAGAGGTATTCCATTAATGATTGCCCTTCCATTCCATGTGTGTTGTTGTGTCATTACTGCCCATGTGCTACTAGGTTGTGTGTTCTGGCTAAATGAGGTGCCAAGGGTATTTGCTTTTCTTTCAGGGTAGCCCACATACACCTGAAGGCAGTATAGCTGCATGGTGCAGCATGATATATTTCATGTAATCATCTCTTATTGCATGCGGCTAGTGGTGTGTAAAGTTCGCTTTCCACTGGTGTAATTATGCAAAGATCTCGACTTTGCAACTACGTGAAGTCCCAAAGTGTCCCGGTTTAGTTTCTGACTACACCAACAACAGATTTGATTGCCTCCCTCCCTCCACCAATTCTGCTTGTTGCAACAAATCATTGCAAACATAGATACATTTGTGAAGCTCGTGTGTGTGAAGTTGATAAAATACAGTTGTTCAGTGAAGCAAACCCTCCATTGTGAAACGTATTACGAGCACAAATATGTTTAATAGGAAATACAACACGCATCACCACATTTGCAGAAATTGAATACTGCTAAAGTACATTTAGCGGAAAATCAAACACGCATTGTTTTATTTGCATTCCATTTGCACATTTTCATTCCGCATAAAACTGTAAACAAACCTCACCAAAAATGAACTCATTAGTTCTAGTAAATGTAATTTGTAATTACCTGAATTAACGTATGAAAAAATGTGAGGAACACAGAGCACTACTAAAGATGCATCCAGACTTTTCCAATTGCGAAGATATAGCCAAACGTTATTCCAGGGGCAGTCACAAGAATAAAACAGAAAGTCAAAGTGGTTGGTATACTGAGGCGATATGTCCTGAGGTGGCGGCCGACCCTGTAGGTAATGGCCCGCAGCCCAAGTTAAGGGCCTTAGTGCAGTGAGGATCCCTTAACGAAGGTAACAGGCCATTGCCTACATGGTCGGCCCACCACCGAGGGGCATATCGCCATTAGCACCCACATAGTTCACCCTTTTTTAACTGATCTTCTCTCCGTGAATGGGACACCTTGTGGCATCCCGTTCACGGAGAAAAAATACTAAACCAACATGGCCGCGATGGAATAGGAAAGAGGGGCTCCGTATGGAGCCCCTCTTCCATTTCCATGGTGGCCAAATGTAGTGGGGACTGAAGCTGTGGCGCAGGACCCGCCACCGCAGCAATCAGGTTAGTGTGATTGGAGAGGGAGAAAAAAAAAGCAGGGTATGTGGGAGAAAGATGATGGGTGGGGATAACCAGCAATCTGGCGGCTTTCAGCACGGACTAACACTAGCAGTGACAGCCCGCATTCCATACTTCCTGATTGGCTAGCTCCCTCAACGAGGGTTCTAATGTGTAGTATGCTGCTTGCAGTGCATTGCATGCTTGCTCTATTTTCCTTGTTTGACATAGAAGTAATTGGTGTGCCAGAAATTATTTTTGCAAATAATGTTTTGGGAGAATATTTCTATACAGCCTCTTGCTTGGTTCAACTTCGGTATAACTTAGCAGGATTTGTTTTTTGGTTGCAGCTGATTGTTGAGGTAAAAAAACACAATTTCTCTTGCTTATAATCAGGGTAGAGTAGACCAGAGAGGGAGTTGCATCTTGTGATGCCCCGCCCTTATTTGTGTCCCTCGAGCACAGTGTTGTATCCATATATATGCTAGGTTTCCTAAGCCTTCCACAGAGGTCACTTTCCAACTGGTTCCCTGTTCCATCTTGAAGTTATAGCACCCACACAGTTTCAAAGCATCCTCCAGGCTGGATTGGGCTATCTTTTATGTGGACCATGTTTGCATAGATTTCATAGCGAAGCCTACATAAGAGTAATGTGTAAGGAATAAAAGAGATCAGTTAATAGCAGTGACATTATTTGGCAGACAGAACAGACATACCACCTAATACATTTTTCATGTAAAGAATATGAGAGTTAAAATCCTTTATTAGTTGAATGTGTCCATTAAGAAGGGGCAGGAGGAGGCACTATGTGATCAAATAAACTTAAAGGTTCTTATAAAGGGGGCTGACAATGGAAAATAATTGGGAACCCATGCCTTGTAAACCGAACGGTACTGCCTAAACACAATGAAAGCATGCTTGCAGTGTGTAATGCTTCCTTAAATGGAGTTACATGATGTGAAATAGAATGAAAAATATACAAATATACATCCAGAGAGCATCGCTCACCCCTCCTCTGCTGTCTGATTGTCCAAGGGTGTACTAGCATCTTCTTTGCCTTTCACATGCATCAATCACAGGACAGAGGGGGCATCACTTTGCCAACTACTCCATCACCCAGTATTCCTGCAGGCTGTTTGGGACAGCTGCCTTTTACCATGTTCTAGTCTCACTCACCTATCCACCATGAGGACAAAGATCGGAATCATTGTGCCTTGCATGCAGAGTGTTGCTTGTTCCCAAAAAGTCAATAAAAGCATGTAGGCTTCACTACTGGTAATTTGGGGTCATGGTTTTAGGAATAGAAATGCCAGAAGATCTGGATTAATTAGACTTTTGTACCCAGGTGTACTCAGGTGAAGATCTCAATGCCAATACCCCATTTGGATCTATGGGATCTACGGGATTTATCCCTGGAAATGAACCACAGCTGACCAGATCGCGGTGAAGTGCCGCTAGCCTGATTGATCAGATCCGTGACGAGGTCCAGTCCTTCCAAAATATATTGTGAGTACTTAGGTCAGATTGTGACAGAAATAAGCTCTTAGTTTAAAATAATCTAATCCAAACTATTTTAATCTAACCAGAACTGCCTCCTAGAAGTTGTCACTTGTCATTTTGTAAAGCTGCACCACTGTCACTTGTCAATTCTGAAGCTGCAAGCTGTCACCTGTCATTTTGAGTTTACTTTGAATCCGAAAAACTACCTTTATTTAATCGTCCGTATCTCTGGAACCGTTTGGGATAGGAACGGAATTTAACATTCCTCTGTAAACTTAGAGTCTCAGCTTTCCAACGAACCTAGAACCAAATTGCTACTCCTTATACTTTTGCCGTAATCACGATTCACGCACTCGCAAATTTTACCGCGATTTGCGATTTGGTTAAAAATCCAGCCACGTGTAACCATCAGCAGTCATTTCTTTCCTTGCTAAAAATGTGTTTGCCTCTTAATCACCATCTCTGAATCATTGCTAAAGTGAGCCTGAATTCATCCTAAGTATCTCTCACTCACCCTGAACCTCCTAAAGGGAATTAAAAGCATTTTCAGCATATTTCTCACTTCATTGCCACCACATTCAAAGCACTTGGGCCTGTGTTTTAAAACTCATACCGGTTTTCTCTAAGCTTGCTGGGGGGGAACTGAATTTCGTATTGTATTTGATTGCATTCCTGAGAACTGTGTGCTCCTCTTTCCATCTACTTCCATGTCTTACATTGCATAGGGGAGGGGGGTGAATTGCCAGAGAAAAAGTGATTATATTATCTTTTGCTAAAATCATCTGAAGTATTTCTGTACTGCATTTTATTCCCCATTGATTTTCCCTTGAAATCATAAAAGTATTTTTGCTACTTGATCCATCCTATACTAACTCCTCATTGATTATAAAGAAGTGTGCTAGTGTCAGATTACCCATTGTTGATTAACATTATATTTATAAGGGCGATATTGATTATTAATTTATTATAAAAGCGTGGTATCTATATTTTGTCTTATTTCTCAAATAAACCTTTTAAACTTGCAAAACAGAACTACTTCTTGGCTCAGTGGGGTCAGGGGGATTCTAAGAGAGGGGTGTTATATAGGGGTAGTCCTCCAGAACTCATGAACTGGGCATAAAGATATATCAATAAGGGTTTCCATTCAGTATCCCAGACTAGGCATTGACTTAGCTGTAGTGTTGAATTGAATCTTCTTACAGATGTTAAGGGGTTTGGTGTAGGGGAACTAGTGTAGTGAAAAGGGGAGTTTTGGGGGGACCCCACCAGATAGAAATACAAAGTGTTTTCTTTTTATTTACTAATTGCCGTCAGAAAAATTACATGGAACCTGCTTGCGGCGTAGTAGCCTCATGTAAGGTTGGCACCGTGTGGCCTTAGTGAGGCAACTTAACGAAGGCCCCATCAGGATTCAGATGAAGCAAGAAAGGGAGCAGGTGCACATGAACTAGAGGGTAATCCCAACTTCGGCTGAAGGCCACAAGAGGCTCCTCCGAGAACACCAATCAGGAAGAAATCACCTAATCTCAGCACCAGGGACAATATCAGAGAGAACAACCATTGTTGACCTAGCCAATCAGGTGACAAGCGTGTGAAAAATCTTTTTCTAAACAACAACTGGATCTCCTAAGTCTAGGTATGTCCTTTGTACCAACAAATTTCACTAATCTATTTAACGAGGAAGTGAATCTTTTCAAACTCATCAGGAAAATGAAACTTAAGATTTTCTTTGACTCTATTCCGCCGACACAAGAAAGATCAGTGACCTTTGACACCTTGGAAATGAGAGCGAAAAGTAAATTTAATCCAAATGTCAATAAAGCCACATTGAACTTGTTTGAGATGAGAATGAAAAAAGATCTAAGATCCATAAAATACAGGGATAGTAAAAATCAAAACCTTCGAAGACATCAACATAGAATCCTGAAAGAATTATCAGAAGATAGAATGATTGAAATCAAACCAGCGGACAAGGGAGGCACAATTGTCATAATGGATTCAATTCTATACAAACGAGGTTGTCTATCCCTTCTTGAAAATACCAGCACTTACATGGCCCTAGATCATGATCCTACCAAAGCAACCCAATCAATGATTGAAGAAGTGGTCAATAGAGCAGCGGAAGAGAAGTGGATAACTGAAAAGACTAAAGATTTTTTGATCAATAAGAATCCGATATTACCAGTGTTCTATGGACTGCCAAAAGTCCACAAAAATCTTACAGATCCTCCATTTAGGCCAATTGTAGCGGCAACAGATAGTGTCTTCGACCCCTTGTCAAGATACTTGGATAAATTACTTCAACCTATTGTTTAATCAACCTCGACATACTTGACAGACACCGCCCACTTCCTGAATATTCTAAACACAATGGATCAAGTGGAAGATAATTGGATCCTGTTCATATTAGATGTACAGTCCCTATACACTTCGATACCGCATGAGGAAGGACTTGAGGCCCTAGAATGGCTATTACTGAAACAAGAATATTTTCCATCCAATAAAACCTTTGCCATCGAACTGGCTAAAATAATATTGAACAACAACTATTTCAGGTTCCAAGGTAAATATTATTTACAAACGTCTGGGACTTCGATGGGGTCAGCCATGGCCCCAGTTTATGCAAATACTTTTATGTTTTATTTTGAAACACAATGCATACTAGAAAACCCAAGATGGTCAAACCAACTTGCCATATGGCGGCGGTACACAGACGATATTTTTGCAATCTGGAAAGGAACAGAAGAAGAACTAAAAAGTTTCTTAGAATACTTGAATCAAGGCAACAATCGGATCCAATTCACTCTTGAAATAGGTTCCCCATCTGTACATTTCTTAGAAATTAGGATCTTTCCAGAAAATGGCAAATTACAAACAACGATTTTCAGGAAACCCACAGATGTCAACAACAGCTTATTCTTCACAAGCCATCACCCACAAAACCTGAAAAAGAACTTACCCCTAATTCAACTTCAAAGAATTAAACATATTGTTTCCAAAGAGGACATATACCAAGAAGCAGAGAATGAACAGATCTTGCGATTTGAAGTGAGAGGATTTCCACAACTAATACTATCAGAGGCAAAAGAGAAATGCTCATTAAAAAAAAAGCAAACAGACCTTCTTACCCAACAGCACAAACCAGAGAAAGACAACCCTCCATTGATTTATTTGTCACAGTATTCCACAAAAAGTGCACATATCAAAAGAATATTAGAAAATAATTGGAAAATCACTAGAATGGATCCACAACTCTGCACTCTATTCCCGAAACCACCGTTAATGGCATACAACAGAGGAAGAAATCTAAGAGATTCATTAGTGAAAGCTGAACAAACAAATACAACACAACAACGTTTTTTGTCTAAACCAAAGAAAGGAACATTCCCATGCTTGAATTGTAGTCAATGCAACAATGTACAAAAGGGCACCTCTATAAGACTTCCATACACGGGTCAGAGAATTGATCTACAACACTACGCAACCTGTGAGAACAAATGTGCCATATATGGACTTATTTGCCCATGTGGCAAATATTATGTTGGCCAAACACTAAGACGTGGAAAGACCAGATCTCCGAACACAAATCGAACATCAGAACTGGAAATTTAAAATATCCAGTTACCAGACACTTCAGAGATCAACACCATACTATTTCACAATTGAAATTTATAGTCTTGGAAATAATAACCCGACCCGCAAGGGGAGGCAACCTGCAAGAAATTCTTTCCCGCAGAGAAATGTTCTGGGTGCACAAACTTGATGCCCTGGAACCAAGAGGGATGAATGAAGAATTCTCATTGAGTGTATTCTTATAATGAAAGGAGACAGAACTTGATATGATTATTAGAACAATTGAGATAGAACTGGGTATGATTTGAATTATTTGAATTGATGAATTTGTTACACTGATTTTTCAAAAACAAACGCATAACTACCATTAAGATTGGTGCAAAGAGAAGATACAACTGTCACTTGGTAAATATATGATGTGATAATGATCTGTAACATGCAAAATATATGAGGAAAGTACGTTGTGAAATTATGGAATAACAATCTGCAGCAAACAATTACTATATGTGATAAAACACATAGGCCCTCATTACGACCCTGGCGGAAAGTGACTGACCGGACCGCCACAGCGTAAATAGCGTTTCCGCCATTGCACGAAGGAGCAAAGTGTGGCCCATTCCGACCCATCGGGCACGAGCACCATGGCATGGCGGAAGTGCAAAGTCCGCGATGGCGGAAATGACCCCAAAACGGCCCACACCGCCGCCGTACTGCGCCCTAGGTGCAATACCGCCACCCATCACAGCGGACACCGCAGTGTGCGCCTACCGGAAAGTACGGTGACCGGAAATATACGGAAACGGAAGTAAAAACATGAGCCCAGAACGGGAAACATCCCGCCGTACACCTATAAAACCACTAAAACCACACAACCACCAAAAACACTACCCTGAGACACACCCCAACCCGTCATCCACCCTAGCGAAACCAAGAAAAATGGGAAAAGTAGCGAAGAAAGCGTGCGACCGCAAGCGGCAGGTCCACTTCTCCCGTGAGGAACTCACCGTGCTAACAGAGACCCTCCAGGAGAATGCTGCCGTCGTCTTCTCCACGCAAATGACCAGGACGGCACTTGCAAACAAGAAGGCCATATGGGCTCTGGTGGCACAGCGGGTAAGTGCGGTGGGGACCGCACCCCGCAACCCACAGCAATGCCGAAAGCTATGGGACGACCTGCGGATACGCGTCCGCAGCATACTCTCTGCCAACCGCAACATTGCCACAGCCACCGGGGGAGGTCCAGAATCACCCATCAAGTTGACCCCCTGGGAAGAAATCTGTGCCTCCACCATCGGAATGCAGAGCATAGAGGGAGTCGGAGGGATGGAGAAAGGAGTGCAGACATCCGAAGATTCAGGTAGGTGGGCCAGATAAAACAATGCCAAATCCACAAAGTCCATCCATGTGAAGTACCATGTGTCCACATAGTGCAACAGAAACACATGTCCAGGAGAACGTCCACACACATCGGCCTGATAGCGCACGTTAAAACCCACAATAAATACATAATTAATTAAAAACCCCTGAAACACGCACTACACGTGCAGCAGGCACACCCTAACTGCAGGCTGCCAAACAACTGCACCCTCACTCCACACACAAATGAAAGCACCTCCAAGGCCCCGACCCAAATCACCCTCAGGTACCAGCCCAATGCATGTGATACAATGCCATTCCAATTCCCACAGACCCATCAATAACCCTCACCCTCCTTTACTCCACCACAGGGTCTGATCCAAACGACGAGCATCAGGACACCCCTACCAGCACACCTGCAAAGAGGGCCAAGACCAACGGCCAAAGACCCTCCACCTCAGCTGCACGCATCAAGACACGGCAGCAGCACAAATCAGGTGGCAGCACAGAGGAGGGAACATCAACAGGCACCCCAGCAGCCAGCATGCCCACACCACCACCACCACAGGTCCCCCCAACGGATGCCACAGAAGGCACTGCCTCTGGTGGCAGCAGCACCATAGGTGACACCCCATTGATGGCAGCATGCTCCGACACAGAAGACGGGGATGTCGAAGTCAGATCCATCCATGACCTGTCCCAATCCCCCTGTCTGTCCCATCCCGTACAACATGAGGATACCACGCAGGGGCACCCACAAGACGACGACTGGCCATCCCCCACAAGCCCTGTGGCAAGGCAACATGAGGTCAACAGCCCCTCTGTGACACCCCCGCAAATGGCCATGGCCCAGCAGAGGCAACAGTCCCTCGACCAGTTAATCGTGCAACAGCAGCAACTGGCCACGCTCCTCAAGGACCATGCCGATGAATGTGGGGGCACTAAGGCAGACATAGAAACATCAACTGAGACACTTAGGGCAGAAATGGAGAGAGGCACAGAGACACTAAGGGCACAAATGGAGAGAAGCACCGAGAGCCTGAGGGGAGAACTGCATGCGACGTCCAAGGACGTATGTGCTGAACTTGCCGCAGTGCGCCGTGTGCTCACTGAGCTCTCGCAAACCCTTAGGGACATGCATGGACGTGAGCAGGCAGAGACATCATCCGTTGCAAGTTCCGTCCAGGGCAGCCCCCAACGTAGATCTGGGAGGAACCTGCGCTCCACAGGCAGGGGTGCCCCTGATACCCGCAGAGGGGGCTTGCAATAGCGACTGCCCACTGACAATGAACATCTTTGGACACTGGTGTTCGGAGGGGAGGTAGGAGGGTGGAGGGGGTGTGTTGGGCTCACTTGGGTGGCGGGTCGATAGGGTGTACAACATGATATCACATATGCCATAAACAGTGCACGATCAACCAATGAGATGTGTGGACATTGATCTTTGTGTACTAGGCCATCATAGGCGTACAGTCCATATTGTGCATGTCCCAGACACACACAGTGCCACGAGTCCCGTGTCCATGTATCAGCCACCAGGCGTGAGTGCTATAAGCATGCATCAATGAGATGCTGACGAATGTCACGGCCCTCCGGTGCCTCGCAGACTCCTTGAGGTGCTGCCACATCCCCACCCTCATCATGACCATCATCAGGTGCTTGCAGTTCTGCGTCAGGGGGCATGGGCACATTTCTACGTACGCACATGTTGTGGAGCATGACACATGCCATCACCATCTTTGCAACCTTCTCATGGCGGTACAGGAGTGCCCCGCCAGACCTGCTGAGGCAGCGGAAACGACCCTTCAGTAGGCCGAATGCCTGTTCAATGACTACACGGGTACGTGAGTGGGCATGGTTGTAGTCCTCCTCATGCTGGTCCCGTGGGTTCCGGACTGGTGTGAGGAGCCATCTCTTCAGTGGATATCCAGCATCACCTGTATGTGGACGATAAACGTATGATGTGGAATGCCATTGCTACGTACGCACACCCCCCCCCCTTTCTGCCAGGTCATTGCCGAATCACATACCCCACATTATCATGCATGTAATGACACTCACCGAGTAGCCAGGATCTGTTCCCTGCGTGTCGCTCTATGTAGCGTGGTATTGTAGAGTTCCTCAAGACCATAGAATCATGGGTTGATCCAGGGAATCGGGCACAACAATGTGTAATGATCCTGTTGGAGTCACACACCATTTGTACATTCAGGGAATGATATTGTTTTCGGTTGCGGTACTGGGCCTCCATGGCATGTGGGACGACCAATTCCACATGGGTGCAGTCGATGGCACCAATGCAACCCGGTATGCCGGCAAGTGCATGGAATCCCACTTTTGTGTTGGTAATTTCCTGCTCCGAGCGTGGTAGAGAGATGTAGTCGTCTGCGTGCTGCAGGAGGGCATCGAGCACTTGCAATAGTGTCCGTGAGAACAGTGGCTGAGAAATGCCATGCAACTGTCCGACTGTGTGCTGGTAGGTGCCTGTGGCCAGGAAGTGGAGTACAGACACCACCTTCAGTAGGGGTGGGATGGCGGTTGGGCTATCTATCATGCTGACAAGGTCAGCCTGTGTCATGTCCACAATGGCGGCTATGGTGTCCCGGTCCAGACGGTAGAGGGTGTGGATCTGCTCATCAGTGAGGTTGAACGGATGTGCTCGGAGGCGTGGGATTGCGGGCTGCCTGCATGGTGGTAGTGGCTGTGCTGGCGGCCCTTGCTGGCCCTGCCTTGCCCTCCTCCTCCTCCTGCGTCTCCTCCGTGCGGCCGGTTGTAGTTGGTGTTCCTCTTCTTCTTGGAGTTGGAGTACTTGCAGTGCTATCAGGTCCCCCAGGGCCAACATCGCGAGTCCTGCCAGTAGCATTTCGGTGTGGTTGTGGGAGGAGACTGGGTGTGCAATTTATGTGTTTTCAGGCTGTATGGCCTCCACCTGTGGTGATTCATTCCACCTGGGCAAACTGCTCTCCCCTTTGGCCGAGCACGTCCCGCACACAACGCTGCAATTCGAGGAATGGCATCTTGCTATTGCAATCATGTATTTGTACCCGATGGCCGTGTAACATTGGTTGATATGTTCATTCTGCTGTGGTCCCATTGTTTCACATACTATCTGTGCAGTCGCGAACAGACTTGTGAAGGGTCAGTGGTACGTAGTACTCGAGTAACGGTGGGCCCTCATGCATCACTGTACCGAGTTGCAACGACGGGCGGGGCGTCCCGTTTGTGGGTGAAGGCAGCTGCCATTTTCACACACAGCCGCACTAGATGGATTAATTAGTGATTTCGAACGGCCACAGATGCCTCTTCGACGTGATGTTGCAAATGAGGAATTCGAAGGGCGGCGCTTTCGGTTTTCAGCTAGCGGCGAGGAAATGCCCACAGGTCTGACTGCAAATATAACGTTCTATTGTTCAATGTCCTTGAGACAGGGGCCATGGCGAGGATGCAATGATTGATATGAATGGTTTGGGATGCGCAATGGCGACGTGGGCGATGAGGCCGGACGTTCCCAAATACATGTTACTTCACTACACTGGAATTACGGGCTGGGGCACTGTGGATTTTGCAGGCTGCATAACGCACAGACTCAATGGATATTTCTAATGTTATGTGAGTAAATATTCAGGCGTTTTAATCCCGGGATGAGGGAATGATGAATGGATGCATGGGCAGGTGATTTGATACAGAGTTTGCCATGTACAGGGCTTCTTGGAATCTATCCGCCTCCCCTGCGCTATGTGATGCAGGGCTGCCATAGTGGGACCATCGTCTATCTGGCCTTGTTGAGCCCTCCCTGTCTCGACGCGCCCTCAGACACTTGTGTCCATGCACGTTACCAATCCCATCTGATGGATTCTGTTTTGACAGACGCATGCACAGGTACACTCGTTTGTGATGGTGTTTACACCTCGATATAGATAGTTATGAGTCGCAAGTGGTTTTTGGGTGGTGATGATCCTTTGGAGTGGGCTAGCATGCATATGGCTGTGGATTTAGTGTGATCATTGAAGTGAGTTGTTCGAATGTAGTTCTGATGGCCATTCTATTCTTTTTCTTTTCTTTTGGTTGACAGGTATCTCCTCCCCTTTTGCCACTGCCATCTGTATGCCACTCCTGCAGATGGATTTTACTCCCGACACCTGCTGCTTCGTGTTAATCAGTGGAGCAGCATTACGATCTTATGGGACGATCGCCAATGGGCCACATGCCCTTACGCAGTACTGGTGGCTCGGAGCAACATTTCGGCCTTTCAGCTGGACTAGTGCCTCCCCATTGGGACGGCCCTGCGGTTCTGTGCGCTTCCATGTTGCCTTTTCGTACGTGAATGTGGCTCTGTGTACCATGATGGAACAGGGCGTCACACAAGTAGTGGCTGGTCATTTCTTGCGGATGCAGCCCACAATGGTGAAATGTGTTTTGGAGTTCATGGCCTAATGGCTGTATGGGCTTGGTGATTTTGTTGTGCATTAAATTTCTATTCTGATTTGGCCCGTGTAGCGTTCTTCTTTGCAAGTGATGTGGCATATTCCTATTTGGGGAGCGATGTATTGGGAGGAGATCTGCATTGGGTTCCAGCTTCGGAGTTTAGTTGCGTGGTACTGTACTGTGAGGTCAGGGATGGGGGCTGCCAATATGACTGTTTGAATGTTGTCATGCTCAGGGGCGGGGGATTGGGTTTTGTGTAACAGATGCCGGTCAGCCAGGTGGACTGGTGGAATGATGTGATTTTCGGAATATTGCTGGTCACAGGTGCCTGTGTTTGCGTGCGTTTCGGGGGGGGGGGGGACTGTGGTCATGTCCATTGGATTGGCTTCTGTATTCGTGCCATCTGTGCCCTGCAGCTCCCATTGGCCCCTCTTGTGTTTCTTTTGTTCGTTGGCATGCATGGGTGACTTGTACATTTCACTGGTTGCATTGTGACTTCATTGCACCTACGGGGAGTTGTACTTTGTGGGCAGGGAGCGGTGTACAGGCACTCAGTGGGGCCGTTTACGGTTGATTCGCGATGCCGTACTTCTCACCATGGCGGAATGATACATTCCGCCATGCTTGCTGGCGTTAGGTACATGTCCGCTAGGGTCGGAATTAGCGTACCCTTGCGCCATGGTGGTGTTTACGGTTTGGCATGGCGCGCGCGCGCGTGCTTGGTGCAGTTAGCGTTGGCGTTCACTACGGTGTCGCTAATGGCTTCGTACTTTGCGGTGACGGGTCATAGTCGCACCGAGCGCTATTCGATGGCGGTATTGCATTTCCGCCATTGTTTTCCGAATTCCGCCAGGGTCGTAATGAGGGCCATAGAATCATAAGCACCCGATCATTAATGATAGAATAGGGAATCTGGGCACTACATTTCCCAACATCCTTTAGTAGCCTTCAACATCACGTGAACGAGATCACATGATAATCTAAGGCAGAGTTGCCAAGCAACCGCCGTGCTTTCGCGAATACAGGAAGAGAAAGGATACCGACTGTCTCGTTTTCGCACACACGACTAAGTGAGTACTTTTGCAAAACTTGTTCTCATATTACAGAACATTTAATCACGTAAATACTGACACAATTTCCACTTATTTGTAGAGACACAAACTAACGTACCGCAACCGGCGGCACATTGCTAAATAAAGAAAGACTCGCGGTCAACGCGCATTGACTTTCAGACCACATCTTCGTACTACACTTTCGTGTCACATGAAATAGAACTGAATGGTGAGTTTTTTAACCAAACTTGAATATGAAAATATAATGGATAGTGTCTAGGGAAATAGAACAAAGGGGATATTTACACATACTATACTTACCTTTGTAGGGATCTACAGACCTGAGTTTCTTAGTTTTGTGAAGCCAGTGCATTCTGGGAACATTACATGTCAGTGAACAGGTAGGAATTTGGCTAATACTAGAATTGTATAAATAAATCGCCTTAATTAAATAAAACCTCACTAACACATATATTAATACTGTTCACAGAGCACTAGTACAAGAACAAACATGCCATAGGATGACGTTTACTTAATTCCACAACGGAAAGCTTGATACAAGACACAAAGAATGATTGTTTGCAAATTATTATTGTTTTTGAAAATTATTGTTGTCTATGAAACGGTGTTACAAGAAAAATATTGTTTTGAATTGTATATTCACAAATTACTGCTGCTGAAGAAGAGAGTTAAACTCTCGAAACGCGTAGAGCTCTTGGATATTAATTTGTTTGATTTTTGGTGAAACATTACTATTAAGTGTTTGTTGAATAAGGAGTGAATAAAACTCCTATGTGTTAAAAAAACTCTTCTTTTGTTTCCAAATTCTAAATACACATACAATTTCGAAAATTAAAAATCCTTTTTGACTGAATTGTTTTTCTATAATTAAAATCATAATTTCCTCCATTCTTAGTTGGGATCTTGAAAAAGTAGAGTGCATAGACACTAAAACCTAGAACTTTGTCAGAAAAATCAATTAATTGATAGAAAATTGTTTGGATATTTTCCAATACCTAAAGGTGTGCAGGGGACGGGAGTTCCCATTATCAATAGGAACACCATTTTTTTCATTATATGTATGACCTATTGATACTAGAGTCATCTTCTTTCTCCCCGGCACCCGTAAAAAAGTGATAAGGTCTGAAGAGCCATTAGTAGCTCGAAATTATTCAAATCTATGGGAAAGAATTTGTTTGGAAAAAGAAAGGGTGTGCTGCTTCTCTCTTGTGGTTTTCTAATAAGCATGTGAGTCATCCCTTCTGGTTTTTGGCTTCACTTTCTGTCTGGAAGTTCACTGCCAGTGGCCATCTTGCATTGTGACTGACATTTCCAGCTGCCATTTTGGATTAGTGACATCACTTCCTGTGGCCATCTTGAATCAGTGACATCACATCCTGCGGCAGTCTTGGATTAAACCCATGTCCAGCTGAGAGCCACAAGAGGCTCCGCTGGGAACACCAATCAGGAAGACATCACCTCATCACAGCAACACCAGGGACAATATCAGTGAGACCAACATCTGATGGACTAGGCAAACAGGTGACAAGAGCGTATGTCATCCCTTCTGAACTCCCTAGAGGCATCCAGCCAGACGTGTTCCATTTAAGGGCAGAACAGTGAAGGGTGAAGACCAGCCATTGACCAGCCTCTGTGTCTCCCTTATCCTATGAGCCTTTCTCCATGCTGGACCTGTGAGTACCGCAAGCTTGTTAATTACTGCACTGTCTCTCCACACTGTGCTACTCACCTATAATGCATTTACTCCTGCTCCTCCTGCTGTTCTCATTACAAATGTGCCGGTCCGGTAACAATGGTGCCGGTAAGCCGGCCGGAACTGTTGTTACTGGAACGGCACAGAACGACTCTGTGGACGGATGCCGTCCCAACTGCCAGGGTCAGACCTGGCAGGCAGAACGACACCCGCCTGCAGAGTATCACGGAAGCACTGGGTGCTGGTGCTTCTGTGGTCCCCATTCCCATTGAGTCCTATGGGTCTCAAATGGGAATGGGGATTAACAATTTACCGGCGCCTGACTTCCCGGAGCGCCATGGTTGTAATACCCTGGTGTTACCGGGAAGCCATGCGCCAATAAATATTGCAAGACGGGGGCTACCCGCTTGTAGTACCTGCAGAGTTACCGCTAGGTTTGTATTGAGGCACATTGTGTTTGAACTAAAGAACCCATTGCCTTATACGACATGTTAAGTAGTGTTATAGAGTGGATAAGACAATGCTATGGCTATTGAGTGAATATAAAAATCCTTATGGAAAGTGTAAGGGAAACCAGAGTCACTATAATAGGGATTTGCACAGGAAATAACATGCAAGTAGAGAGGAGAGGAAAAGTTTGCTGGGGCATTACACGTTTTTATTTGTCTCTATGACACATTGGACTGTATTTGAAACTAGAAGAGAAGCTTCTTTTTATGGAAACATGTGGCCTGCATTCGCATTGGAGAAATATGTGCTGGCTTTCACCTCCGAATATTTTTGAAAATAAAAAGACAGCCAAGGTTAGCCAGGCAGTGAGTTTTCAAAAATACAGCTGGCCTTTGTTGAACTGCAAACAAAGATCATGAGGGTCCTTGACGATGAAGATTGTGGGTGTATTTCCGACAGACTTATCATAATTCAGCCTTGACAATCCAAAACAATACAGAACAGTTCATAGATGCATAGGTATTTAGCTCAGCACATTAGGAACAAATGATTTAGAATGCAAGCATTTCAGGGACTGTCGTTATTTGACACAGTGAATGCATGCTTCAGGTCATAATTGGAAATACCCTTTTGAAAAGTGCATTAAAGAGTTTAGATAAAATATATACTTCGGTGCTTGATGTTTTTCTTTGCAAATGTCCTTAAACGTGTGTAAGTGGTACCCGGAGGACACAGTTGATGTTCACATACATGTTGAGGATTTACTGACCAGTTGTACATTTAGTGCTGAAATGCAGCTTTTATTTTAATAAAGAATATTTAATAAGGTGTGATTCTGTGTTTTAATCATTATATGCTTTAGCTGTGAGATTAAATTCATATTATTAGGCAGGTGCAGATGCAATTCATTGCCTAGGAAAAGCCCTGGCGAGTAAAACAGAAAGCGTTTTGGGGTATGATAAATCTCCCTTTAAATGGTTTTAAGAATTCTGAAGGAATAAAAAAAGGATTCAAAAAGACATAGGGGTTTTTTAACTTGAAAACACACCATTATACTACAAAGTCCCTATGGTGACATGGAAGATCCTTTATGTACCACCGTTGGGGCTTACATCGTGGAGCAGATAGTGGTCCCCAGGTGTACCTCGACCTGTCCAACAGCCTCCCGAATAGACTTTGACAGACTCCCCAGTCATCCTAACCAGCAGATTTTTAGTATTTATTTGTGAAAACTAAAACAGCATGTGATATGCAAAAGGCCAGAGGGTGCCAGGCTTAAAGTACTAGACACTTTGAAGGAACACACAGGCACACTGGTCCATTTCACATGACATGGTGCCTGGCGTGGGATGAACATAGAGAGCTGGGAACAGACCAAATGTCAATGGTAGCCATCATAGAAATCTGGAAAGTTGGTGGTCGTGGGGTTTGCTCAGTCCCTGGGTTTTAACTCAGCTAATTATAAGTATTTTTCTTTTTAAATACAAAAACAACATTTGACATATATCAAACAGCACAGCTAATTGTTCCATGCATACATACGGTTCAATCCCATATTGTCTATGTTTTGAAAATTTGACTGTAAAGGGAGTTCTCTCTGTTAATGATCGAAGTAATTGCACTGATTGACATTCTACGGACTATGCACGCAAGTTAATTACTGCTTGCAGACCCTTGCTCTCTACACCCAACTGCATTACCATAGCTAGAGCGTTAGTACTCTCTAAGCTAGATTACTGGAACGCACTCTATCTTGGAACTAGTCAACAGAACTTGAGAAAAATGCAATTTCTTCACAACAACGCCATTAGGACAGCTCTAAATATCCCCAGATCCCATCATATTTCAGAGGCTAGAGGTAACCTGAATTGGCTCTCGATCAAGAAAAGGATCATCTACAAAACCCTCTCCTTGACCCACAAATGTATCGCCATCCTAGCTCCCAGATACCTGGCCAAAAACATTGTATGCAATGCCTTAGACCGCCCTATGAGATCGGTGCAGGCACACTGCCTCATAGTCCCTGGCTTCAAGCTGCAAAAGGCAGGAGGGGGCAGCTTCCCGGTACTTGCAGCCAAGTTATGGGATCCATTACCCCTCTCACTAAGATCTGATCCCGCCTTCCATCGATTCAGAAGGAACGCCAAAACCTGGCTTCTTGAGCAGGAAGTCTAGTTCCCTCTGCCTCCTGACCTGCTACGTAATTACCTGTATCTCGGTACATCTATGTCAATGTGTGATCTCAGTTTTAAGATTTCTGTAATCATTATTTGTTCACACCCTGTAATTATGTAATGTGCTGTATATATCAATGCCTAGACTGTAAATTTACCCTTGTAACACTTGTAACTTTGTATCCTGCCACTGTACCTTCTGTAACCTTCTATGTAAGAAATACGCCCACATGCCTGTGGGCTTGGTGCTCTATACAAATAAACAAATAAATAAAATAGATGGCAGTGCTGGAGACTGTATGCAGTGATTATATTGAATACAAAAAACAAATGAAAAAACAACTAATTCCAAAATAACAAATTTTGAAAAAAACTAAAAATGAATTGTGAGAGGGAATATTGGTTTTTGGGATGGGGAAAAGTAGTATTAAAAGGGGATGGGTTTGGGGAGGGGGAACCCCCTAAAACAATGAAAAATGAACGAGTTATTATTTCATTAGTATTTTGTATTTGTTATTTTTTCATTAGTTATTATTTCATTAATTATAATTGCATGTAACTGTCGGACACACCTCTCGGCATACGCTCACCACTCCAGTTGGAAGGCTGCTCTTGCAGCAAGTCATCCAGAAATAAACCTAGAGGGGACAATTTGCACAAATTTACAGAAGCAAATTATGGGACGAAAACCGCATTTACCTCTTAACCCCTTGAAGGAAGGAGAGTTATTTGCCTTGTGGGTTCAGCCTTCCAAGAAGAGTCAGAGAGCTATTTGCATTAACGTGCTAAAGCAGGCAACGGAAAAGTGGATTCCAAACTGCCACAGGTTTTCCAAGCCCAGAGAGGAAGTCTACCAGCGTCTCTGTCAATTTTTTAATTTAATTCTTTGGGCTTGTATTTCTGAAGCCAACCCATTAAAAGGTCATACTCTCCTAACCACCGGTAGGGTGTTTCCCCAAATATCATTCACTCCTAAACTATTTGGTTTTGCTTGGTACCTGTTAAAGCGGAAACCTTGCTGGTCCAGCCTCTGGGTCCCACCTCCTGAGCACCCACAGGGAATGCCCTTTAGTCTGTCCATTCTAGTTAGATGTGCAAATCAAGGCTGTAGTACCTGAAGGACATTTTGGCACCCTGACGACCATTACTGACTTTCCAGCATACTGTTGTATTGTTAGTATATGTAGAATGAAAAAAGGTCCCCCTGGAAGTGAAAGTTGTATTTGATTACTGTAATATTTCTCTTTAGCAGAAATATGACGTTAAGTGCTTAAAACATATTCTACATTTCAGAAACAAACTTAAGACCCACCTCTTCAAGGAGTTTCTCCTCCTCAACACCTAGGCCATCACGTTGCCCCTTTTGCCACTTGACTCGCTAGACGCCGCCTGATCCTCTCCTCCCTGCCACCCGGTACATCTGTACCCCTCCTCTATCCCCCTCTGTATCCTACCCCCTGCTGTATATATGTTCTGTCGTTACCACTGAAAAGCACTCTGTTATGCATCTGTAATGTTGTACACCTCTATGAAGTGCTGTGTTATGCATCTGCATTGGCGTATACCTCTGTAAAGTGCGCTGTTGCTTCTTGAAGCTAGGACCGCGCTCAATAAATACAGTAACTTTAATAATAACCATAATAATAATGTTTATTCGGAAATGCAAAGTTCCATAAAAAAACAACAATCAAATACATACAAGCTTGTTGAATGGATACAATGTAAATATATAATAGGCATACAATCGTGCAATAGACATAAAAATACAGTCCCTCAGATGAAACCCTGTGGTCAATATGCGATCAGTGTGCGAATACAATGCACCCCACTCATCACACAGGATGCTGCGGCTCATTAGGAGAACCCCAGATCTTCCAAGCTTGTTGTATGTAGGATGATAAAGGCCACATTTTTAATAGTGCACTTATTTGACAGTCATCAATTAACATTCAGAGGCAACCCTTGCACCGAAAAATCACTCCTTGATTTAAGCGAGTTTTTTTAGACACGCTCAGCACTAACAGTTTCTTTGTCCTTTCTTACTTGAGTTGTCACTCCTTTTCAACACCACCAACATCAGACTCGAACACCATTTTAGCGTTGGCGTGTTTTTCTGGCCAGTGTTTTACACGTCTCCACTAAAGCTTTTGCCTCGGGCGATTTCATCGACTTTTTGCTTTTTTTTTTTAAAGTGTGCGTTTAAGGTAGGTGTTTGGGGGTGGTGGCAGGTTAAGGTGGTGGGGGTATGTTGAATGGGGTGCCTGTGGGGAGAACCACACCATTAAAAAAAGACAAAAAACGCAGAGGGCAAAAACTTCACGTTGAAAGTGCAGACGTGTAAAACACTGGCGGTGAAAACACGTGGATACCCATTTTAGCATTGCAGGTTCCACCCTTATCTGACTCAAATCTTTCCTCTTCAACCACTTTCAAGAAATGAAATTTGGGCCTCTTCTGGCACCACATTTTTGGCAGTGGGATTCCCTAAGCATCTTCCCTTTCACCTCTAAGTTTACAATTAGTTAAGGCCTCTTTAAAAAGTCGTTCTTTGCTACGAACTAGAATTTTGAATTTGAGCTGATAGCATCCTGATAATGATATCGCCTGACATCAGATATCCATTTCAGCCAAACCATAAGATACTCCATTTGTCTTGATGGCTTGAAAGGCATCCATATTCATAGCAAGCTCTGTTAAATGATGACAGATTGCATTCTTGCTCCTCAGCTCTCCCATACTCTCTCTCAGCTGGTCTGTTGGCTTACAATCTTTGATCCTACCTACTGCGTGACAAATTCTATCAAGTCTTCGAATGACCATCTTAGACTATTCCCAGCAGCCCCTCCTTATTTCCACCTCCCCTGATGCATCTCTCATCAGAGCAATCCTCAAGTCAATTATTCTCTTCAGACTGAACACTTCCCTGCAAACACTCTCTACATTGGTCAAGTCTATCCAGAACAATGTCGCCAGAATAGTTGCGATCTAACTCTGCATCTTATTAAACCCTCTGCCTTATCCATGGAACTATTCACCACACTAGCCACACCTATCCTCAATCCTGTAGCACGATTCACCAACCATCCAGAACTCTTCAATCCTCAAACTCTTTGCTCCTCACCACTCAAAGATGCTCAAACTAACACCTTGGTGATCTTGTTTGCTGTAAGTGCATGACTCTGGTTGTCTCTTCCCTACCATCTTCTCCACAAAGAAAACTATGCCACTTGTGGAGTCAACCTAGAGACCCACCTTCTATGATATGATATGTTATTTATAACGTGCTTAACACCCAGAGGTTTCTAAGTGTGGATCCGGGGATCGAACCTGTGGTGCTCCGTGTCGTTTTGCTTCCAAGTTGAGCACGTTGCCCCTGAGATATCCTCCTAGGAGGCTCTTTGCCTTCCAAACAGCTCCTGCTTTTTCTGCCATTATTTTCAGCATTGTTTTTGCTTTTCCTGTTCTCCTCCCATCCCGCCTCCCTATTATCCACCCACCAGCGTGTTCCACACACTGAAGTGACATGATATGTCTTTCACGAGCCTGCTACAAACAACCAATTAAGAAAATGAAACATGTGTAGGGTCCAACGAGTGAATGCATTGTTGTGATTGGTACATTTTCCCTGTCTGAAGGGCCACCTATGCCACTCAGGGGAACTTTAAATGCAGATGTAAGTGTCAGAAAAACATTTGCTTATATTTGCGAATACCATTTTAAGTTAGCAGTCGCATTGCCCCCTTCAGCACCTACACTCATTGGAACACATTATATTGCTGCTGTGGTTAAAAGGGATGCTTTTAAGCTGAAGATGTTGAACTCAAAATGTCATTTCTGTCTTTTCCAGGGAAAGTTCAGTTATACCTCGACTGTGCTAGCAGCCTCCACCTGGGACTACCCAGGCTCGTAGCTCGCTGCCTTAGGTAGATTAGCTCACATGTCACCAGCAGTCTTTGTGTCTAGGAGAGAATCAGGGCCAGGGCTAGAAACTTTGAGAGGCAAATTCGCCCACCAAGTTTCCGCAGGATCCTTATGTTCTTCATTGCTCCCTCTTGCTTTACCACACAATTTAAAAAACATGATGTCCCCTACCCTATGGAATTCATTACCTGCCCGGCTTAGACCTATGGAAAAACACCTGTTCTTTATGAAACACCTGCAATGTATTCTATTTCCAAAGAGAATAACTAGATTTAACATGCATGCCTGTGTTGTGTCGCAGCTCTGCAGCACCAGTGGTCCTCAACAATGGCATAAGATGTGCTTTCTTAAGAAACCATCAACAAAACCCATGTTTGCATACTGAAATAATAACCTAGCAGTATGTTAGACTGTCACACAGCCTTCACAGTTGGCTGTTGAGATGTATGGTGGCACTTGAGCAGATATTGATGGCGGATGGAGGACTAGCTGTGTGATCAGGTTATTGAAAATGTGGGAGTAGTGCTCGTCCTTGGGTAGTTACAAAACACGCCCTCAACCAGTCAGCTTTGCGTGAGTCATTATAATTATGTAAGAACATTATGTTTCAATGACCAGTGGCGTACACCAATTCACACACTGCACAGGGATATTTTATGGCGATAATGACCAACCTAGAACGTGTGTTCCTCCACTTAAGGCATTGCTTTGCACGCCTTCCCTAACAGTTCTGGTAGTGAATATCTATAGTGAGTGTAAATATAAACACGGGCATAACCCAGACAGGGGGGTAAATAGCAGTAAATGTAAGTAATTTAGATGCTAACAATCCAGACACACAGCACTGATCTGTAAACTGCAACTGCAGCAAGTCATCAATATGAATGCCACCACCCCAGTATGTTTGTTTGTTTATTATTTATAATGCGCAGTTATACCCAGGGGTATCAGGGAGCAGCATTTACACGAATATGCGAAGCTTAGTTACAAGGTGTAAAAAGTACAAATTGGCATAGGGAGAATGTACAAAACAGCAGAGGAAAGCAAGCAATATATACAGTATATACACATTAAAAAGTGGCATGCACACAGATACACAGTGTGCGCATCCCGTGAGGGATAGCCTTGGCATTTAGTTGTCTGGGAGGTCCTTAATATGTCAAAGACACCAGTACAAAGACACCAGTACACCAGGTACGAAAAGTACAACACTCAGCCAATTCCAGCACACCCTGGAGCAGCACGCTTGATTTCCGCAATGCAAATCTTGCGTGTGGGTCTACTTCTTACAGGGGAAAGAACAGCATACCAGGATCAACGCTTTGTAGCAGAATGATGTAGGTCATTGGAATAACTTGACCTATCTTGGTTCCCCTCTCTTATAGCCCATTGGACAGCCTTCAAAGTGACATCTTGAATGGGGTTCATAAGAAGATGCTACGGATAAGGAAGATGGCAGAGGCATTTGCCATCATCCGTGACAATTCCATCGAAAAAGACCACCTTTAAATATCAACAGCTCGCTCTAGCAGTAAGCAAACACTGCATGAAACATGCATGCACCAGCCCATTGCCACAGAGGCATTTTTGAGAATCCAGAAGTATTGGAAGTGGATTTGAGGAAAATTTCAGACGTTTTTAGGGATATGGTGGGGTCAGATCTTGAGCCAGAGGCATCGGGTTAATTTTGTTAAGGTATTAAATACTCGTCAGACAATCAGGCTGACGTGATTTTGAAAATGTATACGTCATAGCTCTCAACTCACACACTTTGGGTGGGGGTCACACTCATGGGAAATAGTCCAGTCCCCCACCTCTCCCCTTATCCGCCCATATAATTCAATCAGCTCCACCACCCAAAACAAAATTGTCTGCTTCCACCTGCTCCGGGGCCCTATAGAGTTGAGAGGTGTGATACGTTCTCATTTCAGGTCATTGCTTATCAAACCAATGTCATATGATCAGATTCCTGGTGCTCACCTCATGTCACCCCCAACATGCACGGACAGTGAAAACAAGTAAAACCATGCAAGTTTATTTGGAAGGAATATATTGGTATTTATCATGTGATCAGAAAATAAATAGCTGTATACATTCATACTTCCAAATTTCGACTGTGCATCATAAAATAGTTACTCTGTTGCATACAAACAGTACCCCTGAATGAAGTTCCATACTTGCATTGGGCTCCACAGAACACTCAGGCAGTTTCACGCCATTTAAATCCACGACGTGAACACTTTTTCACGCTTATCTTAAAATGCAGAGAGGGCAAGTTCCCTTGCTACGATCTGAATCGCCAAAGTGTTCTAAATATATTCAGAGATATTGCTGATCTAAAAAATCTGGCGTCCAATGACACAGAACAAATTAAATTTATTTCAGAATTATCGTGTTCAATTGTCAGATTGTGGATCCCTTCGGGTGTAGTTCGAGATTCCCTCTGGCAATGTAGAATGCAATTGTTCAATATGGGTTTTCTCTTAGCAGAGGAACCCGAGAAAGCGCCTCCAAAAACTCAACATCTAATTCATAAATCTAACATTTATTGTGGAGGACAGAGGCAGACTGATGGGGCACAAAGCGAAGCTTTCAATCATCAGTAACCATCAATAGTAGGTGATACAGACTCAATTCTTTTTCAAAGTTGGAACACCAGGGGTCATTCCCATTTGCAATCTTCCATTGCCAAATTAACCACCTTTCATCATCTACTAGCCTTACAAGAAACAAGGCTCATTACATGTCCTGTTTGGGATGGCTATGAAATCTCACTCCTTCCAGAAATACTGAGTAGCGGTCGTCCTTCCTCGGGCCTATTAGTGTGCATCGATAGAGCCAGTGGATATTCCATTACACTCTGGGCTTCAATAGGTTCCCAGATTCAGTTAGTCCTTATCTTGGGACATTCCCAAGAACTGGCATTGGTAAATATCTATCGCAACATTTCAATCATGGGCGATGATGAATTTTACGATGGCTTGAATGGGATTTTAGACCTCATCACTTCAAGACAGTCTGTCACTCACATTATTGTCGCAGGAGATCTCAATTTGGATTGTCGTGATATATCCGATCCCTCTCGATTGGCACAGAAATGGACAAACATGATGTTTGACCGTAATTTATATAGGTTAAACGGTTCGGTTATGGGCGACGCTCAATCAAACTACACCTGGCATCGTGGATCCAGCACAAGCACTCTGGATTATATTTACATGAGCCCAAAATTGTTTCAAAACGTTCAACATCTCACCATCAGTGCCCACCCAAATAGTGATCATTGTCTTTTGGTTGCACAGATCACATGGAGTTTTGAGTACGCCCCGCACAATCAAGTTCAACATGTTGTGGCAACAGTAAACGCTGCAAGAAATCGTCTCAGATGGAATGTTAGAAAGATTCAGACTCTAGCAAACATCTTGGAAGACAATGAGTGGCGTTCCAATGGGGTACAATATCCAGATCTCTTAAAACCCTTCATGCAAAATATGACCATTTTGCGGCACAATCGTGCTTGCCAACCACATATCTTTGATCCTGAAATCAGGAATATGCAAGCTGAATACAGAAAACTTAGGAAACAAATACTCTCCCAGAATGATCCATCTTGCTGGCAACTCCTAAATACCGCCAAATGTTGCTATAAAAATTGGCTTAGGAGTAGGAAATCGTTCCAGTTCCAGCGTGACAGTATCTCCATGCAAGCTGCCATGTCAAATAAAAACTCGGCATTAATGTGGCAGTTGCTAAACAATCACAAGACAAATTTACAGGGTGATGCACAAATTAATGGCGTTTCTGAAGCAGAGTGGATGAGACATTTTTCCACCCTATATGCTGACCCAGCTTTTGATGACCTCAGATACACTCCAGCCACCAATTGCCCCTGGCAACTACATTTGTCTGAAACATTAATTCGCTCAACCATAATGCAAATCAGTTCATCAAGAGCACAAGGTCCCGATGGGCTCTCGAACTCTATGTTCAAGGCACATCCAAATGAATGGTCACACATCTCATATCTTATCTTCAACAAAATCCTACTTAATCGTATAATTCCTAATTCCTGGAAAACATCTATCATAATCCCGATCTTCAAGAAGAGCAATCGCTGCCTTCCAGCCAACTATCGGCCGATTGCCCTTCTTGACGCTCCTGGGAAAGTATTCGCCGAACTTATCCTTGCTGAATTCAATGCCTGGACCCTCCAATCACACTTATGTGACCCCCATCAAACGGGTTTTGTCGCAGGCATGGGTACGTCAATCAATCTATTCACTTTGAATTCAATCAAATTGCAATGCCATCAGCAAAAACAACAAGTATTTTATGCATTCATTGATCTCAATGCAGCATTTGATTCAGTGAGCCTGGTTCTTCTGTTGGCGAAATTGCAGAGAGATCATTGTCCTGCAACCCTACTGAATGTAATATATGCCCTTCATTCCAACACATCGATTAAAGTTCGCTTGTCTCTAGATGGCGTGTTGTCAAAGCAGATCCACACATCACGAGGCCTCAAACAGGGCTGTCTGTTGGCTTCCGCCATCTTTAACTATTTTATACAAGATGTGAGACATGATCTTTCTACCGTAATTTCAGATTCACCAAAATTGAATGGCCATACAATCCAAACCCTCTTATATGCAGATGATTTGGTACTTATCTCTAAAACTCAAGTGGGGTTACAGCGATTGTTGAAAGCCTTTTTCAATTACACCCAGACTAACGAATTAAAAATAAATCTTACTAAAACCCAAATCGTAGTCTCTTCTCCAAAAAGGCGATGCCCGCTCTCTTATGTATGGTCACTCAACCCAACCCCGATCAATAGGGTGCCTTATTACAACTATCTGGGCATCGTGTGTGAGAGTTTAAAACATCCAACAGGACATTAAATGCGTCTGGAAACAAGGATAACATCATTTATATCGCAAGCCAGCATTCCAATGTACAAATTTGGTAAATTCTCGGTATTGCCAGTTTGGCATTTTTGGACTGCAAAAACTATTCCAGCTCTATTATATGGTCTGGAAACTTTCCAAGAAATTCCGTCTCTTCAATTGGCAAAATGGGAGGCAAAATACTGGCGTCGAATACTACATCTTCCGAATTGCATCCCAGTTGCCTGTATAAGATATGAGCTTGGTCTAATTTCAATACAGGCATCTTTCAGTTGGCGCCAATCTTCCTTCTTTAGAAAATGTCTGCTGTCTACAACATCTCAAGTTCTACTAAAATATGTTTCATCATATATCTTTTCATCAAAACAGTTGTTCATTAAATCCTGGTTAACGAATGTCTATTGTGTGCTAATCTGGGCGGAAGTATCATTAGACCTATTAATGCAAAATCCAGATAAAGCCAAACTAAAAATATATTATACAGACTGGATTTCTACTCGAACTGCATGTCTTGCATATCATGATGCTGATGAAGCTCGTTTTCCACATAAGAATATGCGTACACTACCATCTTATTTAATTTGTTGTCCATCACCCAAATATCGGAATCACATTTTAAAATTACGATTCAATTTGTGGGGCACTAGAGAGTTACAAGTCAAAAGAAGACTGTTGAGTATCTCAATGAACTTTTGCCGCTTTTGCACGTCGATGGACACTCGTGAAACCATGATGCACCTCATCACGGAATGCAGAGCTCTTCGTCCTATGCGTGAATTTTTTTTTGCGCAACATTGTAATTACTTATGTCTCACATCTCAAGACTTGACCTGGTCTTTGATCCTGGGCTCAGGTTATTTGCCATTACAGATCGCTACTGTAAATTTTCTTTTAAGCCTAAATTTAGAGCCTAAGTAATCAAACAACTAATTAATGAATTAATGGATTATTCAATATTATTCAATATTTCTGTATATTTATTTTTAATTGAAAATGTTTGCTTCTTTCTTTTAGGTTCATTTTATTTAAGATTAGGATTAACAATCTTCTGTGTTTCTTTTTTCAGTTCCTTTGAATTTATGTTTGTAATGTTAGCATACATTTTATTATATAAAGTTCCATATGTATATGTATTTTGTATTTGTATTTGAAAGGATGATTTATTTCAACTAAAACAAATTAAAACATTATTTTTAAAAAAGTTCCCCTCAATGCATCACTTATACATTCTCTCCTCATAAATATGAGTCAACTCTCCCGTGTGAACAGTTGCCCTGTAGGAACATGTGATGTACAGTTTATGTGGAAAGAATAGAATGCTGTACTTGATGTGGTCCCAGTTCATTTGTACAATTGTTTTAGTCATCTGCTATAACGAGTACTGAAAAATGTGGCATTTGTAAAGAACCAGATGCGGGGGGGTGGGGTATTAACTCATAAAGAAGACGGACTAAAGTTCTGGCTGTGAATGGGAAGGTGGACTGCCCTATTCCAATACACTTCCCTGAAATGATCCCACCCAAAAAACAGGACAACTATTTACCAAATCCTTACCTTCTGCCCTCAGCGATATATCAATGTATTTCATTTTACTATGAGAGTCAGCTTACAGCAAATGCATTTCAATTGGAAAATATGGTTTAAACACCTCAAGTCATAATTCTGCTAAAGAGAAATATTACACTAATGAAACACACCTTTCACTTTCGGGGGGACTTTATTTCATTCTACATATACTTACAATACAACAGTATGCTGGAAAGTCAGTGATGGTTGTCAGGGTGCCAAAATGCCCTTCAGGAACCACAGCCTTGATTTGCACATCTCAACAGAATGGACAGACCAAAGGGTATTCCCTGTGGGTGCTCAGGAGGCTGGACCTGCTAGGGTTCCGCGTTAATGGGTACCAAGCAAAACCAAATAGTTTAAGGGTGAATGGTATTTGGGGAAACACCCTTTTGGTGGTAAGGAGAATATCACCTTTTAATGGGTTGTCTTCAGGAATACAAGCCCATAGAAATGGATTAAAGAAGTGTCAGAGAGGCTGTTAGACTTCCTCCCTGGGCTTGGAGAATAATTGTCAGTTTGGAATTCACTTCTCTGGGGTCTGATGCTTTAGCAGGTTAATGCAAATAGCCCTCTGGCTCTTCTTGGAAGGCAGAACCCGCAAGGCAAATGACTCTCCTTCCTTTAAGGGGTTGACCAGGGAATTATGGACAGGTTAGGTTAATGCTGTTTTCGTCCCAGAATTTGCTTCTGTAAATGTGTGCAGATTGTCCCCTTTAGGTTTATTTCTGGATTACTGCTGCAAGAGCAGCCTTCCAACTGGAGTGGTGAGCGTATGCCGAGAGGTTTCTCTGATGGTTACATGCAATTATAACTAATTAAATAATAACTAATGAAAAAATACTGAATACAAAATAACTAATTCCAAAATAACTCATTCATTTTTCGTTGTTTTAGGGGGGCTTCCCCCTCCCCCCAAAAGGTCCCCTTTTTTCTAATACTTTTCCCCCACCCCAAAACCACTATTGCCTCTGACAACTCTATTTTTTGTTGTTCTCAAAATTAGTTATTTTGGAATTAGTTGTGTTTTCATTTGTTATTTTTTCATTAGTTGCTTTGTATTCGATATAATCACTGCATACCGTCTCCAACACTGCATCTATAGGAGTGTCAATCAATGTAAATTGATGCAAAGTGCAATTACTTCGATCATTAACAGAGGGAACTCCCTTTAGAGCCAGATTTTCATTTCAAATCAGTAGTCACACGTCTCACTCAATGGCTCCTATGAGTTAGCTCCAGGAATACAATTGTTGCTATTGGTAGGTACATTTGCTTCATGTGTTCCAACATGCTCAGGTCCATTGACAAAGATGGTCATGGTGATGTTTGGGATTTAATTCCATTCTGTTGCTAACTATGTGAAACATTACTCAACACATAAGATCATTACAACAGTTGTCACTGACATTTGAAATATCGTCTGACACACAATGACTCCTTTGCCCCAATAAGAGACCAGTCGTATTGGTGAGTGACCTTTGGATGGTTTATTTCTTTTTTCCCCTTTCGTATAGGCCTAAAAGAAATTAATGGCACAACTCAAGTGTTTCCACAGTGTGGCGCTAGATGGCAACTACGAGCCCCTGTGTAATGTTTAGGAAGAGGTGTGTGATGTAGTGGCATGTTCAGTTATGTGGAAACCTATGTATGGTTATTTTGGCTATAAGATTATAATGTTGGTTGCATAGGGTTTAGAATATTCGCCTCTGGAAAAGAGAGCAGTTGAGTTTGAATCTCACCTCTGCAAATGCCTTTCTGAATTGACCTTTGTGTTTTCTTCATGTTATTTTGTTACCTTTGTCTACCCACTAACAAGTATTCTAGTACAAAACATAGACAATATGGGGTTTGAACCGTACGTATGCATGGAGCAATTCGCATTACTCCTTGGTATATATCAAATGTTGTTTTTGTTTTTAAAAGGAAAAATACTAATAATTAGCTGAATTAAACCCCAGGGACTGAGCAAATCCCATGGCCGCCAACTGTCCAGATGTCTATGATGGTTGCCAGACATTTCGTAAATAAAAAAAAAAATTCGACCATTTGGTTTTCGACCAAATTGCGTCGACCAAATTGCAGTCGACCAGTTTTTTTTCGACGAGTTGTCTGGACACCGTCTATGATGGCTAGCATTGACGTTTGATCTGTTCCCAGCTCTCTCTGTTCATCCTACGCCAGGCACCATGTCATGTGAAATGGGCCAGTGTGCTTGTGTGTGTGTTGTTTAGTAAATAGAGCATCTGGGTTTCCTTCAAAGTGCCTAGTACTTTAAGCCTGGCACCCTCTGGCCTTTTGCATATCAAATGCCGTTTTAGTTTTCACAAATAAATACTAAAAATATGTTGCGTATAACCCAGGAACTGGGCATATCCCATAGGCATCAAAGGAGCAGTGGTCAATAATGGCTACCATTGGCATCTGCACTGTTCTCAGCTGCCTGTACTGTCCCATGGCAGGCACCATGCCATGCAAAATGTGTCATTGTGTGTTGTTTAATAATGGAAACTTGGGGCTTCCTTCAACTGCCCAGTATTTGAAGTCTGGATGCTTCTGGCCTTTTGTATGTTTAACTCTTGCAAAGGTGTGAATGTGCTCCTTTTCAGTGGGCAGTTTTGGCTGCCCGTTGTGGAAGGCACATTTTAGGCAATTTTTTACAGTGCATAAGCTATGAGATGGGGGAAAATCTGCCAACTTTCGGAAATAGAGCTGTGGCAATTCTGCCAAAACTTCCCATGGACACCTATGGGCTCCAAGTAAATGGGGACTACCACCGCCACAACAACTTGTAATCGTAATCCGGTGTTAATATTGCTGGCCCTAGTCGCAGTAACAATAATTCCTGTGAAATTATCGTTACTAATATCGGTGTTAATATCGCTGTGAAACTTGGTGGTTTCACAGCGGATTTACTGTTGAGATACCATTAAACTTATAATGAGGCCCATTGTCTCCTGGCCAGGGGTGGATATGGAAGACTTTTTAGCTGACTAAAGGGGGGGGTGCAGATGAGTGCTGGTACTAAACTGATCAGGCATGTTGGCAGAGGATGCACAAGAATGTGTTTATTTTGTACTTAATATGCTTGGTGTGATTCCGTGTGAAGCATGCTTGCGCAAATGTTAGTATGGTGAACACAGCATTAAAGCATTAAGAGGCATGGATCACTTGTTATCCAAAGCATCAAAGTTGACTCCTTAATACCATCCTTGATACTGTTCAAATGAGAAGAGGTGTTTGTTTGAACAGTGTGCATAGCATCTCAGCCAGGAAATCTCTGTGTACACTAATGATGACCAGATCCTCCTCTCGCGTCATGGCTCACAATGGCCCATTGGGTAAGAGGGCATGAGTGCTTCTCTTCCTTGAATCGGTGTTCCTGCGGCAAGGGATCCAAGCAGCCATAGGGAGCAACCATGGTAAGGGGTTCCAGGGAGGAACGGAGGTTAGTGGGTTGCTGATGTCCAGTTTACCGGATTGTGGTGCTGCTGGTTAAGCTGCGACGGGTGATGCTGCCAATGTGATAGGCATGATGTGGCTGGCCATCAGAAGCGTCATGAGGCAACTGCCGGGTCTGGTGGGAAGAGTCTCAATGAGAGGAATGTGGACCTGTAGTGATTGTTAAAGTGGAGGGGCAGCAGTCCCAAGATCACTGGCAGCTCCATTTGAGGTTGCTCGGTTACTGACGTGCAAGTCATGCAATGCCGTAATACTGGTAATTTGCTCTTCATACAGGGTTTGTTCCTCAACAATATATTAACCGTCATCCCATGCTACTTGTCACAATTTTCCTTAGCAGCTCGACATTTCCTTAAGAGAAGCAAATATGACTTCTGAGTCAAAAGCTCAGAGTAAATGATCTGCATCCACGAGTGCAGGGTGTGCTGGCAGCCCTGCAAATGCCGGGCTTTTTCAGAGGCTCATGAAAGTCCTTCTTTATGTGACTGACCTTCCTGGACTTGACTTGCTGAAAATCATCTTCAGCATCGAGATCCAGTCGACGTCTTCGCACCACCGCCCTGTTACTGAGGTTGCAGACAGGTTGATCTGGCATCTGACCTTTCTCCCACTCAGTATCACTCAGTGGCAAAACCTCATCCAAGATGATGTCCAGCACTGGTAGACCGGTTTGAACTAAAGAAAAGTAACATTCGGCATGTTATTGTCATGTGCTCCCACAAATAGGAAGAACACGTATGATGGCAATAGAAAAATAATGAGACACCTCTAAAAGCACTGAAAAGGTCTTTCATGGGGAGCACCAAACCGACAGAACTGTACCATCATACAGTATCACACCTTTCCAATAGCAATAGAAAATGAAACATGTAATAGTTCACATGGATAATAGACAGGAAAGTGCAGTAACTCAGGAGTGAGTGTGTGTAGACGTTGCTCTAAACTGTAGCACCTCAGCTTTTCTTGGGCTTTGCGGCCTCAATCTCCAATATCTTCCATTTACTGGCAGGCTCCTGGCATCCCAAGGCTGAAGGGGTTCACTGACAATTAGATTGTTTCTAGACACAGTAAAGGATGCCTTTCTAACCACCTTACGAAGCACAGAGTGTGTGTGCTGCACAAAGCACAACGCTACAAGCATTCTGAAACACGTAGTCCAGAGTCCCTAATTGGAAAACCAAAATGCCTGACCTTCGAACAAAACCTCCTATTCTGCTTGAAGCCAGAGGAAAGCAGCTGAGAAAACCTTTTAATACTTTACTTTTTAGGCAATACTGTTAAGACAGGGTGTCATTCTTCCTGGAAATTCCTACGTACTGTTCTGACAATCCAACCCTTGGGTGATGCTGCCTTTTACCACCTGCGTTCTGAGATGTCCTTCTGTTGCCGTGCACTTGCCCTCGTCACTGGCTACCGATCACCATCACATTTACTGGCTCTTTCACTGGAATCTAGAGAATAGCACAGGGGCAACGCGCTGGTCTTGGAAGCAAGACCACGCCGAGCAACAGAGGTTCAAATCCCAGATCCGTGCTTAGAAATCAAACTCCGGAATGGTATTAGGCGTGTTATAAATAACCCATTAAATAAATAAATGCGTGGCATACTTCTCTCCGCTGCTGATGCCACACCCTTTCCTGCAGACCCAATTGATTGTATTAACCATGATAATGATGCATTCTCTCCCTGAGCTGCATGCCTCTGGAATGTCCATGAACCAGTTAAGATGCAACATCTACATCTGCTGGGCACTCTTTGACTATTGGATTTCTGATTACTGCCTCACCATCGAGGCTCTTAGAATCATGGGCCATGTGGAACACGTCCCTGTTGCACTTCACCCTTTTCCCTCTGATTAATACTTCCTGTTTTCCCTCCCCCAGGCAATGACCATGTCATAATTGTTGTGTACTTGGTACACGAAGCGCGCATGCGCGGCCCAGCGGGCCGGCGCATGCGCGCCAGTTAATAAAGGCGGCGCCCGTGGCAGTTCGCGCCGGAGCGCCGGAACAGGCAGACGTCTCCGGTGTGTGTTCTTGCGCGCCGCATACGCGCGCTGGTGCCCAGACCCAGGGGGGGCCCACACTCCACCACGGTACCCCCCAGGTTACAACACTGGGGACGAGGAGGTACGGTTCGCTTCCGTGCCCGACTATCTCGGAGAGACGGAAGTCTGCCGTATCACGGACCCGCGGAGCGCCGGCGGCCATCTTCTCTTCACTCGCTCCCCTTCACACGTGGCGACAGTGGTTGCGGCCCGACTGGGTGCTCGTGCGCCACTCGCCAGCGGTGTTGGAGAACACAGAAGAATAATTTTTGGAAAGCCCACAGTCCTGCAGGCGCAGGGCTGTGGCAATTAAGAAGAAAGAAGTGGGTTTTACACCCCAACCCTACCACGAGACCAGGACAAGCCACCCTTCCCTCAAGACGGCCAACTGTGAGTACGTGGCGCCGAGATGGGGGAAGAAGCTGACGATGAGGGTGCCGCCGCCCCAATCCCTCGCAGAGCTCGTAGCTCCCTAGCCCCCATGCCGGAATTCGATACTACTGGCCCCCCTTCCAAGCTAGGCCCGAAGTGGCTATTGTGGGTAAAAAGACTAAATATGTTCTTCATGGCAGCTGGGGTGGACGATGATGACACCAAAATCGCAACCATGATCTACTCGGCAGGCGCAGAAGTCCACAAGATCTATGACTCCCTCTCACGTATGACGCAGTCAAGCAGGCACTCAAAGACCATTTTCTCCCCATGGCCAACGTGGATTTTGACAGGTTTGTCATGGGCGCTGAGAGACAATTGGACGACGAGCCCCTAGACAAATTTTGCGCCCGCCTGAGACACCTGGTCCGCAACCAACTACTGCAGGGGTGCAGCTCCGGAAAGCTTCGGAGGCAGGTATTGAGAGAGCCTGGCCTGACCCTCCAGCAAATTTTGGACCTGGGTAGAGCGCATGAGCTGGCGGAAGCCAGAGGTGCGAAAATGGACGCTGCCACGCGACCAGGGAATAACGAGGACGCATTTGCAGTAGGACGGTCAGCTGCGGGTAGGTCAAGATGGGCGCCGAGAAGGCCCGATGCCACACCCACACCAGGCAACGCCCCATCGTGCTCGAACTGTGGGTATGACCTCCCCCACAGCGGTGACTGCCCGGCAAAGTCGAGAACATGCGCCCGGTGTGGCACCCCGGGGCACTATGCTAGGATGTGCCGAGCTGCTTCCCCCGTTGCAGCAGGAAGGGGACCAGAGAGAGTTGGACGAGGAGGCGCTCGCAGAGTGAGAGGCATCTCCTCGATTGATCAGGGCCTGCAGGACCTGGATATTGCAGAAGAAGAAGAGGAGGAGGAAGAAGTCTTCTTCATCTCCAGCATCGCGAAAGGTCCCGGCACGAGGCGCCAACCCACATGCACTGTCAACATCGGTGACGTTCCCACCCCCATCCTCATCGACACTGGGGCTTCGGTCTGCGTGCTAGCCACCAAACATTATGTGGCCCTGCCAGGCCCACCGGAACTGTCAGCGTCCACGGCAAGAATATATGCATTCGGCGGGGAAACACCCTTACCCATCCAAGGCGTGTTTGTTGCCCCGGTCTCTCATGGACAAAACACCATCAAAGCAAGATTCTTCGTCACCGACGTCAGCCCACATTCCGTGTTGAGCTGTGCGGCGTCAGAAGCGCTCGACATTGTCCATTTCACGTTTGGGGTATACCACGCCGATCTGAAAAGCATGCTACACAAGTTTGAGACTCTCTTCAAGGGCATTGGCAAACTGAACGCAGAGCCCATTCGCCTGCACATCGACAAGTCCGTGAGGCCGACAGCCCTCAAACACCGCTGGATCCCTTTTCACTTAAGGGCCCAAGTAGAGGAGGAGCTGCAACAGTTGGTCGACCGAGATATCATCGAAAGAGTGGAAGGCCCCACCCCTTGGGTTTCGCCTATCGTAGTAGCCCCAAAGCCGAAACAGCCGGGGGCAGTACGCATCTGCGTGGACATGAGGCTCCCAAATGCCGCCATCAAAAGGGAGCGTCACCTCACACCCACTCTAGATGACATCGTCGGAGAACTTCAAGGCGCTAAATTCTTCTCCAAACTGGACCTCAGGTCTGGGTACCACCAGTTGGAAATTGCACCCCGAGTCGAGGTACATTACGACTACGCACGAAGGGTTGTACCAGTACAAGAGACTTAACTTTGGGATCTCGTCCGCGGCTGAGGTCTTCCAGAATGCCATCAGAGGAGCCTTGTCCGGTCTGAAGGGTGTCATCAACATGTCCGACGACATCTTGGTCTTCGCCAGGTCGGAAAGTGAACACCTTAAACGGCTAGAGTGCACGTTTGAGAGACTACAGGCGGTAGGCCTAACCCTGCACCAAGAAAAGTGCGAATTCCTCAAAGACCGGCTGGAGTTCTTCGGGTTCACCTTCCATGCGGGAGGCATATCCCCGGACCCTGGAAAAGTGAAAGACATAAGAGATGCGCCTCCACCCACATCACCGGCGGAGGTTCGGAGCTTCTTGGGGATGGTCAACTACTGCGGCCGATTCATCAAAGACCTGGCCTCCCTGTCAGAACCACTGATGGCACTTACGAGAAATGACGTAGCTTGGCAGTGGACGGTGACTGAACAAAGATCCTTCAATGCCATCAAAGAGGCCCTGTCAGAGCAGGAGACAATGGCCTACTTCAACCCCAGCCGGGAATCAGAGATTGTGGTCGATGCCAGCCCAGTGGGACTGGGGGCAGTCCTCATGCAGGCAGACAAACTAGGGGCCATGAGACCCATAGCATACGCCAGCAAAGCCCTCACCGACACGGAAAGGCGGTATTCCCAGATTGAAAGAGAGGCCCTTGCCATCCTGTGGGGGTGCAAACACTTCAGAATCTACATCCTCGGCAAACCCGTCGTCGTGGTTACGGATCATAAACCCCTGATTCCTATCCTGTCTGGAACATCTTCCAAGCCGCCTCCCCGCATCGAGAGATGGATGCTGTCCCTCATCGAATACGGCGTCAAGCTGGTATACCGCCCAGGCACTCATAACCCCGCTGACTACCTGTCTCGCCACCCAGGCACGAGGAACGCCCAGAGTCCTGTAGAGGTGTCAGACGCTGGGGACGCTGTGCATCTCGTCGTTGAATCAGCCCTGCCAGTGGCCCTGTCAAGAGAGGACATTGCGAACGACTCGAACTCTGACGAGGCATTCCTAAGAGTGAAAAAGGCGGTGGCCACAGGGGAGTGGTGGGACGTCCTCCTAAACAATGCCAGAAGAAACCCAGAGGTACAAAGGGACCTACAACTGCTGTGGAAAGCTCGACACAAGCTCTCGGTGTCCACGGACGGCCTGCTGCTGCGTGGGGACCAGATCGTGATCCCCAGGTCACTGGTCATGAGAGTCCTCCAGTTGGCCCACACAGGGCACCAAGGCATGGCGAGGATGAAGGCGCGCCTTAGGCTGAAGGTCTGGTTCCCCGATCTGGAACACAGGGTGGCCGAATTCGTGAGGACCTGCATCCTCTGCCAGGCCACGAGTCCTGCGGAAAAGGGTCCGCCCATTCAGGCCATGGAACGGAGCGACGTGCCATGGGGAACAGTGCACGCAGATTTCGGCTCGACCGGAAGAGGTCTATATTTCTTGGTAGTCACAGACCAGTGGTCGAGGTACCCGGAAGTGGAACTCGTGGAATCCACCGCCAGCGATCACACCATCCTGGCCATGGACAAAATCTTCGCCACCCATGGTTTCCCACTTGAGATCTGCTCAGACAATGGAGCGCCGTTCCAAGGGCAGCGGTTTGCCAGATACTGTGCGGAACGAGGCATCAAGCACCGAAGGGTGACCCCGCTGTGGCCAAGGGCCAATGGAGAGGTTGAGCGTTTCATGCGGACGCTCAACAAAGTTTTTCGTATCTCTGTCAATGGAGGGGAGGACCTGCGCCACAACTTAATCGACTTTCTCCGGGAGTACCGGTCCACCCCACATCGGGCCACCGGAATCGCACCCGCCGAGGCGCTGTTCAGGCGAATACCCAGAGGGCTGATACCGGAAGCGGGAGACCGACGCCCAGGAATGATCGATGACGCACAGGTGGCAGCAGACAGAGCCGCGAGGAACGAGAGCGAGACAACAAGGCGGAGGCTGCCGGAGAAAGAGATAGCAATGGGAGACACCGTCCTTGTCCGGAATAGGAAACCGGAAGGAAAACTCTCAATGACTTACGAAACCCAACCAATTAGAGTAACTCACGTCAAAGGCTCCATGGTCACGGCTGCGAATGCGCGAGGGACGGTGACCAGAAATGTGTCCTTCTTCAAGCGCATAGGACCCGTGGCAGCGGAGGAAGAACCCGATCCTGACCAAGGACTAGCGGCAGAGGCGCCTCCGGAAGGCGTTGAACCGCCCGAAGATCCTGGGAGGCCAGAGAACCTCGAGAGGGGCTCGCCCAGGTACCCGCGCAGGGAAGGGCGCCGCCCCCCACAAAGATTCCAAGATTTCATCATGGACTCGGCAGCCTGAGTAACTAAGTCTGTTAAGTATAAGTTGTTTTGAGCCATGTTGGCTCCCCATGTTTAATGTGTTTGTTGTTTGAGGGGGAAAAGGAGGGATGTTGTGTACTTGGTACACGAAGCGCGCATGCGCGGCCCAGCGGGCCGGCGCATGCGCGCCAGTTAATAAAGGCAGCGCCCGTGGCAGTTCGCGCCGGAGCGCCGGAACAGGCAGATGTCTCCGGTGTGTGTTCTTGCGCGCCGCATACGCGCGCTGGTGCCCAGACCCAGGGGCGGCCCACACTCCACCACGGTACCCCCCAGGTTACAACAATAATGACCAAGGATTGCGAATAATCTGTATCTCTCCTCGCACACCCCTTTCCCTCTGAGGCACCAGAGAGTGCCTGTTCAAAGCCCAGACCTTACAAATTAACGATAAATTAATACGTTTTGTCTGCCTTCTATAGGTGTGTATGGTCCTGTCTATCTTGCTTTTGAATTTTTAATTTACTGTTCACTAAGAGTACAGTAGTCATAATTGGCATTTGTGATATCAACTGCCAAATGATGCACCCTTTGCCACCCTAAAGCCACGGTTTGTTGGCAAGAAGCATCTGTAAAATTGACAATACTTTATTTCCCTGTCTTGGTCCATCATTGGTACAGTAATGGCTTTACACCACACTGTATATCATAAAAACAATTAAGAAAAAATAATGGAGCCATTCACATGTGTCCCACCGGTCTTTCCTGCACCATAAACGCACAAATGTGTTAGAATAGATTTTTTTTAAATCCAAGAGATAAATGAAAACAATAATAAAAAAAGGTACAAAGAAATAAACAATTCAGGTGTTTAATCAAATGTTTACTGAACTCAAAATAACATTGATGGAGTAGATCAGATCTTCGGATTTGGATGTCACAACCCTTGCAGTCTATTTTAACTCCAAGTTCTTTCTTGCATAGGATGGCGACTCCACTGCCCAATCCGCCCTCACAATGTTTCCCAATGAAGACATACCCAGGTGGGGTTACTTGTTCAATCGTAGGGCCATGAACATCAGAAAGCCAGGTTGCTGTAACACACATGATGTCTATCTTATTCTCTAAGATAAAATCATAGACATCCACCGTGTGTTTAACAAGGCACCTGGTATGGAGTAAGGCTAAGTTCAGCTGGGAGGCAGAGAGCCGTGCAATAAGTGGACTGTTCACTTGTTGCACATTCTGCTTTATAATAGGGATGGCCTGGTAGTCACGTTTACGTGGACAGTTTTGTGTGCAAGTTTGAGACAAAAGGGGCTCCACAGAACGTTTGACAGAAAGCATATGAGTATGGTCCTGATCTGTGTTTGAATGCCTATTGCGCATATCAGTCTCCCTCTCCACTAGGAGCGATGGACCAGATATTTCAACCGACAGAGCACCTTCATGGTGGCTCTTTCTTTCCACCACAGGCACGTCACGGTCCTTCAACCCAGTACTGAAAATCATTTGGGGCACACTGCTGACTGCTTTCACCGTTTGGAGATTATTTGTACCAATGACCTGCGTAACTGATAAGTCATTAGGAAGTGCTCCCTCCCACATCAAAGAATTCGAGAGCGACTTAGCACGAAAATCCTCAATGGCCTTCAGTACCTCAGCAATCCCCATGTTGCTGTTATATGGAGCAGCAAAACCAGTCGCACTCTCAAAGTCTCAAACTCTTGTTAAAAAACAGGCCTTTGGGTTCTGGAAAATGTGAAGTTAGCCCGAGTGTATCACCTTTTTGCACATGATTCCTGTTTATCTCAAATTCTAGAGTTTTTATGAACAAGGGCTTCCATAAGCAATTTAGAGAAAGCACTGCAATCAGTAAATTAAATGCATGCCCCAGAACAGAAAATGTTGAAAGAGGAATCACAATGGGAAATGGAGGTGGACCCTCAAAATGACCAGTGGTTGGGCTTGACATTATCACCAGGAGAAATACTGGGAATGTTGTGATAGTGGAGACCCTGAAACTAATCAATGCACCAAACTGAAGGTAGGCTTCTTTTGTACATTCACAGTATGTCAAAAAACTGACCTTTTAAGGCAAATCTAGGAATGCTGGATGCGGTTCATATGTGTTAGATTGTGATGATGGCCATGTGCCATGGTGGTAAGTGAACTGGAACACATCGACCTAGATTTGGATGTTTTGCAATTGGTTATTAACTATATAAGTGCTTGCAGTCAGGGTGATTAGGTACCTGGGGCCACTTCATGTTAGGGCCCATACCAGAAGCAATATTATTTAACAGAATTACGAATTATTCAGAGCAGAGGATCTACAGCAGTTTTACAGTATCTGATGATTTCACAAAATGGGGAATCAGATTGACAATCTGCTGATTTGGCAAACAATTTATAGTAGGAGCTTCCCCTTCTTCATTTTGATTTATTAGCCTTTACTTGATTGTCTCCTAACACAGTGATTTGTTTTTTCAAAGAACGGATGTTTTTTTTTTTATCATCATGAGTCAATTCGTTTTGGTATTTATTTTTTGATTTTATCTGCAAGTCTGCAAGTTCTTTTTAAGCACTGCTTTCCTTGTTTCTTTCAAAATGCTATTTGGTAATGTACTGGTTACTTTGTTCCTGTTTTCTAAGGGCAAATATGTTAGACACAATGGTGGAGTTATAGTTTTTTATTTATTTCATGTTTTGTACATTTCACACCTTTCACGTTACACTATGAAAAAGAATAAACATGTATACAATAAGTAAATACAATTATTAATTATATATCATTCCTCAAAGCTCAAAGACAAATTTAGATCTGAATCCTATGCTCTTTACCTTGAAGGTGTTTTATCCCCAAAGTTCACCCGCTTCAGTGTTTGTCAAACTGAAAAAGGGCAACAAAAAGCTTCAGAATGGGGGCAAATTCAGGCTTGACCAAAAACGTGGCATTTTAATTGACATGAATGAAAAGGTACTCACAGAGGGTTTTACAGTCTGAAATAAATGAACAAAATGGAAGCAGATGATGGATTACGGTTACTTCGAGAATGATCTCGGTTTTTTAGTGATCAAAATGCTCATGTTAAGCTGCCAGTGTCGTCCGTTAGCAAAGAAACATATTTAAAAACAGGTTAAATAAAATAAGAAAGAGGAAGAGATTTATTAAATCCACTTTATAATATAATGGCATGACCAAATTCCAAACATCATTTTTAGATTTGCTCAATACATATATAACTGTGAAACCACATGCAGGAAACTCAGAGACTATTTTTAACTCAATCAACAGAGTTTAAATATGCAAAGTTATGCTATGTTATGGTATAGTATGGTCTGTTTTTTTTATTTTACAAAATCTATATATGATGAAAGATGAATATCTCTATAATATTCAGAGAGGATAGTAATATACACAACTTCAACAGGTAGTGATCAAAACAGTATGTGGTTCTGTGAGAAAAATATTCTACTCAAATTTAATTTGACAATGAGGTAAAAATGAAATTTAATACTGTCACTGATTCTAGTCATTTGTAATGTATTCTCTTCCTTGCAGCGGAAACATTTTTAGCCAACCGAGTGGGTAAGGATTCAAAAAAAGACATGGTGAAAAGCTGCAAGTTTATCCGGAGAAGTATGTCATCAACAATTTGGTAACGTTATGCTTAGACAGGGCCAATATGAATTCCTTGCTGTGACCCTTTAAGCATTTCAGGCTATAAAATAAAATGTCAGCCTGTTGATATTGGCTTCAAGTGTCAGCAATTTAGTAGAGGGTACTCTGGCAAGGAAAGATAGTTGCACTCTTTAAGCCTGTAACAAAAAGTGTGTGACCCACACAAATAGCATATTGCACAATTTGCATGTGGCCCAAACAAATGCAAATTAATTAAAGGGCTGGAAGGCCCCGACTATAATACTGAATGTTCACTGCTGTTGAAGCTCTCACACATTCATCGATGGACATTCCCTGATATTTATTAGGGCAGGGGTCTGCAACCTGCAACTCTCCAAATGTTTTGGACTACAATTCCCATGATGACTCACCATTTTTACTATACTGGCTGGGATTGATGGGAATTGAAGTCTAAAACATCTGAAGAGCCAAAAGTTGCAGAACCCTGCATTAGGGCATGCTCCGTGCAAATAAGTGGATACACATACCTCCTGTGAATGTTCTTATTGCAGAACATACGTGGATGCACAAGCACCCATATACACTATTTTGCAACCATAGGGTGGAAGACATTTAGCCCCAAGATCCCTTCTTAGCTTTCTTGATTGCGAGTGAAAATGGTGGTTACTGCCAAGGTCATCCACATGGACTGAGCAGGGGAAAAAGGTGCATTGATGGACTGTACAGTATCTGGTGTCAGGGAGGGTGTGGCACCCGCACAAATACAGGGCAGCGGCCGACCAATCAGGCCTTCACTCTGTGGTAGATGCTGCACAGTGATGGTATGCTCTGACAATAAAGCCAATGTGACTTTTTAAGGGGTTCTAGGGGAGGCCGCCTGGGTGGGAGATGTCAGCATCTCCCTGGACCTCATTAAAAGGGAGAGAGGGACAGAAATACACCCAAACAGATCATCATGGTAGACCGCTACTCTGTCAGCCTGTGTCAGGCACTCTGCTGCACAACTGCACGCCATGACAGTCTGCAGCAGCATCACAGTCATGCTTACAAATACTAAGAAATGTAGTAATGTGTAGAGGGAACAGGGGAATCCCCTTTACACCTGCTGCACATTAGCACACAATGCACATTAGTGTGGAGATCAGTATTGCTAAAATGGCCCTTGGTCGGTATGGCGCTGAATGCAGTAAAGGATGTTCGAAATGTTCCTTTTATTTATATGACTTAAGAACGTACTTTCAACCATATTGTTGGTGTTGGACTTACTATTCAAATGGGGGCACCAGTTTGTTTTTCTAATGAATCCTCAGGTCAAGGTGAGTGCTTTACATTGGTAATTTTAACAGTGGGGCCAGAAATCTCAAGATGCATTCAATTTTTTGGCAAAAACATCAGGGACAGGATTACAGAAACCTTTCACTGGTGCAAGTGCACGTTTGCATGGTGTTAGCATTAGGGCAAAGCTTGCCCTATTTCTAAAAATACCGGGACATATTAGAAAACCTTTGCAACATTACAAGTGCACTTTGGCATGTTATAAGCACCCGGCTAGAAATTGCCCTAGTGCAAAAAAGATAAATTTTCAATGCATTTTTAGACCATGGCAAAATTTGCCCTAATGCTAATACAGATTGGCAGGGCCTGATTTACAAAAGTGATTTTCAATGAGAAAGTCCCATTGGAAAACCCTTTGTAAATCAGGTCCATAGTTTGTGCAAGGACCTATACAAACGACAAAAATGCATGCCTGAATGGCTCATTGCCCGGAATTGGGGGTGAACTTGAAGGGGTGGAATGTGGGTCTTAGCTGACACTGTCTAGTCTGTGATGTAATTTACCTAGAAGGATTTGTCAGACCTTTTTCATACATTCATAATGTTTGCTAAACATATCAACCAGACACCTCTGCTCCAGCCACAAGGATGTCAGAGTATACCACACAGGTGATCCCTAATGAGGCTAAAGCATGTATGCTATGGTCTGCACATTTGAGAGCTGTCTCTTCTAGGTTTATAAAGCTAGATATACAGAAAATAGCACTCATATAAAGAAAAACAAAAAGTCTGTTTAGTAAAAAGTATGCATTTGAGCTCATTTGCGTACACACAATGTATTGCTCAATGCTTCTGAACTGGAGGTGAACTTCTAGGAATGGCTACTGTTTGCTGCTGTGGTATGTGCAGCTTTGCAGAATGTTTCTGTTGCACTAAAGCAGTGATCTCCAACGTGTAGCTCGGGAGCAACATGTTGCTCGCAGAGCCTTAAATTGTTGCTCGCCAGTTGCTCTGGGCAATGGTGTTCAGGTGCTTAAGGGATGAGACCTCAGTAGTAGCCAGGATAGAGTCCTGGACTGTGCGAGAATGTTGGCAAATGAGCCTGCAATGTAGATGCAAGATTTGAGTTTGTTGCCACTATGCACATTATTTTTCAGTACATGCCGTTACTTATTATAGTAGTATCATTGTTAAAACTGTGTCATCTTCAGATATTTTGCCAAGCTGCCAAATGTGTTAATGAGCAAAATAATTGAACCATGTTCCCATGTTTGTGTCCTGGAGAAAAGTGTCATATTTTGTTCCTTTGTACAGTTAGTAGGAGGATAATCGACATATAATTGGCATGCATGCTCAACTTCCTTTTATTAAATAATTTGTGAAGGCCCTGCTTTTTGTACAAGTGTTTGCGTTTGATTCCACCATGCACTAAAGTTATCTGAAATATTACTTTTAGTGTCACCTCCATTTATTATTAAATAGTTTCTTAGTGGAAAAATTGTCACAGTTTGATACTCTGTCCACCTGGCATGCGGATAATAGGCAGATAAGGGAAATGCACGCCACATTTTTCATAATTAATTTGCCATATATTAAAATCCAATTAAGTTACTGTTAATAAGTTTAAATTAACAAGACAATTAATTCATCCAGAAACCTAGTTAACACCACCACACACCTCAATGAAGTAGCCGTCAAATGCTCAATGTTTTGGCCAATGTTTGTTACCAAGTTTTGTGTAAAACTCCTTTTGGACAGAGAAAAGAGGCTCCAAATCCTACAAAAAATTATGTTTTATTCCTAACCACTTTTTCACCAATGTAATAAGCCCCAAGTGCTTTAAAATACACAATTTGCCATTACATGCCAACATAATTCTTAGGAGGTAACCTCCAAAGCCGCAGTGTAGTGATCTGTGAAGCCCATCATGTAATGACCAATTACTCAATTAATATTTAATCATCTAAATTAGCAACATTTAAAAACATGTACCATATTTTTTATAAACTTCACATCGAACAAGCCCAGAATAAAACAGCAGCTTTAATATATTCAAGCTATAAAAACCTGACCCTTACGATTAATTATATAAAACCTAGCTTCAATGCATGCCCACGCTTATGCCAAACACTGAAACAATGACAAATTAACAGAAATTTAACCAAATCTCAATTGACCCACATTTTGCAGGCACACTTTGTGCTTCCTCATGCACAGCTTCTTCATTTATTGAGGGTTGGTAAATTTAAACATACCTTTCAGCATCGGCCTCCTGCATTCTGGGATCTTATTTCACAGATTTCACCTGGCCGTCTTCTATGAGGGCAGCTTATGTATATTTTGGACATGTACCTCTCGCCCCATCAGACAAGCTCTTGCTTTAAAAGCTATTTTGAGTTCACTTAATGTGCCAAATTTGGTTATATCCCACCCCCTATACAAATGGACGGTGCGTTAAAATTCTCCATAGTATAAGAATTCTTCTTTATCAGGGTAGGCTGCAATCACTCACTGAAATTCACTTTATGATTTGCAGAAAATCCTGAATGTGCTTTAAAAAAATAAGTTACAAATCTTTAACTTGACCAAAATCTTCAAACTGAATACAAATAATTTAGCTCATAAAGCGCTGCAAGGTGTACCTGGAGGGAGACCTGCTATTTGGCACAGGAATTTATTTTGCAACCCCTCCAGGACATGACCGTTCAAACCACCAAAGATTTCACTGCCATAAGAAATCATGGAATATACCTTTGCCTTATAAACCTCCAGGCACTTGTGGATCTGAATGACCCAGGCTTCAAATAACATTTTGAAAAGCTTTTAAAACCTAATGGTGCCCTTTCAGCTGTCTTCTCAAAATGCTGACCCAAGCATCACTCTTTGAGAAGAGTAGGCTCAAATTAACTTGAGACTATCTCCTCATCTCTACATAAATTAAAAAAACAGCTACAAGGTTTCATCTTTTTCCCGAACAACATAATTTGGTCATATTTCATTTAAAACTATAGTTCCCAAATATTAGTTTATAGCAGGCCCTGTTGCAGACCTGGCGGCGTTGAGCCAAAATGGCTGTGTCAGCAGCATAAAGAAGTGTGCTATAAAATGTATCCTTCAGAGAGGGTGGGTTAACTTTTCTAAGAGAAGTACTAGAGTCAAACAGCCTCATCACGAGTTTGGCGGTAACGCTATTACTGCCGCATTTAAGGGTCTGCCAAATCACAGGTTTGGCTGCATTTACCCCCAGCTCCCAGCTGGGGGTAAATGGGCTGGGAAAATTCCCATTTTCGGGACCCAATGGGGAATTACCATTACCACCAAACCTGTGATCGGAGGGTTTGGCGGTAATGCTATTAGCCCAGGCAGCATCTCGGAAGTAATACCGCCGGGATACCACCCAGCTCATGATGAGGCCCAAAGTCTGAAAGGAATACATTGTTGCCAACTAACATCTTTGTTTTTCATCGTTAATTCACCCATCTTCCACATGGGACAGACGGTGAGATGTCTGCGTGTCACATTCAGATAATATTTAATAAACAAATAGGGACCCAATAAAATGCAAATTTTGCCACAAGATATGTCTATCAATCAAATCAGATGGTCTCTCCAAATCTGAAAAAAGCCACAAATAATCTTCCTCCCTTAACCTTACCGTATTTCTCCACGATGGTTCTCAGAAGGAAGCAGTGGTCCACTCTACTAAGCCCTTCCCTGAAACCTGCTTCTGGCCAGCCGTGTACACATCACTCATTAAATCATTAATCCATTTTCTATTTGAGATTATTCTACATTCTACATCGAACTTTTATATAACCTGGAACTCCTGAACTGGGGGACACCATTTGCCAAAAGCACTGTGCTGGATAGTTTCAACCAAAAAACAAACTGGCACTTTCCTTTGTGGCCTCTGTACTGTTTAACAGTTTTAGGAGAATATCTTAATTTCTTGTGAATTGGTAACTCTTTCCAAAGCCTCCTGGTCAAGCTTAAGCACAGCCAACCAGCCCCTTTGCCTGTCAGACATCTTCTTGGTGCCTACCCCATGCCATTGGAAAATTACCTCAGGTGGATAGTGATCACTCTCTGTTCAATAAGAAATGGAAAACTGCAGAACATTCCTAAATAAAAACAGTCCACAATACAGTAATCAATGACTGAGAAACAGTATTACTGGTCTTGTATGCTTAGGACTGCACCATTTGCCACGAAAACGCTGGAAAATCCCTGGGCAGAATCCTAAAGTACACCTGAAAATCATTCTTCCATTTGTGACCAATTTTACTGTCCAAACATTGACACTACATTTCTTAAAAATATTTAGCTCGAGAACCTGGAGTCACTGGTAATGTTTATTTAGTCCTACAATATTTTTGAACAACTTGATTGGTCCCATCTGTCTAAAACAGTCCTACTGAGCACTCAAGCTCCTTAACATTTCCTGTAAACAACCACTTATTGTCAAAGGAAGTTAAAGCGGCCAAAGGGTTTAAATCATTTCTGGGACCCAGAATAGTGGCAGTGGTAAAAGGGAATTTTATCTCACTTAAAAGCTTGCTGACGTACGGTGTCCCCCAGGGGTCTTGTCTGTCCTCTTTGCTCTTTAATATTTTCTTTGTCCGCTTTGCTCTTTAATTTTTTCTTTAAATTCTTGTGCAACATGTTGTAAGCATCAGGTGTCCGCTTTACCAACTACGCTGACGACACCCAATTGGTGTATGAGCTGTCTGGAATTTACCAAAAGGACGCTCAAAGAGTCAAGGAGTTCTGCGCTTTCCAAAAAATGGATGGCGACAAACTCATTAGCACTTAACGAAGAAATAAATGAACTTTTAATAGTCGGTACCTCCTAAAAGCTAAAAGAATTGGATGACCTATACAGAAATGTTAGAATGAATAACAATATTATGGTATCAGATCACGTAAAACCGTTAGGCATCTAAATGGATTCACAGCTCTCATTTAAGAGACAGACGACTTATTTAAAATCCACCTGTGCCTTTAACTCTAACTTACTTTGGCAAATGTGTCCATATCAGACTCAACAAAATCTTGCTGTGATCGCCGGTGCCATTATTAATTCGAAATTAGACTATTGTAATAGTCTATTGATGGGCAGTTCCAAGACTAATATCACAAAAATTCAAACTATACAGAATGGAGCGGTCAGGGCTGTTTTTGGATTGAGTCAATGCTCTAAGATCTCATTAGCTAGGAGGAAGCTACATTGGCTCCCGGTCGAACAGAGGACCACATTTAAAGGTGCAGTTACAGTCTAGAAATGCCTAGGTGGCACTGCACCGAATTATCTTGCCAGTAAGATAGAGAAAACACCCATTAGAAGAGACCTCAGTTCTAATAATAATCATGATTTGTATCAACCACGTCAAACCCTTAAAAGAGTAGGTGGCACTAACTTTACTTTCTGGGCACCAATGGTCTGGAATTCCCTGCTGCTTGCGCTCAAGAACAGTGGGTCTCTCACTGTGTTTAAGAAACAACTTAAGACCCGATTGTTCAATGAAGGAGCAGCTTAGAGAACTAACAGTTTACTCTGTCGTTTGCCTAGGATATTAGATCCGAGTTGTAGCTTTTCTGTGTACTATTTGGTCTGCCTTTGTGAGCACTCTGAGCCCGCCGGGCGATATAGCGCCATATAAAAACAAACAGATAGATAGATAGATAGATAGATAGATAGATAGATAGATAGATAGATAGATAGATAGATAGATAGATAGAAAGGCCTTGCAGATTTACTTCACTAGAATGGCAAGTGTTCTACATAACTGTCAAGTAGTACAAATTAAAATGTTCTATTGGCAGCCTTACATTTTATTACATTTCTAATTTATGTTGCAATCACTTATACACCAAGTGAGTGCCGATATGTTCTGTCGAAGAATGGATGTTGCTCACCATTCCATTTGATATCCAAATTTTGCTCATTGTGTACAAAAGGTTGGGGACCCCTGCACTAAAGAATGCCTTTGCACAAGATGTTTTGAGACACAATTCTGGACGTGTGGAACATGCAGAAGCAAGCACGTCTAAAAAAACACAGCCTTCGTCACAAAGGGATAATCTTAAGTAAGTGCTCATATGGCTCTTTCCCTATGGCTGAGCAGCCTTGGCCCACGGAAAGCACAGTGCAGGCAGAAGTTTCTAACATGCCTTCCTCCATTTTTGTACCTGAATCAGACCCACTCATGAAAAGCATGAGCATTTCATTTTTTTTCCGTTCAGCATAGACATGTAAAACAATAATTGTAGGTTGCAGCACAGGGAGGCCTGATTCCTGCAAAGGACATCATGTACATTGGTTGGCGGAGGGTTGTGGGTGTGGGGTGTCAGTGCCTATCCCGACGGCAGACGCTAACATTTAGATTTGTCATCGGTCTAGGCTGCGATGAGACTGGTCACACAATGAAATGCCACTTTGCTCATTGTATACTGTAACTACGGTGTTATGGTAATTTCTCTCTTTAACTGCAAAGGCACCAACAAGTTAAACTATAATTAGAAAAGTAGGCCCTGTTTCCTGCAATATTTACAAAACTGTGCATAAGGAACGAACCACCGGCCATCCACTTATCGCCCTTTATAAAATCCTATCTAAATAGAGACATGAATTCATGACCAATCATCATGAAAAACAGATGCCTTAGGCTAACACACAGCGATTACAATACAACCTGCACTTGTTATGTAAATAACTGATCTTAAAAACTGGCCATGGGTTTATTATATCCCTAAATAATTGCCATAAAGCAAGAGGGATTAAATCACAAAATGATGATGATGTAATCCCCTGGGAACACGATGATTCATGTGTGAAGCAGTTCCTTCACAAATCTTGGAAGCAGTACAGCTGCAAAAAATTGCCTTTCTTGTCTCGCTTTAGTGTTATTGGAAAATGCATTACTCTGAAAGGAGAGGTCATTTCCAGAAAATTGATGATTGTGAAAGAGAAATGTGCTTTGAAATGAAGCCTTGATAGCTCTTTTAAGGATATTTAATTGGAACATTATTTCCCCGTGCTCTTTATATAAAGACAGGCACACCTCTCTCCTTTTCCCTGAGCTCATGGCTGGTCTCCAGTGCAGAGCTCACTCGACAAGCCAAAACCCCTGAAAATAACAGCACCCCTGGCAATTGTGCAATGGACAAAAACAACAACAAAGGCTGTCAGAAAACGGGATCTTTGTTTGCACACATCCTTGTCCATGTTTACATGAACATTACTGACTGTCGGAGTAATAAGTGGAAAATGAGTACACGTGAAAAGGTAAACAAATCAGAAATAAGGTTCTAGAAAGCACTTAGAAGAACGCATAATACTATGACACAATGACTAGACTTCCCTGCTAAGTTTCCCAGTCGACACCTCGAGCCAGTCCTGGTTTTTGATTCCAATTGCAGGCTGGAACTTATAGTTTTGTTTTTCCCATTGCAAGGGTGAGCCTGCAATCCCAGCATGCAGTGTGGGAAAAAATCAAGACTGGCACAAAGATTGCGCATGTACCAGGGAAACTGGGCAGCTATGTATGTAATCTATGGCCCTGACCAGCAGAGGTACCATGGCACCCCATTGGGGTCCCCGCCCCTCCCGCAGGGAAAAGGTCTATTGTGCCATGGCCCGAACTACAGGAAAGCTGGGGGTGCTGCCTACTCCCTTGGGCACCTGCCTTGCGCGTGGGTCGACTTTCCCTCTGCCAGCAGCGGTCCCAGGGTGTCCCGGGCGATCCCTGTCCTTTCCTGGTGGGAAATCTCTAATGCGTGCTAACCAGAGCTCCATGGCAGCCGGCAGTGCTGCCTCCTTCCTTGGATGCCTGTCTCACACATGGGTCAGCTTCCCCCGTGCCCAATGGCAGTCCTGGGGCACCCTAGTGGGATCCCCATACCTCCCTGGAGGGATAAGCTCTAACATGCACTGATCCGAATTCCAGGACGGCCAGGGGTGCTGCCCACTCCCTTGGGTGCATGCATGCACATGGGTCGACCGTTCTCCCCACCCAGCGGAGGTCCCAGAGTGCCCCAGCGGGTTCCTGATCCCTCCCTGGAGGGGAAGCTCTAACGTACCCCAGTAAAAGCTCCAGAGCGTAAGAGCTCCAGGGCCCCGAGGGGCGCTGCCCTCACCCTTGGGCACCTGCCTCATACGCGGTTCAGCTGTCCCCCTGCCCAGCGGTGGTGCGGCTTTCCCTCTCTGTAACCGAGGGTACACAGATTACAAGAATGCTTAGTCACCGTCCCTCAGATTACTGTAGACAGTGTGTATGTGTTTGCTCTGCGCTCCACATGGTTCTCGCTGCCCCACCCGGGCTCTGTGGTGAAAACATTGTATCCCCTCAAGCTAGCCAAGGCCTGTGTCCCACGTTATATCCCAGAAGAACTAGCCCAGAGAGTGCATAAAAAAGCCTTTCGTGTTCTTTCAAGAGGCCAACTTTTTTCCGAACAGCAGGGCGCCTGGCTGACAAGTAAACCTCAATTGACTTGCACGCGGACAACAGGGTGGCCTGTCCATGTCCCTCCCGATTTGGTGCACTTGATCTGTCTGGGATGTGACTGCTTGGCCAGCCATAGCCATTGTTTCAAGCAATTAGCTTCCACCTGCCTTGGGACACTGTCATCTCGAGGGTATGCTCCCTTGGGGAGGGCCTCCTTACATGGATAGCTCTCCCCTCTGAGCAGAGCAAAGGCTGAACAGCCCAGCAGCTCCCTAGTGGTCGGTTCAGTGTGGATGGCTTGGAGTGTTGCTAGACCTGGATGCTACATGGCAGTGCAGGCCAAGTGAGCCATGCTGTTGCCCCTATGCCATTGAGCATGTTCGTCCTGCAATTCAGAACAACTGTTCCATGGGGTGCCAAACTCCACTGTCACCACACCAGTGGTGGCGTGTGTCAAAACCCCTGCTGCTTGGGCCCAGCCTTTCCCCTTCAACCCCCCCTCTGCCGTGGCAGAGCCGGCTGGGCAGCCATTGCCCATGTGGTTGTCCTGTCTTCTCATCCTCCAAGTGTTGGGGCATGCGCTGATGCTTGGGTCACGCAGACCACTGAGGGTGTGACGGCTGACATGAGATGGGCACGTGGCTCCCACCATTGACACCCTCAAGCAGATGTGGGTGGCTGCCTGGTTGATTCTGCCAGTAGCATATGTGTGTCGCAAAGATTAATCCCTGCACATGCAAGTACACATGGCCGATACAGACCAAGACCAATCCGGGCTCGCCCAGCCACTTTGGTGATGCTTTATGACCTTGGGCCGATTTCACGTCCCTGAGACAGCAACAACGCATTCGGATGTCTGCCCTATCAACCTTCGATGGTCCTTTCTGTGCCTACCATGGTGACCATGGATAATGCGGAATCAGGGTTCAATTCTAGAGAGGGAGTCTGAGAAACGGCTACCACATCCAAGGAAGGCAGCAGGCAAGCAAATTATCCACTCCCAACTTGGGGAGGTAATGATGAAAAATAACAATACAGGACTCTTTCGAGGCCCTGCAATTGGAATGAGTACACTTAAATCCTTCAAGGAGGATTCATTGGAGGGCAAGTCTGGTGCCAGAAGCCATGGTAATTCCAGCTTCAATAGGGTATAATAAAGTTGCTGCATTTAAAAAGTCAGAGTTGGATCGTGGGATTGAGCTGGCAGTCCGCCGCGAGGTGAGCTACCGCCTGTCCCAGCCTCTGCCTCTCTGTGCCCCGTTGATGCTCTTGACTGAGCATCCAGGGGGTCTGAAGTGTTTACTGTGAAAAAACTAAAGTATTCAAAGAAGGCTATTTCCCTGAATACTTCAGCTAGGAATAATGGAACAGGACTCCATATCCATTATGTTGGTTTTCGGAAATGGGGCAATGATTAAGAGGGGCAACCAGGGGTATTCACAATGTGCCACTAGAGGTGAAATTCTTCGACTGGCACAAGATGAACAAAAGTGAAAGCATTTGCCAAGAATGTTTTCATTAATCAAGAACGAAAGTTGGAGGCTCGAAGATGATCAGATAAAGTTGTAGTTCTGACCATAAATGTATTTATTTATTTATTTGTTTATTTAATTTAATTTTTATAACGCGCCACTCGCCCAAAGCCCTCAGGGTGCACAATGATGTCGACTAGCGATCCAGCAGTGTTATTCCCATGACCCGCCAAGCAGCTTCTGGGAAACTAAATTATTTCTGTTCCGGGGGGAGAATGGTTGAAAATATGAAACTTAAAGGAATTGATGAAAGGGTACCACCAGGAGTGGAGCCTATGGCTTAATTTGATTCAACGTGGAAACCCTCACCCGGTTCGGACACGGAAAGGTTGGACAGATTGACAGCTCTTTCTCAATTCTGTTGGTGGTGATGCATGGCCGTTCTTAGTTGGTGGAGTGATTTATCTGGTTAATTCTGATAAGAAACTATTCTCCTTCATGCTACCTAGTTACCTGACCCCAAGCGGTCGTCGCTCAATTTATTAGAAGGATAAGTAGCGTTCAGCCACACAAAATCCACCAATAACAGGCCTGTGATGCCCTTAGATGTCCGAGGCTGCACAAGCTCTACACTGAACAGATCGGTGTGTGTCTACCCTTCACCAACAGGTGCGGGTAACCCACTGAACTCATTTCATGATAGGGATTCGGGATTGCAATTATTCCCAATGAACAAGGAATTACCAGTAAGTGTGGGTTATCTGCTTGTGTTGATTAAGTTTCTGTCCTTTGTGCACACTGCTCACTGCTACTACCGATTGTTTTTACGCACACTCCATAATAAAGACAACCCTCTGGGGAAATAGGCCAGGAGATAGTGTTGCAAGGATAACAGAGGTTTAATTGTACAGAATACAAATATCATCAAACGACTCTGCTGCTCGAGAGCACTCTGATTATTCTAAGGCCAAGAAGAAGCTTAAAAGGCCATGTGGAGTCACCATAACCAGTAAGAACTGGTGCTACTGATTGATAGGACCGTATAGATAGGCCTGCTCCATAGGGGATGCCAGGCTACAATTGGTTAGTTCTGTTGCCGACGATTAGTCTCCATGTGGGTCAGCTGGGCTCATCTCAGTCTTGGGTGAAGGTCAGGCTGCTCGTATAATACATTGTTACATCTAAACTAGCCCGCTAAGCTCCCTATTCCATCACCGTGGCATGCACCTGAGCGGCATAGAGAATGGTGCCAGTGGGAAGGGAGGATACAATATAGTAATGCTGATCCACACATTCAGGGCTTCGTTGATACCACACTTCCCGCACTCAATTTATCCCTCTCTGTACCTCGTTACAAAGGCTGTGTTTTATGCTGGAAGAAATACAGTCACGCATGCTTGGATCTTTTATGGACACTTGATTTGTGTTAGGATAGGAGGGTCGGTTGCTTATCATGGAATGCAGAGGTGTGGGCGTCGAGTCAGTGGTGTGGGCATAGCTTTGCGCTCACGGGGTGAAGGTTAGAGGCCTATTGGCAATTTAGTGGAGATTAATGGACGCTATGCGGAGCCTGATGTTGTCTCACGATCTTGCAGGGCACATTCCTCTGAAGGATACTAAATGTTTGCAACAGTTGGGGGAACACGGGGGGAAGTGAACCTCTGTGAGAACTGGCTGCACGGATTCATTCTGCCTTAATGAGGTTGAGTTTAGTGAACTAGGTTCATGGAGTTTGGCGGGTGCAGCGTGATCGTAAAAGGCCTGTGCTTCATGGCCTACTAAAAATGGAGTTTTGTTCTATGTGTTTTCAAGTTCTGCGCATCTACTGTTGGCGCTACATTGCTTCTTCATTGTGTTTAATGGTTTGGTTTTCTCCCCCCTTATGCACTACATTACTTCACATGAGGTTCGCCTCACCTGAAAGTGCCCAGGGGGTGGGATATACTAATTTCCATCCCAAAAAACCTACAAAAATCAGTGCAAGACGGAGGAGAGAAGGAACCTTTAGTAACTCTCTTAACTACATTAATGAATGGCTGCTTGTAAAAGAGCTGCCGCCTACATGATGTGCTGTAGATGATGGCCTTCAACTACTGCTCTTAAAGAGGTGCATTGAGAAGCTAGCCATATTACCAGGAATTGACACAAGAAGCAGTGATTGTATAAACACTTTTCTTCTCATTCATTTTAATTCGAATTCATTTCTATGATTTTCCAGGGCACACATCAGGCAAACGTGTGTGCATGTAGTTATGCTGGAAACTCACATCACAAATGTGAGAGCAAAATACATATTTTCAGATGGCTGATCTGCCAGTATAATCAGATCACAATATGTCAAGTTAGGTGGGACCTTCAGAAACATAGAAAACATAGAACTGGATAGAGCCTATGCAGAATGGTGTAGGATGACAGGAAGGACTGCCAAGAACTAATCAACTTACACGTATGCCTTTGAAGAACATTGGGGCTAGAAGGTTGGTTTGTGGCAGAGACAGGGCATCTAAACTGCACTTTACGTTAGATTCTTCCAAGCTTGACTGATTTTCATACATTTACTGGATCACAGGGTGTATTTAAACTGACTTTGGCATATATATATGTCCCAGGAGGATAGCTCAGCGACAACGTGCTCACTTAGAAGCAAGAAAACACAAAGCAACACAGGTTTGATCCCTGGGTCCGCGCTTAGAAACCTCTGGATATTTAAGTGTGTTCTACTGGACCTCTCAGACTCTTTCCAAACAGTAGACCACCAGGTGCTCATGGACACCCTACATCAGCACATGGGTATCAGCGACCTTGTCCTACACTGGTTCAAGTCTACCTGACAGCAGTTTGTTCAGATGGACTCCTCTTGATCACCAATGCTACATGCTCCCTTCCAGTTCAGCAGGGTTCCATCCTCTACCCAGTGAACTTCAATCTATACATGAAGCTGCTGGTAGCCCTCCAAGCCACATACAGCATCCACATCTATCAATACACAGATAACACACAGCTATACCTAATGTTAACTTCATCAAGGACATACACAGACCCAAAACATGGATCTTGCTGATTCAGTCTTGGATGTCCAGTGATACTTGAATCTCAACCCCTCCAAGACAGAATTCCTACTCCACACCAACAACACAGAACATACAAACCTGGCTATCAACCATGAACCCTGAGGGCTTCACACCCCAGCTCACCTCTTGCACCAAGTCCCTAGGGTTGCACATCGACAAACACTTCTTCTTCAAGGCACACAAAGCTTAGGAAACTCAGACAGCTTGGTATCGGCTCTCCCTCCTGTGGAAAATTAAGCCCTTCCTCCCTCCTGACAGCTTTAGATCCACCGATCAAGCACCGGTCCTAAACTTGAAGGCCTCCTGTCATCATCCCTTGGCCCCTTAGAAGTGCCTAACCAGGGCTGCACACCCCATCAAGGGTCTACGCAGATAAAACCACCTCACCCCGGCCCTCATCAACCTTCACTAGCTCCCACTGCATGCATGAATCATCTTCAAGACTTGCTGCATCATCTATAAGGCAGTCGCCCTCAAGTCTTCCAGCTACCTCATGGAGAAACTCAGCATCTGTGGTGGGCAGTGCATCACCAGAAGCCCAGGACACAAGCAGACTTGAAATCCACCATTGCAAAAAGGAAAGGACCAGAAAACAAGACTTCTCTGCCTACGCCCCAAGACTGTGGTGGAACCTCCTCCCTGTCAGCATCACCTGCAAACTCCTACAATTCAGAAAGGGCCTCAAAACGACTTCTTCAAATAGTCTCTGTTCCTCAACACCTAGGCCATCACGTTGCCCCCCGGCCAACTGACTCACTAGACGCCACCCGCACCTCTGCTCCCCACCATCCTGTACAGCTTGTACCTCTCCTCTGTATCCTACCCCGCTTTATATCTGTTCTGTTGTTACCTCTGTAAAACCCTCTGTTGCCCATCGAATCTAGGTCCGCGCCCATTAAATACAATAACAATAATAATAATAATAATGAAGTATTAGGTGGCTAACCCCTTACTGATGATGCAAGGCCCAGCGGTGGTGGTGCCAAAGTTGTTTAGGATGAGAACCAGTAGAGAGACATCTTAATAAGGAATATATTTTAGCCAAGAAAGAAGTGCAAGGCACTTAAAACACCAAAGACTGTGAGGCTGTGAGTGAATCTTTGTTCACAGCTAGGAAAGCGTAGCATAAGGGAGAAAGGGAAGGACTAGGGACTAGAAAGAAAATTGGTTTATGTATTTTATTTCTCAACTGTCTACCTCAGCCACAGCAAATCCCTCAGTTTCGTATGTTATAGTAAAGACCCTTGCTTCTTAACATCTGGATTTTAGTCATCTAACGATCCTTCAACCTGTGGCAGTTGCAGCCTCAATTATGGCAACTGGATGTAATTGCCTGCTGCCAAACCATTATATGTTTTTCTCTTTGCTAATATCCATCTTGTCACAAAAATAAAGCATTATCAGTTGCCGTCACTGAATTCACTTTCTGATCTGAATCCAAGCAATTGCTAGATTTCCCCCTTCCTACTAGTACCTTACACAAAAGATCATGTGTCATACAAAGTGGTCACTGGCATTCTCCCTTCCCTTTTACCATCAAGAAGACAAAACATGTGTTACACACATAGTCACCGCCAAATACTGTAATCTCCTGCAGCCAAACTATTCTATTAATTCGTTTTGCTTATGCATTCCCTCATTACAAAAGATGGTACACTAAATTACAGACACTGAATGTACCCAGTATGCCTTTAATGAATTGTGTGATGTTCTCCCTATTATTTACTGACAATAAATGCCATGTGTGTGTACATTGCAAGATGGTCACTTGTGTAATATCTATGAAGGGGACCGCCTCACGCTGCGTTCATGGTCGGCCTCTCTACATTCACACACAGAGAAGGCCGGCACGGAGCTGGGGTGCAACACTTCTTTATTCTTCCAGTGGCCTTCAGAAACTGGTGCCTTTTCCTTCCCTGGCTCCTCCCCTTCCCTCTATCCCCTGGTACTCTTCACGTGACATGAGGGCAGTGGCGACACCACACCTCCCCGCTGCTAAATACAAAGTGCTTCTTTAGTTTATTTCTTCATTGAGGTGGTGAGGTTTCTTGCGGGCTCTCTAGGGTCGAGTGGCCATTCTTGCAGAATGACGGGGTGGCCTCCGATGACCTGTCATTCTCTGAATCTTCTATGTCTCCTTCATAAGGAGTGTCCTGGGTGGGGTGGGTATCTTCTGGACTCCTGTTGGCAGGGGTTATCATTCCCGGCATCCGTCTGAAGTGGGACGAGTTTCTCGTGGTAGTTCTGCGTTCTCCTTCTGCTGTGATGAGTGATCCTCTTGTCTCAATGATGGTGAGGGGCTCCTCATTGAATGGAGACATGTTCTTGCGGTTTTGTGTTTGTCTTACTACCACAATGTCTCCTGGTGAAAGGTCATTTTCTTTGGCCCTTCGAGATGCATCGGCAGACCTTTTCATGCCTTCTTTCATAATGGTGTCCTTTCTTCTCATTTCCTGGTCGTTTTCATACTGGTCTTCCCCAGCGGTCACCTGTGGCAAACGTGTTCTGACGTTGCACCCAAACATTACTTCTGACGGTGTTTTCCCGGTGGTACTATGTGGTGTGTTGCGCTAGTCTCGCATGAGCTGGTTTAGGAGCTTTTCTACCGACTCTCCTGTGAGTCGCGCAATTTGCGTTGTGCGCTTTAGATTGCTCATAAATCTTTCAACTGTGCCATTGGCCTGTGGCCACACTGGTGTTATTTTCCTGTGACGGAAACCCATATATTCTGCAAATGTTTTGAAGTCTTGCCCGGTGAAGGAGGGTCCGTTATCTGATTTCACCACCTTTGGAATGCCGTATGTGGCAAACATCCTGTCTAGTGCTGGAATGGTCTGATGCGCCGATGTGGACGGTACTATCTGTAGGTCTGGGTATCTTGAGTATTCGTCCACTACCACTAGGATGTGTTCTCCTCCTTCTATTGGTCCAAAGTGGTTGACGGCTATTTCCTCCCATGTACCTTCAGGCAGGGCTGTCATGCACAGTGGTTCTGGTGCATTGTGTGGTCTTATGACTGCGCATGTCGGGCAGTTCTTGAGTAGTTCTTCCACTAGTGTGTCAAGCTGTGGGAACCACAGTTTTTGTCGTAACATTCTTTTCATGGACACCATGCCCCTGTACCCTTCATGAGCTAGTTCCAGGACTTTCTGACGCAGTGTGCGTGGTATCACGAGCTCGGTACCTTTTAGCAGTAAACCCCTGTCTGACTTTGCGAGTTCCTCTTTTACTGCTAAGAAGCAGGCAATGTCTTGTTTCGTGTCCTCATTTGCTGTTTCTTTCATTTGTTTTGCTTGTTTCCATCGCCCTGTTTCTAGGCACCTCAGTATTATTTGTATTCCTGGATCAGTGTTGGATTCCCGAGTTATCTGCTCCAGGTCTAAACCCTGGGGTGTGCCGTTCTGGATGACATATCTTATGTACTGATCCGCAATGGATTTCTCTTGTTCACATTTTTCTCGTGGGTGGCGTGAAAGGTATTTGGCTTGGTTCTGTTCTTTTCCCGGTCTGTGTGTGATCGTGAATTGGTAGTCCTGGAGGCGAAGTGCCCATCTTGCTATTCTAGGGGGCATCTTGGCTTGTGAGTTGCCATATATGAAGATTAGTGCCTGGTGATATGTGTCTACGACGAAAGGTTTCACGTATAGGAATAAATGGAAATGTTTGCAGGCCCAGTCCACTGCTAGCCCTCCTTCTCAGCCTGAGAATATGCCTGTTCGGTCTTAGAGAGGCTTCGGCTGGCGTATGACACAATGTGCTTTTCTTGTCCTTCTTTTCCATCCAGTTGTGTGAGGATGGCTCCAAGTCCTACCGGGCTCGCATCTACTATGAGCTCTGTGGTTTTCCAAGGATCGAAGTAGGCCATGCTTTTGGCGTCCGAGATGCGGTCCTTGATGGATTGGAAGGCTTCCTGACACCGTTGTGACCAGACAAATTTGGTGTTGAGCTTTGTGAGGGCCCTGAGGGGCTCACTGATGGATGCAGAGTCTTTGATATACCTCGTGCAGTAGCTTGCAAGTCCTAGAAAGGATCTGAGGTCGGTTGTCGTGGTGGGCGGCTCAGCGTCTCTGAGTGCGCTAACCTTCTCTGGGTCTGGTGTCATGCCCTTCTCTGAGAATATGTGTCCAAAGAAACAAAGTGTTTTCTTCCGAAACTCACATTTCTCCTTGTTCATGGTCAGTTGGGCTTCTTCTAGTGCCATGCATACTCTCATCAATGTGTCATCGTGTTGTTCCTGTGTTTGCCCGAAGACTAAAATGTCGTCGCTGTAGTTCAGGCAGTTGGGCACGTGCTTGATGACTTTATGGATTTCTGCCTGAAAATGTTCTGCTGCCGAAGATACGCCGAAGCTTAATCTCTTGTATCCAAATAGCCCGAGGTGTGTGGCGAAGGTCGTTATGTAGCGAGAGTTCTTGCTAAGCTCGAGCTGGTGATACCCCTTGTTCAGGTCTAGTTTGGAGAAAACAGTCGCTCCATTTAGCAGATGTACCATATCTGTTATCCGAGGGGCTTGATGGCGTTCCCTCATGATGGCTTTGTTTGGTCTCCTCATATCTACGCATATTCGTATGTCAGACGAGTCTCTTTTAGGTACTGGTACTATGGGGGAGACCCATGGCGTGGGACCTTCCACGGGCTCTATGATGTCTGCCTCCAGTAATTTGGTCAGTTCGTTTTCAACTTGTTTTTGAATGTTGATGGGGATTCCCCTATAGTGTTGAGTTACTGGTGCAACCTTGGTATTGATGTGAAGTTCGATTTGTTTGTTTTTGAGTTTTCCCAGCCCTTTGAACAGTGAGGGGAAAACCTGCTCGATGCTGGCAGTAGGGTCAAGATATTTATGTACCATGAGCCGATATAGTATGTGTATTAGTCCCATATCTATGGCTGCTTGGTAGCTTAAGATTCATCCGCTGTCCGTGGCTGCTTCTAGGGCGTTCATAGGGATGTTCTTTGCATGGTCCTTTTACCGGCATGACGCCATGAAGAATCCTTTGCAGGCTAGGGGTACTTTTGAGCCATAGGGGAAAATGAGGGCTCTTGCGGGTTGTAGTCGGGGAGCATTTGCTATGTGTTTGTATACTTCTTCGCTGATGACATTTACGGTCGCTCCAGTGTCTATGAGGAATTCTGCTGCTGTTTGGTTGACTTGTATCATCAGCGTGAGACTGTGTTCTTTCACAGTGTTGTTTCCTAGTCCGTATAGGTAGCCCTTTTTCCTTGGTTCTTCTTGGTGTCTCTCCTGCCTGCGGGCATTCTCTTCTGAGGATGCACTTGACGCACTGTCAGATAGCGATTGTTCTACGAGGCACCTGACGTACATCCTGGGTCTCCTTCTATGTTTGGATGGCATGGTTTTGTTGTCTCTCCACTCCATTCTTTCTTGTCTTCTTTCGGGTTGTTCTTCATGGTGTCTGTGGCGTGCCGTATCATGGTGTTTGTGTGTTGCTCGGTGTGGGGTCGGCTGACTTTGCTCCTGTTCCACTGAGAATTTTTCATTTCTCCCCATGCCTTTTATCTTGCTGCGGAAGCTAAGACATACCGATGTGTAACGGTTTTCCCCTCCGCAAGCGGAACATGTTTGGCCCATGGCAGGGCATTGTCCTTCATGTGGGTATTCATGGCCACACCTGTAGCAGAAAGGGTTGCTGTTGTTTCTGGTGGCGCTGTCTAGCTTGTTGAGGTTCTCATGCTTGCCATGTGTGATTGTGTAGCAAGTGCGGCATCAGAGCGAGCTAGGTGCAGTATTTCTTCCAGGGTTCGCGGTTGTTGCAGCAGCCTCTTTTGGAAATCGGTGCTTTCACATCCAACTATGATTTGCGATCTGAGAGCTTCTTCATTGGAGTAGTTGTTAAAGTCACAATGTTTCATTCTCATCCTCAGCCTCATGACGAATGCGTCGATAGTTTCGCCTCTGATTTGTTTTGTGGTGTGGAAAATGTGCCTTTCGTAGTCCACATTCGTGTGGGGGGTGAAATAGTCTGTGAGGACTGACTTTAGGTTGGTATAGGTGTCTATGGTGCTTTGTGGTATCTCGTCTAGGATGTCCCGCATGTTTGACCCCACTGCATGGTGCAGCAGGCTATGTTTCTGTTCATCTTCCAATGGCCCTGCCACTTTAAGGCACACCTCGAAGTCCCTTAGCCATCTTGTCCATCTTGACCCGAGGGTACTAGTGTCTGTGAGGTCGAAACTGGATGGCAGCTGTGATAGCAGGCTGTCTGTCATTCTTTTCTGTGTAGGTCTGTTGGGGGTCACCGGGACTGTCAGTGACTCCTCCTCAGAGATGCTCATGAAGCTTTAGCTTTATATTTTGTTCTTTAGCTGTTTTTAATGCGTTAGCTGGTTCCTTTTGAGACCTCAGATGCCTGGTGGGGGCACTGTGCTGCGTGTTGGGGCCTTCTGTGGCCTTCTCTTGCGGCGCTGTCTGGGGCCTAAGCACGTGTGTGCTTTTATGATTGTTGACCCGGCGTGGAATGACCCAGATGCCTGGTGGAGGCGCTGTGCTGCGTGTTGGTGGTGGGCCTGTGGTCTGGGCTGTGGGCAAGATGTTTATGGGCAAACGGTGCAGGCGAGTATCAGATGCGCTGCACTCTTACCCGTGGTTGAGTTCGGAGCGGGAGGGCCACGCCTCCACCGCTCTCGGAGATTCTCCTGCTGACTTTGTTGCCGTCAGCGGGAAGCTTGAGTGCCTCAACCGCCCGGATTGGCGTAGGCGGGGAGTCGTTGCTCCACCCGCTGATGTTGGAGTGCACACAGTCCTGCCTGGGCCTGTTCCATTGCCATCGGCGGGAGAGTTTTCCCTCTCTGCCACCCGGAGTAGTCTGTGCGGGGAGCGGCAGCCCCACCCGCAGGTGTCGGTGTGTGCAAGGTCCTCCCTGGGCCTGCGCAGTTGCCGTTGGCGGGAGAATGCCTTTTCTCCAATGCCCGGTGTTGTACTCGGGGAGTCGCGGCTCCACCCGCGGCTGGTTGTGTGTGCGTGTGGACAGTGGGGCACACACGTGGTGCTGGCGGGGAGCTCTCTCGCTCACACCCGCTACTGTGCTCGCGCTGTGCACAGCCTCAGCTGCACGGCCTTTCCAGGAGGTGCTGATCGAGATGGCGGGCCAAGTGGGGCTCGAAGATCGGCCTCGTTGCCAGTGTAATATCTATGAAGGGGACCGCCTCACGCTGCGTTCATGCTCGGCCTCTCTACATTCACACACAGAGAAGGCCGACATGGAGCTGGGGTGCAAAACTTCTTTATTCTATCAGGGGCCTCCAGAAACCGGTGCCTTTCCCTTCCCTGGCTCCTCCCCTTCCCTCTATCCCCTGGTACTCCTCACGTGACATGAGTGCAGTGGCGACACCACACCTTGGATGCTCTATTCCTTGTCATTAGCAGCAGGCACAAGAAAGAAGAAAGCACGTTTTGCACATTCAATTACAGCTGCTGTACATAATCTTCTACTTCTAAACAAGTCTATAATTTGCTAGTGTTCTCTCATCCCAGAAATGTGGCTCCCTCTGATCGTTACTGAATGTGCAATGATGACTTCCTCCAAGCAATTTTAGGATGTTCTCCTTCCTATTAGTCACAATCAAACGAAATCCTATGTACATGTATTTCACGCTAAGTGTACTAACAGCCCCAAGAATATGGCATGTGTGTTGAACACCTATGTACATCTAATGCATGCAATACCCTGCCTAAAAAGAATTATAAGATGTTTTCTGTGCTTGTATTTTTCTCTTCACAAACCTATTGCGCATTCAGCTCCTGTCAATGAGTTCAATGCCTAGCCTCACTCTAACCACTTCCGAGATTTTCCCATCTCTACTAATTCCTAACAAAATATCTTGTGTTTATATCATGCAAGGTGGTCACAATGATTCTTTCTTCCCAAGTAATAACCACATGACGATGATACGTGTTGCATACCTAGTTACAGCCAAATATTATAGACCCCTGCATCCAAACAAATCTATGATTTTCACACTAAATTACAGTCACCAGACTGCCTCCAATGAATTGTGGGTTTTTCTTCCCCCTGTTGGTCACTGATAAGAAATGTCATATGCACGTGTCATGGCTTTCTGCCCTCCCAAGTACTAGTAGTCACAAGAAGATGGCATGTATGTTTCACAGTCATTTACACCCACTGAATGCATTCATCTGCTTGAATCCAACCTGTTCTGGCATGTTTTCTTCCTTACTTGTCACTGATAAAGAATATCATGTGTATGTGTCATATAAGGTGGTAACTGGAATTTGGCCCTCCCTATTAGGAGAAGACACAAAACTTTGGCATGTGTGTTGTACCTTCAGTCACAGCCATGCATGCGGACGCGCACACACACACACCCACCTGTGGGAAGAAAGGAAAGAAAACACCTGCACCAAAGAGCTGTTTAAAACATTGTTTATTTCAAATATATATGCAACACACCATTGGAGTGCACTCCCCCCTACCTTAAAGGCAGAGGAATCCTACTGGCCCTTCTGCAAGGCCCTACAAACGTGGCTCTTTGTCTATGCCTAAAGGACACTGTGAGATGATCTAACACCTGCCCCAAAATGTCTTTATCTGTGGGGACAATCTTCTTGCCTCTGGTCTGTAAGCTTCATGTGTAACTACTTTCAATAACAGCACCCTGATGCCCACGCTAAGGTGTTTTACAAATGCAAAAATAAAACATAAATACATGTTTTTACTACACTTACCTATGGCTGTTCTATACATTTTGTGCATATAGAATGTTAGGCAAAAAGGGACAATGGAGAGGTCTATCAATCCAGGGTGTCTGTAGAAAGTGAGGCAGAAGAAGAACGTAAAGATGCTATGAATGCCTGCCCCCGAGTTTATCCTTGAGGCCCCTTTGAGGGTAGGGTGGGCGGGCTGTGTAGAGGCTGCTAGTGAGGGTTACACTTTTGCTACAGTGGCTTGGAGTGTCTGATAAATGTTATTTAAAAAATAGAGTTCCCCTATTGGGGCAAATAATCCTGTTGCTCTGGATTGATTATTAAGGTATGGATTCCATGTATACCCTCAGGATGTAGACAATCTCCTATTATGCATGCATGATGCACAATGCAAACTCCATAGTATGTTCTTTTCTCCACAGCTGCTCTAGGGGTGAGGAGTGGCATGACATGGTCTGTCCCTGGTCTAGTGGCAAAGGCTGGCAAGTGTGCCAGGAATTCAGACCTGGGCTACACAGGCGTCACTGCTGAGATGGCAGGGCCCTAGGGGCCCAAGGGAATGACAGCGTAGTGAAACCATATTTTGTTAGGAAAATGTCATCCACATCTGACCACCGAGTCAAAGTTATTAGCAACATAATTTTTGCATTGCCTATGGCTCATGTCACCTACCTTAACTATAGGGTGGCAAACATATATGCTTTAAAGCAAAGTTGTATATGTATTTTATGTTATGTTATGTTACATGAATTTATTAAGCACACATACGCCCGAAGGCACTTTGGCGCTAGAAGCAGAGGTACAGAGTTTCATATAAGGAGTTTAAAATAACATGGTTTTCAATGACCGCCGAAATCTAAGATGATCAGCCGTAGCACGGAGAGAGAAAGGCAGAGTGTTTCAAGCCTTAGCAGCCGCCACGGAAAAGGCACGACCACCCATACGAGACAGTGTAATACAGGGAACCCTCAATTGAAGAGCAGACTGAGAATGAAAAAAGCAGACAGGGACATAACACAGAAACTTAGCCTGTAGGTATTCTGCTCCCAATCCATAAAAGGCACGATGGACGATGCTCATGGATTTGAAAAGACTACGTTTCTCCACCAGCAGCCAATGAAGTTGTTTCAATAGAGGGGACATATGAGCACCAAACAGAGGATGACGCATAGCTCTGAAGAAGCTTTCTAAGAAGTTGAAGCCAATTGATAAGAAAAAGAGGCTGTGTCAGGTAGAGTGAGTTGCAATAGTCAACAGCACTCAGAACCACTGCCGCCACCACCGGGGCCTGAGATTTAACTGAAATAAACAGAAGAACTTTCCGCAAAGTACGGAGCTTGAAGTGACCGATCTTACATACAGCTGCCACCTGTTCGTCCATTGAGAGAGAAGAGGTGATTTTTACCCCCGAATTTCTCACAGAGGGTGACGGCAGATGAAAGGGGCCAACAGAAGGAGGCCAGAAATCCGTAGTCCAAAATAGGAGAGGAGAGGTGGTACCAACGACCAAAACCTCAGTCTTATTACCATTTAACTTTAACCAATTGGTCGCCATCCAAAAGCCCAACTCCTCCAGACACCTCCTAAGCCAAGCAGCTGTGTCGGATCTAGTGAGATCCAGACGCACACAAATGTGTGTATCATAGGCATAGGAATAGTATTGAAACCCATGAGACATAATTAAATGCAGAAGAAATCTAATATAAATATTGAACATTATGGGGGTGAGAGTGGATCCCTGGGGGACTCCACAAGAAAGCAGTACAGGTTTTGACCGAAAAGGAGGAAGACTGCAAACAATCGGCCAAAAAAGCCGTAAACCATTCTAGAATTTGGCCGGGGAGACCCACCACAGAGAGACGGGAGATCAGGGTGAGATGGTGAACCATGTCAAAAGCACCCGAAAGGTCTAAGTAAAAGGACTGCTCCGACACCCCCCTGATCCACCAAGCGGGCAAGGTCGTCTAGCACAGAGTTCAGGACTGATTCCGTGCCTCTCCCTGGTCGGAACCCAGATTGGAAGGAATCAAAGAATACAGAGGATTTCAAGAAGGATGAAAGCAGAGAGGCTACCAGCTCCTCCAGCACTTTCATCAAGAACGGCAGGAGGGAATTTGGCAGAAAATTGGCAGGCTCCTCTGGGTCCAAAGAAGTTTTTATCAACAGGGGGGTCACCAGGGCGTGCTTTAAGGTAAGAGGAATAACCCCCTCAATAAACGAGACGTTAACTGCCATCGTGATTTCTGAAATCATGTCCTCCATGATCTCTTTCAGGAGGGCCAGAGGAATAGCATCCGCTGGGGCGGCTGATTTAAGATGAGAGATAGCCACAAGTATATCTGAGTCAGAAAAAATGGGAAAAGTGGACAAGGTCGAATTGGCAGGAGGCAACACCTCAGGCGTCACATCAGCACCCAAATGGCTGGCCTCACTGGCGATATTATCACAAATATTTGTGATTTTTGTGTTGCAACATCATCAACAACTTTATTCAGATAATAGCATACAATATTATCCATTAAAGCACAAAGATAAAGCACAAAGATAAAAAAAACTGTACAAATATGTATACATCATTATACACAAATTTAACAAATAGACAAAGTAAGCAATTATCCAAAAAAGGCAGCAATGCAAAATGTTAGAATGTTCAAATTAAAGACATGTTCATAATATTTTCACCGTTTTAGGGCAGGCTGTAAAAAAGAAAGCAAAAAGAAAGCAAAATCCATGCCACCAAAGGGGTGTCAACTGACAGTAAATAGAGGAAAGCTGATCTACATTGAGTACAATAAAGGTTCTGTAGTAAAGGAATTTAAGTGGTCTTCAGAATATTCATATAAACTGGGCAAAAAATGTGAATGTGCATCAGGACATCAGGGCAATCAGTCCAAACTCAACATTATTTCCTGATGTGCCACACCATTTGGCAATAACCGATTTTCAAATTATGTAAATTGAATCTTGTTCTTGTGATCAAGAAACACAACAGATAATTGGCTAAACTATTGTGCGCTGAGTTCAGGTGGGTATGATTAGGGGGCAATATGAGTTCATTGGATTCTCTCTGTGATACCCAAAAGTCAAAAAAAGTTTTTTCTCACAGCCACAAAAAGCATTCTCCTTAGCTTACTGGTATCCTGAAAGCAACATTCAAAAGAAATCTGGCCCAACTGCTTATGAATATATTTCAGTCATGGGATATGCAAGTTGGTACACATCACAGGTCTTAAGTTAATGTAGCTCTTTGGTCAGTCCAAACTCTTGTCCACAGTCTAATGAGTTAAAAACTCAGCTCCCCTTTGAAGAAGAGGAGATCAAGTTCTCTTTGAAAAAGTGAACTGCACAGTTTGGAGCAGCAGCCAGTAAGCCCTGTTTTTTTTCTAGAAGATGTTTTCCTGATTTTGTAAGGCCTAAGAATGATATATAGCCTACAAACCTGCCTGGCATGGCCTTAGCCTTTACAGAATAAACCTTGAGCATATTAAGTGGATATACTTTGTACATGTTTGCAAATCAAAAGATGCCCCCAACAGCCTTAGTTGTTCTTGCTGCCTGCTTTTTCATATGGCTAATGCCATTAAATCTAGATGAAAAAAACACCCAAACAGTCAAAAGCAATCTGTGATATTTAGTGGCAAATCATTAACAAGGGGTGCAGGCAACATATGCTGTCTTTTGTTAGCAGAACATATCATAACAGTTAATTTAGCTACATTTACTGTAAGGTCACGATCTTGCATAAATTATTATGAGCTAATTAGGTGCTGCAAAGAATTAGAAGTCCTTGCGATTAGGACTGTATCATCTGTATACTTGAGGACTGCTATTCTCTTGAATCCAAATCAGGGAAACATCTACCTCAGCCTGTAATAGATCATCTTGCAACCCTTTAATTTAGAAAGAAAATAAAAAAGAGCTTGTGCACAATAAGAGCAATGCTGATAATAAACACAATGACAAGGGAGGTGGTGGTACCCAGACATGTTCATTTATGGTATTACTGTGCTCATGGTAGTGCCTCAGATTGCTAAGCAATGTTGGCGAGTGCCCACAGATTTCATCTTTTGTCCAGTTGTGTCGCCTGAGGTGGTGGCAGGAACAATATTGTTGCTGGAATTACAGGGATTGTTGGTCTCTGACAAGAGATTTGTCGTGCTTGGAATAGACAAGGACATAGTGCTCTGTAGAGATCCAACAGTACAGTTAAAGGAAGTGTCAGATGATGAGCTGTTTGAGAACAATGACAAACATGGGGAGTTAATATTAGAGATTTGTATCCCCTGCGACTTAATGGTACAGTACCGAAGAGTGCAGCTCCCCCTGATGGCAGTACTAACTCCAACTCCATTTCTTGATGAAGACTTACAATACGCGTCCACGCATTTGTGGACTACAAATCCACACAATGTGGGACAACTGAAAGATGTTACCCCTGTGTGTATAAAATTGAATCCAGGTGCGCTGCTACCCAGGGTAAAACAATATCCGTTATCAAGGAAGCAGGGGACAGTATCAGAAATACAATACAGGCCCTACTGGACCAGGAGATAATCGTGCCATCCACGTCTCTGTGTAACACAGCGATATACAATGTCAAGAAATCGACAGGGCGCAATGGCAGAATGATTCAGGACTTATGCCCCCTCAATGATGTGGTAAAGAAAGAATTTCTGGTCATTCATAATACTGCAACAGTTCTATGCAGTATCCCCAAAGAAGCCACATACTTCACTGTATTGGACTTGAAGAATGCATTCTTCTCGATTCGTCTCCATCCTGAGTCAAGGTACCTCATGGAATTTATACAGGGCCAAATGAGTTTCGAACACACTAGGTTACCTCAGGAGTACTGCGAGAGTACGATCATCTTTAACAGAATATGGCATGCTAATGTAGGGAACATTTAGGTGCCCAGCACGATTATCCAGTATCTGACCGATCTGCTAGTGTATAGTTGCAGTGAGCAGCACCCCCAAAAGGATTCCATTAGACTCCTACAATTGTTGGCCCATAAGGGGTACAAGGTCGACAAGGCTAAGTTGCAATACTGCCAACAAGACGTGCTCTAACTGGAACAGTTCATATCAGTGAATGGTAAAAGAATATTACCAGATACGGCAGTGTCAGTACGTGCCACCCCCAGACCCGCCTCAGTTAAAGAAATGCAGATATTTGTGTGGCTGTGCAACTACTGCAGGGCATGGATCTTAGATTATGTGGCATATGGAAGACCACTTCTGCAGGCCCTCAAGGAAGCACAAAAAACAAAGGATCATCAGCTACAGTTGACTGCAGATATGATCAAACAGGTTGAAGAATTAAAAGAAGTTATCAGTTCAGCACTTGTACTGGCCACCCCCTACTGCACACAGGAATTTTACTTGTTCTCACATTTAGATGTCCAGCTCATGACTGCAGTACTGACAGAGAAGAGCACTATGGGCAGTTTGCGTGTAAACAAACATTAGCAGTTCTATCATTGCAATGGGGTTCTCAGTTACACAGGATGTGGAACACTCTCTATTTGCCATCCTGTAGAGGTCAAAATCCACCCTGACTATGCAGAGGTCTTCTGCGTATGAGATTATTATTTCAAAGCCCCACATTCCTGTAGTTAGATGCAAAACAGTGAGTACAGCCACCTTCCTAACAGATATGGCCACTGCCGAAGATCTAATGGTACACAATTGCGTCACATAAGAGGGGGAGGAGATGACATCCCCAAAGCGAAAGATTGTGAATTGATGGAGGGCGGGGTACTGTTCATTGATGGGTCATCCACAATTGACTAAGAGAGTGGACAGAGACATATAGTGGGGCAGCAGTGGTACGACTTGAAGAAGGTGAGTATGAGACAGTAGTTATGAAAAGATTGCCCATGAATTATTCTGCACAGGCGGCAGAATGTATAGAGTTCATCGAAGCATTGAGAGCATCCCAAAGGTGACATGGCACAATATATTCAGACTCTGCGTATGTCACAACAACTGGGCATGCTGGTCTACCCCACTGGAAGAGGTGGGGGGTTTTGGAGAGCAGACGCAGCATGCAGCCCTGCTAGATCAATGGGGAATGCAGCCGCCAAAATGGAAGCGTATCTGCCAAATAAAATGCCTGCTGAGTACATCTTGAGCACCCCACCAGCAAGTGAACATCCAGTTCCTTATACAGCATTGCCTATCTACCAGATAATTGAATTACAGGGAAGGGCACCAGAAAAGGAGAAAGACTTGTGGCTACGACAGGGATGCAAGCAATCCCCATCAGATCTATTGTGGAGACAAGAGAGCTGCGGGAAAACAGTAATGCACCCGGAGCTGCAAGCAGTAGCATTCAAACAGTTACACTACCCATCCCAAAGTTAGAAGAAGCACATCGCAGCAGATATACAGGAGGACTGGTTCATACCAAACATTCAGGAGAACATTATAGAAATGGTTGTACATTGCACCACATGTCAAAGTTTCAGTACAGGGATGACACTATTGACATCACGGGGCACATTGCCCCACCCTACTGGGCCGTTCCATGAATTGCACATAGATTATGCCAACATGGGTGAGCGTTGCAATGGCTCTAAGCACCTCATAGTAGTGGTTTACCCTTTCTAAAGGTGGGTGGAAGCAGTGCCAAATGTGCTGCTAGATTCTTGGTACATGAAGTTTTCCCTCAAATGGGTGTGTGTAAGGTTTTAATGTTAGACAATGGCACACATTGTTTCAATGCACTGTTCCAGCATGTCACAGCACTACTTGCCATTAGTCACCGGAAATGTTCAATTTACCACCCACAGGCCAACCGCATTGTGGAGAGGATCAATGGGCTCCTCAAAAGCAAACTGTCCAAACTATGTCCCATGTTAAAAAAGAACTGGGTGTACGGCTTGCTCCTAGCCCTCTTCAGTCTACGCACAGAGCCTAGCAAAGACCACCATTTGTCACCTCACATGATAGTCACTGGTCTGCATATGCACACTCCCATATCTCCTGTAAGAAGAGCTTCAGACGCACATAGGGAAGTAGTGGTGTTAGGTGACGAGTTCAAATGTTATTTGACCACAGTAACGTGGGAAATTAAATGTGTCTCCCGACAGATTGTATCTACCAGAATTGAGACAGCAGACACACTGGATGTAGCAACTATGACGGCAACAGATCCTGAGTGCATGAACACACAACCGGTGCTGCCTGGTGAGTTTGTGCACATTCATAACTTTGTGTATAGGAGGAACATCCCCCAGTCCCACAGGCCCTACGAGGTGGAGTTTTGCACTCCCCTCAATGTGAAAGTAAAGGGCTGTAATGCTCACCTGGTTCCCACAGAGGCGCGGCGTAGAAGGCGCAGAACTCTGAAGATGGACAGGGAGGGCCCCTCTATTCTGGCTTCCCTGGCTCGTTGGATACCCTCCTGTGCGTGAAAAGGGAGTATTACCAACTGTGGAACAATGCTCAAGCCTCCCACTCCCTTCCAACCCTCCACGATACCTCCTCCACGATTCCCCGTGAAGCCTCACCTTAGGGTTTGGAAGGATGAGCTCTCCATCCTGCTTCTGATGCAGGGGCGCGTTGAAACCCAGTTACTTCACTGGATTGAGGATTGATGGGAGTTCAGGTAAGCTTGACTGTTCAGGTAAGGCGCTGTAAAAGTTCTGTTCAAAAGTTCAAGCTTAATAATAATGTTCGTTGTCTAATTGCAGCAAGCGCTAATGCTTATGTCTTTTTCCCCTTAGGGGCCGGGGTTCGGAGTGCCGGAGATATGGCGCCGACCTGAAGTGAAACAGTTCTGGATGAGCGCTCAGGTAATGTCTTTGCATTCGCTCATTCAATGTCTTTGTCTTTTTTCCCCATAGGGGCCGGGGTCCGGAGATGCCAGGAAGCGGCAGGACCCGAAATGCAGTGGGAATAATCCAACAGGTAAGACTTAAAAGGAAACTGAGCTTTTCTTATTCCTTTTCTCCCTCTCACCTTTGTTCTTGTCTTTTTTCCTCTAGGCGCCGGTGCGTAGCTGAATCCGGAAGATCGCTGCTGAAGATAGAAGCGCCTTGCCAAGGTGAGTAAAATGCAGCGCTGCAGCGATCGAAACGAAATGCCTTTAAAATGATGTCTTCCTTTTCAGGGCCGTTGGAGAAATGACTCCGAGATGCAGATTTAGCAGGTAAGGGCTTTTCTTCTCCTATTCTCTTCCTTTCTCCCCTTGCAGGTGTCCCAGGGTGCTGGCAGGCGTGGCTGAAGTCAGGATGCAGGAGCTGACACGGTGAGCGTCCAGCTGCTAGGTGCAGAACAACGCGAAGCACGTGTGGCTGTTCGGGTGGGGTTTAAATAGCCTTGGAAGAAGTTCCTGGTATGTATCCTTCCACCAATCAGGTATGTATCCTTCCCCGACCACACCGGGTGGTGAAGTAGTCCTACAGGTAAAGTAGTCCCATTCAGGCCTCAAGAAGGCCTGGATGAAGCAGCAAGGTCTGCATCAGGTAAGTGTGCACCCAAGCACTTAAACACATATCCTCTTCTATGAGCCTGGCGCCTAAGGCGCCAGGACTGGGGTCCGCTATGAGCCTGGCGCCTAAGGCGCCAGGACTGAGTCCAAAGGGCCCCAACTTGGGCCCGCTGAGACTTCCCTGGGGAAAATGATGTCTGCCTCTGGGGTTGCTGGGCCCGGACTGGCTCCTTAGAGGTAGGCATCATGACAGTACCCCCCTCAAGGCCCCTCCCAAGGTCTTTTCCTCCGGGGGTTTTGGTTTGTGCGGGAATCTTCGATGGAATCTTTGAATTAATCATGGTGCGTGAACATAGTTACTGGGTTCCCAAGATCTTTCCTGAGGTCCATATCCTTTCCAATCAACAAGATAGAAGAGTTTCGACTTAACTATCTTGGAATCTAAAATGTCTTTCACTTCGAATTCTAATTCTCCATCAATTTGGACAGGGCCTGGGGGCTCAGACAGTCTGGTTCCAGGTTGTACTGGTTTTAGAAGAGATGCGTGAAAAACGGGATGAATCCGCATGTTGGATGGTAAATCGAGTTTAAAGGCCACTGGGTTGATAATAGCTTTGATGGGGTAAGGCCCAATGAATCTGGGATTAAAAGTTCGCTGACCCTTGAGGGGTAGATGTTTAGTTGCTAGCCATACCTGATCTCCTACTTGGTAAGGAGGAGTTTTACTTCGGTGCAAATCAGCGTTTTCTTTATACTTTTTCTTGGCTTGCTGTAAGTGGGTTGTAGCTTCTATGAAGGCTTGGATTATTGTGGAATGTAGGTGATTTACTGCAGGCATCTCCAGGGTCAGAGGTGGATCTAGGTCAGAGGTCTGAGGATGGTGACCATACAGGGTATAAAAAGGAGTCTGTCCGGTTCCAGAATGCACTGAATTGTTGTATGCATATTCTGCAATCCAAAGGATGTCTTTCCAATTTAACTCGGATTGGTGTAACATGCACCGCAGATATTGCTCGAGAGTCTGATTGGTTCTCTCGGTTTGTCCGTCGGTCTGGGGGTGGTGGCTGGTGGATAACCGCACGTCTATTTGTGCTAGTTGGCAACATTTCTTCCAAAAGTGGGAGATAAATTGACTTCCACGGTCTGAGACTAATATGGAAGGGAAACCATGTAACCGCACTATATTTTCCATAAATTCCTTGGCCAAGGTGGAAGATGACGGCAATCCTTTTAAAGGGATAAAATGGGCCATTTTGGAGAATAGATCCACTATTACGAGAATCGTGTTGTAACCACCACAAGGAGGCAGGTCAGTTATAAAGTCCATTGACAAGGTATGCCAAGGTGCTGGTGGAATGTCCAAAGGTTGAAGTAGGCCGGCTGGCCTTTTCTTTTGACTCTTATTTTGGGCACCGATTCCGCAAGACAACACAAATGACTTTATGTCTTTTCTCCAAGAAGGCCACCAGAAGTGGCGTTTGATCTTTTCTTCTGTTTTCGCGATACCGGGGTGTCCTTCCATTAATGATTCATGATGACGGGTAATGACAAGTTCCTGCAATTCTTTACTTGGCAGAAATAACCGCTCTTGGAAGTAGGGTAAATCATCCTTAACGGTGTAGTGAGGACCCTTTTGACTCCATTCCGGTAAGTCAGAAGAGTCAAAAAGTTGTTTTACTTGAGCTTGGATGTCCTCAATGGTTTGCAATGAAGTCAAGCCCAGAATTCTTTGTTCCGGTATGATTGGCACAGGTTCTAAACCCGAATTGGGTTCTTCCATGCCTATCCGGGATAAGGCATCTCCCTTACCATTCTTGCAGCCAGGGCGATAGGTAATTACAAAATCAAATTCCGCAAAGAATAAAGCCCATCGGAGTTGTCGCGAAGATTGAGCTTTGACCGTCTTTAAATACTGCAAATTTCTGTTGTCCGTAATTACGGTGATGGTGTGATTTGCACCGAGAAGATAGTGACGCCAAGCCTTGAAAGCTGATTTAATAGCCAGTAGTTCTTTGTCGGTAATTGCGTAATTGAGTTCAGGTGGAGAGAATTTTCTGGACCAAAAGGCTACGGGGTGTAGTTGGTTAGTTTCTGGGTCTCTTTGCGACAGGACAGCTCCCATGGCCGAACTGGATGCATCGGTTTCCACGATGTAAGGGAGATCTGGGCGCGGGTGCTTCAATACAGGTGCAGAGGTGAATTTGGTTTTCAGGTCCTGAAAGGCTTGTTCAGCCTCAATAGTCCATTCAAAGCGTTTATTTTTTATTAGGAGAGCTGTGATGGGTTGAACAGTTCGAGAAAATTCCGGGATGAACCTTCGATAAAAATTGGCAAAGCCAAGCATGCTTTGCACTCCCTTCACAGAGCTAGGAGATGGCCATTTGAGAATGGCGTCCCATTTCCGCGAGTCCATTCGGATTCCTTGTGGTGTCAGGATGAATCCGAGAAACTACACTTCTGTGGTATGAAAAACGCATTTTTCGAGCTTGGCAAATAATTTGTGCTGGCGCAATTTCTCAAGAACTGCCCTAACATGGTTTCTGTGATCAGATTCTGAGGAGGAATACACCAGGATGTCGTCAATATAAACGATGACACAAACATCGATAAGTTCCCGAAGAACATCATTCATGAAGTACTGAAAGGCGGCAGGTGCGTTGCACAAACCGAAGGGCATTACTTGATATTCGAAGAGCCCAAATTTGGTGCGGAATGCAGTCTTCCACTCGTCGCCCTCTTTTATACGTACCAGGTGGTAAGCTCCTCGGAGATCTAGCTTGGTGTACACACGAGCATCTTTTACTTGGTCGATAAGCTCAGGTATCAGGGGCAAAGGGTAACGATTCTTAATCGTTATCTGATTTAGGGCACGGTAGTCAATACAGGCCCAAGGTCTCCTTCCTTTTTTGGTACGAAGAACAAAGCGGAAGAGACTGGTGACTTTGATGAGCGAATGAAGCCATTGGCCAGGTATTGATCCAAATACTGGCGCAAATGCAGGTTCTCAGGTTCAGTAAGAGCATAAATCCTACTACAGGGTATTTGTGCATTGGGTACCAAATCGATTTGGCAATCGTAAGATCGATGGGGTGGTAAGGTGTTAGCCTGCTCTTTCTGAAAAACGTCTTGGAATTCTTGGTATTCAGATGGTAGCTGTACAGGGGTGGAAGATACAGAGGCTAGACCCATAGCTGGATTCCTTGGGTAACAGGTTGGTTCACAATCAGGAAAAGTTATCATCTTTGCTCGCCAGTCTATTCTCGGATTAGGTGTTTCTAACCAAGGGATTCCAAGAAGTACTTGAAATTGTGGGGCCTTGATCACATCAAACACGATTGCTTCCCGATGTCCGTCCTGACCCACCAGAGTGATTTCAACTGTGGAATGCGTTACAGGCCCTGAGGCTATTTCGGTTCCATCAACTGTAGTAATTACATCTTGGGTTACTTTCGGGCGGAGAGGAAGCTTAATCCTGGAAGCCAATTCACGGTCTATGTAATTTCCAATAGCTCCACTGTCAATGTATGCTTTTATAGCATGCAACTGCTGAGGCTGTTTTGGGTTCACAAGCACCATTGGCATGACAAAATGCGAGGTCAAAGAGTTTGTTTTCAAGCTCGGCAAGCGGACCCCTACGCTTGTCGGGCTAGGTCGTTTCCCGAACCAGGTGTCAATAACTCGTTATCAGTGGCTCCAACCACCTTCTTGGGTGGATTAACTGGACAACTTTGAAGAAAGTGCCCGGAAGTTCCGCAATACAGACAAAGTTGCATTTGTGGCCTTCTCTCTCGTTCCTTCTGCGTTAATGGTCCTTTAACACTGCCAATTTGCATAGGTTCGGAAACGTCAGTACTCTTGGAGTTAACGTGGGTCTTGATAGGTACTCTGGTTTCATACTTGAGCCGATCTGCTTTTCTATTTTGAAGTCTGTGATCAAGTTGAACCACTAAGTCTATGTAGTCTGCGCAGGCCTGGGGTGGATCTACTATCTGAGCTATAACATCTTTAAGCTCTCCGCGCAGGCCTCGATGAAACAATGTGATCCTTTTATTTTCAGGCCATCCGGTTTCCACAACTAGTCTATTAAAGGTGGCGATATAGGACAAAAGATCCTGATTACCTTGTCGTTAGGATAGCAGTTCGTTGTCAAGGGCCTGTCCCTGCGAGTGTCGAGCGAACAATCTTTCCATGCTGGCCTGGAAGCCCTGGAAATCCCGGAGAATGGGATCATCCTGATTTACCAATGGAATAGACCAATCGGCAGCACAGCCACTGAGGTAAGATAGTACAAAGGCTACTTTGGTCTGGTCGTTGGGGAAGGCCCCGGGCCTGCATAAAAAGTGTAAACGGCATTGGTTCATAAAAACGGCATATTTCTTGGGATCCCCCGCAAAACGTTCCAGCGGGGCCAAAGGCATGTGTCCAGGTAGATTGATTTGTACCGGGTTATTCGAACCCATTGTTGTAGAAATATCCCCGGAAACAGGTAAAGGAGTGTGCTCTGCCTGGCCCTGCAATAACCTTTTGGCCAGATCATCAGTTCTTTCCTTGGATAGGATTAGTTCCCTTCTGAGAGCATTAGTCTCCTGGCGGGCTGAGTGCACTTCTGCCCGTAATTCCCCTACAAGATGGGCCAGCTGATCTGTCTCGGAAGTCTCCATAGCGCCCATGTGGGAAATTGTGGTAAGGCTTCGCGTTCTTTAACGCTCACCTGGTTCCCACGGAGGCGCGGCGTAGAAGGCGCAGAACTCTGAAGATGGACAGGGAGGGCCCCTCTATTCTGGCTTCCCTGGCTCGTTGGATACCCTCCTGTGCGTGAAAAGGGAGTATCACCAACTGTGGAACAATGCTCAAGCCTCCCACTCCCTTCCAACCCTCCACGATACCTCCTCCATGATTCCCCGTGAAGCCTCACCTTAGGGTTTGGAAGGATGAGCTCTCCATCCTGCTTCTGATGCAGGGGCGCGTAGAAACCCAGTTACTTCACTGGATTGAGGATTGATGCGAGTTCAGGTAAGCTTGACTGTTCAGGTAAGGCGCTGTAAAAGTTCTGTTCAAAAGTTCAAGCTTAATAATAATGTTCGTTGTCTAATTGCAGCAAGCGCTAATGCTTATGTCTTTTCCCCTTAGGGGCCGGGGTTCGGAGTGCCGGAGATATGGCGCCGACCCGAAGTGAAACAGTTCTGGATGAGCGCTCAGGTAATGTCTTTGCATTCGCTCATTCAATGTCTTTGTCTTTTTTCCCCATAGGGGCCGGGGTCCGGAGATGCCAGGAAGCGGCAGGACCCGAAATGCAGTGGGAATAATCCAACAGGTAAGACTTAAAAGGAAACTGAGCTTTCCTTATTCCTTTTCTCCCTCTCACCTTTGTTCTTGTCTTTTTTCCTCTAGGCCCTGGTGCGTAGCTGAATCCGGAAGAACGCTGCTGAAGATGGAAGCGCCTTGCCAAGGTGAGTAAAATGCAGTGCTGCAGCGATCGAAACGAAATGCCTTTAAAATGATGTCTTCCTTTTCAGGGCCGTTGGAGAAATGACTCCGGGATGCAGATTTAGCAGGTAAGGGCTTTTCTTCGCCTATTCTCTTCCTTTCTCCCCTTGCAGGTGTCCCAGGGTGCTGGCAGGCGTGGCTGAAGTCAGGATGCAGGAGCTGACACGGTGAGCGTCCAGCTGCTAGGTGCAGAACAACGCGAAGCACGTGTGGCTGTTCGGGTGGGGTTTAAATAGCCTTGGAAGAAGTTCCTGGTATGTATCCTTCCACCAATCAGGTATGTATCCTTCCCCGACCGCACCCGGGTGGTGAAGTAGTCCTACAGGTAAAGTAGTCCCATTCAGGCCTCAAGAGGGCCTGGATGAAGCAGCAAGGTCTGCATCAGGTAAGTGTGCACCCAAGCACTTAAACACATATCCTCTTGTATGAGCCTGGCGCCTAAGGCGCCAGGACTGGGGTCCGCTATGAGCCTGGCGCCTAAGGCGCCAGGACTGAGTCCAAAGGGCCCCAACTTGGGCTCGCTGAGACTTCCCTGGGGAAAATGATGTCTGCCTCTGGGGTTGCTGGGCCCGGCCTGGCTCCTTAGAGGTAGGCATCATGACAAGGGCTTGCAATATTGGGTCCACCTCGCCGACGTCCGCAGGTCACCTCCAGACTGCTCATCAGCACTTCAATTATCTTAAAGGAGTGGCAGTAGCACCTACGCCCTATCTACCTCACCGGCCTGTCCAGGCACAATATGTGTACAGTGTCACACTCCACTAATGGGCTGAAGCTCAGCAGCTAGCTCCGTATTTGTCTTTTTTCGGGAACCCTTTTTCTCTCTTTATCTCTCTCTCTCTCTCTCTCTCTCTCTCTCTCTCTCTCTCTCTCTCTCTCCCTCTCACTCTCTCGGTGTAAAGGAACGTCTTGTACATATCTCCTTTTTCTGTTCCGTGTATTCTGCTTCCATTTCAGGCAAGAAGAAGATGAACCCCACCAATAAAAATAATTGTTTGTTAATTAGGGATCTGAAGTGTAGATGCACAAATGGTAATACACGGCCCTATACGTATTACTGTGGAATGATCGTTATTGCAGGTTTCTGTATGATATTGATGGTATTATTGAGGATTTATTGGGGTGAGTTTGTTATAGGGGGAGGTCATATAAATGGGGGATGGAACTGTATACTTAAATGGGACAGTACATATAAATGTTAATAATATTAGTGGATTTTACATGTATTAGTAGCAACATGAATGTTAACCATAATAATGGAAATACATATAGGAGTATCAATATTGTTGCTAGAAGTATTAGTGATGATTATAGCAAGAACAACACAACAGCAAGCATGCATGCACAATTGGCAATTAAGGTAATAGTGAAGAGTTTGTTTCCAGTAATTCAAGGATTTTTAAAATATAATTCAAAACAATATGATGACATTTTCGATGGCAATGTTAAGGCCGGCACCCCTGAGAGCATGTGTAGAGTAATGAAAAGGGAAGTACGAAAGAGGTTTGATATGTATCAAGGGCTGGGTTTGGATGTGGTTGAGGATATACAGCACCCCGAGTTTACCAACAGTTGGTATACTGACATGAGAGGCGTAGGAAGAAACATTGTGAATGGAAGCTGTCATGTGTGTAAACTCATTCCACACATGTCAGGGTCTCCCAAGGTGTTAGTACCACAAGCAGTCCCAATTATAGATGCACAATGCCTAGTTCATCTTGCACTATGCAGAATAAAAGGAACGTTCCAGGCACAAAGTGTGCAACTGCAAATGGTGGGTCCAGATCTTGTGAAGTGCAATGACAATCCAAAAGACCTGCTCTCTAACCTTGATTCTAATCTCCCCTCTGTCCTTATTTTACTCGAACTCTCTTCTGCCTTTGACACGGTGAACCATGCCATCCTGCTCAATCGTCTCTGTGAAAACCTGGGTATCACCGATCAAGCCCTTGCCTGGCTGACCTCTTTCCTCTCTGATCGACCCTCCCAGGTCCAACTTGGGTCCTTCCTTTCATCTATCTCACTCTCTACCTGTGGTGTTCCCCCGGGTGTCTAACCTCTCTCCCTTGCTGTTCAACCAATACCTGGCACCTCTCGCCCAATGCACTGCCGCTCTCTGCTCCAACTTTCAGTGCTATGCGGATGACACTCAACTCGTTTTCAGGCTCCCCTCTGCCACCTCTTCTCCCATCTCTGACTGTCTGTCTGCTATCCAGGAGTGGTGTGCCACCAACAATCTCTGCCTTAAAGCCAGTAGGACAGAGATTCTCCTCATCGGCACACCTGCACCCTCCTTTCCTGTCACTCTCTGGCCGGCATCCCTTGACCCTCTTCCTGCTCCCACCTGTAAGGCTAAGAACGTCTGGGTCATCTTCGACTCCACGTTCTCATTTTCTCTTCACATCTCTGATGTTTCTAAGAAGCCAAACTAGCAACTGCACCTCCTCAGAGGTATTCTTCCATTCCTCTCCATCCCACAGAAGCTCACTGTTTCTAGAGATGTGGTTCTCTCTAGGCTGCACTACTGCAATAGCTTCTTTCTAAATCTGCCTGCTTTTACTCTCGGCCCCCTGCAACTCATCCAGAAGAGGACTGCAAGACTTGTCCTTGGCCTCAAGCCCAGCGATCGTATCTCTCCAGCAATGAAATCTCTGCATTGGCTCCCAGTGCTGCAAGAATTAAGTTCAACACCCTCTGCATTGTCCACAAGGCCTTCTGGGGCCTGGGTCCAAAAATCGCTCCTCCACCTCCAACTCCCTCAGGGTCAGTCGCTTCTCCAAGCAACAAGTTAGTGGTAGATCTCTTTGAGCGGCAGGGGTCTTGCTTTGGAATAGCCTTCCTGCCTCTCTGAAACTTGACGAGAACCATCTCCGGTTACGGAAAGACACCTCAACACCTTCCTCTTTGCTTCTGCCTTCTCTCTTCCTCTCCCATGTTGATTTCCTATCTGATACTGCAAAGGTCACCTGGCTACCCTCTGATTTTGGGCGCAGGTCCCTGCTTTCTCAGTTGCACGCCCACACTGCCTCCCAGCAACTTTTGCACTTGCGTTTGTATCTGTAACCCTACAGTCCCCCTACCTGCACCATTGGACACCTGCTGTCTGCACTTACCATTGGACATACCCCTATCCCCACCTGAGAGGCTAAGAACCTTGGGGTCATCTTTGACTCCAAACTTTCCTTCTCCGCCCACATCTTGTATGTCTCTAAAAAGTCAAACTTCCTACTGCACCTCCTCAGAGGTACTCTGTCTTTCCTCTCCTTCCCCCATAACCCCACTGTCTCCCAAGCTCTTGTTCTCTCTAGGTTGGACTATTGTAACAGCCTCTTTCTAAATCTACCTGCCTCTACTCTCCGCCCTCTGCAATTAATCCTGAACAGGACTGCAAGACTTGTCCTTGGCCTCAAGCCTGGGATCGTATCTCTCCTGCTCTGAAATCTCTCCTTTGGCTTCCAGTGGATGCAAGGATTAAATTCAAAACCCTCTGCATTGTCCACAAGGCCTTCTGGGGTATGGGTCAAAAATACCTTCAGCTATCCCTCCACAAATAACTCCCCCCTCAAGCTCTTTGCTCCTCTACCTCTAACTCCCTCAGGGTCAGTCGTTTTTCAAAGAAACAAGCTGGGTGAGATCTCTGTCTTTGGATGGGTCCTCCCCCTGGAACAGCCACCCTGCCATTCTAAAACCTGAGGAGAACCATCTCCGGTTCCAGAACCACCTCGAGACCTTCCTCTTTGCTTATGCCTTCACCTGCCCTCTCTCCTGCTGATCTGTTCTCTCTTGGCACCGTGCACCTGACCACCCTCGGTCCTCCGGGCCCAGGTTCCTGCTCACCCTGCCACCCTCCTGCACTGCCTCCGGGCCACCCCTTGTACCCATACAGCCCCCCCTTTTTCTTCCTGCACTTATCTGACCTACCCTGTCTGCTGCCTTAAACCCAGCACTTGCCACTTGCTGGCTGCACTACCACTTTTATTGCTTTTATTATGTATTTATTCATTATTATTTATTCTGTTCTCCATTTGCTCTGCACTTTCCATTTCTTTCCCTTCCTTGCACTTTTCCCCTCACCCTCCCCCATGCACTTGCACATTCTCAATGTCACAGGGCCTAGTCAAATCGTTGTTTTGTTCTCCCCTGTTCCCCTCCCTTGCCTTGTCGCTCTCTGAAACACTTGTGTATGAGCACGATAGAAATAAAATATCAATTCAAAATATCAATTCACCTGCCACCTGATGGCCGCACTTCTTTTTATTGTTTTGATCCCATGTACAGAACTGCCCCCCTCCCCTTTCACCTGTCACTTTTCCCCTCCGCCGCCCCTGCATTTGCGCAATCTCAAAGTCACTTGGCCTAATAAGATCGTTGTTTCTGTCCTGCCTCTGTTACCCCTTCCTTGCCTCGTCGCACCTTGAAACACTTGTGTATAAGTGCATTACAAATGCTGTATCACATCATAACATATCAAAAAACATCAAGTGTGTAGAGCCACCCTAATTGATGGTGAATGGGCGTAAATATGTTAATAACAAATGGCAGGACACCACACCACCTTGCCTGACAGAAGGATTGATGTCATATGATAAGAAAGTTATAGTGCGGGTGGAACATTTCTGTACACAAATATTTAGAGATCATATAACAAAGCTGACGTGAATTGCCACAATAGGAAAGCCGGTGCGAGTGCAGAGGGAAGAAGTATATGGCCTTTGTTTCCACAGCAAGGGTGCAGTCTTTGTCGGCTCGAACGAACGTTGAAATAAGACTCTCCTTATTCCAGACATGAAGACTTGAGCGGCAGCTGTTATGGATTACTACTGGGTCCATGGCCAACAAGCTTACTAGCACCTCCCACTATCATGGAGGGGATATTATTCACTCTCTACGCTGCACTCAGCACTACTACTAAGCCCAGAAGAACGGCCCTGACATTGCTTGTGATATGCCCAATTTATTACATTTGCTATCTGACCATGGCCGCTATTGCCGTACTTGTCGCACAGGTACAACCACGATGACCTGCACTCTCTTGGAAGTGCACTCCTACAATGTGTTACCTGCACAATCATTTTGCCACGCACAGTCCTGCAAATCACTTCATGGGAACTGAATATGCACCTACACATATTGCACCTAGCTGTAACTGTGATTCGTGATCCTAAATGAACCTTTAACGCCCGTCTGCACTATGTATCTTAGCCTATATTCTAAATTGTAACTCTTGCATCTAGGTGAACCCTTAGCTTTGAATCCGCATACTTCCATCTGCATACTGCATTTTAGCATATATAGCAAATTTTGAATCTAGGTGAACTACTGACATTGAACTGATACTAGGTGAACTATTAATGTCTGCACATTGCATTTTAGCCTATTCAGTAAATTTTGAATTTAGATGTACGATTGACACTGAACTGATACTAGGTGAACTATTGATGTCTGCACAAGGCATTTTAGCCTATTCAGTAAATTTTGAATCTAGGTGAACCATTGACACTGAACTGATACTAGATGAACTATTGATGTCTGCACATTGCATTTTAGCCTATTCAGTAAATTTTGAATCTAGGTGAACCACTGACACTGAACTGATACTAGGTGAACTAGTGATGTCTGCACATTGCATTTTAGCCTATTCAGTAAATTCTGCATCTAAGTGAACCATTAACACTGAACTGATACTAGGTGAACTATTGATGTCTGTACATTGCATTCTATCCTATTTTTGAATCTAGGAGAGCCCTAATACTGAATCTACATACTCCCGTCTGCTGATCACAAATAATTGTCCCATTTACCAGACTCACAAGACAGTAATACCAAGCATTACCATTGCCTATTATTCCTCTGTTGTGATACTTAGCCCTTATGCAAACGTCCTTCCCTGCATTAAGCATCAGCATGCCCCCTTCAGTGCTCTTTGACATCCACTAGCTCGCCCAATCTGTCTACCACATCACCTAGAGACATGGCTGATGCCATAAATTACCTCCCTTCCATGCCTCGCCCAACGACGGACAGAAACGTACACCTTAATTCGAGACTAGCCAAAATATATGAGCCACTCACTAGGTCGCTAAATATCTCCCCAGAAGCTAGGTTTCCTAGCATACCCTTAGCCCCTTATTGTGGCCCCAAGCTTACAAAAAAAGTTTAACTAAATACAGTAAACCTAAACCTCCACAAACCCCCTTACAACTACACTAACCATTACGAGTCCCCAGATAAAAGGAGCTCTAATAAACTCCAGATCTTTGGTAGCATACGCTATGGAAATTGCTGATCTGATCCTGAAAAATGACCTAGATTTCCTCGCTATTACTGAGACGTGTCTACACCCTGCTGCAGGCCCCATGATCATGCTAGCAGTCCCTAATGGCTTTTCCATCCTAAGACATGATAGACCTAACTCCAGAGGAGGAGTTATTGCCATTATTTACAAATACGGCCTTGACTTGAGACTAGCTACCCAGATTGATATCCAGTCGTGCAAATTACTTTCAGTCAAAGTCTCTTTAACTAATGCTCAAACCTTGAACATCCATCTGATATACCGCCCTCCAGGCCCACCTGGAACCTTCGTGGATGACATTAATTCTATTCTAACCAACAACCTTAAAAGTTCCTCGCAAGTACTACTTGGAGACATGAATATGGGCTTCAATGACCAATCAGACCAGCTTGCCATAACCACAGCTAACACCCTATCAGAACTTGAATTCACCCAAAGAAGTAACACTGCCACCCATAATAAAGGCAGAATACTTGATTGGGTGGTAGACCACAACTGCCAGGCTAACATCTTATCCATCGCACCACCAGCCTGAACGGACCATTGCCTTGTGTCCTTTATGCTCTCCACCAATAGACCTCCACTGACTACGGACATTAGGGCTCCACCTACACTAACCAGAAATAAAAAGAGTATTACTGTGGATAGGCTTATCCCGATACTTCTCCCCACTCTTAATTCACTCCCTGACAACACTGATCCTGAGAGATCGGTTGAAAAATACAATAAAATCATGACCACCTCCTTGGCCAGATCCCCCCTGAGAAACTAATACCAAGTAAGCAGAAAGCTCATCTGAATAAATGGTTTACACCTTTCTTAAAAAATTGAAGACAACAAAAAAGAAATTGCGAGGCTACATGGATAAAACATCCATCTGAAGCCAATAAGCTCAAACTTACTAAACTGTCCTGCCTCTACAAAAAGTAAATATGCCTAGCAAAACGAATATCCTTTGACACACGCATATCTAACGCCAAATCCAACACAAAGGAACTTGTCACCATTCTTAAAGAAATAGAGACTCCAATAACACTACCCGACACATGCACGAAAGACAAAAAATGGTGTGAAGATATCCAAAATGCCTTAGCCAATAAAATAGCCACTTTACAAAATAAAATTTCATGCAAAAGAACTGCCTTAAATGATCCCCCTGCTTCCAATACTACTGGTAAGGCTACCATAGATGAATCTACGCGATTCAACTTTACCAAGGTCTCCATCCTTGAAGTGGAAAGAATTATTCTATCCCTTAAACCTTCAAATTGTCAGGGACACCTATGCCCTGCACAGCTTATCAATGATGCTGCTCGTGACCTATCTCCATTCATCACCAAACTCATTAATGCATCCTTCACTACTGGCATCATTCCTACTAACCTTAAACAATCATGGGTACTCACACTCTTAAAAAAAACGGCCCTCGACCCCTCTACACCAACCAAATATAGATCCATTAATACTGTGCCCTTCCTCTTAAAAATCCTGGATAAGGTAGCGTACATTCAAATTCACCTGGAACAAGAACACTTGCTAGGAGCCAGACAATCAGGTTTCCATCCTCAGCATGGCACAGAAACTGCCCTTATTGATTTGAAGACCCAAATCGATGAGCTCAAAGACAGTGGTAAATCAGCACTACTCCTCCTCCTAGATCTCTCAGTTGCTTTCGATCTAGTCGACCACACTATTCTCTGCAACCATCTAAATACAGCAGCACACTTTTCTGATGAAGCTGTTACCTGGATCAGATCCTTCTTAAACGGTAGAACAATGAGGGTCTTCTCGCCGCTAGCAGCTGCAGACCCTATACCCTATGCCTGCGGTGTGCCCCAGGGTTTATGCGTCTCTCCTACTCTCTACAATATTTTCACTAAGCCCCTTTTCGATGATCTGGATCATCTCGGTATCACCTACAGTAACTATGCAGATGATACCCAGATCCTCCTCCCACTTTCAGGGGATTATGAAAAGGATTTGGCCTTGGTGAACAGAGTGCATATTATCATCCAGGCATGGATGGCGACACATGGTCTATGCCTGAATGATGATAAAACTGAACTCATCACCCTGGGCACCCGTTCAATTTTTAAAAAACTAGGCTCCAAATACTCATCATTGATAATCAATGGCAACATCATAAAAGTAGAACATGAGGTAAAAACATTTGGCTTTTACCTCGACTCAAACCTCTCATTCACTAAACAGGTCAACTCCCTAGCATCGTCCACAGCCTACACGTGCAAATTGATAAGCACTGGCAAGCCATTCCTCTCGGATAGCAGTTGCATTACTTTCGCCGGAGCCCTCATATTGTCACGCCTGGACTAATGTAATGCCCTTTACCTAGGATCGCCCAAAGCCACCATCAAAAGAATCCAAACTTTACACAATAATGCTCGTAGAGCGGCCTTAGGCATATCCAGAAGAGACCACATTTCAGAGACTTGTTGACAGAATAATTGGCTCCCAACCTACGACAAAGTCCTCCTAAAAACTCTATCGCTGACTCACAAATCCCTTAACAGTGCCGCACCTATCTACCTGGCTGAGAGATTTCATAAGCAGATGTCCACGAAACCAGTAAGACTTGTCCAACAGAGATTGACTCTCCATACCAAGGTATAAACGATCCACTATTGGAGGCAACAGTTTCCCGGTGAAATCGGCCAAACTATGGAATACGTTGCCCCCCCAGTCTAAGAATAGACCAAACTTACCATAAGTTTAGATCCAACACCATTACATGGCTGAAATCTAATAACCAGCAATCATAACCACCATCCAGTAACTGATCGGCCTCCGCCCTGGTAACCACCTTATGACCTAATATGCTCTCTGCTATGACAGTATCCTTGAAATTATCCCTGCACCAGACTCTATTTTGTATATACCTTTTTTGGAAATAGCCCACACTTTCTCCTGATGCATACTGTGCCTGTAAATATGCCCTCTTTTTATATACACCTTGGAATTTCTACCTGTATGTAATCTGTATATATCTCTGTGTAACCAAGCTTCGCATATACTTGCAACTGTTGCACCCTGATACTGTTACGCTCACCTGGTATCCACAGGGACGCCACCCAGCTGGGTTGCTCGCTGGTATGCTTCTCAGCTTTGCCCTGATGTGGTCTGCGGGAAAGGTTCTGCCTTGTGGTAGAATTAGGCGTGCTCTCCGTCCACAGGTCTTATTGCTGTTCTTTAGTTTTGTTGCTATCCTGCATGCCTTTCTTTGTTTAAAATTTCTCTTTTTTCTCCCTTAGGTATGCATAACTTCAGCGCGGCGAACTGGCTTGGTTGAGCCCCGATGGTAAATGATGGCACATTAAGAGCGCTATGATGCGGTAAGTAAGCGCTATGCACAGCGCTGCAAAGTCTTGCCTTTGCTAACCTCTGTTTTCCTTCCTTGTAGGTCGCGGTGATCTTCAGCGCAAGTGGAATCTCCGGAGTGGTGCCAGCCGAGAGGCGACCAGCCGGGTAATCCTTTTGAGCAGTTCGTAATTTGTAAATGTCTCTACTGCTTTCTTTAATGTTGCCTCTATCTTCCTTTTTCAGGTCGTTCTGTCCGGGAGGCGTGCAGATTCGAGGAAGCTGTTCTCAGTAGCTGCGAGTGTTTAAAGATGAAGACTGCAGGTAAGATGCTGCTGCTAATGATGTTCCTTTTGTCTCCTTGCAGGTCCTGCTTCTCCGAGGTTCGAGGGAATAGCTGGACACGGTGAGCGTCAAGTTGCAAGCTGCAAAGTAACGCGAAGCGTGTTGTCTTGCTGGGGGCGTGGCTAACCGCCATGTAGGAAGGACGGGTTCGGTGCAGCTCCGCTCGATACGATTATGGATCCGCCACCAACTACCGCTTAAACTCGACTGCAGCCACTTGAAAACAGAATATAGGTCGTGTGAAGGAGTGTTCCGCCTGTTGACGAAGTTTGGGAGCCCCACGACCCTCTGGGGGCCCGCACCATCGAAAAGAAACGGAACGTCGTACGAGGACAGAAAATGGCGGCCATGATGATGCCCAGCCTGACGCTGTAGCGGAGCCCTGTGACCGACCGGGAGGAACCCGCAAGGGGCCAGCCTTTACGGAACTCGATCTGAAGTGGCAGAGATTGCCTAAGCTGAGACTTGTGCTCCTGTGTCCCGAAGAAGAGCAGCGAGGAGACGGAGGGGGGAGCGCCTGATGCGGCCTTAACTACACCCTCACCGGGCCCTGCTGAGCGGCCCACTGGCGTAGCCCGGTGGGCGGCCGACGCACAACCCCCCCCGCGAAGTATCCCCAGCACGGCGCCATCGGACACAGACCGTGTAGTGCCTGCCGAGGCCTGACGGACCACGAAGATAGGACATGACCACTAAAGGCGCCCGAAGCAGACACCGCCAAACTACCATGGAGTCCTTCGCGGCCGCTGGAGCGATCAGACCCGCGGAGGCTTCTGCCCCTGTGGAGGTGCCGGGCGCTGCGAGACCCGAGCCAGCCAACTCCCAACTGCTAGAGGCCATCAGGACACTCCAGAAAACCATGGAGGACACGATTGATGCGGTTGCGATCGACCTGAATTTACTGAGGCAGGATGTGCGCTCTATCACCGGCAGAACGGACGCTCTCGAGATCCAAGTCCGAGACAATACCGATGCCAAAACTCAACTTTTAAAGGATGTAGACATTTTGGCGCAGAAAGTGAAGAACCTAGAGGACAGGGCTGAGGAGGCCGAAGGAAGGGCCCGCAGAAACAATATCAGAATTATCGGCCTGCCCGAGGGCATCGAGGGCAACGACCCTACTAACTACGTCGAGAACCTGCTCATACAGGAAATTGGGGCCGGGAAACTGTCGCAGGGCTTCACTATCGAAAGAGCCCATTGCTCCTTAGCCAGGAGGCCCCCACCGGGGACCCCACCAAGACCCGTGATAGCCAAAGTCCTCAACTATAGGGACAGGGAATCCATTTTGGCCTTCACCAGGATGGGCGGATCCATACAGAGGGACGCCGCAAAGATAGCAATCTACCCTGACTACACCCTGCAGGTTCAAAGGAGCAGGGCCCAGTTCCACCACACCAAGGCGAGACTCAAGGAAGCAGGCCTGCGCTATCTACTCCTCTACCCGGCTAGACTCAAGGTCCTGCGCAACAACAAGGCCCACTTATTTGATAACCCAGCAGAGGCCTGCGAATGGATGGACAGAGAACAGATCCCGGACATCGAACGGAAGCAGCGCGGGCCCTAGCCGCCCGCAACAAAGGAACTTCTTCACTCATTGACTGCAGTCGCCGATCGTACATTCATATGACAATAGACGTGGCGACACTGATGGAACCGGAGCCGCGCCGGTCGTGGCAGACCTCCTGACAACACCTTCGGAGGCAGCCCCTTTCCTATCCCCAGGATACTTTGGGTGAGTTCACCCGCCCGTAGGGCACCGGAAGACCCTGGTCTGATGGGGCAGAAACGGGGATGTCAGAGCAAGGGCAACCTCGCTAGACGTGTTATGTTTGAAGTTGTGTTTTTTGTTAAGTTAGACGTTGTTGTTTGTGGGGGTTTGAACCCCAAGTTGGGATCGCAGTTTGAATTGGACACAAACCGGACCGGGACTAAGCGCAGCGGAATTGCAACCAGGACGACCAAGTTTGTCAAACCCCTCAACCTCACGCTTCCCACAGCCGCACGACCACACACAGACCATGGCTGAGAGGATCAGAGTCATGTCCTGGAACGTCAGGGGGCTAAACAGCTATATCAAACAGCGCCGCATCCACGCCTACATGAAACGCCACAGGGTCGGAATCGCCCTCCTTCAGGAGACCCACTTATGTGGCCCTAAGCTTGCAGCGTTGGCCAAGGTCTGGCGGGGCACTCTAGTGGGCTCCCCCTACTCCACCTACGCCAGAGGCGTCTTGATATGGATCGCCCCCTCTGTCCCAGTCAAGCTGACCCACACCAAAACGGACAATGAAGGTAGGATGGCCCTGGTTCAGGGCACCATAGAGGGGCGGGACGTCCGCCTGATTTGCACCTATGCCCCGAACCATGATGCCACTGTTTTCTTTCGCTCGCTGTACGCTCGGCTGACCCCGAGTAATGAATGCATAACGATATGGGGAGGTGACAACAACTGTACCCTGAACCCTCGTATAGACAGGTCGGATGGTAAACCTGGGGACCCCTCCCCACCCGCCAAGATATTGAACGCCCTCACGCAGCAATATGCCCTGAAAGACCTGTGGAGAGTGCAAAACCCTGAAACCAGAGGCTACTCCTTTTACTCCCCCCCACATAAGGTCCATACCAGGATAGATTGCCTGTTCATTAGCGAAGAGCACGTGGCGGGATTTGAGGACACGCAGTACCTAGCCAGGGTACTTTCAGACCACTCCCCTTTGATGACCTCGTGGGTGACCACGACGCCCAGGCCCCCCATCCCCACGTGGAAATTGAGGAGCGAAGCGCTGTTAGACAAAGCCTTCAGCGAACAAATCAGGGAGGGTTCCACACATTACTGGCAGACCAACATTGATAGCGTCAGATACTTAGGCACAGCCTGGGAAGCCTACAAGGTGGTAACTAGGGGGGAAATGATAGCCGCGGCTGGAGGGGCCCTAAAATCCGTCACGTCCCTGCTAGCGCACGCTGAGACTGAACTCCAAGATCTCGAAGCCACCCCGTCCCCTGATCCCGCCCACCTGCAAAAGATGATTGATCTTAAACAAACATGCCTAACACACTGGGAGACGCTGGGGAAGTTGAGCTATACGAAATTCACGGAGCGGAATCATGCCCTGGGCGATAAACCCGGGAAGCTTCTTGCATGGCTTTATAAACGAGAAACCCCCAAATACCCCATTTGCTCCATTCGTAATACAGACGGCCTGACCCTCCACACGCAAGTGGGTATCAACGCAGTGTTCAAACAATATTACCAAACCCTTTACTCCGATCCAGCCCCGCCCCCTGACCACGCGATCGAAGACGCCCTAGACGCCATCTGGCTCCCACGCCTGGAGGACCACTTGGCAGATCCCCTCGGAGCCCCCGTCACCCCCGACGAGGTCACAGCCACCATTAGGTCATTGCCCTCGGGTAAAACGCCGGGACCGGACGGTCTCCCGAGCGAATTTTATAAGGCCTATGAGGACATACTGGCCCCCCTGTTGTCCAAAGTATATAACGAGGCGTATGACATAGGCCACCTCCCCGACACCATGACTGAAGCCACCATCATCCCCTTACTTAAGCCCGACAAGGACAGCTCTGACTGCGGCTCATACCGCCCACTATCCATGTTGAACGTAGACAACAAAATTCTCACCGCATTACTGGCCAGAAGGCTTCGTGCAGCCGTCCCGTACCTCATACACCAGGATCAGACGGGCTACATGCAGGGTCGCTCCATGTCCGAGAACCTGAGAAGGCTGCACCACGTGATACACAGCACAAACGGCATGCCCGGTAAATATGCAGTTGTGTCCCTCGACGCCTCTAAGGCCTTTGATTCGGTCCGATGGACATGGCTTTATGCCACCTTAGCAAAGATGGGGATCGGAACGGCTTTCTTGAACTGGGTCAAACTCATTTACACCAACCCCACCGCCAGAGTGCGTACCAACAACACCTTTTCTGAAAAATGGAGCCTGGCCAGGGGCACTCGGCAAGGGTGCCCCCTATCCCCTCTACTTTACATCTTAGCGATTGAACCAGTGGCAGCATACCTTAGGCAGGAATACGGTGACGGGGGAATAACGATAAATGGTGTGAACCACCTTGTCTCCATGTATGCGGATGACATGCTCCTCTACCTGAGGGATCCCGAACACCTTCTCCCCTACATCCTGGAAACCCTAGACGGGTTCCACAGATGCACAGGGGTCCAGATTAACCACAGCAAGTCTTGCTTATTCCCCCTGGCTGCACTTAGTGGAACCAAGGAAGAACACCTCCCCCCTCTGGCCCTTAAATGGGAACCCACTACGTTCAAATATCTGGGCGTCGTGATCCACCGGGACCCTGAGACCGAACATGTTCTGAACACGGGCAGGGCTAAGGAGGGACTGGCTAAATCAATCGACCTATGGTGCAAATTGCCCCTTTCGATGGCTGGTAGGGCGGGACTCCTTAAAATGGTAGCACTCCCCCGTCTCCTACATTTCTTCACCAACGTCCCCTACAACATCCCCCAGCGTTTTTTCAAAGACCTGGCCATGCTATGTAGGAAACTCTTATGGCGGGAGGGGAGGCACAGGGTTGCCCTAGACATTACTCAAAGACCGTACGAGAGGGGAGGCCTGAACACCCCTAACTTTGAGCTCTACTACATAGCGGCCCAGCTTAAGCACGTGATCCAGTGGATGGCTGATGATGCCATGACGGATACACGCCTATTGCAGCCCCCAGACGCACCATGGCTGCTCAGGGACCTCCTCTGGATCGGACCAATGCCCAAAACGCTGGACGCGCACCTCATCCGCCTAGGCACTCAAATTTGGAGTCGGGCCTGCAAGTTGGTCAAGCTGTCCGACCCCTACTCCCCACAGATCCCTATAGCCGCCATCATGTCCACTAGGCCGGAAGACCGGAAGGCGATCCGGAACATATGGGAACCCTCCGGCGTCGCCACTCTGGGCGATCTGGTGGACGACCAGGGCATCCACACATTTCCCGAGCTGCACGAATTGACTGGGGTCCCACTGGGTCAGTTCCTTCTATACGGGGCGGTGCTGGACAGACTTAGGAGGCGATGGCCGGATGCAGAATCCCAATGCGCCGGACACGAGGCCATAGAGAACCTGATAGGTGTGGCAGAAGGGGGACACGAAACCTCTAGGCTTTATGAGATCCTAATTGACAGCACCACACATAGCGAACTCACATGCAAGAGCAAATGGGAGGCCGAGCTGAACACACTATTCGGCGACACGGAATGGGAAACAATAACACACTATCACAAAAAGGTTTCTAGGAATGCCCGATTCCAGCTTATCCAATTTTACATCATCCATAGGGCCTACCTTACCCCAGCTGTCATCTCGAGATTCAATGGCGCTGGTGTGGTGCGGTGCCCCAAGTGCCAAGAACCTGCGGCCTCCCTGACCCACATGTTTTGGGCCTGCCCGAACATACGAACCTTCTGGTCGCAAATTCAGACCAAGGTAGCAGAGGAGGACATAACGCTAGACGTGCAATCCCCCAAGGCATGTCTATTGGGCTCGTACCCACGAGGGAAAAAAAACAAACCTCTCAACAGGCTCAAAGACTTGATGTACATCCTCGCAAAAAGGCGCATTGCAATGGCCTGGAAGTGTCCCAGGGCCCCTAAACTTGTAACATGGTGGGAGGACCTTCGCAGATGGACTGTGGCTGAAACCGGGGCCTGGGAGCTGGCGCAAAGACAGCAAAAAATAAATGACTCGGAGGACCTCCTGCAGTGGATCGCCCTCACGACGGCCCTGTTCAGTCCTAAGGAAGCCAGCACCTCAGGCGAGGACCCGGACAGCCCGGGCTCACCCTAATGCCAGCAGCAGACTGCGCAACCCCGGTCCGGGTTCACTTGGGGAGGGAGGGAATGGGAAATTATTGTGGATATTTAATTGATTGTCGTGTTGATGATACTGGTTGTATGTTTTCTTGGAAAAAACAATAAAAATATATTAAAAAAAAAAAAAAAAGCGTGTTGTCTTGCTCGGGTGTAGTTTAAATAGCCCCAATACAAATAGTTCAGGTAAAGTAGTCCCTAGGCTGCCACACCCGAAACACTAGACCGCATAGCTTGGTTCTTAGGAACCAAGCTATGTGGATGCCTCCATGTTGGCTGACAATACAATAAAGTAGTTCCCAAGCACATTGTTTTTCATGGTGTATGGGCCTGGCGCCATAGGTGCCAGGACTGGCCCCATGAGGGCTTTTGAAGATAATGGTAGGCTCTAGAGGCCCGAGTCCTGACTCCACCTGGCCAATGGATTTGCCAGAGGGGGTTTTGGGCGAGGGCCGTGACAGTTACCCCTGGGTATGTCGTGCATTATAAATAATAAACAAACAAACAAACAAATAAACCTGAAGGGGGAGCACTGCCTGCTGAGGAGCCAACCTTTCCTCCTGTATTTGAAAAAGTAGAAAAGAACCCATTGCCCACACAAGAGCTCTGCATCCTGCCAGGGAAATGACAGTTCCAACAACTAAAGAGGAAGAAAACACTGAATTAAATATCCAAAGAATCCTCTGAATTGCATGCTGAAATACCAGCGAAGTACAAACTCTTCAGCTCAGCAGAATCCTTTTTCGCATCTCTACTGTTGCCAGGAGTGCAGGCCACAGCAAAAGCCAAATGGCTGCAGATCTTGTACTGGTCCATCTCGCAAATGACATAGAGAACGGGTTCAACGTGATCAAGGTTGAGTTGCGGGCATTGAGACTTATGACCATGCAAAACCACTACGTGCTGGACATGTTAACAGCAATGGGATGTAGGGTTTGCAAAATGTTTGGAAATTCCTGCTGCACATTTGTGCCTTCAGAGGATGAAAAGAACACCTTGTTATCTCACATCATTGGAGCTGTCCATATCCTGGATGTTTGCAAGAAGAATTAGGGAGGAGTACAGGAGAGAGACTGGTTCACCCTAGCATTCAACTGGGCTCCGTCTTGGCTCATGAAGATGTTGATGCCCATTATAGTGTTCACCTTAGTTATCTTCTGCACCTGCCAACTGAGCCTCCAATGTTGTGCCAATGCAGAACCCAATAGCACAAGAATGATGGTATCAATAGGGGTTTCAGAATCACTTTGCGAGACAAAAGGGAGTGTAGTACAGACTGATGTCCGACCAAGTAGCCCTAAGTATCAAATGCTCCTCATTTCATATACAGACGAAGTTGACCGCCTATACCACACTATCAATACTCCACCCACGTGTATAGAGAATTACACAGAGGTTTGGGTAGACCTGGCCAGGGATGAGGGATGCATCTATATGACTTGCCAACCTGAGGAATACACACATAGGGGGGAGAGTTTGCAGTCAGTATGCAGGGCTTGGATGCCAATAAATGGAAGACAGCCATAAGTGGAAGCAGAGAGGAGAGAGCGGGAGCGCAGGGGTATTAAAGAGTATGTTACTGTAGAAGTAATGAATGGTGTGAATGTTGGAAAAGGGGCAACCCCATCCCACCCCCTAAGCGCTTTAGTGTAAAGCAAGCTGCATTTGAAGCACTATGATGGGTCAGGTGTAAGGGGGTGGTGGGAGGACCCCACCACAATGTTGCACAGGGAGCAGGCAAAGACTGACATTTTGCATAGATGTCAGTAACCATAGTTAAGAGACAAGGCCTGTGCAGTAAATGTGGCATATCATGCACTAGACCCTAATTGCGACTCAAGGGAAACCTCCAGCCATGCCCTAGCTCCCATGAAGACAACCCACACCCCCAACTGCGATGAAACTCATTCATTGTTCTAACAGTGTTGCAAAGATGTTTTTTTAACTGAAAGGAATGTGCCCTACAAGGCCAAGATCACAGACTGGTGCCTGGTGTGCATGTGAAATCACACTGGCCAACGCATGACCCTGGCCCACCCCCAGGCAACCACGAGTTATAGCCCATATAACTGACTAAGGCCCAAGATCCCATATCCATGGAACTAGGTGACTTTCGACCACTAACCCTAAAATAACAAGTCCTGAATATTCAAAGACAGCGGACATTGCACGTCTTTGAGCTACAATCATATGATTTGTATTGCAAGGTGCTAGGAGGGTTATATTATAGTTCAAAATGAGGGTGGAGACCTTGGAGCTCAATGGAAGGGAGTGAGTGAAATGTGTGTGTAGAGGTCAGAGTGCCCCAGAATCTCCTTTGTGCCAGTCTTAAGGCCTGCCAGATGCACAGTATAATGATGAAGTAGCATTGTGTTAAAGAGTGTAGTTAATTTGTTCTTTGACCTTCATTGGTGAGAAGATGATGCACCCAAGTATGGATGTAAGGCTATCAGAAAAAGGATGTGAAGAATGGAAATAAGGTGACATATTGCTCAGGATGGATGATAATGGAATAAGAAACGGGTGAGTGGATCCTCTTGGGACAGGAGAATACGGTGTTGGGAAATGATGAGAGGGAGGATGACAATGGTACATTTGATGAGGGACAGGGTGAAGACGAAGGAAGGGGTGAAGAGGCGGTTGCGAGTACTGCACAAGTAGAAAGCTCATGGGGGGAGGGCAGGTTGAAGAATAGGGTTCCCTGCACCCCGTATTTGCATAGGCTTCCAAGCCGCTTCTGCAGAAGGAGCCGTGCCCACCTAAAGAAATCAGTCCCGAAAAACACGTGCCCCGAGTGGTTTAGCAGGAGCCATTTTGGGAGAAGTTCTCTCTGCTCTTTGAAGCAGAGTGTGGCTCCGAGGAGAGTGCAGGCCGGTGTTGGAACCCCGTGATGGAGGAGTTTGGGTGAGCACGCACATGTGAGTTGGCTCTTTTAAGCAATAAGTAAGGGAGAGGTGTGAACATGTGGAGAGAGAGGTCGTTGATGTGACGTAGGTGTGGTTTCTGTTATTTCTTATTGGTGTTTTTATGTAAAGAGATTCTTTTGGTAAGGCATTATAAGATAAGTCAAAGGTAAGGCAAACCTAAGGCAGGGACCCCCCCTCGTAAGGGGAGGGAAGGTGGTACCACAATAAAATATATTATTTAAAGGAGGAATATGCAAATAAAAGTAGTGGTGGTATATAAGTAGTAGACTTGGAATAAGTAGTCATTGTTGTTTTAGTTTGTTATTTCAGTTTATTTTATTTGTGTTTTATTAGATGAGGTACAGGCCCTAGCAGGGACATTAATTGTGTGTGTCGCGGCGTGGTGTTGCATTGGATGGTTGTGTGAAGCAGTGTGTGTGCGGGAGGAGGGGATAGAAAAGGATGGGGGTAAATTTTCCTTTTTTTGTCACAAGCAGCAGCAGCAGCGTGCGCAGCGCATTAGAAGGGCTTTGCAACATCAGTAAGACATACACATCACCAGCATGTGGGGAGAGAACACCAACAGAGTACATGTACAAGGCCCTGCCACTGTATCATGACAGGGTGGAAAATTGCTTGAGCAGGGGGTCGCGGAGACGGGAGGAGGGGAAATGTCCTGTCCATGGCCAGAGCAGGGCTCTCACAATAAGAGCATCTTGGAACATATGTCCACATTTTTTGTAGCTAAGTATAAGGGGAAACAGCTACAGAAGAGAAAAGAAATGTTAGACCTCTGGCAAATGTTTGAGGACACAGAAGACCCAGGGGATGGAGCGGGGCACAGATAAAGAAAGATGGAAAGTGCAGGAGGGGAGAAGGAGAGGATGGGGCATCACTGGAGCACAGGGGAGTATATCCCTTGACAGCATGTCCTGCAGAAGGGTACACAAATCCAACCTATGTGCCCACTGTGGTAGGGACCCCTTCAGCATCTGTAACACCACAGGATACCATTCTCCCATCCGCATATGCACACCCACCTGAATTATCGGCACGTGTGGGTGTCAGGGTTCGAAGAAATGTTGGCAGAGTTGCAAGCAGAGCTGAACAAAGTGCAGGTATCCTCAAGAGAAGTGAGGGATGTAAGGGTATCAGAAAAAGGATCTGAAGAATGGAAATTAGGTGACATATTGCTCAGGATGGATAATGATGGAATAAGAAATGGGTGAGTGGATACTCTTGGGACAGGAGAATACAGTGTTGGGAAATGATGAGAGGGAGGACGACAATGGTACATTTGATGAGGGACAGGGTGAAGACGAAGGAAGGGGTGAAGAGGTGGTTGAGAGTACCACACAAGTAGAAGGCTCATGGGGGGGGGGGCAGGTTCGAGAATAGGGTTGGCCGGATGGCATTAGCAAGGAAAATGGGAATTTTGGAGAACGGTATGTAAAGTGGGGCGAAGATGCAGATGCTACTCATACATAAGGGGGCAGGGAGGACACAGTATCTGCCCTGGCCCAGATGTATAAAAACAATTTAAGGCTCTCCCACAGCTCATAGCAGGAGCGAGTAAGTGGATATATGAGTTTAAAAAGCAAACAGCAGGGGTGCCCCTTGCAGTGGGTGATACCAAGAGCTTGATGGTTGCTACAATTGGGGACCAGGCTGGGGATGTGTGGGTGAAAGCTGGGTATCCGGGAAGAACCCTTTGCGACGATTCATATGATGGAGCGTCGTTCAACGGAATTAGAGCAAAGGTGTGGGATGCGATATGAAGGGCTTTCCCAGATACCCCCGATTTACAGTCCCTGATGCAGTGTACAATGGGCGATGATGAGGACCCAGCTGAATTAATTCTTAAATTACAAGAGATGTGGAGAGCCAAAAACGGGAGGACCGTGGGATCGTTATACAATTTTTCAATTTTATTTTAAAGAGGGGCTTGCCAAAGGAAGTGCAGAAGGTGTTAGATGAGATTGTGGGTATCGAAGCAAAGTAGTGGCCGGAGATACAGAGTATAATAGTGCACCATTGCAAAGGAATCAAGGAGCAGGACAGGGTAACAGACCAAAGGTGTCAAACAGAGAAAGCAAAACTGGTAGAAAAGAACTTGGCAAACGTTGTTGTTCAGGCACCTGTGTTGATGCCAGTACAGGTGGAGGGGACAGAGAGCAGCCAACAGGTAGTGAACGCCACTATTGCTGTGCTATGGGCTGAAGGAGGACAAGGATAGTGGGGCGGGGGCAACAGTATCCTGACCCACAGTGGCAGCAAGGAGGAAAGAAGTGAGGAAGAGGGGGCTTCCGAGGAGCAAGAGTCGGGGTTTGGACCTAGAGGGGTTGGGTTTGGGCCATCACAATGTTGGAATTGTTTGAGGTGGGGGCATTTTGCAAGGGAATGCAGGAGCAGGTCTGCAATGGGGTATAATTCTGAGTCACAGCAGCAGGGCCAGGGTATCCGCAACAGTTTCAAGGGTATCCGAATCAAGGGTATCTACAGGGACAACACCAAACATATAACCAGCAGCCTAAAGCATCTGATATTCACATGCAGCACCTGCCACAGCAACAGCAGGGTGATATTGCTCTGGTCAATCACAGCATCAGCAGGGCCATATTGCCCCGGTCAATAGGGTACCGAGCAGGACCACCGCCCCCTTTGGAGGAGAAACAGTGGTGTGGGGTAACCCCTTCTCATTCCCCGGAATTAACACATATCATGATTAGGACAGCCCACAGAGCGTACGTGCTTTTCCTATATTGTCAACGACCATCCACCCAGAAAAGGAACCCTTGGTGGGAGCGGAGATAGGAAACAAGCAGTTCATATTTATGGTGGACCCAGGTGCAATGAAATCACGCATCATGGAGGGGAATTTCCCATTTTCAGGCAACTATCTCAACACACAGGGATTTTTTTTCTGGGGCTATTTCCACAGTTCGATACACTGAGGAGCTGGACATAAAGGTGGATGTCAGGAATCAACTCACCTGCCCGCGCAGTCCTGCTACTGTGCCTGCTGGCTTGCCCTATAAGGCTACATCTCCACATAGACTCTCAGAGTCCCACTCTTGAATGTCCGGGTTGTCGCCGTCTTCCCAGTTCCAGCAGAGAGCACCGTTTCTCTCGTGATATCTATTGCCATGGTGATGGTGGAAGCTTTTTCCAACACATCATCATGCCGTAAGAAAGCACACGTCTCCCACTCACGTGGTACAAAGACACGTGACCCACAGCGAATAAAACCCACCCTCAGGGACAACCCGGCGCTTCTGATTGAAGTTGCTCCGAACTTCCGTGTTTTTGTTCTTGATCTGTGTTCATGTACCTTTAACTTTATTTCGTTACCCGGACTTGCTTTCCCTAGCACTCCTGCATTTAGCTCTTAGCCTGATCTTCTGACCCTGTTTTGACTACGGACTGCTTTCTCCTGTCGTTTTGCCACTGTTTGCTGCCCGCTGATTACTGACTTGGCCTGTTTCTACGGATTGCTTGGCATACGAATTGGACCTGCTTTTGACCGCCCATTACCGACTCTGCCTGCCGTACGGACTCCTCATTTTTTACCTCACCTTCTGAATACACACGTTTGAGACCTTTTTCCTTTGTGCCATCTCAAAACAGTCACACACGGACTAGAGACGCTTGCTGATTGTGCCACCTTTCTATCTAGGCATCATCGTGCCGTCCGGGTAGGTCCTTGGGACTTCCCTGGATTTTTGGACTGCTGTGGTTGCAAGGATTACCTTTAGGCATCCTCGTGCCGGCGGGATAGAACTTCTGGAACTGTATTTTGGATTCCGGCCTATCAGCATCTGTCACAAACCACAACATTGGTAAGAAACTTAGATTATTCTTTTGACTTCAGCCCAATCTATTTTTCGGTCATATCGGAGTGTTTTGTTATTATTTCAGGTGTTTTCCATCTGGGAGTTTCTGAGACATAGTATCAACTACCACTCATCCACTTGTTACCGGCCTGGGTTGTTTGCCTCTTGTTATTAAGGTTGGTGCCTCTGTCAGACTTCGGTGTAGGATGGGCCACTAACAGCCCAGTTGTACTGATTTCTCTTTTCTTGTTTCTACAGCCGGCGTGCCGTGGGTGTGTGGATCCTCTTTCGACTACTAGATCCTTCAGCCTGTTACCTTTACACAGCAGTAGGTTACAATACTTGGAAGAATTCTTCGCAGACCTTTAGTCGGGTTCTCTGGATTGCGCTCCCTTCACGCTGTTTGACAGTATTGGCGGTGAGTCCTAATAATGGGAGGGAACGTGGTGCGGGCTCCCTTACTATATTCCGAAAGTTCCCCTTTTTTGCTGGCCAGGGACCTGCACAATAAGCATTAGAGCTGAAAGACGTGCAATGTCCGTTCTCTTTGAACAGTCAGGACTTGTTACTTTAGAGTTAGTGTTCGAAGTTCACCTGGTGCCACGGAGTTGTGGGATCTTGGGTCTTAGTCAGCTATATGGGTTATAACTCATGGTCACCTGGGGTTTGGCCGGGTCATGCTTTGGCCAGTGTGAGATAGAAAACAATAGGGGAGGTTTTCTATCCACATGTACATTTCTTGGCATCACTTTCTTATTTTGGTGACTGCTAATTCTAATTACTTAATTGTATATACAAACTTCAACAAGTAAGTCAAGTATCCCTAAGTAGAACAAATTCAACTGTAGCAATCCAGTCATAAAACTTGGAATATTAGTTTAAACTTAAGTTACTGCTTTTATTCAATTAGCAGTCGTACTAATACATTTTAGCATATCAAATATATGGTAATATGTACAAAAAAACAAAGTTTTACAATGTAAATCGATAAAACCAATTATACAACTCATTGGTGGATTAGAACTGTGTGTGCATAAAAATTACATAGAAAAATACAAAGTACTCGAAGGAGGCTGAAGATTGCATAAATACTGAATTCTGAAACAGTAAGCCCAACAGTTAGCGCCAAATCAAATTGATGGTGAGCCCAACAGAGCTAAAGAGCACATATGATTGGTGCAAGTTCCCTATAGTCAATCAATCTAAGGGCCTCTGTCAATTATATCTGTTGGTTTACTGTTTAAATGAGCTAGTTAGCTTGTTAAGAATCATTAAATGAACCAGATAAGAGAAGGGAGTGAGGGAAAACATATTTCCAACAGAGGACCAAAATCATCGGTCGACGTCAGGGGGAGGAACCCCCTTAAAAGTTGGTGTGGACTAGAGAGCAGGATCTGGGCTCTGTCCAAAGGCGTTTCAGCTTGTTGTTGCTGGGCCTTCGTCTCGGCCTCTGGGTTTATCTCTCTGTGTGTGGGCTTCTTATGTGAGCTGATGTGTTTATCCTGTGTCCTTGAGTGTAGAACTTCAGGGAAAGCGGAAAAGGAAGTGGCCGCTTTGTGGAGGTGCTGGACAAGTTGTGCAGTCCCCCAGTGTTATTCCTTGCTCCCAGCCGATGTGAATAGCTATAGTTCACACTGGATCGTGAACGATGTGTGAAGTTGGGAGATGGGGGGGCCTTGAATGTGGATGCCCTTAATTACGGGGCTATTCGCGTTGGTAGGCTCTGAAATCGAGATGCAAAAAAGTGCTATGTTCGAGTCGGCACTGCTGGCGCGGCGTTCCTGCAGCGGCTCGTCGTCCGTGATACAGGAAGAAGCTGTGTAAGTAAATCTATGGCCAGTGTGAGATAACATGCACACCAGGCACTGATCTGTGAATGCGGCCTTGTAGGGCACATTCCTTTCGGGTAAAAAACATCTTTGCAACACTGTTAGAACAATGAATGAGCTTTATGGCAGTTGGGGGTGTCGGATATCTTCATGGGAGCTTGGGCATGGCTAGGGGTTTCCCTCATCTCGCATTTAGGGCCTAGTGCATGATATGCCGCAGTCGCCAGACAGGCTTTGTCTCGTAACTATGGTTATTAACATCTACGCAAAATGGCAGTCTTTGCTCGCGCCCTGTGCTACATTGGGGTGGGGTCCTATCACCGTCCTCCATCCCCCCTGGTCCATCATAGTGCTTCAAATGCAGCTCGCCCTACTCGAAAGTGCTTAGGGGTGTGGGACGGGGTGACCCCCTTCCCAACAGGGTAAAAATGCACCCTTGTCGTACATCATATTTAACGGGGAACAATGAGGTGCAGGCATCTTCACTACCTGATCGCACGCATGGTTCAGTGTCAAGTTGCAACAAATATAGTGCCTTTACCAGATCTTCCAGGCAATTCAGATCTATAGGGCATTTTCACAATTTTGACCTGTTCACTTAATGAAACGCTGTGGTCAAGTACATAAAGTGCAAGTGTATATTTATTTTTTTATGTATATGGCATTTCAAGATAATTATATATTAATGTAATGCTTGTTAGTCTGTGCCTATACCCAGTGCTCGAAATGGAAAAAATGTATTGGGGGAACCATCACTTCTTAGGAGGGGCGGGGCTTTGGGAAGGAGGGCCGGGGCCAACAGTATCTCTATATAAAAACCCATCCTGGTGATTTTCATAAAAGCAAAGAGCATTATGGGAACAACATAATGTCCACAGTTTTAAATGTTAAACATTTTTTATAGTGATTAATTAAGAAAACCTTTTAAGCAAATAATGGACTCTTCTGTTTTGATTGGTCAGAATATTCACCCTAATAAAGAGATGTCTGAAAAATGCAAGACATATACCAGTTTGAACAGCTGCAAAACTGTATGTGAGGCTTTGGCAGTTTCTGTATGCAGGCTCCAGTATTGCGTGTTGTGAATGCTTATTAAATAATGGGTTGTTCAGCAGGAGCAGGCTGGGCTATAACGAGCAGAATGCTTTCAGAAGACTCAGCACGAATGCTGAGTCTTCTGAATGGTCTGATTGATGAGGCACAGGATCTGTGGGAGTCGTGTCTGGGACCCCCGGGTCTGGAGGACAGAGCAGGAGTGTGACAAGAAATCGTCTTGTTCCGGCCCATTTCCTGCACTGAATATTGGATGTTTCAAATGATGTTCTCAGAGTTGACCCAGGTTTGTATGAGGGCTAACGTTTCCCTGCCCAGAAATTGGGAATCTAACAAGGATAGGCAGCTGCATGCGCATTCATTTGGGAGTTCATGTCAAGACTTTTGCAAATGATGGCACAGATTAAAGATGCAGGAAACATACCCCCTTCCAGCATATCATCAAAAATATTGCCCATTGTTGGAGGTGATGGTGATGGTAAACTGTGTTAGAGGGGGACAGTGAGCTGCTTTATGCTCAAATCTAAGGGTTGAGTCTCCCAGAGAGCCAGAGAGCTAGGCACTATATCTACAATTATGACTGACTGGCTCTAGGGGGTGAGGTAGCAGTGGAAAGTGGAGCTGCTCTAAATCCCTACCCCCCTGCTTCTACTTGAGACCCCTTTTATGGTGTGAATGGAACGTTTCATAGGAATCCACGGGTGATGGTTGGGACTCGCTAAAGGTAAGAACAACTGGTGACTGGTAAGTGTTTTTTTTTTGGAAAATAGAGTTCTCCGGTTGGGAAAAAACATCCTATGCATCTGTCATGATTACGGTATAGGTTCCAAGTACACACTCAGGATGTAGCCCATCTCCCGTTAAGTGTGCATAATGCTGACTACCTAACGTGTTCTTTTCTCCACAGCTGGTATGCAGGGAGAAGTGGCATAATGTCGTCCATCCTGGCCTGGTAGCAAAGGCCAGCTGCCGGGCCTGGTCACTTGGACCTGGGCAACACCTGCCTACCTCCAAAAAATTCCACAGTGGAAGGGAAGTGAAAGCTTTCTTTAGTAAACTTTGGAAAGATGTGAACATGGTATCCAACTTTAAAGCTACATCCTAAACCAGTTTAGACTGTAAGCCATATGCTAGAATATTGGCGTGCATACTAGCAAACATCATCTAACCAGTCCTACACCCCGACTAGACTAGGTTTCTAAATGTTTGATTAGCCTCAGATAAAATGTGGCTAATTATCCATCATTAATTTCCCAGGAGCTCTCGAATTTGCTGACAAAGCTCATGGCATTGAATGCAATAAATGCCTTTGATTGAAGGTCCTGTGCCTTCCTCTTCAGTTCCACAGGGGCTTTGAGTTTGGAGATAAGCTCTTGAATATGATAATGACAATCGAAAAAGATCTACATGTATCTATAAGAGGTAATACTGATTTCTGTGGAGATGATGAGGGTATGCATATTTCCTGAAGTGGGCGATGCGTGGCAGGCCAGGGCGGCAGTGCAACATTGACATAAAACGTACTTATTTATGCATTTATTTATGTATTTATTTATTTACAGGAGGAGCAATGCTCTTTTTATTACAAATGATCATACAATAGAAAAGAGATCAGATTTTATGGAGAGCAATAGGCTTCTTACAATGGGGTGAGTTTGAGGGACATTCTTGCCAGGCTTTGGAGGGGAGTAAATGAAAGTGTCGCCACGTACAATACATAAGTAGACATACATAGATTAAGAACAATGAACATTGGACATTTTTAAGTGCAGTTAGGTGGTACGGCCAGCTGTGCTCGGGATGTGACCATGATGGGTGAATTACTAGAGTGGAGGCAGAGGAAGTGAGGGACAGAGGCAGGGAAACCTTGTTAGCTAGCAGGCAGATGAAAAGTAGGTTAAGAGGTAGGCTTTTAGTTCGGTTTTGAACAAAACCCTGTGGACTGTTTCTCAGATGTCTGTTGAAAGAGAATTCCATGCAAGTGGAGCAAGAAAAGTGAAAGAACAGAAGCAAGAGGAAGCACGGGGAGGGTGAGGAGTCACAAGGGTAATCGAAGATGCAGAGGTGGAATTACGAGAAGGCTTGTAGAGTGGCTAGAGGAGGATAGATACAGTGGTGCCTTATCGTGGATAGATTTGTGAACCAGGAGAAGACATTTAAATAAGGCCTTGTTTTGCATTGTCAGCCATCCAGCCTGGTGATGGTACGAAGAAGTAGGTGTGAAGTGACAGAGCTCAAAGAGAGTCCTAGCAGCAAAGTTAATGATCTTTTTGAGAGGACAGAAAGCATAGCTGGGGAGACCAAAGAGGATGCTGGCACAGTAGTCCAGTAAAGAGGATACAAGAGCTGTTAAGAGATGCTTGGTGGTGTTGAAAGGAAGGAGGTGCCTTATTTTCCTAATATTTAGGAGGTTAAGGCGAGCTGCTGCTCCAGTTCTTGAGATGAAAGTGGAGAAGGTGTGATATGTGACAAAAAGGTTGGGGAGGATATACTCCTTCACTCCCTTTTAAGTAGCAGTAGTTCGCATCAGTCATGGACACTTGGTGCTTTGCTCGTTCATTACAGCATGAAGGAAGCTGCCTCAATGACTGCCTTCATTAATTTATTAAATCTTTACAGGCAGTATAAACTTTGCAAATTATTAAACACAAACCGGATGTACTTTCATACAATGCTTACTGTGGCCCAAAACTAAGTAATGTGGTAAGCAGTTAAACTCTTGGTACTTTTACACTGAAATCAATGCTTACATTTTACCATGCAACCCTTTGGAAATTCTATTTCAAATTATTCCTTTTTTGGTGTAGGCTGAGGCCATAATCTAACTAACACATTTTTAACATTTGGAATTCATTGTAAAAGTCATTGCCATTTTAATTGTGGTTCTTTTGTTTCATAGGAAAGAAACTTCACTTTGAATTAAATAAATTTAAATCTGTCGATATGGTTAGTTTCATGGGTTATCTAACAGATTCTATACTGGTTATTTATATATATATTTTTTTTAATTTAGAAAGAGACACTGAATAATAATATCTAGTCAATTCCATCATAGCACAGTGGGACCTTTGTATGATGAAATAAATATAATTAGTTGCCTATTAATTCATTATATACCTAAGCTTTCAATGAGGACCTGAGATCAATGTTATGTTATGTTAAACTCCTGTTAGTGTACTTTTGTACAGCAAAACAAAAGAGGTTATGGCTGAAAGGTTTCAAATTAATCTTAACGTCTGCCATTGCTCTGGGCAACACTCCAGACCATCGTTCTTCACCTTCCAAGCCATTACAAAAGGGGAAAGACCATATGCAAATCAGGCTTGGTCCTACCCCAAAAGGAATAGTTCACCCCAAACTGCTTGGTCACATCCCTTCTGCACAAAACTACAAAAATCCCCAGACATGTTTTGGCCTTTTTTGGGCCTCATCAGTGAGGAGTAGCTTGGGTCTCTAGGCCCAGCAGGCACAGGACCCACGCCTACCCATACCAGTCCCACTCAGGGTGATCAAGCAAAACAAAAGAGGTGATAGCTGGAAGGTTTTGAATTATTCTTAACCTATGGCACTGCTCTGGGTAACCCTCCCGACCATGGTTTTTCCCTGCCAAGCCATTACAAAATGGGAAAGACCATAGGCAAATCAGGCTTGTTTCCACCCAGAAGGGGTATTCCAGCCCTAACTGCTTGGTCACATCTCTTCTGCACGAGATCGCTAGCATACCCAGACATGTTTCAGGCTTGGTGGGCCTCATCATGAGGAGATGCTTGGGTCTCTAGGCCCACTAGGCACGGGACCCACATCTGGGCATACCCACGCCACTCAGGGGGACAAAGCAAAACAAAAGAGGTGATGCCTGGAAGATATCGAATGAATCTTAATCTCTGGCATTGTTCTGGGCAACCCTCCAGACCATCGTTCTTCACCTGCCAAGCCATTACAAATGTTGTGCGACCATATGCATATCAGGATGTTGTATAGCACTGAATCCCAATGTAGTAGATTTATAGCATGAAATTTTCTCTGTAAATGGCTTTGCCCCTCCCAGGGAGACCTAAGTCTGCTGGAATGAGTTAAAAAGGTTAAGGGAATAGGGCAGGTAAATATGGAAAAATATTTGCAGGTTGTGGGAGGGATGAGCCAGGCAGACAATATTCGGAATTAGTATAGTCCCCAAATATCTGTGCTTATTTTGAGAGAGAAAGGCGATGCAATGATATATGTGTTGTGATAATAAACAGATTGTGCTTCCAAGGCTGCTTTGGAGTACTATAGGAAACAGATGGTGTAGTGTTGGATGAGTGAGAGGCTACAGGATGTGCTCTGGCAATCCTGGAAGGTATGAAGGCTCAATTATCTGGGAATGTCTATTTATAGTCTTGAAGGATTACCACCTGGCAAGAGTGTAAACGCCTTAGAGTCTTTGATTTTTATTTATAATAAAATGTTGTGGGACTCCATCTTAGAACGGGTGCAGGGACATAATTTGGGGGGGTATCCAGGGGTCACAACTGTGACCCCTGGGGGCCACAGTTCCAACACCTGGGACTCTCTTGTGACCCCAAATTTAAAAAGAAAAAAAAACATTGATGACTGATGTAGCAGGCCCTGCCGCAGCACTAGGGATCCGCCACACCAGGTTTGGTGGGTGCCCGGGCCAGTACTCACCTATCAGGGTGAAGGCTGGGCCGGTGAGGCACTCAGTAGGGGTTGGAGTAGGCCATGACATGTAACACATGTAACATGCCATGTTCAGCTCCAATCCATTCTCCCTCAGCTTCCTTGCAGCTCACATACAGGAACCAGGAAACTCTTGCAGCTTCCTGGTTCCTAATTTTGAGCAGTACGGAAGAGCCGAGGGGGTCTGGAAGGACAGACCGAAGCTGCAAAAAAAGGCGAGAAGACTTTGTTTTTGTAATATGATGTATGTTTTGCATGTGTGAAGTGAGTATCAGATGTGTGTATGTGAATGGTGGGGGAATGAGAAGTGATATGATGTGTGTTTTTGAATGTTCTGGGTGGGTGTGTGCCTGTGTAGAGAATGCAATGGCCCTCATTACGACCCTGGCGGAGGACCATGGTGCAATTTGCACCATGGTCCATGGCGCAAAGCTGCCAACTCCGCCATGGGGGTTGGCGGACTTACCGCCCCATTCCGACCTTGGCGGGGCGGTAAGTCCCCAATCCCCATTTACCCTTCCCCATTCCCATTTTTGCCCCATAGGGTATAATGGGAGTGGGGAAGGCGTTAATTACGCCACCGTAAATTACGGTGGCGTAATTAACAACAGGTCCCGTAGCGCCATGGATTTTTCCGCCCGGAAAAACCAGGCGAAAAAAGCACCATGGCGCTACGGGAACTCGTAGTAAGGCGGAAAGGTACGCCATGCATTACGCTGGCGTAAACCCCTTTCCGCCAGGGTCGTAATGAGGGCCAATGAATGGATATAAGAGAAGGGGTGAGTGACTGGTGGGTGAATGAGAAGTGGTGTGATGTGTGTTTTTGAATGTTGTGGGTGAGTGGGCCTGTGCAGAGAATGCAATGAGTGGATGGGTGGGTGCCTGTGTAGAGAATGCAATGAGTGGATGTAACAGAATGTTTGTGTGTGTGAGTGACTGGTGGGTGAATGAGTATGAATGTGATGGTGTCTTTTTGAATGTTCTGGGTGGGTGGGTGGGTGGTTGAGTGTGTGCGGCACCTGTTTAGAAAATACAACTGGTGGAGGTAAGAAAAAGTGTATGATTGAGTGACTGGTGGGTGAATGAGTATACGTGTGATGGTGTGTTTTTGAATGTTCTGGGTGGGTGGGTGTGTGTCTGTGTAGAGAATGCAATGAGTGAATGTAATAGAAGATGTGAGCAAATGTGGTTGTGTGGGTCTGAATGTTCTGGGTGGGGTTTGGTGTGTGCCTGTGTGGTGAATCCAGTGTAGGCGACAGGAGATGCATGGGTGAGTGACTGGTAGGTGAAAGGGGATGCATGTGTATGTAAGGCTTTAGGAGACTCAGGATCACTGGAGCATTTCTGCCACATCCTTTATTGACTTTGCATGTTTTACTGGTATTTTTGGGAAAAGGCAAGTTCATGTCTGCCATTCCATGGCTAGACTGGCATTTTGGTGCAGTCAGTCTAGCCATTGCTTACTGTGGCATGACAATAATTACTCGGCATCTTTAAAAAAGCAAGCATGATAAGTAGTGTTACCTCGCTAGACTGATGTTTTGGCATAGTGGCTTGTATATTCTTCACTGTAGCATGTCTTTTTATTAACTGAGCATCTATGATGAATAAAGCAAGATAAGTGTTCTTATGTTACACTTCAGGCTTCCCCGCGGGCATCCTTGCAGAATACAACTTCTTTACAGGCTCCACTATGGTCCAGGTACAAGCTACCATGGCGTCTGTACAAACGTCGACGCATTCCAGGTCACCTGACATGTCTTGCACGTGGAAGACGTACAGCAAGCCACGCCCCTCTTACGACTATAAAACCACCGTCTTCCAAGGGGCTCATTGCTGCTAATTAGCGTTACCAGCTACACGCGGTTTCGTCTGTTTCCTCTTCGTGTCTCCCTACACGAATCCTTATTTGAACTCCTGGTTTTGACCCTTTGCCTGACTTTTGGATTGCCTCGTCTCCTCCTTTATTCCTGTCCTGCTCGTCTGGTTGTTGGACTCGGAACGCTACTGGATACGGCTCTCTTCTGTGTCTTGCGGTTCTTTCCTGGTTGCCGCTCTGCACATCAATTTGCTGTCTACTATCCGGATCATCTCAACAGCTAATCAACTATACTCGTGTACTCAGGTACATACCTATTGTCTTCCATGGATATTGTCTTCTTTTGGATTCTGGGACATTGAGTGACTTTTCTGTGAGATTGCTCTTAAGTGCATATGAACGCCCTCCTGAACTGCACCAACCCGGTACTAGTGCGTCCCTCGTGACGTTTGGGGTTACTTACCTGTACTAACTTCCCTGTTTGTTATTTTCTCCTGTCGTCTTCAGAATCCTGGACTCCTCTTACTCCATTTATCTTTATTCAGGTCAGTTGTTTATCAATTCTATAGCTATAGTGGGAACCGATACTGATTTAGTTCAATTACACTTATTTGTGTCATTCTTTGTAGATCATCCCGGGGAAACTCAACTCCACTCCAATATCTATCTAGGTAGTTGTCCAATCATTTCAACTGTTCTAATCACTTGCATAATATCAACACTGTCTAATATCTTGGTATTCTTTTGCAGCATTGGTATTGGCGGTGTGTGTTCTCCCCGCTCTTTTACTCAATTGACATCTCTGTCTGTTCTAACTGAAACAGCAGAGAGGTGCATTGTGGAAAAGAGCCCCTCTTTGAGGAAGCCTGAGTCTTGTACTCAGGGGAGCTGGGATGGAAGGCTGAATTTGGAATCTTATACCACTAACATCTGCAAGGTCATTTTCTCTGCATCTTCGGCCTATTCGGAGTGGTGAGTAACAGAATTAGCAGCCTTAAAAAATGTCCACAGAGGCCAGTGATGCTTTGAATCAAATCGTGCAAATGGTCACGGATCTACGTACCGACTTGACCAATGCACAAGAAGCACTGCGCCAACGCATGGACGCCATTCAGTCTTTGGTTACCACACCAGCGTCACAGATGGCTGGTGCTGTAGCTACAGCATCAGGTTCAGGGTTTCCACCTCCACAGCAAGAACCAAACCCGATCATGCTTACAATCCAGTTCCCTCTAGCTCCTCCTGAACGCTTCCTAGGCGACCCTAAACAATACCGAACCTTCATTAATCAATGTAAATTGCATTTTCTGTGTCGCCCCGCCTCATTTCCCACATCTACAACCAAAGCGGCTTTTGTTTTGTCTCATTTGGGAGGCACTGCAGCCGCATGGGCTAACCCGTTGTTGGAATCTAATAGTCATGTTCTCTACAATTGTGATGCCCTTCTTGCTATGATGAGTAAAGTATTTGATACACGTTATACTACTCAAGCTACTGATCTGGAACTCTTAAAACATCGACAAGGAAACAATTCTTTATTGGTTTATTTGGCACGATTCAATCAGTTGGCAGCAGAAACTGACTGGCCTGAAGAAAAGAAGACAGCTGTCTTCTATCAAGGCCTCTAAGATGAACTAAAGGACATCCTCTCCACTGTTCCTGTAGTTCCCGCGGCATTCGGGGAACTGCTAGACTTAGTTCTTCAGATTGATGCTCGTAAGACCGAAAGACGCGGCAAAAAGAAAACTACATTGTTCAGCACGGTTTCAGCAGAGGCCTCGTCTTCGTCGTCTCCTGCACCTGAACCTATGCAGATTGGGGTGGTTAGGGGACCGCTTAGCCCTGCTCAATGAGAATATCGTCGATCACACAATCTCTGCATGTATTGTGGGGCCTCTGATCACTTATTACCTGAGTGTACCAAAAAACCTAAAAGAACGGCGGGAAACACCAAATCCTGACAGTAGACAGAGTCCCTATGTCGGGAAACTCACCCTTGGACTCTACATTACAGAATCCAAGTCATTTAGTCCGCCTACCTGTTACATTTTCCTTAGATCATGGTGCTTCATTCCAGACAACAGCCATGATTGATTCAGGTGCAACAGATAATTATGTTGATCAATGTTTTGCTGCCATGTCAAAAATACCACTGGTTCGCAAAACTATACCTGAAACAGTGAATGCAGTGGATGGTTCACTTCTTGTCTCAGGAATGGTAACTCACCAAACAGTTCCACTATATATGAGTACTGATGAAGGCCATACTGAAGACATATCATTTGATATCATTAAAGCACCAGCTTACAAAATCATTCTGGGCATTCCATGGTTGAAACTTCATAATCCTGCCATCGACTGGTCGACATCTCAGATTCAGTTCCCTTCCAATATGTGCAATACTCGATGTACTACATTGCTCGGTATTACCCATGATAGTCCAGTCACGGCGCTAGTTTCACCTACGATGCATATCGGAGCTGTCTCTAAAAACTTTACCTCTGTGGTACCTTCTCAATATGCAGATTACACAGATGTTTTTGACAAAGGGATGGCGGAGACTCTACCCCCACATAGAGCTTATGATTGCCCAATAGACCTAATTCCGGGAGTAAAAATACCATCCGGCAGAGTGTACTCCCTCACTCTCAAAGAAGACGAAGTTCTTAAAGATTACATAGGCAATGCTTTGACCATGGGATTCTGTAATGCTCACCTGACTCTCATGGGGGCGCTGGCCTGGTTCGCGCTGCTGTGACCTCGTCTAAGGTGATGCGCAGGGTTCGGAAGACGGACTGGACCGGGCCCCAGATCTGGCTTGTCTGACTCGCAGAAGTATCCTTCTGTAGGTGAGAATAGGGGGTTAACTGTCTGCGGGGTAATGCAATCGGCCTCCCACTTACCCCTCTCACCCTCCTCAAAACCCTTCTGTGCTTCCCCGTAGCGTCTCACCTTAGGGTCTGGAAGGACGAGCTCTCCTTCCTGCTTCTGATGCAGGGCCGCGTTGGTATCCAGTTACGTCACTGGATTTTCGGATGGGTTAGAACCAAACTTGCTTGGCTTCCAGGTAAGTTTTTCTATAAGTGGTTCCCCTTGTGTCCATGTATTAATGTTCTAATGCTAGTGTATTTTTCCCCACAGGGGCCGGGGTATGGAATGCCGGGGAACAGGCACCGACCCGAGGTGAGCAGTGAAATCCTTGTGGAAATCAGGTAAGTCTTTAATGAGTGTTTTGGTAATGTCTTTTCATTCACTCATTAACGCTGATGTCTTTTTCCCCTTAGGGGCCGGGGTCCGAAAATGCCTGGATGCGGCGCGGACCCGAAATGAAAAGGGAATGACCCAACAGGTAAGTCTTGACATGGAGTTTTAGCTTCCCTTTTCCCTTCTTTCTCTCACCTTTGTTCTTGTCTTTTTCTCCCTAGGCGCGGGGGCGCGACTGCGAATCCGGATGGTCGCTGCTGAACATGGAGGCGCCCTGTGAAGGTGAGTAGAATGCGGCGCTTCAGCGATCGATGCGATGTGCTTTTAAAAATAAATGTCTTCCTTTTCAGGATTGTCGGCGAAATGTCTCTGGGATGCAGATTTAGCAGGTGAGGCCTTTTCCTTCTTCTGTTCTCTTGTTCCCTTCCTTTGCAGGTGATTCAGGATGCTGGCAGGTGTGGCAGAAGTCAAGATGCAGGAGCAGACACGGTGAGCGTCCAGCTGCTAGATGCAGAACAACGCGAAGCACGTGTGGCTGATCGGGTATGGTTTAAATAGCCTTGGAAGAAGTTCCTAGAATGTGTCTTTCCTCCAATCAGGTATGTATCCTTCCCCGACCACGCCCGGGTGGTAAATGAGTCCCACAGGTAAAGTAGTTCCTTTCAGGCCTCAAGGAGGCTGGGGTTCTGCAGCATGGTCTGCATCAGGTAAGTGCACCCAAACACTTTCATAATGAGCCTGGCGCCTATGGCGCCAGGACTGACGTTTTCTATGAGCCTGGCACCATAGGCGCCAGGACGCTGTCCAAAGGGCCCCTATAAGGGGTTGCTGGGACCTTCCCTGGGGACTTGATGTCCGCTTTCGGGGACGCAGGGCCTGAGCCGGCTCCCTGGGAGCGGGCATCGTGACAGATTCATTCGTCCTTCCAAATCACCAATTTCATCACCACTTTTCTTTGTCCCTAAGAAGGAAGGGGATCTACGTCCTTGTATTGATTATTGTGCTTTGAATGCAGCAACCATAAAAAAACAGTATCCTCTTCCTCTGATTTCTGTCCTTCTTGATCAATTGGGTTCTTCCAAAATATTCACTAAGCTTGATCTCAGAGGAGCTTACAATCTCGTCCGCATGTGAGAGGGGGACGAATGGAAGACCGCATTTAAAAAACGTTACGGTCTATTTGAGTATCTTGTCATGCCTTTTGGGTTATGTAATGCCCCGGCCACCTTTCAAGCTTTCATGAAGGATCTGTTTTACGACATTCTTGATCAATTTGTTGTTGTCTATCTGGACAACATTTTGATTTACTCTCAAAACCAGGAAGACCACGAAAAACATACCAAGATAGTACTCCAACGTCTGAGGGAACATTGATTGTTTGTTAAAGCTGAAAAGTGCATATTTCATGCCTCAGAGGTGGAATTTTTGGGATATGACCTTACTAACAATGGAGTGCGCATGAGTCAATCCAAAATTAGTGCGATTCTGGAATGGCCTGTGCCCAATTCAGTCAAATCTTTACAATCATTCCTGGGATTTCCAAACTTTCATAGACGCTTCATCAATGGGTTTTCTGAAATATCTGCACCACTTACCTCTCTGACAAGCGCCAAAGTACCATTTGTATGGTCTTCAGAAGCTCAGAGAGCCTTTGATCAATTAAAATTAGCCTTCACTTCCGCTCCTGTCCTCAAACATCCTGATCCCGAGTTTCCTTTTTTTGTTGAAGCTGATGCTTCAGGTTATGTCCTTGGAGCGGTATTGTCTCAAACCTGTCCGCATTCGGGAGAGATTCATCCTGTTGCCTATTTCTCTCGTAAATTGACAGCTTACGAAAAGAATTATTCCATCACAGAACGCAAACTTTTAGCCATCAGAGACGCATTCTTGGAATGGAGGCATCATCTTTTGGGGGCCAAACACCTTGTAACTGTATACTCGGATCACTACAGTCTGTTAGCCTTCAAATCTATGAAATGTCTTACGGCTAGACAGGCGCAGTGGCATTCATTCTTTTCACAATACCAATTTGTTATCACATACCGTCCTGCTAAAGCTCAAGTTCCGGCTGATACTCTCTCGCGCTTACATGTGGATGGTCTCAACAGGCCGAAGCTCTTCCTCTTCTACCAAACAAGGTTGTTTGTGGTTGTTCGGTTCAGCCCTCTTTGCGTTCAATCATCCTTGATTGGGTTTCAAAACATCCAATAGAGATCACTGACCTCAATCTGGAAATCATTCAGGGTATGTCATTCATTCATGGGCGCTTCTATATACCCTCAGGTCAAGCTAGAGATTTAGTGCTTCAGTGGTCTCACGATTCTTTGATTGCTGCACATCCAGGAAGTCAAAAAACTCTTGAAGCCTTACGGCGTTGGGCTTGGTGGCCTTCCATGGTTCGTGATGTAAAGGATTACATTTTGACTTGTTCCATATGCACTCATTGTAATACTTCTAGAGCCAAACCAGTTGGATTGTTACAACCTCTTCCTGTGCCGTACAAACCTTGGCAGATGCTGTCAATGGATTTCATTGTGGAACTTCCTGACGTTCAAGGCTATGACACTATTTGGGTAATCGTTGATTACTTCACTAAATATGCATTGTTCATACCTTCTTCTGGTTTGCCTGCAGCTCCGGAATTGGCGAAACTGTTCTTGACCAATGTGTTTCGTTTCTTTGGTTTACCCTCGGTTATTGTTTGCAATCGTGGCACACAATTTACGTCACGATTCTGGAAGGCTCTTACAGCTTCTCTGGGTATTGAGGACAGGTATTCCTCGGCTTACCATCCTCAAACGGATGGGCAGACTGAGAGAACTAAGGCTACCATCGAACAGTATCTACTCTGTTTATGCCTTCAGTACCAACAGTCTTGGTTTACTTCTTTGCCTTATGCAGAATTTGCAGACAACAACTCTATGCATACATCAACTGGAGTTTCTCTCTTTTTTGCCCGGTATGGTGGTCATCCTAGGGCACTTCCACTTGATCCAGTATTACCAGCCATTAATCCTGCAGCAAAAGATTGCATCAGAGATCTCGATAAGATTCATCGGGATGTACGCTGTCATTTAATCCGAGCTCAAGATCGTGCCAAGAAGTATGCTGATGTGCATCGATCACCTGCTCCAGTCTATCGCAGTGGCATGAAGGTGTGGTTATCGTCCCGCAATTTGCGGATTGCAGGCAAACGCCCGCTTCTGCCAGATTTGTGGGACCCTATGTCATTACTGATGTCATCAATCCTGTGGCAGTTAAGCTTACTCTGCCGCGATCATGGCGCATACATCCAGTCTTTCATTTCTCCTTGATCCATGGGACCCGTCTGCCTACTCGTCCTTCGCCGATCTTGGTGGATGGTGAGGAGGAATATGAGGTCTCGCGTATCCTGGACTGCAGGGTGTCTAGGGGTACGTTGTTCTACCTCGTGGATTGGAAGGGGTATGGGCCTGAGGACCGTACTTGGGAGCCACTCTCCAATTTGCATTGTCTGGTTCTTCTGAGGAGCTTCCATTCCGCCAGAGGGTTGCCGGAGTCTTTGGGGGAGGATGCTGTTACAATTCAGGCTTCCCCGCGGGCATCCTTGCAGAATACAACTTCTTTACAGGCTCCTCTATGGTCCAGGTACAAGCTACCATGGCGTCTGTCCAAACGTCGACACATTCCAGGTCACCTGACACGTCTTGTACGTGGAAGACGTACAGCAAGCCACGCCCCTCTTACGACTACAAAACCACCGTCTTTCAAGGGGCTCATTGCTGCTAATTAGCGTTACCAGCTACACGCGGTTTCGTCCGTTTCCTCTTCATGTCTCCCTACACGAATCCTTATCTGAACTCCTGGTTTTGACCCTTTGCCTGACTTTTGGATTGCCTCGTCTCCTCCTTTATTCCTGTCGTGCTCGTCTGGTTGTTGGACTCGGAACGCTACTGGATACGGCTCTCTTCTGTGTCTTGCGGTTCTTTCCTGGTTGCCGCTCTGCACATCAATTTGCTGTCTACTATCCGGATCATCTCAACAGCTAATCAACTATACTCGTGTACGCAGGTACATACCTATTGTCTTCCATGGATATTGTCTTCTGTTGGATTCTGGGACATTGAGTGACTTTTCTGTGAGATTGCTCTTAAGTGCATATGAACGCCCTCCTGAACTGCACCAACCCGGCACTAGTGCGTCCCTCGTGCCGTTCGGGGTTACTTACCTGTACTAACTTCCCTGTTTGTTATTTTCTCCTGTCGATGTCTTCAGAATCCTGGACTCCTCTTACTCCATTTATCTTTATTCAGGTCAGTTGTTTATCAATTCTATAGCTATATTGGGAGCGATACTGATTTAGTTCAATTCCAATCATTTGTGTCATTCTTTGTAGATCATCCCGGGGAAACTCAACTCCACTCCAATATCTATCTAGGTAGTTGTCCAATCATTTCAACTGTTCTAATCACTTGCATAATATCAACACTGTCTAATATCTTGGTATTCTTTTGCAGCATTGGTATTGGCGGTGTGTGTTCTCCCCGCTCTTTTACTCAATTGACATCTCTGTCTGTTCTAACTGAAACAGCAGAGAGGTACATTGTGGAAAAGAGCCCGTCTTTGAAGAAGCCTGAGTCTTGTACTCAGGGGAGCTGGGATGGAAGGCTGAATTTGGAATCTTATACCACCAACATCTCCAAGGTCATTTTCTCTGCATCTTCGGCCTATTCGGAGTGGTGAGTAACATCTTATGGGTGTAGACTGGCTTACATTGGATCCAGTTTGGACAGGTTTTCCTATTGTGGCCTGTCATTTTTAATGGACAAACCAACAGGAGTATGTACACCCTCCAAAAAAACAACTCACCAGTCACCACTGGTGGCTGATATATTTGTGGACCAGCCACCACCCCCTTCTCTCTATGTTACGTTAAAGATTTAAACTTTGATTGAAAAACATATTTACTTCTTTCACTTGCAGTAGTGCATGCCTCTGCCATGGCATAATCATCATGGACATTCCACAGACGTGGAGGTCCGGACCGGCCCGGGTTGTGGCGTGCCCTGTGCTTTGTTAAGGAGCTTGGGGGGGCCATAGCATGGCTCGCAGGGGATCTAGTAAATTTTGTGCTACGCCATTGGGCACCACTGGGTCTGACAAAGGGGTAGTGTGCAGTGAGCACTTTGAAGTCTGCCAGTAAGTCCCCAGATGAGAAGCAACTTGTGGGTGTTTTCAATTTTAAATAACTATGAATTTATGTGTACAGCAATATTACATAGGAGTCAGGGCAGAGTCTGAGGAGCTGTGGAGAGTGGAGCGGAAGAGTCTGTTTGCTCTGTCTATCGTTCGCTGAGGGTGTGTCTACCTACAAAGACTCATTCCCCCCGCGGAGCGGGCGCGGAGTCAGGGCAGAGTCTGAGGAGCTGTGGAGAGTGGAGCGGAAGAGTCTGTTTGCTCTGTCTATCGTTCGCTGAGGGTGTGTCTACCTACAAAGACTCATTCCCCCCGCGGAGCGGGCGCGGAGTCAGGGCAGAGTCTGAGGAGTCAGAGGAGTGGACGAGTGGAGGGGTGTAGCCCTCTTGGTCTGACACCAATTTTGCGGTCACAGCCTCAGCGGGAGAATGCGCGAAACTCACGCTCAACGAAAATTGATCTCTCCAAGATCCAAGCCCTTGGGTCCTTGCCGTGCACGCACCGTTTTATGATGCTCGAGGTGCGGCTAGTGCGGCAGCAGCCACATCACCATCACAATCATCATCAAGACTATGCTCATCTGCACGGGCTGCATCGAGGCCAGAGGTGAGTGCTTCCCAGCATAAACAATGTGCTACACACAACAACTGTAACTGTATCGGTAAAAGCATTGAGATACTTCAAACCCCCGTCACCTGTATACATCCATTGCTGCCCGCTACCTTGTTGAGTGTCGAGGAAACCGGCTGGGCTTGTGGGTCCGATGTGCGTATTGACGCTACTGACTGCGGCGCCGTTGACAACGTGGATGGCGAAGCCTCCGTTGCTGCTTTGGAGGTCTCTGCCCTCGCCGGACGTCTGCAGCCGCCCGGGGTCGGAATGGTCGCCCCGCGTGAAGCAGACCTTGCTGGGTGGGCGGAGGGATCGTCTCTGCCCGTTACAAAGGGCGCTGTCTTGCGGCAGCCCTGCTTGAGCAGAGAGCTATGTGCATCTGGCGGGGTTTGCGTTTCAGACGCCGTGGCCGTTTCGAGTGACTCGCAGTTGGGTTCCGGGATTCTTCGCAACCCTCCCGGAACTATTAGTCCAACTGCCAATGGACAGATAAACATAACTCATGAGTCACCTCGAGCCGGGTTCTATGGCGCCTTGGCCTCACCTGGAAACCCCGACATCTCCGCAGCACACATCAGCAAAGAGGCCTTTTCATTTGGAGAACCAGAAGTACTTATTAGTGAAGTCACGTGTGAGACCAAGGCGCCCGTGTGTCCTGCAGCACGACAAGTTGAAGAGAGGGGTACTGATCTAGGGCGGAATAATGTCTTGAGTGGCGCCTCGCCTCTTTTGACACCGAGCCCTGCCACTGCCAAACCCACAATAGGAGCTGAAAGAAGAAACTCACTTGAGGTAGCTAACAAACTGCTACTGGACCTTACTCGTCTAAACAAAGAAAGAGCTGTTAAAAACAATACAAATGGTGACAGTACAAATGGTAACCTGGCGGCAAAGGACCCCGCAAGAAATTATTCTGGCTCGGGGGCGTGCTCCTCTACCACGCAACCCATACTGCTCACTCTGAGGTCAAGCTCACTGCATAAACGAAGGAGGCTTGGGGGGAGCATATCCCCCAGTCTGAGCTGCTCGCAAAATAAGAAACTTAAAAGAAGTGCGACAGAGCCTAGCAACGCAATGGGGTCACCAGCTACAGTCTTAACGCCAAGGCATGTTAATGAAGATACCGTTTGTACAATGGATTCCTTATCTGATCAAAGCTCAACGGATTCATCCATAATGGAACGACCATACCCCAAGATTCGACGATCGGCACACCGCGGTAGGCGAATGCCACCACTTGACTCCAGAAATACAGTAAGTCCCAGGACTGTTCAGTACACTAAGGACCTACAAGCAACTATAATCTCCTCTATTGCCATCTCCATTGCACCTTTCATCAAAATGTACGAGAATCTTAATGACAACATAAAAGAGCTCTCTACGGTGGTTACTGACATGAATCACAAATTGGGGAGCATGGAAAACAAAAATCTCCACTGTAAAGAAGTGCTACAAGAGCTACACAAAAAAAACAGATTTGGCGCTCGAAACATTATCAGATCACGCTAAAAATGCAAATTTAGACAAAAAACTTCTAGCTGAAGTAGCTAAAGAAGCCCTGAGCATCTTTCAACAGCAAAAAAAAGAACACGGCTACCAGGGGGTAGGCTCCCCCAATGCTGCAATACAGGCGAATCAGTCACAAGTCATGTCAAGATCCTCATGTTGCAACAAAAGATGTACACTAACTAATCCACCTGAGAGGATCGAAGATAGAAGCGACAACACTACTGCTGCCAACATATTATGCGGGCCTGCTAACGAGCAAAAAGAGCCTACTTTAAGCAATAAGGAAACCCCAGAGTATACTGTGCCTCGTATTGCCACTACAAATTCAATAGATCTTACCTTGTCACCTGAGACAACGGAGAAACTTAGGAGACCGCCTACAAATCTGCAGGTTGCCACCACCGCGGTTGAAGAATGCCAGCCTAGAACTCCATTTGCAACTGCTCTAAAAGAGAGCCAGGCAGTTACGAACCTGGCATTACAAAATCCCCAAGAAGCATCAACCTCTAAGCTGACCACTAATCAAGATTTGACTTGTTCACAACCGCAACCGATGGTTGCACCTTCAAGGGCAAATCATGTGTCTGCAATATACGACATTTTTAAGAAACCAAGTGCTGCACAAAACCCTCCCGCACCCAACAAACAAACTACAGTTAATTCACTCAAAAAATCCAAAAACCAACCTGTAAGGAAGGCGAGAAGAGGAATCGACGCTCGAAGATTCTTACGCAACATCAAAACAGTCAACGTAACCGTCAACGGAGCCATCACTAAAGACACCACTAGTAGAAATAAGATGGTCGTAAGCTCAACAAAATCTATGCCATTAGATCTCAAAGAGACATCAATCTGTGCTAGTGATGGTTCCGACGATTTACTGAATGTATCTGTGTATGATGAGGAAGAACTTACCGTCAGAGATAGGCCTGTGGTATCGTCGCTAGATGGACTCAAATTAGGCTCGGCTGCACCTACCTACATTGATTCAGACGTCCCAGGAAGAAGTCAAGAGCCCTTGTACCTCATTTTTGAAGCTTAGTCAACATGAAGAAGTCAAGAGCCCTTGTACCTCATTTTTGAAGCTTAGTCAACATAGGCCCACTAACGAGAAAGCGTTTGAAGGAATGTCTAGAATCTGCAAATTGATTAAAACAACCCCGGTGCAAAACACAGATGAGGTTCTGCAGATCACCCGCTTTGTGACCCTGGATGAAAAAAGACGGATGCTTGATGCCAAATTCCGTACAAAGGGCCCATTTCTAGGCCCGCAGGTCGGGTCTGAACCATCTACCGTGGCCAAAGCGTTGCAAACTTCTACACGCCCGACACAGGTGGCACCTATCAAGGCTCATATAGTGAGCAATACTGGGTTCAAAATACCTATGACTACAGACAAAAATAAAAATCAAGCAGAGCGGGTGAACCGTTCTACTAAACAACCTCAAAAACCAATGATAAAAGAGAAAACATACCAAACAGAGACGCGACAAGCATCTCACCGCCTAATACTCGAACGCATAGAAACTTCTGATGACCTGATACTAAACCGATTTAACGTGTTGCGGCTGTGTCAGCTGATTCCCAGTCTTCGTGCGATAACTTCTGAAGACCTAAAAATTGTAGAATTTCCGAATGAAAAGAAAACTGACGCTGTGATTTTACATTTGCATTCTAAGATCATAGCAGATGCACTATTGGACGCCGGTCCTGTACTGATGTCCTTAGGATTCGACATAACGAACGCAGAAAATGGTGTGCTGCTTGTTAACTCCCAAGAAAAGTCTCGCAGTAGACCATTGAATAACGCGAACAAAAGATCTACTCAAGATCTGGAGAACAGCACCGAGAATCAACCAAAGGAAAGCCAAGTGTTTAGTCCGCCGAGAACATGGGACTCAGCAGCTTATCCACATGGGTATGATCAGATAAGAATTACAGTTAATGGAATGATAAATTCATCAACCACACGAGACAATGAAAGGAATCCTGCCATTACAGCAAACAAATACGATGATTGGTCCTGGTTGGCCAAAACCTTAAACACTGATCCGATGGCATAACGCCAGGAACCGAGAAGTACCAATATATGTAATATAGGTTCTTGGAACACCAGAGGCTTTATGCATCTATTTGAAACAACATGGGCCTCAGAATTGGACATCCTGTGTCTACAAGAAACATGGCTCTCTCAAAGTCCGTTGTTGGAAGGATTCGAAATAGCTATCAATCCCGCTATAAAACAAACACAGGGAAGGCCAATGGCTGGACTCCTCTTGGCTGTGAGGAAAGGTGTTGGATTTCGGATTCTCAACTCAGATAACCCCTCACCATTTATTCAGATCTCTGCCATTGGTGTTTACCAGAAAGAAACAAACAAGGAAGCTTGCTTGCACATTATCAACTTATACTGGAACCACAAACGCAACGAAGGGCGTAACTTTATCAATACTGTAACAACGTTGATCGATGATTTACTTACAAAGGAGCAACCGATAGATCTAATTGTATGTGGAGATCTAAATTGTGTCTGTATTCCAGATATTGCACAAACTGAGGAAAAGAAGAGAGGCAATTGCAAACGAGAACAAGCTGCAGCTCAATGGTGTCTGGAACTAGATCTTAGAGGCTTGCACATGCTCAATGGACAAACGGTTGGCGATATTCCGGCATGCCCTACGTGGAGAAGAAACAATCAAAAATCGGTCATTGATTATATATTTGTGACTGAAAATATCCACAAGAGAGCAACGAAACTGGAAGTCATTAAAATGCAACACAGTGACCACGACATGGTAAAATTATCAATTCACCACCCTTGTGTGAGCGAGCAGATCTGCTGGCCGTTTGCGGTGTGCACCGGGACTAGTAGAATACGCCTAAATCTCTTGGATTCAGAAGTAGCGGCTATCTCTAATGCCTTTCAACACACTGTTAAATCTCTGGAATATCAAAACCTTCTGTCAAATTTTGAGGAACATAAACGTAAGCAAAAACACGCAGAGTTTCGCCCAAAACATAAATTTGACATTGCTATTCTGCAACGCAAAAGAGAAATGAGACAAGAACTAAGAAAACTTAAAGGTCCTTATACCGAAAACATGAAAGAGAGTAAAAGAGTGATGAAGGCCAAATACCGAAACTGGCTTAAATCACATGCAGCAATTATGCATCAAAACGACGCAGAAGAGATGCTGCGAAGAATGACTGGTAAAAACTCAGCAGCATACTGGAAACTGATAAATAACTCTATGGCTCCACAGCAAGCTCTTCAAGCCACAGCAGTAACTGAAGCTGAGTGGTCGACCTTCTTTAAAGAACTATTTGGCAGTGATAAACCCATACCATCTTGGGTACCTACGACGGCAAACAAGTGGGACCTTGCGTTTGAGAGAAGTGACATTTTGGATATAATCAAAAATGTGCACGACTCTAGAGCGCCCGGCCCTGATGGCCTAACAAATTATACACTGAAAAAAACTCCAGCGCTATGGACAGACTTTTGTGTTACTCTGTTTGACCGAGTCATCGCGAGTCGATCAACTCCAAAGTCTTGGAAATGCGCTGTAGTCGTCCCAATCATTAAAAAGGGAGACCGTCTAAATCCAAAAAACTACCGGCCCATAGCTCTGCTTGACGTGTTGGGAAAGATTTATGCTACCCTTTTGCAACAGAAATTGTTAAAATGGGCTAAAGATAATAACCATGTAGACCCCAGACAAGCAGGGTTCGTAAAGGGAGTTGGATGCGGCTTGAACCTGTTGATACTGAACATCATAAAGATGGAAGCAATCAGAACTAACACAAAGATATATTTGGCTCTGATAGATTTGTCCCTGCTGTTATGGGAGAAACTCACTAGATGGATAAGCCTAGTGGAAGCGATTCGCGAACTACACACGGATACCACTATCCAGATCCGATTGGACACCAAAGGCACGTTATCTGCCCCCATCAGTACACAGAAGGGAGTGAAACAAGGCTGCCCCTTGGCAGCGAGTATTTTCAACCTCTTTATATCTGATATAAATGAGGCATTCACTGGTGTAACAACATTTCCTCCGAAACTACATGGCTCGCCGATCAACTACTTGGTCTACGCTGACGATCTTATTCTAGTCGATCTGACTCCCATAGGTCTTCAGAGGAAACTAAATTGTCTCGACAGTTATACCACAGATAACGGCCTTAGAATCAACAAACAAAAATGCGAAATTCTAATTTTGGAGAAACTGCAAGGCCGCAGCATTCGACGGATAAAGATCAGATGGTGTCTTGGTAACGAACAGCTTCAGACTGTAAAAAACTCGACAAACTTGGGTATGAAGATCAGTGCCAGTAGAAACGATGCACCTTGGGCAGAATTGGCAAAGAGCAAATGCCGATAGATGGCTTGTCAAGCGATCCTAATTAATACAAAATTTGGAAAGTTCTCCCTAAAACCAGTAATAGAATTTTACCAACAAAAAGTGGTACCCGCCTTAATCTATGGCAGTGAAAACGCATTTGGCTGTTCAAGTGACCTGTGGAACTCACTTGAAAATATATTCTGGACGCGAGTTCTACAGCTTCCCAAAGGTACCTCGACGGTTTGTCTCCGATATGAATTGGGCCTCATTTCGATAAATGCAAGACTCAGCTGGAATCTATTGAATCTCTTTAGGAAAACAATGTCAAAAAACCCAGCGAGCCAATTTCAAATATTACACAGGCCGGACACTGCTAAAGAACATACAATTTTATTTCAATGGAATCTCCTTTGTGTAACACTTTTAAAGGAGTTTGACATTCCTGTCACAATGTTATCTGAGAAGCCTGAGTTGGCAAAAACTAAAATCTGGAGAGCTGACTGGATTAAAACCTGCGACTTAAGAGTCAATTCAACTTTAATGCAAGAGGTCCCAGGAGAAGCCAAAGCATATCATCAGAGGCACACCTATCTAACCCTGTTTCCAGATCACCATGCAAGATCTTTATATATGCAGTTTAGGCTAAACATGCTAAAAACAAAGGAGCGTATGAACAGCTGGGCGAAGGGCGCGATCATCGATCTAAGGTGTAGTTTCTGTAACAAGGATAAGGAGACCTTAAAACATCTAACACTGTTCTGACAATTTTTTCAACATCAAAGGCAAATCCACTTTGGAGAGCTGATTAATGAGCATCTACATATGACGGCTGATGACTGGTGGGCAGCGTTATTCCAGGGATCCAACAGAGCAGTTTTATTTGCACTAACAAATTTTCTTCGTGTAGTAAAAGGACTCCTGGACGACCAATATGCAAATCTGGTGCAAGTAAAGTCTTGAACTCTTTGGTAGCTGTCATGATACTATCCCTCAATATGACACGATGGAAGTGTTAAAAGAGTTGTTAAGATGAAATGGTGGAGGGAGGGAGAGAGGGAGGGAAGCAAAACAAAAGAATTCACATGTGATGTCTTTCTTGTTTTTTTAAAGGTTGAACAAACCAATAAAAATAATAAAAAAAAAAAATATTACATTATACAGTGTTTTTATTTTAATGTCCTCTGGCACCCAGTATTACGCTTAGATAATAAAAACTATGTGGGGTCTTGGGTATATTGAAAGAACCTTTCCCAGGTATTATACTCCAGCAAAGTTAACGTAATCAGGTGCACTATACTGTGCGCAACGAGACCAGTCTAATAGGTTTCTTCAATCGTAGTGGTAGCTGAAACATATATATATATATATACATTTATATCCAGGGAATTTTGTTGATACGAAATCCTGGTCAATGATTTAAATTTCTGGCCATGTCATGCAGCATTTTTCTCCTGGCTAAACAGCAGCTCATGCCTCCCAGGTCAGTGCTTTTTTGGCTTGTTTAACACAGCAACGCAACAGATAACACGTACTTCTGTATTCATTCATCTATAGATATTTCATACACTATCTGTAGCCTGTGTTACAGATTCCGGTTACCCAGTTAGAAATACTGCATTATGTATGTTTTACATATAGACCCCACATCGAAGCTGGAAATGGCATTCCCCAAATGGTTAATCATGGACTATCATGCCTCCACCTGTGTCTCGGTTCTTATATCTGGCTGAAATGAGAGCACCTGGAAACACGGGTGCTAGATGCATCTAAAGAATATGAAGGTCATTTGCCATCATGTCCTGTGATGTCACTTGGGGGGCGGGGTCAAATTATATCAATTCCTGTGTTGTCATCCGGGGTCAAGGGTCGTGTGATGTCACTTCTGCTACCCCTGGCATTTTGGTGACATGAGGTCCCTGAAAGGGTGGTCTGCTAACCACCCCCCTTTCAGTAACCTTCATGCCAAAAGCAGATTATACACCTCTGCCCTGCTGCCTCTGTATCCTGAGCTGCAGCCCCTGCTCTCCCACGGCACATAGCAGGTCAGAGGTCATAGGTTTGATAGCTGCTGTGACAGCCAAGTCACTGCAGCACAGAGGTTGCATGTCTACAGCTCTGTTTCAAATTCAATATAATTATATAAAACTACCCATCTGTTGGCAGGGTAATCTGAAAATATAAGCCATACCTCATTTGGTATGATAGTGGAGAGTTTACATAATTAAAACAGAATCTGAATTGTAGCATACCAGTGTCATCCTAGTGAGAGAGCTGAGGCAGCTATGGGAGGCTATGTGGATTTGTGGCATCTGCCTGTCTGCAACCCAGTGAATCTGAAAAAGGACAGGAGGCATGCCACTGTTTGACTCTCTGGGAGGGAAGGTAACACTCTCCTTGCCAGGCCTGGCATCCCAACTTCAGACACCCTATGAGCGTGACTTCAAAGAGCTAAGTCCATAACAAAGGCCTTGCCCACAACATGGAGCTGCACACCAGAGAGCCGCTGGAGCTGCAGGCTGGGAAAAGAGCATAGTTATGACAGCCGGGGAACACAGCTAGGGTGAAGAATTATTCTTCTATCTTACTTTTCTGTGTTAATTTCTCCCCTGCCTGCCCCCTCCACTTCCTGTGCAACAGAATGCTCTGGGTATCACATCAGAATGCAAGGGGCACTTCTCACAAGAACAGGGATTGGACCCCTTAAAGCAGGCTTGGTTGCCTCCAATCCCATGTGGAATATTGCCTTTAAAAAAGGAGGTCTCCCACTCCTTCTATGATTTGCTTTTTGACCATCCAAGGCTTAATGAAAAATGTGTTTGGACCTCTTTTGGGAGCTTTAATCGTTTCAAAGCCACAAGCCATTGATGCAAAGGAGTGCTCCAAGGTAGAGAGAGGCTCTGCTCTATACCCACTCCCAGGTTGTATTTGTGGAGACTCTGGACGAGGACCAAAGACTCTGCTTGGAAACCAACCTAGGCGGGGAGTGAGAAGGACTCACCTTTTCCTACTGCCCCTAGCAGTGGCTCTCACAACATCCTGATTGGCAAAACAGCCATTGGGCTTCTTAATTGCATCAAACCGTGTTTGAGCCGTGTTTGCTTCACCAAAACCAAAGGGACCTGCCTGTGCTGCTTTTGACACTTAGTCAAACTTTGAATTAATGCTCTTTTGCATTTGTCAAACAGGCGTGCTATCGCATCACACCAAGCTGAGCATGTAACATGTTTGGCTGAAACAACCTGCTGACTTCTTTGGATTACTTAGAATTGCCTCTTCATCCAACATCACAGTGGTCCACCAGAATCACAACTTTCTAACCATCCGCTTAAAAGCAGCTCAACACCAACTCTCTGCATGATTCAGTGCAACTCAACACACCCAAGCTGCGTTCAACCCACATTTATAGCACTTCAAAGCCTGGTTTGACACTGTTGAACAGCCCAACATTGGAATCAGATACTTTCAAGTGACCGTGGCCCCCTGGTTCACCTTTTGGGACCATAGAGACTGCTTAAGTCCTTTTTGCATCGTTTTAGAGTTTGACATTTTCCTTTTGAACAACAGTGTTGCATTTCTTGCCTGCTTTCCTCACTGACAATGTATCCAGAGAGCTTATGAATTTCTGTTCTGCATCTTCTGTCTTCTTTTACAGGCGTGCGTTTTTTATAGTGTTTTTAATAGTGAATTGTAAGATTGATTTGTTTAATTAAAGTATATATTTTTATAAAGCTTGATTGGACAGTCTTTTATTTTGTAACAGTGTACTATTTCTGTCTTGGTTGCTACTTTTTCACTTTCACCCCCCATCTAAAAGTGTAGCCTTCCGTCACCCTACGTTACCACAAAAGGCAAAGGAGGTACATCTCTTGGCTGTGGTTGTTTTACGCACATGATTGGGATCACAGTTTCTTTGTAGAAGTGTGGGGCCTGAGTATGCACACTACTCATCCTTGCACTCCTGAAGAGCAGAAGTCACTTTGTCACCATATAATCACAGGCGCATTCAAAAATAATGATTCTGGGACTGCCAAGCTAAAGCCATAAGTGTCTTAGTCCATGAATTGGATGTGTAAAAAGGAGACTGATGTGGATAACAGTCATAGAAATTGGATAACACATTTATACGTATAATGGCGTAAAATGGGTCTATATAGGAAATTGCTAATTAGTAATGAATCCACACTATATGACATCATGGGGAAGGGCATCAGGAGTGGTGTCCCCACATCAAACTATTTGAGGGACATGATGGTGGAAGCCAATGATGTACTTGATCAACTGGGGGTACCGAGAGATTTGTTAATTCGAAACCCAATGAAAGTAAAAAAAATATTGTTACATGCGGACTGGAACCTCACGGTATCCGAGGCTAAGAAGACCCACTTATATCATCATATTGTAAATGACTGCAAAAAAAAAGATGGGGGAGCCCGCTCCAAATTTAATTAAATTCCCAAATAAGGAATGGAGGCAGGAACTTATGAGATTCCGATTTAACGTGTTGGGCACGGGTGAAATACAAGATATTAGAAACGGTAATACAAGGGGGTATTCTCTTTTTAGGTTTTGTAAGCAAAAGGAGTACTGTGAGACATTGTTGCACCTGCTCACCATATGTGATGGTATAAGGAAGGAAGGAAAGCATTTGTTTCTTTAGTAGTTATGTACCCAATACCGAGTGTGTGGATCTAGAGCTTTTGTGGCGGGACATGATGCATGGCAAAAGAGTAAACTTACAGATCGTAGTAGTGAGATTTTTGAAAATGTGCTGCGGCTTATGAAACCATCCTAAATAATTTATTGGTTGCTAGTAAATCCTGCACTAGCACTGCCTCAACTCAATATAAAAAGGGTCGAAAAGAAAAAAAATAATAAATAAGATTATGAAGAACTGTGATTTTATCTATTGTCGTTACTGTGACTGTCAGTTGATAAAGTTAATCTGTGTAAACATGTATCTTCGTTTGCATTGGAATTACAGTATTGTTAAACATAAGGGGATAATCACAATATCGCACTATACCAGCATTTGCCCTACCGGTTTTGCTCAGAAGTTGTGAGATTTTACTGGTCTATTTGTAAATTTGTATATCGTCATGGTAAACCTGATTTTTTTATTAGTTTTAATGTGTATTATTGTAAGGTATGAACTTTCTAACGTTGTTTCAATTTTGTTTGTTTTAAACTGATGTTTTAAATTTATCTTTTAAACTGATGCTTTTCCTTTGTCTGTATAAATTTGAAAAATTGTGTTTTTGTAAAAGTTACTTTGTAACTATAAATAAAATAAAAAATAAAAATAAAAAATAAAATAACAGTCATAGAAATCGGATATACACATTCATACGTATAATGTGTATGGCCTGGTCCATAAATGTAGATGTCTTCATAACAGTAACCCAAAACAATACAAATTAAGATCATTTTGGCCTAGAACTGAATAGTATACCAAACCAAAAAAGACCATCCAGAAAACACAACAAACATTATGTTTATTTTGTTTTATAATGCAACTGTATTGCTTCTTGCACTGTGCAGCAAGAAGATTTGATTTAAATTGTTCCTAGACCGTTACTGGCAAAAAGTATATTGGGGTGGGAGGGCTGGATCGAGGGTTGTAGTGATCCCAGTATCAATCTGTCCCAACATAATGTTCAGTTACATTCTTTTGATTGTACACAGCCTGTTGCCCTGGAAGGAGAAAAACACATGTAGGCAAGACAGAGCAAGTTGTGGCTCGAAAGAGCACGAAACACTGCATAGCTTTTTTTGCAGTAAGGCAGTAAATTCCAAGGCATGGATTGAATAAAGAGAAATTCAACCCAATAGAGCAGTCCGGTGAAAAAGGAAACAAGTTGGCTACTTTGGGGCCGAAACCCATATTGTAGAACTTTGTCTTGTAGGTGCTGAGTATTCATGCTGTGTATACCTTTAAAAGTAAGAACATTTATTCTGGATTAAACTGTGGGCCCACCAGAAGCTAATATAGGTTTCTAAAATGGGAGAGACTGGCTGGAGTTGCTTGTATCCCAAAATCACAGTCAGCTGCATTCTGTGCGTTTGGGAACCATTGGATTTGGTAGGGAGGGAGGCTTCTGTGCAATGCATTGGCACAGTCCAATCTGGAGTTTCCCAATTTCCCAATGCTACAACCACAATGAAATAGCTTTCTTAAGTAAAGTATTGATGTTATGTTTTATTTATTTATTTTATTTATAACGCACTGGGACACATGCCCATGGGCATCGCAACACGGGCAAGCGTACACCAAATAACAAAGAGGAGAGTCAGACACAAGTTTTCATGTTGAAGATCAGATCAAAGAAAGAGGACAGAATTAGTTCAAACAGAAAAGCTTTTAGTCAACGTTTAAACAGCCCTAAGGATGCACAAGACCTTATGTCCAAATGAAGGGCATTCCAGAGGCATGGAGCTACCATCGGAAAACACCCATTCAGTACTAGGGAGAGTTTAACCTTGGGGTTTAGCAAAAGACTGGAGTCATTGGATCTCAAAACACGTTTGACCGGCCATCAGTTTAGCAATCAACAAATATAAATTGGACTCATTCTGAAGAGACAATCATGTTCAACACATAGAGATCCAAGTGTGATTCCTTTCCTTATTGGCAACCAATGCAGGGATTTTCTGGCCACGGAAATGTGGTCATATTTATGAATGTGACAGACAATTCAAACTGCATTATTCTGAGCCACTTGAAGTCGGTTCATTTCACCCTGCCCAGCCCCTGCAATAGGCGGTAGCAATAGTCCAGGAGGATGTGTTGCAGATGCTTCACCCGGAAGAAGGCGTTTTAAACAGGTACACTTATTTCATTGAAAATGCTCAAGTTGGCATCCTTCAGAGCCCTAACCTGACTTACCTTGGTCTGTAGGAAGACTGTTTCTGCATAGAAGGTGGTTATTGGTCGGAGAGTTTGTAGTCATTTCATGAGGTCTTTTAGACCCATAATATGATTTTCTGTCCTAAGCCAGTAATATTTTGGCTGTTGGCATTTGTTTTCCACTCACTGGTCTGCAGAGCATTGTTGACTAAGTCATTATTGACAGAGAAAGGTAGATAAAACTAAGGGGCAGCTCGTCCATAATGCTGTTAAAGGAAACACAATCCCTTTCACAGTGTGTTCTCCTTCCTGCCTGACCAATGAGCCGTGCAAGGCCATGGGCATTTTGCTTCCCCAGCTTTGCTCTACTCATTGGGGATGCAGGCCGAGTAACTACAAACCTAAATGTTTATAGGGGCACTCTTATGCCTCCCCACACACTTAGGTCCTGTTGGGTGACTTGAAGGAGATGCTCCCACTCAACCGCACATACCCTCAGTAACCAGGAAACTCTTTCTACTTCCTGGTTCTTGTTTGTGCTACGTGAGAGATTATGGGCCAACAGGGTATGCAGTCTTCAGGCTGGGGCTGACGGTAAGGATGATCTGTATTTATGTAGGTATGTATATGTGTGTGCATGCATGCAATGATGTGAGCATGTGGAAGTGTTGTGTTGTGTGATAATGCGTGCAAGTCAGTAAAGAACATGAATAGATCAGCAGCCAGGAAATGTTTTTTTTCAAACTGTGGCATGGCATTTTGACTGGGAAGCACATGTAAAGGAAACATGATACGTGTTATTACCTGGCTAGACTGGCCTAATTTGTGACACCAGTCTGACCATTTGCTCTTAATGTGGAATATAATTTTCTACTGGGCAACAAAGGTATTGTTATTAGTATTATTACTACTATTATTATTGAGGTATTTATTGAGAACGGACCTAGCTGCGGGGAGCAACACAGCTCTTTACAATCATAGTGGGAGGACAGAGTGATGGAAGCAGAGAAAAAGAGACCTGGGAGCTAACCAGGGTAGGCAGGGTCGGCAATTGGCAGCAAGGGATCTACAGGCAACCAGAGGAGCAGACAGTGGTGATCAGATCACTGAGTCTCAGTTAGGGTGGGGAGTGCAGGGTGTGTGGACCTAGGTGTTAGAACAAAAATAGTTCCCAATTAGCGACCTCCCGTCCCCTGCACACTATCTGTGGCTATTCAAGCCAAACAATTTCAGGTAAGTCTTAATCAACTTGAAGTTGTTTTAGGAAAAGGTAAAACCAACATTTTTTATACACCAAACAGTGGTACAAGTACATTTCTGATTCTATAAAAAGTAGTACACATGTTGATTTCCAATTTCATACAAAAAATGTATTCATCCAAACAAGGTTGCCCAATGCGTTTCGAGATAAATTCTCTTCTTTGGGGGCTGATAATATAATCAAACTTTAAATCTGTTAAACAAATCAAACATAAATCTCAATTATTAAAGTTTCCCAGTGTAGTTAATTTATACATTTCAAGTAACAGTGATTTACAGATTCCAGGGTTGTCTTTCTTCTCCCCCGCACTTTGAATTGCATAGAAAGTTGTTTTATAATTAGTGAAATCACATCTAAAATCAAAACATACTAGGAGTGCAAGGTGTTAACTTTCTTTTGGACCTAGGTGTAAGGCAGGATCATTCCTTGAAGAGGAAGGTCTTGAATGCTTTCCTGAACTGTAGAGATGATGGGGAAAGTTTGATATTGATGGGAAAGCGGTTAGTCTTTGAGCATAGACAGAGAAAGCCTGTCTTCTGGTTCTTTCCTTTTTCCATGTCGGAGTTGAAGTCTGCGCATTTTCTCACTTCAAGTGGATCACAGGCCTCAAGAGATGCTGTGCTTCTGAGTGAGGTAGCTTTGAGACTTCAGGGTGACAGCCCTGTAGATGATGCAGCAGAGGTTTAGGATGATACAGGATTGCAGCAGGAGCCAGTGCAGGTCGATGAGGATTGGGGTGATTTGGTTGAATTTGCAGAGTCATTTAATGAGTCTTGCTGCAGCATGCATGGCACATTTTAGGGGTGCCAGGGCAGTCACCGAAAGGCCTTCCAAAAGAACACTGCCACCATCCGGATGGGAGAGGACCAAGGCTTAGACAGCAGGTCTCAAGTGTTATTTTGGGATGAAGGGCTTGATTTTCTGCAGAAAAGAAAGTTGGTACCTGCCTGTTTTTGCCTTCCTTGCTATATGCTGTTTGAAGGTGAGGTGTTTGTTGATGTTGAACTTAAGAGATATGGCTTAAGTGTCCAGCTGGGGTATGAAGCCCTTGCTGTTCATAGCAGAGAGCCAGGTCTGGATGTCAGGGTGTTCGGTGTTGTTCCTCAGAAGTAGGATTTCAGTCTAGGAGGGGTTGAGCATTTGGTAAGCACTAGGATCCAGGACCATATCAATTTGAGGCAGGCCTTGAGTCTATGGATGTCTTCAAATGTAGGATATCCTGAGGTAGATATGCGTGTCATCTGTGTATTGGTGGATATGGATGTTGGGTGGAGTGAGTAGGGTTCAGAGCAGTACCATGTGAAGATTGAAGATCACAGGGACAAAATAGATCCTTGCGGGACTCCACAGGTGATGGGTAGAGTTGGTGATCTGGAAGAATTCATTTCAGCGAAATGTTTGTGATCAGCAAGTTAGGATTTGAACCAGCTGGGGATGATCTTGCTGATCCCCATGCTGCGATGTAGATTGTCGGAGAGTGTCTGGTGGTTTACTGTGTCAAATGTTGCTTAGATGTCAAAGAAAACTAGGAGGCAAGGGTGGACATCATCGAGGATTTTTATGGCATCATCGATCACCTTGATGGTAACCATTTCTGTATGTATTGGGTCTGAAGCTAGATTGGTAGGACAGGAGGACGTTATTGGCTTTGATGTGTTGTAGGAGTTGCATTGCTTCTTCTTTCACAAGGATCTTACTTAGGAAGATAAGATGGGTGATGGGGCAGTAGTTGCTGAGATTGCCAGGATCCAGTGTTGGCTTAAGAAGCAGGAGGATTTGTCTGTTCTTGAGGATTGAGGGGGAAGGTTCCTTAAGTTAGAGAGCTATAGATAATTGCTAGGTAAGGGAGCAATGCTTCAGTCAGAAGGGTCTTGAGTACAGAGGCAGGGAGGAAGTTGTCTGCATAAGATGTGGCCTTGAGGGATGCTAAGGTAGCAGTGAGGTCATCCATAGTTAGTGTTGTGAAAGTGCATGTAGTTATGGTTTTGCATGATCGGATGTGTAGTATGCTGTCAGTTGTGGCATTGGTATCTTTGTGTTGGCAGATCATGTTGATCTTGTTGACAAAGGAAGAGTTGATGGTGGTGGATTTTTCAATGGAGTATGCTACGGGTGTGTCGGGGAGAAGGTTTATGCAGAGCTTAATGGCTTTGAAGAGGGCTCTGCTTTCATTGTTGGCCTTGTCTATGGTGTTTTCATAGTAGTTGGTCTTCAATGGTAAAGCAAACATGATAAGTGTTAATACAGGGCTAGAAGGACTTTAATTGGTGACACCAGTCGGGTCATGTATTTGTAATGTTACATGGCATTTCTTACTCTGAAGAACGGGTAAAGCAAACATGATAAATGTTATTACATGGACAAACTTGCATAAACTGGTGACACCAATCTGGCCACGCATTCATAATATGGCATGGCATTTTTTGCTGGCAATCAAGGGCAAGGCAAACATGGTAAGTGTTACTATGTGGCAAGACTTGCCTAAGTTGGTAGTGCTATCCTTGATACATTTACTTAATATTGTATGACATTTTTGAATCAGCATCAAGAGTAAATCAAAGATGATAAGTGCATTTATATGGCTAGACTGGCCTATGCGGGGGGTGCCAGTCTGGAGATACTTTCTTACTTTGGCATGGCATATTTTTACTGCGCCTCAAGAGTAAGGCAACGTAAGTGATATTAAGTGTCTTGACTGGCCTATGCTGATTGTGCTAGTTTGGATATTTTCTTACTGTAGCGTGGTATTTTTACTGGCAAAGCCAACATGAGTATTTTCTTACATGAGGATCCTGGCAACTATTAGCAGATCCATCATGGACATGTTTTCTTATAGTATCATTACTGGCATTTTATGCAAAGCAAATACAAGTACATTATTACATGGGAATACTGGCATACATTGATGCAGCTAGCATGGACACGCAAGGGCACAACCAGCATGAAAATGCTTTTCATACCTGCATATATTGTGGGAAAAGGCACCATGAACATTCATTGGAAAATGCTCTTGCACACACACTCTTGATGACTTTCATCTGTTGGATTTTTTCTGTGTTACCCTAAATAACCAATTGCAAACAGTGTGGCCTTTTACCTGATTTTTCACAGAAACTGCTGTAAAATGCACCGTTTTAACCTATTTTGCTTTTTTCAATTTTCTCAGCAGGGAGAACCACTGAACCACCACCCTTGGTTGGTTCAGGCTCCTTTGCTACTCTCGGTCACTTGCACACATTCATGGGAATCATTTATGCCCGTCCAATACAAAAATTGAACAGCTGGCACTGAACCCTTGGCATGGGAGTGAAAGTGGTGGTGGTGTTGTTTTCTTAGTAGGTCTGAGATACATGTTTAAAAATAAAGAGAGGAGGGGTGTGCCTTCTCAGCTCTTTAGGGCAATGCTGAATGGGGGCATAAAGTTTCTGAGTCTGTGTAATTACAGAGAAGAAAACGTCAAACCACTTCAGTGGCTTGCTAGATATGTCTGCAACTAATTGAAGTCTCTATAGCCTGATGTAGTAGTAGACAGATCTTTAGGCCACAGATAAATCAAGAAGGATCAACGCACTAGGAATTTCTACAGCATCCAAAACTGACACTAAGGCACACTTGTCTTACACATGTTTTTGAAGCTGCTCAGACACAACCTTTTCAGTGGTATGGCTGCCTGTGGCTACTACAATTGATCGCATGTAGCCAGGGGCATTGGCTCCAATGAAGGCTTCCTTTTAGAACAGGTGTGAAGAAAATTTGTTTGGGACATCTAAAGACTGAACCTGGTGTCGGGAGATCTTTTTCATTGATTCAATGTGGTGGCATGGAATGCCACATGTGTTGAAGCAACAACTGAGAGGAACAGATCACCTGATACACACACTAGGCAGCCTGTAAGGGGGGAGGTTTCTTAGATGAGTTGTTATTCAAGTGTAGAAATGGTTGGGGTCACATGTCTCTGGGACTGCTAATGGGATAAAATTGTAGTTTGGCAGGTTTTCAGTGATGTCCTCGGATTTTCACCATCTTTGGGATGAGAAATTGGGAGATAGTGTTGTGGAAATTCTCAGAGTTCTGGACCATAAAGACAGAACCATCAGGGTCAAAAAAAGAATAAACTACATTAAGAGCTTCCAGGGTTGGTTGGTTGCCTCATGAACTTTAACAGAACAGATATCCTTTTTAACTACAAAGATGCTTTGTGGAAAGTTGAGCATGCTTAAAGGGGAAGTTATCTCAGAAATGTTAGTGGCCCCATGTATTTTTTAGCATATTTAAATCGATCAAAGAAAAGAAATTCATATGCGTCTTACCTTGTATTTTCTCAGATATACACATGTGAACCTCAAGCGTTGGAAGCCGCCATATTGTGCTAATATCCATCACCCTAAGTTCAAGTGCCCATGCGACAATAAATCACAAGACCATCCCTAACGTTGACATCATTAGAAGATTACGCCCCTTGTCACACAACACCAGTGCACGTCTCATGTCTTCCATCCTCAAACCAACCAAGGCTGATCCTGCTTAGGTCCATGGGGCCAGGGTCGAGCCCATCCAGGATGTAAAGCGAAATACAATCTGACACTGGCAACTGTGAACCTAAGCAGGATCAGCCTCAGTTCGTTTGCAGATGGGAGACTGCCTAGGAAATATCTAGATTAGTAATTGCTGCAAATGAATTGTGTTTGACGATATTAATTTAATTTGATCCCAGCGAGCTCGAGAGACCCACTAGCAGACTGGTTGGAGCCTGGGCAGAGGCAGGGGGCAGGTTTCAGTAAATGCAGTCAAAAATGTTATGATTTAAAACAGTTGGCCATCATTTTAAATATATATTTAAATGATGTCTCCCATCCGCAAACCAACTGAGGGTGATCCTGCTTAGCTTCACTGGGCAGGGTTGGCAAATGGTTAGTAGTATTCAGGGTGCTAATGTGAAGCATCGATTGTATTCAGCTTTGCAGCTGGATGGCCTTGACCCTCCTTCCCCATGAAGGTAAGCAGGAGCAGCCTTGGTTGGTTTGTGGATGCGAGACATGAAAGTTTCAAATGATCTTGATGGGTGGTATAAGATCTTCCAACGCCTGAGCTTCACATGTGTAAATGTGAGAAAATGAAAGGTAAAATACAAAGGAAAATTGTTTCAGATGATTAAAATATGCTAGAAAATATATGTCCTATCTATCGGGCGAATAACATTTCTTAGAGAACTTGCCATTTAAGAGAGGAATTATTTCTGATTGGGTCTCATAGCTTGATATCTCTAGCCACCATCTTACCAATTGTTGGCATGTGTATGCAGAGTATGTTACCACAGAATCCTTTCTGTGTGCATAAGGAAAATAGAAAAATTAAAGAATGACTGACTATTGTCTCATTCTGAAAAGTTCGATATCTGAAATTGTATTCCTCAAAGAAAGTACAGACTCTATAAATACAACTTCTTACACTTTTTTCCCTAAGAATTTGAGGGCTGATAGCTAGCATGTATTCTAATCCAGAGTAGAAATATACTTTCTTGTTGTGGGTTTTTAACACCCATCTCGGTTCCCACTTTCTCTTCCCTTCTGTTTCTCTCCATCTGTCCTTATAAACGTATCCTTGTCTCAAAATGATCTTTTAACAGTTTTTTATGAGGATAAGGTATAGTCAAGCAAACTCCTATCCTCTTAAATGTGGGGATTCAATTATTTGTATATATATTAGGAGGAATATGTAGACCCTCAGCATTTAAGGGGAAAGGAGAAAGTGTTTTGAAATTGGCATACATTATTCTTTAGCGTTCAGTGGGGCTGTAAAAAGGTGTCAGTAATGGCATTACCACCACTTTTACTGCACTCGCAAAATCAGAATTTCAAAACTGAAACTCACCAAAGCCATTACTGCAAGCGATATTGACCCATTCAGGAAATAGCATATCCAGTAATATGGCAACCCCTTAGGTCGTCCAATGCGACTCAAGATTGGGAATAACTGAAGAGTCAGCATGACTCTAAATGATATGGACAATTACTGTTACCACGTGCTTACCATATGCTGTGACAGTATTTGAGTGTGGGGGTCTTTCCAGCAGAAGAAAATCCATACACTAAGTGAGGCAGTGTAAGCTATATTTAAAGCAATAATTCCTTGTTGGAATTATCCCTCTTTTAAGGTGTGACATGTTTGCTCAGTTTGACAATACATGGCGTTTTAAAAAAAGGAATTTGCCTAAGTGAGGAAAGGTTTTAAGAATATGGGTGCTTAATCGATAGGTCATGTATACCCTAGTTTACAAACTTTAACAAAAGAATACAAAAAACACCTTTGAATAATGAAAAGAATGGTACTATATCGAAACTTGCTTAACAGACTTGTCTATGAGCTGAGCTGGTAGTGATATGTTTCCAAATGGTCTAATATAATTAATAATATCTGGGGCTTACAGTACAGTTCAATGAACCAAAATACTGAAATAAGTGCAACTTAAATGTCCTGCACTTATTCGACCTATGGCTGGCTGTGGTCCGTTGTTTCGATATCAAAGATCCATTTTCTGTCAACCACCTGTAGCGCCGCCAGCACCATAATCCACACTCCATGAATGGCTACTTACGATCTGGCACATCCTAACATCCTAGCAACGGAGTGGGTTACTTATAACATCTACGGGGACTACACGAAATTCCGTGATGTTTGGGGGATGTTGTTGACATATCTCCGGGAGGATTATTGGCTTCAAATGTGCCCGCAGAGCATCAGGACTTTGGACATTACCTAATATTTCTACTGAGATGGTGACTCGAGGATCAAAGATATATCCCCAGAGGTTAGGGGCAGGGCAGCTCTGGGGACGGGTATGGGGGGGAAGGGCAGAGGCATGCGGGTGGAGGGGCGTTTACTGCTATTTCTTATTGCAAAATGTTAATAAACAAATCTTTTAAAAGAAAAAATTAAAAATCATCCATTAGCAGTTACTAGAACACTTCTTTCAAGCACTTATTGCAGGATGATACACATAAGGGCAAGAGAGCACTAAATAGAACTGCACTTTCCTAGACGTAAGGCAACGACAAAGCCAATCTTCTCTGCTGTACTTCAGAGGGCCTAACTGGAGTTCTATAAAACAACGACGGGCTACATAATCTTTATTGTGAGTGTGGAGTTAACTGAAGAAACAGACGGTAAGGAAAGTACCTGTTTTTTTCAGTCCTGATTGTGAGCTGCAACCCCATCAGAAGATATCACCTCCAGCATATGCATAGATGTGTTACCTCCCAAAAAATGATGAATAACTCTATTGCTATTTCCTCCATAGATAATTCTCCCATTCCCCCAAAAAATATTTTGAGACTGCAGAATGGGGACTAACCACAACTCATGATCAAATGGAGATTGAGCAGCTACCACCAGTGGTAACTGTAATTCCACTTGGACAGATTAGTACTGATGATACCTCCAAACTCATACTGAGGCTCTTACTAGCTATCTTCATCGGCTGCAAGTTTGCTTTACAAAAAAAATACATTTAACATAATTGTGTCTTGTACCATAGCATAACATGTTATCTTCATAATAATACAAACACTAGCAGTAAAATGTTAAATGTTAATGTTAAATGTTAAAGGTATTTGTACCGCCCACCGTCACCAACGGAATTGGTCCCCAGGCGCTCTGGCGGATCTGTAAATGATAAGGTGGGGTGGGTTAGTAAGGTGAAGAGGGAGTAGGATAGTGAGAGGAGTGGTGTTCTGTTGGCAGCTTCAACTCGGTATACACCAGATGCTGAGCTTTGGTGCTGGTATCGGGTCTGTGATAGGCCGCGTGTGCTGTTGGTCCGGTTTATGTGTTGTTGCAGTGTTGTGAAGTGCGTGCGGCTTGTTGTGCGAGAGATGGTTGTGTGAGTTTGAGTGAGATAAGTATGCAGAGTTTGAGCTTATATTGGTTAGTGGGTTACCTGACCTTTGGCATGCTAGCATTGCAGTTCTGTCCCAGTGTGCCACCAGCTGGTCCCCACAGCTCTATCCGGATGTGGCGCGGGCCAATGTCCAGAATTCAAAATAATGTAATATTATTAATATGCGTATAAAAAAGACAAGAAACATAAAGGAAATAGTAAAATTGTAAATAAACAACTTTCATATTAGAGCTGAGCGTGTGGACTAGGAGCCCTTCCCCGACCCCTCTGTGTAAAGGGGAAACTTTTTCTACCAGCCTTTCTTGGAACATGTCAACATCACTTTTATAACACTATTTGCCTTCCTGCCATGCCTCAAGGCTCGTTTGCAGCACAATGACTCTGTGTCTCTTTAATTCCATTTCATTGTGTTATGAGTGATAGTGTGTTCCAAAGCTATCATAAAATAACATCTGATATTAATTAAGAAAACCTGAATTGCAATAGCCTTACTTTTTCTTTCACTAAAAAATAATTGTTTTTGCTAGAACTATCAGTTCAGTGTGTTCTCCACGGTTCACAATTACCTCAAACTTCCTTTTGCAGCTTTCCTGGGAATTCTTATCTCGCCTTGTCCGTTGGCACCCATGCCTTGAATGCCGAATTTGGAAATCAGCCCGTACCCTGCTCTGCTTCAATTAGTCATTGTCTGGGGGGGGGGGCTAGCCAGTGGGGTTCTCTACCCATGCAAATTGGGCATGCAAGGGTACACGCTTAGTGCTAGCGGTTTCCTGCATGATCTATGGCCGTGTTCATTGATTAGTCGTGAACCCGGCCTAGCATGCTCCCCCACCTCCCAGCCCAGATCCAGAGCCGTGCCCTCTTGAACTCTGTGAATGTTTCCCAGTAAAACAGGATCAAAATGTCCCCGTACTAACAAGACTAAAGTTGATCCCCTGTCACTGCTAGGCTTGGCTCCCCTGAACGGAGGTAAATTAATTGCCAAAGGGGGCATTACAGCGCGTGCACTTGGTTCAGTTATCCTTCAGTGCCATGAACCATTCCCGGCGCGAAACGTGCACTTTAGACCCAAGGAAGCGCCCGTCATCGGTTATTTAGTACGTGCGAGGCACATGCCTTTTCAAAAGACTTCACCGCATGGACGGAGACCCAACCCTCTACTTTGCAAAATGGCGAAATTAAGTTTTCCGTACGGCTACCAGGGGACCGTTGTAAATTGCCCCGGTAACAGAGTTTACATTGATTCTGAAAAAAGAAAAAAAAACACTTGTCCATATGTAACAACGATAACCTTTTAGAAGGGTTGGAAAACAAATCTGACACCCCATTAAAAGGGAAACGATTTTTTCCCCGCAACACAAGAAAAAGAAACGTTTAAAACATAGAAGGCTATTAATAAATAATGCGGCGTTTTTATAGGCGAGGCCGACATGAAAGTGGAAGCTGTAAACTGTATTGGAGTATTTTGACTTGTGTGGTTTATTTGTCAAAGGACTGGGATGGGAGCTCATTTTTATGAGCTGCAGAAAAAGATATTTTTATTGAATGTCACTTCATAATTTGATTTTAAAAGGAACAGAGAAAAAATTACATTTTCTGGGATACGTAATACTTGCGGAAACATGGTATTCCAGCTAACCACTAACCACACAGAGGGGAAAGGGTAAACCCTCCACGTTGCTTTCTGCTGCGGAGGTGGGGGCTACCACTTAGCCTGGGCTCCTAGCATTTTCATGGACTGTATTCCAAATACAGTTTAGATTACAGCTGTCAAATAAAGACACCGATATAATAAGTGTTCAGCAGTGCTAGTCAACCTTTATTAGTAGAGGAGAGAGAATTAGCATTGGGCCAAGCCTGGGACAGCCACATTCAAACGTCCTTTCCATCCAGCAATATTAAAATGTAAATTCTACCTCAACTTCAATCTGTGACGCAGCTTTAAATTCCACCATGATAAACAGTTCTCTTTGGCTCCTGCGGCCCAGCAGCCGCGTGTGTGTCCAGAGTCTGTGAGCAAAGACACAGCAACGTCAATAAAATGTTAAGTTTTTCTAACCACTTTCTCCGCAGTTCAATATGTTGTAACATGTTTTCATATGGAAGGCAGAAATTAAAAGTGTTAACATGGAATTTTTCTTTTTTTTTTACCACATTGGCAAAGCTTTCAACTGTTTGCTTTTTTTCGGTCGAAAATAAATGAGGAATGTGTGAACTGCTTGGTTTGGAAGCGAAAAGCAGCTGCCACCCAGTAGAAAACTTGCAATTATTAATAATTGTAAATATGATGTCTGAGGCTAGTTTTCTGGTATTGGTGTTTCATGCCTGTCACGCATAATGGCACTATATTATATTTTAGTATTTCAGCTTTAATAGCGAAGTAAGAGCAGTGGTATACCTTTCCATGGTCCCAATGTACACAATTCTCAAATTACTACATTTACTTTTGAAGTTAAGGACTGCAAAAGTGCACTTTATTCCGCAGACTTTTTATTTTGTAATTCAAAATATGTATTACACGGCCTGCGGTAGCGGCCGTGTAGTCATGGTTAAGTTGCTCAACTCATAGGATGAGCACTTTTTGGGCGGCTTATAACTTCGCTCCCCCTGAACGAATCCTCACCAAACTTTGCAAAAAAAAAGTATATGGCCCATTCTGAATTTGTTTGGCAAGTTTGGTGAGGTTTCATCAAGGGGGTAAAAATTATAGGGGGGGTCGCAAACATTTTCTTTTCTCCATAGACGCAATGGAAAAAAAAATGTGCTCATGCCTACAGCCCAAAACCGCTGGATGGATTTTCACCAAATTTGTGGCAGGAACGGCAGCTTGGTCCCAAAAGCGTGCTTTTGTAAATCTGGTGTAAATCTGTACAGTATTTCTTTTTTAAATGGCCCAAAAGAAGGTAAAAAAATAGTGATATTTGGGTTCGGTCTGCGCACTCACTCCCCTGTTCGGTCCGCGGACAGGCATCCGATTGGCCTAGAATGCAACGTGAAGATCGCAAACATTGGACGCGGCCACTGATTGGATGGTGAAAAGTGTGAAGTGCATCAGATTTTGGGAAAAGCCCGCCATGTTGGATTCACGGACAGTCTCCGGTGTCCGCGGACATTGCAGTAAAAAAATATTATTATAAAAACACAACATTGCACTTGTCAAACTTATCAAACAATCTCTGCGGAAGTGAGGGGTGATGAGGATGGGATGGGACATGGCCGGAAGAAGCCAAAAAATGGGTGTTTCCATCCCGAAATCCACAAACTGTCCAGATGTTCCGGTACAGTCCCGTGATGTTCGTGAACACTTGAGATGTTCGGGGACATCTATGCCTATTTCTGCATTACAGGGTTGGTGAAAAGCCGTTTTTGGAGGGCTTATGACTTTGGCACCACTCAATGAAACTGCATGAAATTCAGCAAAATTATTCTAGACCTGATTCTGAATGTTTTTGGAAAGTGTAGAGCTGTTTTGTCAAGAGGGAACAAAAATTAGACAGGGGTCCCAAAATATTGTATAGGCTTATAAATGTGGTGCCATTTTAGATCTAAATATACATGTTTTTGTAAAGTTTGGTGGGATTTTGTCAAGAGCGGGCTAAATTAGAGGGGGGTCTCAACATTTTTAAGCGGTTTATAACTTTGTTGATGTTTGACAATGTGGACAAAGGTTTCCAGAAAGATTATAGAATGTTTGTGTAAAGTCTGAAGGGAGTTAAAAGGTGTGACGAGTGGAAGACAGCATTCCGAACTAAATATGGGCTTTTCGAATATCAGGTTATGCCTTTTGGGTTATGTAACACACCATCAGCATTATAGTTCTTCATGAACGATGTGCTTCACAAATTGCTGGACGTCTGCGTCCTCGTTTACATCGACGACATTCTTATTTACTCAACGTCCAAGGAAGACCATGTTGGCCATGTAAGGGCAGTTCTGGAAAAGCTTCATCAGCATCTGCTGTTTGCCAAATTGGAAAAATGCTTCTTTCATGTTACGGAAGTAGAATTTTTGGGCTTCATGCTTACTCAACGAGGAGTACATATGGACACACGTAAGGTGGAAGCTATTTTTCAGTGGCCAACTCCAACGACTACCAAAGGACTGCAAAGTATGCTCGGATTTGCCAATTTTTACAGACGGTTTATCCCAAGATTTTCGCAAATCATCCACCCAATCGCATCTCTACTGAAAAAGAGTAAGAAATTCTTCTGGTCTTCCGAGGCAGAAAAAGCCTTCCAGGAATTAAAACAGGCCTTCACCTCAGCACCCGTTCTTCGGCATCCCCGACCTGATCTGCCTCATGTGGTGGAAACAGAAGCCTTCAGGGTGCCCATAATAAGCAGTATTATCACAAAAGGACCCAGAGACAGGGCAGCTACATCCCATAGCATTTTGCTCCCGTACATTTTCTGCACCAGAAATGAACTGTGCAATCACTGACAAGGAACTACTAGCAATTAAGGGAGCTCTCAAAACCTGGAGACACTACCTTCTAGGGGCAAGACACACAGTCACCGCTATCACAGATCACCGTAATCTGCAATATTTGAAATCTGCTTAGGCACAATCTTCGCGTCAGCTTCACTGGGCTCTTTTCTTTGCTGAATACAATTTCGTTATTACTTACAGACCAGGAGTGCGTAACAGAAAAGAAGACGCCCTATCATGCATTGGAGAGGACAAAGACGCCTTCACACCATCTGAACCAGTAGCCATTATTCCCGAAGAACGGATCAAAAAGCAGATTGCTGCAACCGCTTGTTGGGAAGACTTGAAGACCGATCTCCAATCTCGAATGGACCAGACAGCCCAACAAGACTGGTTGAGAAAGCGAGACCAGTACTCCATCAAAGTTAACTTACTTACTGTGCTGGAGAGACCCCCGGCCGGCCCATAGAGTTGGGGTTTGTTCTGCAGTACTTTAAGATGATATAGCTGCACCTTGAGATGGATGGGGGTGCAGGTTTTCTTACTCCAACACCAGTAAAAAAAACGGGTAAACATGGAAATCAACAGTGATGTGATAGCCCGTCTCGCTTCAACTCCCTCAAACTTCATACAAAACATATTTTTCATACAAAACACTAAAAATGCGTGATAATCTGACATGTAACACTCAAAAGTTAACATGCAATTCTATTGGTTAGGAAAAGGTAACTTTAATATAGGTGATATATCTGTAAATGGTAACAGAGTGACGGGATTGGGTAAACACTGTCAGGTGGGCATCTAAGCCCTTCCTTCAAAAATGACTACTGTAGATGTCACTAAAAGTACGACATCTCATTGCTTCTACTAACTATAGGACCCTAGATTATTTGGTCCATTGTGATTGGGTTGGCATCAACCCCATGCATAAATCTCCACTTTGCTTAGCAGCACACAGAACGGTCAACCAGGTGCAGGGTGTCCCCCAATTCACCCTGCCTTCCTTCAATCAATCATCACTTTATGGGCTATGTGTCAATTAGTTCACTGTGGTTGGCCTCGAAACTGCATTTCTTGTCTCGAAAAAGTTCTGATATCTCTGTCTGGGTGGATGCCAAGCATAGGTGTGAAACTGTGCCTCTTCCCACTCGGCTGGTCACGTGCTAGCACACCATGAATTTACCTTGTTTCTTTCAATTTGTGCATTTGATTTTCGTTCCACTCGCCACCTGCTTTTGCCTTCTTATCTCGATCCTTCAGTGGCAGGATATTCTGTTCTTCGCTTCAATTAAAAGTAGCTACTGTTCATAGCTTCTATTGATATGACCTTGGCTTCCACGGCACAAGCTGCCTCTGACGAGTTTCGATTCAGCCTTTTTCCTCATGTTACTAGAATATGAAACTTCTTGCATTTGGCCTAGAATAACCTGGGTTGGTTCTGCGTTTTCATGCAAAGTGGACTTGCACTTGTATAACATGCTTCATTTTGAGGTAGATTGTGTACGATGGCGCTTGCCGCTCTATTCTTCTACTTAGCATAGCAAGCTGCACTGTTTTCTTAGCTTTCTTGCAGTTACAAGCATAAGTACAGGCATTAGCTTTTTGAATATCTTCATCCTGCTTACAGTTTAAGCTCCTGTGGCTTTTATCAACGTTCTCTTCTTTTAGTTTCACGATATCTTTATTCATGATGTTTCGTCTCTTTGTGTCATCCTTGAGTCATCATATATTCTATGGGTGTGTTAGTCTAGACCCTTGTGACGTCACCATTCGTCTTCCATTAAGGATTTTTTTGGTTTCTTCCTGTACAGTACTTAAGCAATCTTCATTTCGATTCATTTGCTGGTAGGGTTTTCTTAGTGGATACCTTACTGTCCATGGTTGTCTGGTTATTGGTACTTCAATAGGTATTGTTCTTCTGATAGGTACTGGGCAGAGCCCTACTGCGGCTCTCTGCTGGTTTATCTGCTCATCCTACATCACATATTTTGGTGTAAATGTTCCTGGTACTTCACAATGGGCGACTGGAGTGCAGGCTATATTTGGGACCTCCTCTACACTCCCCCCTCTGGTCAATTCATCGACCACTTCCACTTCCTTCTTTGGATTCATCTTACATGGTTCTTCTATATTCATCATCACTTCGTCGTCTGGATTCATCCCATCTTCATCTTCTGGGTCTGTACATGATGGTTTGAAGAAGTGTCTCTTTGGAGCCCATATTTTTATTACTCCCCTCAGGTTTCCTGCTGTCCTTACATGTTCGTCTTTGTTCCATGTCATCAGCTGACATTGTCCATTTGGGCTACAATAAATCCATTTTACCACATAATTTCTGCGTTTCCTGAGGTAAAGAAACTTTGTACCTTCTGATGTATGCTTGCTAGCCTTCACAAAGTCTCTTATTTCTACACCAGTCAGATCTCTGGGCTTCCATCCTGGTTTGACATTAATCATGATCTTCATCCCTATGGCTTTCTTTGCAGTTTTCTGGCATTGCGAGATTATTATCTAGATAACGCAAAATCCTAGTAACATCATTATTAGCAGGGCTCCCAAGAATTTGAATGCATCAGCCATCCATTGTGAAACCCATGAAAACAGTGATCCAAACCAGCTGTCATCATCAACTTCATCGGTTTCATTGGTCATCTGGTTCTGCAGGTTTGCCAGCATACCTATAGCTTCTGTTAAAGTTCCATTTTCCTCGTCGTGAGAAGGTATAAATGTGCAACGTGATTCGCCTATTTTGGCACAAACTACCCCATCCATAGCTGTGATCATGTCAAGTACATATCTGTTCTGGAGAGTCATCTGTCGGATAGCTCTTAACTCTTCCTTGATTGCATTGAATCCTTTTATTGTCGTGTTGATGGTTTGCAGTAACTCCCATCTGGTTATCTGCAACCATTTAGTATTTACTCCAACTTGGATTCTTGGCATGAAAATTGTTGTGAACACTGATGAGGTGAGGCTGAATAGCCTGTGTTCATATGGGATTGCATGCAATGCTTCTTTTGATTTAGCGGAGAAGTAGTAATCTCTCTTCACTCTGGTTATCATTTCCACAGATCTTTTCTTCCTCAGGTGAGCATCTGCTTTCAGGAAACTGTCAATGTTCAGGTTGCTTTTCGGGATTACTAATGCTGGAACGTGGACATTGACAATAGTGCATATGCCTCCCCAGTTTTTCGGCAGTCTAATATATGCTTTGGGTCCACATGCCCAATAATGATCCACAATTACTGCGGTTCTGTGATCCATTCCTGGAGCATCAAAAATGTGTCCGCAGTTTTGATTCTCTCCCATTTTCCTTGTGTCATTGTTCCTGAAGCACAATTTCTGAATTTCTAGTGGCACTATCTGCAGGGGTCCTCCTCTGTCTTCGACCCATGTCAGTAATTTTGTAAGTTTGCGCCATAGTGGTTTGCACAGTCTTTGTGAGTTTTCGATGGCTTCCTTGCTGGCTCCGAGGACCATCCATGCTCTGCAGACCACTACTCCTATCTCCCATCCGTCTGGTGAAAGCACTGTTCCCCAAATCTGCATTTGGCCTCTCTTTTTCCAAATTTGACCCTCTGCTGGAGTTTTCCCTTGGACGTTCAATCTCGGGTTTGATTCCCATCCTATTCCTGTTCCTTTAACTCCACCCAGGCTTCTCGTTCCTGATCACATGATTCCTAGTATGAGCTCTGTTTCTTGTCTTAATGTCTTTGACATAATCATCTTCATCGGGGTAAGCTATTTCAGTTGCCCATATCAATGAGGCATCACTTCCCATGAACTGGCCTCTGGTGTTGCACATTGCTATGTGTGATAGACAGTGTGCTGTTGGGACATCAATTTCTACAGCCACAAAGATCTTGGATTTCCCCATGCTGTACGGTAGGAGTGCGCAGACAAAGCATTCCCCTTCGGAATTTCGTCTTCCAACTTCCTTCATGTGCTGGTACCAAATGTTGTTACGTAGGTGTGCTGTGCTATCCAGGTAATCGTTCAGTTTATTGTCATCTTCATGCATGCTTCTCTTGATTCTTAAGGTTTTCAAGTAGTTTGCTATTACTACATCTCTGAATGCATCTGTATGGCTCTTTCTTGCTGGAGGGTTCTCAGGTATCCTGACCCATGGTGCAGGCTTCTTCATCTGCGCCATTTGAGTGGACAGGGGTCTGGCAGCTCTTTCCTTTTCTTCATGCATTTTTTCCCTGCTGGATGAAAGTGCCCATACCCACCAGCCTGGCACTGGTCTGGTATATGGCTGCACTGTGGACCTTGTACTTGTCCCTTGTGTTAGAACATGTGTGCTAGGCAATACAGTTTCTGCTGTTTTGTTTTTCATTTCTCTTGTAGTTTCCTCGCTCTGGCTATGTATGGGAATAGTAAGTCTACTAACATTTTCGTCCTTGCGGAGAGTTTTTCTTAGTTGGCCCTTGTTTTCTCAAGAGTTTCTGATATGACTGTTTCTGTTGGCTTTTCTTTCAACTCTTCTCGTTTTCTCATGACAGCTTCTGTGACATTTCTTATGGCAGGCAGTCTCTTGCTTTCTGCTGCTTTGGGTTGTGGTTATGCAGTCATTGATGCTAGGCCTGTTTCGTGTACATTCAGTGTTTGTGTGTGTGTAGTTGTCAGCGATTTTACTTCATTCACCTCTTGCCAACCCTGTCTCTGGCTTTTCTTTTCATCGGTAGCGCAAGTGTGTGTGTATCGTTGCTAATTACATTAATTTCAAGTTCATTCACTCCACCATCAGATCGTCTAGGGACTGGAATGACCATATAAGGTCTGGGTGCTTTTGTGGGTTTCATGCGTACATCATCAGGTGGGTGTACTGAAATTGGAACACTTTGGGCACCAATATAGAATGCAGTTCTAATTGTTAATGACAGTAAAATAATGATGAATATGATACATAGGTACATGATAGTCTTGTATGTTAGGTGGAATAATTTTCTTCCAGAGAAGCGGGATGCCTCTCTTCATGTGGGAGGACCATGTTGCGCTCTGGACTCCCATCTCGATCATTAACCAAATGTCGATGTGAGTATTTCCTTATCTAATATTGTCTTTGACGTTCTGAGTTTATGAGTGTCTGGTGCTCAAAAGGTGTTCCCCTTCCCCTTCTTGCAAGTGACAATTGTCTTTTATTTCAGGATACAGTTCTTTTGCTAGACTATGGAAAAGAAATCAAATAAAGTAATACTTAATTGTGTTCCTTTACTGTGCATGTTCAAAGTAGGTGAGCTCCCAGTCCACCCCCCGAATCTGCTTCAGTCCTGAGGACATGCTGGACACTGGTTGGTATGAAGAAATAGGGAAAAATAACAACAAATGTAACAAATGGAGTTCTTGACTCTGCTCTCTCGATCTGTCCCTCGGCGGAAGGTTTCACTGTCTCCTCAGGAAACTTCTCTGATAATTGGAAAGTTCCACTTGAAGCATGATTCCATGCAGTAGCATTCCCATTTGTGAAATATTAGCTGGATCTCTGATGAATGTGAGGTCGTCAACATCGATTGGTCTCCCCACAAGCTCCGGAAAGTCAGTAACTAGGAAAAACAGAACCTTATGTGCCAACCTGCTGTCCTCTGATGATAGGGACATCTGTCCAGTCTTCGTTGAGATTCAGGATCATATGTTTTTTTCCTTGATGTAAACAATGTCTGCCATGTCCGTTTGTGTGGAGTGCGACCAGAAAGATTATGTTGTTTAGGAGAGGACTTCGGTTCTCTGTATTCATTGGATCTCGAAGGAATGTTAGTGCATCAGTTGTTCTCCCGACAATAGATGGACAGTCTTCAATTATGCGAAAGACCAGTGTGTTGATGAGCTCATCTAATTCCGCCTGAGTCAGGAACATTTGATTCTTTCTCACTGTTCTCAGGTAGTATAATAAATTGTTCGGCAATGACAGTAAGAAGTTGTCTTATTATTTTTTCATTTTCAGGATCTTGAAGAAAGTCTGTGACACTTGTGAGCCTTCCTACCAATGACGGGTATGATCTTAGCACTAGGTTGAAATAGGTGACCACGTCTTTTGTGTTATCTCTACTGTGGGACACCATAAGTGATTCCAAATAGGGTCTCAGTGTAGAAGGAATCAGGGTACTGTATTTTCTTCTGTTTTATGTGTCCTAGATCAAAATTTAGCATATTCTTTCTAATCAAGGCTTCCGCGTGCCTCAGTCCACAGTTCAAAGTGAACAGACTATGTTGTGGCTTACACGTGCAATTTTCTTCTTCACCCTGCATCTAGGATGCACAGAGTGTCTGTTTTTTATGTCCTTATCCCCTTTTTTGCTTAGATGAATGTCCGAAAAGAAGTAACAACCTTTTGCAAAAAGTTCTTTGTCTTTACTTTGCTGGTCATGCATCCTTCTTCCTCGTCATGGATCCTGTCTGCACGTGCTGTGGTTCTTCGCTGTTGCTCATTGATTCCTCTCGTCGTTGGGGTGCAGGCAGGGGTCTTCTTCGATGTAGGGTTTGATAACACTGAGAAAAATCCTTGCTCTCCTGCCTTGTAGCTTCACAGCGGACGGAGTGCAGTCTTCTATGATAAAAGGACCGTCGAGTCTTGGCTCGTCCCACTTTTTCCTTGCATGGTTTCTCACAAAGACAGCATCTCCAGGGAAGACAAGTGGAACACATAGACCTTGAACTGAGTCTGATGTACTGTCACCTTCTGTGTTCTGTGCTGCGCTGCACCCTTTTCGTTGTCGCTGCAGCTGGTCTGAAATTACAGTAAGGCAAGATGTCACACAGTTCAGATAGTTTTGCATTTCAGATCCTAAAACCTCTCCTGTTGACTGGGCATCACATCTAGCTCTATCTTGGAGTGTTAGGGGGGTACTCATTCTGCTTCATGTGGCTATCTCGTGTGGCGTAAGATGATGGTCAGAGCCAGGTTGGTTCCGAAGAGCATACAGCGCCAGTGGAAGGCAGTGCAACCATCCCCTCTTTAGAGTAAGCTTCAACTTGGCTATTTTCTCCTTCAACAAGCCGTTGAGCTTCTCACAGATCCTGTTACATTGCGGATGATACACCGATGAGAACTTGTGCTTTATACCAATTCCATTAACAAAATAAGGGCCATTATCTGATCTCATGACTTCGCACACCCCCCATCTGGGGAACACTTCCCTCAGTAAAAATTTGGCCGCACAGGTAGAGTTTGGGTGTGTACATGGACCTGCCTCTATCCATCTAGAGAATGGACACACCACAACAATTAAGTATCTGCACCCGTTGCATACTTGAATCATGTCGACGTAATCGACATGCAAGTGCTGAAAAGGCTCATTTGGCCTGGGGATGAATCCTCTCATAACCTTTAGTGTGTGCCCAGCGGTGAATTGCTGGCAGATTATGCAGTTCACCAAAAAAGTGCAACATGCTCAGCTAAATTCGGTATGAACCAGTCTTCCTCGAGCGTTGCTGCAATATTCTCTTTTGTCATATGCGCTGTGTAATGTAACTGCTCCAGCGCTATTTTTAATAGGGCTACATGCATTACTGGTTTACCAGTGCTGTCTTGTCACCACAAGCTGTCAAAGGGGTTTAAAGAACACCCTCAACGTTTCCACAGGATTTTCTCTTCCTGTGGTGCCTCCACTCGCAGTTCCATTAACTGTGTTTGCCCCAGATTGTTGTAACCCTCAGGTGCGGTTTGTGTAAGCAACATTAGTCCATTGGCATGGATAGCTTCCACTGCCATGACTGTCTCACTTTTGGATGCCATATGTTTGGCTTCCGTGTCTGCTGCTTGATTTCCACGTGAGATAAAATATGTCCCTTTCGTGTGGGCGGCGCATTTCATGACTGCTATGCCCACTGGGAGCTGTAGTGCCTTAATCAGCCTGTCCAATAAGGCTGCGTGCTGCACTGGCGTGCCGTCTGCTCGGAGGTAGCCCCTCCTTTTCCAGCGTGCTAAGCCTGCGTGCACTGTTGATGTCACATAATCAGAGTCACTATACACTGTTACTTCCTGGTCTGCGTGATTCTCAATGGCGAGTATCAACGCCAATAATTCTGCAGCCTGTGCTGAATAATTAAATGGTATTTGTGCACTAGGAAGTACTTGAAACTCTCCATTCGCTGTATGCTTTATCACATCAATGCCTGTGTATCTTTGCCCAACACTTTGTTCGATTCTTGAAGACCCGTCAATAAAGACAATCTCTCCTCCTGCCAAGGCATTTTCTTTTACCCTGGGAATTTCATCATAGAATTCTTCATAATTTGCACAGTCATGTATCGGCTCTTCCTCAGTGACTGGCTTTGCGATGAACATAGCTGGGTTTACTATCTTACTTCAGGCTATTTTAATCAATGTGTTTGATATGATCACTTCATAAGCAGAAACTCTCCGAGATGTCAATGTGCCCTTTGGTTTCTCTAGAATGGCAAATAATGAGTGCTCGACGTACAACGTCATGGAGCATCCCATCACAATGGTTGTAGCCTTCTCTATGGCGAACGCTGCGGCAGCTAAACTTTGTTTGCATGGGAAGTGGCCTCTCATTACTGGGTCCAGATTCCACTGTAGTATGCTAGGGGCTTGTACCCAAGGAGGTTCTTTGAGCGAGCACTGCCGTCATGACGCTGCCATCTGTGTGTGAAAACAGGTAAAATTCCTCTGCATAATTGGGAATTCTGAGAACTGGAGCCGTACAAATCGCTCTCTTCAGTTCAGCAAACCCTTTCTCCATGGCTTTAGACCATTCAATCTTTTATTTTGTCACTTGGGCCTTCTTTGGGGCCTGAAGTAAAGGCTTAGTATAAGAGCTGTAATCGGAAACCCATGCCCTAACATAGTTGCACAGGCCTAGAAAGCTCTGCATTTGCTTTATCGTGTGTGGCTTAGCCGTGTTCAATATGGCTTCAGCCTTTTCTGGGGTCACGTTCTTGCCTTCATGTGAAATCAGCTGGCCTATGTACAGCACTTCCAGTTGACAATAATGTAACTTTCCCTTATCAACCTTATAACCTTTCTCAGCCAGTATAGTCAGTAGCTGAACAGAATCGTGCCTGCATTGCTCTTGCATTGTGCTGCAAATTAGGACGTCATCCGCATATTGTAAGATGACACTTTCTAGTGCAATATTGCTCAAATCCATCTGCAGGACTCTGTTGAAAATAGACAGATACTCACAGTATCCCCGTGGCAGCCTCGTGCTTTTCAGACACATTTGTCTGAACGTAATAAAGTCAGATCTTGTGAGTCACGGTGCAACGGGATTGAGAAAAATGCATTTTTCAAGTCAATCACTGTGAAATGCATTTTTCAAGTCAATCACCGTGAAATATTTTGTTTCAACGGGTATATTACATAGAATTGTAGCCGGGTTATGGACGAAAGGGAACTCAGCCTCAACAATATCATGTATTGGGCATAAATGATGAATTAAACACCAAGACCCTCCCTTTGATTTTTTGTTCGGATAAACCGCGGTATTGCATGACGACTCTGACATCACTAAAATGCCCTTGTCCATCATTGCAGAAATTGTCTTAGAAATCCCTTCATCTGCCCCTCAGGACATGGGATATTGTCATGCCTTTGGTAGAATTGCTCCTGGTTTTAGTTTAATCCTTACTTCTCCAACCCCCTTCAGGAGACCCAGATGATAGGGTCCGGTAGTCCACAATGAGAAAGGCACTTTAGCTATATCGTCATCAAAATATTCAGGACGTTTTAGTGCCAACATCGTTTTCTGAGGTACCTCTCTTTTAATCATCTTTACCAGAAAGGTGAGGCTTACCTCTACCATTGTCTCTCCTCCCATTTTTGCTTGTTCTTCAAACAGATCATCATCAGTGACGTCAGTCACTCGATATCCTTCTCCAATGGCAATTATTGCGCACCATTGTCTGCCTTCATCATCGTAACCGTCAACCAAGACCACTTTCCCTCGCACTGCAGCTGCGTGTATCATCAAGGGAAATACATGTCCCTCCTCGTCATGCATCGGTATTCTTTTTCTGAATAAGAACTCATCAGGGATTCTCATAATTTTGTCTGTAAAGCCTGGCAATTCCGCCATAAGCACACGCATGCCACATGCAAACATTTCTGGCTCTAATGGTATGGGCCTCATGCTATGTGTCCTGAGTATGCTCTAATCATTTCACATACATTTGAGTAGTGCATTCCTGGAGTGGAGCATACTATGCCCTCCTCCATGAACGAAATTGTCATGTTCAACTTTGTCATTAGGTCTCAGCCCAAAATGTTTTCTGGGGTCTTACGTGAATGCAATAAAGGTACATTCATTTTGCAATCTCCTATGGAGACTGGGAGTGCGTTTGTAAAGGGAACTCAACTGTGAGCTCCTGTAAAACTCTGAGTATCTATGGCCTCGCCAGACAAGGAAAACTTGCCGTGTTGCACCCATGTCCACTAGGAAGGAATATACTTTACCCCCTATAACAACATCCACCCTAGATTCCCTGTGAGGGTCTGGTGTCACTGATAGGATAGAGCACATGAGGGTTTCCAGTGAGCTGTCCTAGTTCATATACAAGTTCGCCCCACTGTGCACTTGTGGATTTTCCCCATTCCCATTGTTACTTCCCTTTCCAGGGTTCTGGGTATGCCCCGTGCTCATTGCCTGTGACACTTGCAACGGTGCCTGTTGGGTTTGTCTTTGTGGAAAACGGCCCATGCTCTGAGACTGCACTTCTTGCTGCGCTCCTGGCGCTTGTTGTTGCACCGTGTGATTCTGTGCAATGCCCTGTTGTAAAACTGCAGGTGGATTCGCCATGCCTGCTCCCATTCCTTGGCCGTTCTGTATCATGCCTTGATTTCTGCATGTGGGCGCCAAGTTCCCTGTCATTCCACATAGCCAACATACTGGCAGTGGTCGGATTACTTGCCCATTTGACATATCTGGGTTTCCATTTTGCATGTTTTGGGAACTTCCTTCATTATTTTGGAAACCTCCCTGATTGGTCTGCCATCCTCTTCCCCTAAATCCTCTTCCCCATGGGTAAAACCCTACGTTACCCTGATTATTCTGTTTTGGACTAGCCACCTGCTGCATGCTTGATTCAGCTGTGCTAGTTAGCATGGCTCCTTCAAGACCATACTTTAATAGTTTCTTCTGCACCAATTTCGCTTCCTCACTCTTTTGAGTTGCTTCCATTTTGCTATTCTTTTCCTGCAACAGTCTACAATAATGTGCGATAGTCAACTGTATTTCAGCCCAAGGTTTAGCCTCAACTCCTACCAATTCCTTGAGTTGTTTCTGCACTGGTTCTGGCAAGCCTTGGCACAATATATGGTAAAACACAGGCATTGATTTCATCCAAGATTCATGCATTTCGAGCACCAATGAGTTTTGGAAATTCTGTATATAAATTAACAAATCTTCAGAATCCTTCATTTTTTGAGTCATTATAGCACCTTTATCGGAAGTATCTAGGTAAAATACTCGTAGCGCTTTCCATACTGCAGCTCTACAATTGTTAAATGGCGCTCCGTCATGCACGATATTAATTTTGGTTACTCCAGGGTAGCCTGCTCGTGCCCACACATCATCTTCTCTCTCACCAAGGATGGCGATTAGGGTGTCCCCTATAGCTAACGTGTTTCCTCCTGTCATTTTTTCTAACTCATGTATCCACTTTCCGGCTCCCGATGTCAGCATTGGGAGCTTGTTTTTCAAGTTTTCTCGATCCATGTGTGGCCATGGAATATATTGTGATCTTACTCCCCCCTTTTCTAGTAGCGGAAATTGGAATGTGTAGCCCTCTTTTTCTTCTGTTAGTGTTCGCCTGTCTATTGCAGTGGTAATATTCTGCAATTGCCGTCTATCTGGCAACGTCCTTAGTCTGTCTACATAGGGCGGTGAGGACACCGACCTCTGACCATGAGATACTCCTTTATGTCGGTCAGACTGCGTGGCTGACTCTGATGCCCTTGGTGCAGACTCACTGGTGTCAGACCATCGTATCCCTTTTTCCCTTGGGAGTCGCCTCTCACTTCATCCCTTTTCCTCTTTCTCCTCGCACTCCTCCCTTTCGGGCCTATCCAGGGATAAGTCTCTATTTCCACTACTTCGGAAGACATCCTCAGTGTCGTACAGCTGAGTGCTCTCCAGGTGCTCATCCTCCCCCTCTCCTTGGGGTATTTGTTCTATCCCCATTTCATCATATATTTATCGAACGTTTTCTATGATGCTTCTGGTGTCGAAGTCATCTTCAATATTTGCCCTAGACGTACCTGGTACTGAATCGTATGTAGGAAAGAATTCTTCAATGTATATTCCCAGTCTACAACTGGATCGGGTTTTTTAACTTCCCTTTCCAAACATTCAAGATCGCATTCTCTCTGTCTTCGCTTACGTTCAATATCGTCATCAAATTCTTTGTGCTTCATCACCTCTTCTCTGACCTTATCTTCTTCCTTTCTCTTTTCATTCCTACATTCATCTGCCCTTTGTATTTCCTCATATCTTCATCTCCTTATTCTTTTCTCACGTATCCTTTGCTCTTCTTCTAACCTTTGCTGTTTCTGTCAGTCTGGATCCTAGGCTGCTCTTGGATTGCGATCGGGCTGTTTTTCTTGCTCCTCGCGATATAGCTGCTTTCGTCTTTGTCTGTCTTTCCTTCTTATTCTTTCATCTCTTAACTCCTTTTCTGTCCCCTTTCTCTGTCTCATCTAACCTCTCCTTTTGTCTTGCATCATCAATGCCATCGAATTTCAATAAAATGTGTCCTCCCATCCATTCGTCTTTGGTGAATGCTATCTCATCAGTTCTGTCTTCGCTCCCCTTTCCTTCTCTCTCCTTGTCGAGAGATGCACTTGTCTCTGCTTGATCTTTCCTTTCGTCATCACGTCTCTCCCTGCCCCTTGGGACTGCAGAGGTAATATTCTTGTCCTTATCCTTCCCTTAACTTTTGTCACTACTATGTGTAGGTGACTCATATGCAGGATTGCAGTATGCCGTGGCTGCTTTAAGTTCCCTCAACGGGTATAATCCCTCGTCCTTACTTCCTTCAATTCTCATTTCAGGCACCTGTTCGTACATTTTGCACAACTTGAGAACAGCAACGCGCTTTCCTAACTTCTTGCCTGTATATGTGGCGTGCAAATATGTTGTCATATGTTGTAAGACGGCTTGAGATAAAGACCCATTTTGTGGCCACGGCATTAAACATCTTGTGGGAAGTACCTTTAACTCACTCGGTGCTATATTTATTTAGCTTGGGTGTGTGTTTTGGCAATTGCTTGCATAAGTGTGCTAATGGAGTTATGTCTTCCGTGCTTAAATATGTTCCCTTTCCTCTTATTTATCACTTGTCAATGCTTTCGTGTGGTTTAAACAGCTTCTAACAATATGAGCGAGCACCAAACACCGCGAGCTCCAATCCAAATTTTCCACACAAATTTTATATTAAAGATTTGTTAAAAAAACATCAATTCATGTGCGATTCTGTCTCAGGTATCAAATCGCAAATATTTTAAATCAGTTTGAAAAAAATTATATTTTACATATGATGTCACAACCAAACATATAAGACAGACGCTTGACAGATTAGACGGACACCAGCTGGACACACATATCTCTGCCTCTAATCATTACCCCTTCATGGAGTGTAAACATATCCCTGTCACAACGTCTTTAAACGTTGTGGTAGCCTAATCGTTCCCCATTATGTGGGACTCAGGGTACACGTTTCTTCTAGCCACTATATTTAAAACATAGGAATAAGGCAAATCCTCTCACTTCTCGGGTGTCTGCCCCGGTAAACTCTACCTTCTCGGGTGTCTACCCCGGTAACCTCTCCCTTCTCGGGTGTCCTCCCCAGTAACCTTTATTTATTTAATTATACTCGAGTCATTATCCCCATGTATATATATATACAGTCTTCTCTACTTCTAACTATATTTTGTTTTCCCTCCTCCCTCCGTTACCTTTTCCCTTTACTTGTTCTAAGGCATGCACTGTTTGCCAAAGCACTCCATTTTTTCTTCACTCACCGTTCGTATAGTTCCTCTCTGGACCCTTGGGATCACCGCCTTTGTTACTGCCTTCTCCAGCTTTTCGCTCGCTCAGCTGCCCATAGGAATGGGAAGGGAAGTGTGGGAAAACGGGTCCTTTCAGGCCCTGGCTGCAGTTTCTTGCTTACGCTACCATTGTCTATGGGGAGCTTCACTGTCTACTCAGCCGAATGGCAAAGGACTGGTGATATTGCCGGAGACCTAGAGTTACTTTATGTCCACGGTCAATAGGTGTCTTATTTTAATCAATAATCGATAGGCAATAAACCATCAAATCTCTTCTACCAAGTGTACTGGAGAGACCCCCGACCGGCCCATAGGGTCGGGGTTTGCTCTGCAGTACTTTAAGACGAGATAGCTGCACCTTGAGATGGATGGGGGTGCAGGTTTTCTTACTCCAACACCAATCAATAAGGACAACTCAATGGTTTGGCAAAGGGGAGTCCGTTTAATGACACGTACAAAAAAATGGGCAAACATGGAAATCAACAGTAATGCGATAGCCTGTCTCGCTTCAACTCCCTCAAACTTCATACAAAACATAATTTTTATACTAAAAACACGTCATAATCTGACGTGTAACACTCAAAACTTAAGATGCAATTCTATTGGTTAGGAAAAGGTAACTTTAATATAGGTGCTATATCTGTATATGGTAACGGAGTGAGGGAATTGGGTAAAAACTGTCAGGTGGGCATCTAAGCCCTGCCTTCAAAAATGACTACTGTAGACGTCACTAAAAGTACGACGTTTCATTGGTTCTACTAACTACAGGACCCTAGATTATTTGGTCTATTGTGATTGGGTTGGCATCAACCGCATGCATACATCTCCACTTTGCTTAGCAGCACACAGAACGGTCAACCAGGTGCAGGGTGTCCCCCAATTCACCCTCCCTTCCTTCAAACAATCATCACTTTATGGGCTATGTGTCAATTAGTTCACTGTGGTTGGCCTCGAAACTGCATCTTCTTGTCTCGAAAAAGTTCTGATATCTCTGTCTGGGTGGATGCCAAGCATAGGTGTGAAACTGTGCCTCTTCCCACTCGGCTGGTCACGTGGTAGCACACCATGAATTTCCCTCGTTTCTTTCAATTTGTGCATTTGATTTTCGTTCCACTCGCCACCTGCCTTCGCCTTCTTATCTCGATCCTTCAGTGGCAGGATATTCTGTTCTTCGCTTCAATTAAAAGTAGCTACTGTTCATAGCTTCTATTGATATGACATTGGCTTCCCCGGCACAAGCTGCCTCTGCCAAGTTTCGATTCAGCCTTTTTCCTCGTGTTACTAGAATATGAAACTTCTTGCATTTGGCCTATAATAACCTGGGTTAGTTCTGCTTTTTCATGCAAAGTGGACTTGCACTTGTATAACATGCTTCATTTTGAGGTAGAATGTGTACAATGGCGCTTGCCGCTCTATTCTTCTACTTAGCATAGCAAGCCGCACTGTTTTATTAGCTTTATTGCACTTACAAGCATATCTACAGGCATTAGCTCGTTGAATATCTTCATCCTGCTTACAGTTTAAGCTCCTTTGCCTTTTATCAAAGTTCTCTTCTTTTAGTTTCAGGATATCTTTATTCATGGCGTTTTGTCTCTTTGTGTCATTCTTGAGTCATCATATCTTCTATGGGTGCGTTAGTCTAGACCCTCGTGACGTCACCATGCGTCTTCCATTAAGTATTTTTTGGTTTCTTCCTGTACAGTACTTAAGCAATCTTCATTTTGTTTCATTTGATGGTAGGGCTTTCTTAGTGGATACCTTACTGTCCATGGTTGTCTGGTTATTGGTACTTCAATAGGTATTGTTCTTCTGATAGGTACTGGGCAGAGCCCTACTGCGGCTCTCTGCTGGTTTATCTGCTCATTATACGTCACATATTTTGGTGTGAATGTTCCTGGTACTTCAAAATGGGCGACTGGAGTGCAGGCTATATTTGGGACCTCCTCTACACTACCCTATTTTCAGGGAAGACTATCTATCCAGGAAAAGGAAGTACAAAACAAAATAATAGCCAACTACCACGAATCGTTAGTGGAAGGACATCCTGGAATTGCTAAGACCCAAGCCAAAATTCAAAAGAACTATTGGTGGCCTACCTGGAGAAAAGATGTGGCCCAGTTTGTTGAGTCCATTAACGGTACCACCAGCACCATGGCATACGCTGTCTATGGACTTTATTACCGATCTGCCACCCTACGACGGGTCTAATACATTTCTGCTCGTGGTTGACTTATTCTCCAAGATGGCGCATTTTATTCCACTAAAGGATCTTCCCACTGCTGCTGCTCTGGCCACAATATTTTTGGCGCAAATTGTCAAATTACAAGGTTTCCCGTCTGTATTGATCTCGGACCGTGGAACTCCATTCGTCTCAGCTCTCTGGAGGAGGTGTTGTAAAATAGCCCAAATCGACCTTTGCCTATCTACTACTCACCATCCCCAACCCGATGGTCAAACGGAAAGGACCAATCAGACTCTGGACCAATACCGGAGGTGTATGTTCCAGCAGACGGAAGGGTTCAGGAAAAGCATTCTCTGGTTAAACAAATATGCCTACAATAACTATCCACTCTAACACAGGACAGACCCCATTCTACACAATAAACGGTTTGCATCCTTGGACATCCTCCTTTGACCCGCTTGACGAATTGGAAATGCCAGCAATTACCTCTTTACATAAAACCATTACTCAATCCCTTAAAGAAGCTACCGAGAACATGATCCGAGCCAAGGTACAACAGAAAAAGGTTGCAGGCAGACATAGAAGAGAGGCCCCGCACTATTAAGTCGGAGATAAAGTATGGTTGGCATCCAAGAATATCCCATTGACGGGACCTCAGGCCATCCGTCCAAGACACCTCGGACTTTATCCCATCAAAGCCATCATTAACCCTGCTGCCATGAAATTGGATTTACCAGCCAATATTCAAATCCATCCGGTGTTCCATGTTTCCCTCCTAAAACCAATGAAATCCGACACTCAGATCCCTACTCCACCTGAGCCTGAGAACCAGAATATGAAGTCAGAGGCATTTTGGATTCCAAGATCATGCGATCAAAACTTTACTATCTAATCGACTAGGAGGGTTATGGGCCGCAAGACCGCACATGAGAACCCGTTGAATTTGTCCATGCTCCATGACTAATCCGACAATTCCTTCGGGACAATCCTGCCAAACCGGGGCCTGGGAGAGGAACGCCGTGAGAGGGGCCTTGAGGGGGAGTGCTGTCATGGCCACTAGCCAAGGGCCACTACCTTTATCACTCAAAGGGTCCACATGGACCGAGTCCTGGGGCCTTTCTCGCCAGGCTCATAAGAAAGTGTGCTCTGCACACTTTGTGTCTAGGGCATGTGCATCCAGGCCAGGCGTGGCCATTAAAAGACATTGGAGGGCACCTGCAGAAGTCTGTGGGAGGAGCAAGGTGGTGCCACAAGGCGGGGCTAAGTGGAGTGGCTGGGGACAGGCTATTTAAGCCAGCCCCACCTGCAGGCAAGCGCTTCGCGTTAGTCTGCTTTCTGCAGCGTAATGCATACCACCGTCGAAGCATCCTTACCTGTTTCCAGCTCATCATCTCGGCACGTGACTCATCAGGTTCCTGAACCTCTTCTTCAGCGTGCATCTAACTGACTCCAGCCACACCATCGCTTGCAGCACAGTTTACCTGATTCCAACACTGCATCTTCATTGCGCATTTTACCTGACTCCAGCAACTCCATTGCCGGACGTGCGTCTTACCTGTCTCTGCAATACCATTGCCAGCAGCGCATCACATCTTACATGATTCCCTTGTCATCCGAGTCTGAACCCATCTTCCCCTGTTCCGAGCATCCAGCTACGCAAGAGCCTTCTTCTTGCCCAGCATCCTCACGGATCCATCCATTCAGCAATCGCCGGCACATCTTCAGATCGTCGCTCCCCATCAGGCACCGCCAGGCCATCCCTGCAAGAGAAAAGGAGCACACAAGGTTGGAAACTGTATAAATAACTTACGCTTGTTCGCACAACATATAAACCTTGCATACAACTTTGAAACCCTACTTACCATCTGAGTGGGGACTGCACAACCCCCTCTGGTACCATTCAGACTTGCTTCCAACACTGCGACTCTGCATGGCCATCTTCACACCTATTGGGGAGAGAAAGGACATTGCAAAAGGGTTACAGACAATAATCATTGAGCAAGGGCATTGCAAAAAGGGTACGGACAATAATCATTGAGCAAAGACATTGCAAAAGGATACAGACAATAATCATTGTTATGAACACTTACCTTCAAGGTGGTTCGGTCACAGCCGGTCTGGGCTGCCACGCACATGGACCAGTGAAGCAACTAGGTCCATCAACGGCGCCCCTGCTGAAGAGAAGCAGGTCGGAGAGCTCATGCTCACAAGAAAACAGGTGAGACTGGGTAAACGCATGCTCACCTAATTCTGGAACAAAGGGTTCGAGGGGAATCCCATCCATCCGCAGCATTCTCACTCCCTCTCATCTTTTCTCAGGGGCAGTTCCAGCAGCTAGAGCAGCCCACACTACAGCAGCTGGGGAAAGAGGCTGATCCAGGGGAGCCAAGTCCAGGGAGTGCTCTGACAGTGCCCCATCGCCCCCGCAGAGACCAGATGAGCGTAACACCCGACTTCCCTTTCCATGGTGGCCATCCTGTAAAAGGATTTTACAAGAAGGCCTTAGACCATAGATATCACCTTTTTCTCCTTCTTTGTCCTTGAATTAGAAGGGTGTCCTTCCTGTGGACTGGAAGTTATAGGCACCTCGGTAACTTCCCATTGAGAGTCATCTAAAGTTGCCTCTCTGGCCAATCTAGTTTCCTCCTGCTTCCTGTTACTGGGAGGCCTGGGTTGCTTGATACAACCCCAAGAGTTTTTAAGTCCTTCCCCAACAGGACTCTCCCAGGAACCTCACTTTGTACACTGACAGGTATTCTCATAGTCATATTGTTGCACTGGATGAGAGCTGGTAGTCTGGGAATAATCTGGAGTGGGCCTCCAGCAAATTTAGTGGGAGCCTTGGGTACCTTAGCAACATCCTCAGGGTTGAAGAAAGTTTCATCCACACCTGTAATGCTGGCCCCAGTGTCTCTAATGGCAGGGTTCACCTTTCCATTTACAAGTACACTGCCCTTGTGGTGTTCTTTTGTGTTATCTGGAATAGATTTGTACGCATCTACATTCTATTGTTCCCACAGACCCAGGGACACTAAAGAAACACTGACTGAGACTCCCATGGGGTCTTCAGCCAATAGTTGAAAGTTACCACTTGCCATGTGAACTTCTTCTTCAGGGATGAAGGCTAAGGAGGCAGTGTGGACCCCTGAAGATATACCCCCGCATCTGGGAACCCCTTTCACATGGTCAGTTGACCCATACGCATTTTAACAAATGTTTTGTGGAATGGGGGCTTCTGCAGAGGTTTCACTAGACTGACCTGGTTACCCATGGTGTTTACCCTTTTTCTGTTTGTGGCCCTCTTTTCGCTGGTTGGAATTAGAATTCTCTTTTCCATCTTTCTTGAGCTGCTCCCTCTCATCCTTTTGTGAGTGGCCCCAGAATCCTTGTGAGTGGCCCTTTTGGCAACCCACAAGTCATCAGCCTTTGCTTATTATATGGGATCAATCTCTTTTGAGTCAGCCAAGTGCTGACTCAGCTCAGGAGAGCAGGCATAAAAAATAGACTCTAACAAAAACAGATTTATAATTCCTTCAAAGGAGTTCACTCTGTAACCCGTAAACCAACCATCTAAGTTTTTCAAACATTCACACACCCAGGTAGCCCAAGCAAGGATCAGGTAGCCCATCAGTCATGTTGAGGGTCATGAACCTCTTATGGTACTGGGAAGGAGTTTTCCCAAATCTGGCTATCAAGGTCAGCTTCACATTCTCATACTCCTGCCTTTCAAGTTCACCCACCTCCATTACAGCATCAATTGCAACCTGGGGATGCCTAGACAAAAGCCAAGGAATCAGCTAATTCCCTGTGAGACCCTGAATCCCATGATTGTATTCAAAGGCACCCAATCAATCCAAAATATCAAGTTTCACATCATACATACTCACTGCTTATTTAGGCAGACAAGGCCTCCTGGGACTGGAAGACCTAGAGGACTCTGGGATGGAAACATTTTCAAGAGACAATCTTTTCATTTCAAGAGCATGTTGCATTTCCAATTCCCTGAGCTTGATGTCCTGAGGTTTGGCTTCAGCTTGAGCTTGCCAAGTACCAAATAACTGTTACACTCAAGGTTTCTTGATACAAAAATTTATTTATTAATTTAACAGTCAGTTTGAATAAGCCTTCTTTAGAAGGGAGCAAATAAGTAACACTTAAATATACTGCAAAAATACACACTCTAAGTTTCAATAAATCAGTAGATACCCATTTGGGATGGCACACAGACACTTCCTGCACCCTTAGGTGACTTAAATAATTAGGACACTGTGGACATTGATGAATCACTGGTTCATTTAGAGCAATTTAGAGCAATACTGAGTTTGATGTCAAAAGGAAAAGGTTTAGGGAGAAAACAATGGTTAGAAAGTTTCTCAAACAGGTAAGCACTTTTAAGCCCCCAATGCAATGTAGATTAACCCTTTCCCAGCTACACAAGTAAAGAATGTGTGACCTTTTCTTACGGGAGCCAGGACAGCCAATGTCAATTGAGAAAAGTCTAAGGAAGCTGGAGTTCTTCTTGAAGATAAGTAAATCGTCTTGCACAGTGTTATAGAGAGTTTTTGTTTACAGATAAATCACTGTTGGGCCACAAACTTGGAGGCTTGTGATGGGAAAAGCTTCAAGCAACTCTACAAAAGGTGACAAAGACAAGTCTCAACTGAGATAGCAATGCTACACAACAAGATGTAAGTACCTCTTAGTTTGCAGTACCTTAGGTCTGAAGAAATTGCTTCCAGCTGGCTTCTGTTCCTGTTGTAGTATGGCAGAACTTGTTGTTCCTAGGCCTCAGTCATGGGGATAAGAGGGAGGACGTATAGGGACTCCTGCACTATGATTCAAAGGTTGGCGGCAGCAATGGGCAAACTTCAAATCAGCGGCACTTTGCAGTTCCAGCTTCACGCGAATAACACCAGCGCGGTTCTCAGATACCTTGTGGGCTTTCCTTGCTTCTGGGGTCCAGCATTCTGTTGAGGTGGCTCAGGCTTGGTTAGTCCTGCTCCAAGGGAGTCCGTAGGATCTTCCTGGAGCTCTGGTCTGACTTAAAGACAATGCACTCGATTCTGGTGTTCCTCTCCTTGGCACTAGGTTCCTGCAGCAGAAATGGAAGTACAGCCAGCTTTGAGAGGATTTGCAGATGATTTTATCTTGGGGTCGATTGGTCCCACTAACCCAAGGGGAGAAGCCGTCCTTTGCAGGGCTTCTCCAGTCGAGGTGAATTCGGAGCTTGAGCACTGCAGCAGGACTTCACTGGGCAAACCAACCATCCAGGAGTTGCTGCAAGTGTCTCTTCCGAGTTCTTCTGTCCAGTGGTCCACTCTGCCTTCTGTCTAAAAGACCTTGCTTTTTATGCAGGTTTCTCCTAATCATGCGCAGCCTAGCTGTCACTCACACAACAGGGTGGTTTTCCTCCAATCACATCCAGCCAGCCAATCACCTTTGGGTGCATTCCTGTAACCATGGAAGCTAAGCAGGGGGAGTTTCAGGAACCTCCCTTGCTTCCTACCCTGCCAGACATGCTGGAGCCAGAGGCAGGCTTCAGCCGTGAACCCCCCCAAAGACAAAATGAGCAAAGGGACCAAACCTGGTTTGGCACGCAGAGTAAATCTCAAGAAGGACCTTTCCAACAGGAAATGGCAAAAAACGAAGACCAGGACCATTTTGAAAAAATGGGCACCCAGGGGTGCTTTACTGCAGCTGCAATTGCAGCCCACAGTAAAAAGACACAATGGTAGGAAAAAGTAAACCACTGCCACTAGCCATTAATTGTGGAAACGGTAACATAAAAATGTTACATGAGAAAGTAGAGAAAGGGGATACTAAGTGACCCCTCCAGCACTGTATGGAAGATAGTGTGTGATGGGTCTACAAAGTTACAAAATGTAGGTAAAATCAATTTCACTTTACTGCTCTTGGAAACAGTAGTTTAACCAAGAGAATGTATGTAAATCTTTGGGAAATAATTATAAAATAATAAAGACTTCCCTGTGCCACTGCACTGAAGGTGCTGTGTGTCACAAGGTAAAACGATGAGGCCTCTGGAGTTTGTCGGACTCCAAAACCAAAAGAAACACAGTGTTCACATTTAAGAAAAATACATGAGAGAGTGGGGAAAAGGTCTCACTCTCTCCAGGATGAAAATGAAAAGTCCTAAAGTCCAGCAAAAAGGGCTGGGGTCTCTAACATAGAAGCAAATTAGCACATTTCTGAGAATTCTCCCTAACACTGAGGTTCTCCAAACAATAATTCTGGTGAGAAAAGTACCATCATTTTTGCAGGAAGATTTGGCAGAGGTGCTGAGTTCATTGTGGACTAGCAGTCCACATGACATTGGCTTAGTTAAAGTAGCAGGACCGATCAGGATGAAATTGAAAAAAGTGCAGTTTTACCTTGAGTAAAACAGTATTGCATGTCAAAAGAAGCTGACAAGGGTATCTATGAAACTCTTGCCACCCTGATGCGATAAGGTATATTAGTGCCTTCAGAATTTCCATGTAATACAGCGCTGTATCCAGTAAAAAAAAAAAAAAGATGGGAGTCTTGGACGTATACACAGGATTTGCGTCCTTTGAACAATATTGTTGAGGCAGAATTTCCATTGGTGCTAAATCCAGCCTCAATACTATGTAACTTACTGCCTAAGTCCCAATGTTTTTCAGTGACCGACCTGAAAATGCTTTACTATCCCTCCCCCTGAATGAAGACTTGCAATATTTGCCTGCATTTACTTATCACAGAATCAGATTGTAGCACAGCTGCCTCCCACATGAGTACTGCGAGCCCCACAGTGTGTTCAATATTGTGTTGCAGATGGACTTGGGAAATGTACAGGCGAACAGCACATTAACACAGTATGTCAATGACTTACTAGTATGCAGCACAACAGAGGAAGAATGCAGGAAGGACTCTGTGAAACTATTGACAGCATTGCATAAAAAGGGTACAAAGTGAACAACGAGAAATTGCAATATTGTCAGGAAGAAGTATTGTATCCATGCCAGATAATATCAAAAGAGGGGAGAAAGGTAACACCTGGAAGAGAAGAAGCTATTACTAGAACTATATGGTAAGAGACAGTAAAAGAGTTACAACAGTTTTTGGGCCTCTACAAATATTGTCATGAATGGGTCTTTGACTACAGCACATATGTTTGGCCTCTCTTAGAGGGACTCAAAGAAGCGCTGTAAGACACAAATGATCTTGTATGGACAAGCAAGATGATAGATGCCTTTGATGAACTGAAAAAAGCAATAAGCACCATGTTAGGGGTTCTAGATTACAATGAAGACATTTTCCTTTTCTCTCATTTGAATGGGCTTGTGATGATGGCTGTTGTCACACAGACAACATCACTAGGACACAAACCACTGGCATTTTACAGCAGGATATTAGATCCAGTAATGAGGTGTCATTACCCATGTGAGCAAGCCGTGGCTGCAGCGGATTTTGCGATTGAGAAATCATCCAATATAATGATGGGCTGGTCAGTCACATTATATCTTGAACATGCCCTTTTTGCCATTCTTGAAGGCCCAAAAGCATGTTGACCACACAGAGAGCATCTGACTATGAAGTGAAAATATCTAATCCATCAATCTAAATTGTCAGGTGAGGCATAGTGAGCCCTGCAAGATTCATAGCACAGCTTGTAAAGGAGGGATATATTGTGTCTGACTGTAAATCCTACACTGGTTATTATGATGACGTGCCCCATGTCGAGGAAAATGACTTAGGATGTGGTATAATTTTATTTGTTGATAGTCCATCAATGATAGATCACATTTCGGGACTGAGACATAGTGGGACAGCAGTAATCAAGGCAAGAATAGATGGAGAGTGGGAAAGGACATCCCCAAGGTGTTATATGGCCTGGAAATCGAGGCATTGGCTCTTCATTTACCTTGAGAGCGTTTGGAAGGTCGGTTATGGAAGCATTTGTCAGGCCTTCCAAACTGGACCTTCTTAACTCCATGCCCTTGGCATCATTGAGGTATGAGCTAGGGATAACCTTGCTATAGGCCTGGTACATTTTGAGATTATCTGCACTCTTTGGAAAATGTATTCGCTGATGAAAGACACCCTGTCTGATGTTATGAATGTGGAATTACATAAAGAAACATCTAATTTATTAAGTGCCGTGAAAGCTCACATATGTTGTATGCTTGATCACTGTGGGCAGGAATGAATGATTTATTAGACAATCCAGTAGGAGTAAAAAGGAAAGTGAAGGAAATGGATTAGATTGACACACTTGCCTTAACTAGGTCCTTTACTGTCCATTCTTCATTTACAAAGCTAGTCAAACCTCTGGGCTCTTTACCTACATATCTTGTCCAATTTCCATGTTCCACTACAAGAGAACAATTTTTGTGCTTCCATTTAAATGTATTGGCAGCTCAGGACATTCTATATGTCTGCTCTATAAACAGGAAGGGGAGCAATAACAATTGTTCATTGTGTAAGGTCGCTGGTGCTATCCAGACTTTTAAACACATTGGTGGAATGTCCAATGTTGATTGAGATCAGAACAAAATACTTAGTGCGCTTTTTAAGAATGCATTCTAATGCTAATATAAAAGAAATTTGGGACCATATAAATGCAGGGCAGGAACTCTTTTTAACTATTGATATAGTTTGGATGTTGAATTCATATTTATGCAAATGTAATAATCATTTTAATCTGTATAATTGTTGGGATATCATTTAACAGTTGACATTTTATCATCTGAATAGCATTGGTTTTTCGATAATATTGGTAGATCCGAATGAATCCAAAAAACAAATGCAATATTTTAGCATTGATATATATTTGAACTGAGTTGATATTAATGTATTTTAAGGATTTGTATAACGGTTTTAAGTATTTGCTCTTTTTCATCTGTTTTATCTGTGTGTGTGTGACTGTAATAATTGTATTAATCATGTCTGATTTGTGATTTTGTGAAAGATCATAGTTTTGATCAAAACACAATAAAAGGAAAAAATGAAAAAGAGGATGGAGAGCTGTAGTGAAAAGCACAAGATTCTCAGCACATTTTAGCACAAGCGGCAGAATAAGAAGCCATGATTATAGCACTTGAAGAGCATAGGGATGAGGGGGTGGTGGTGTCTTCCAACTTCGCTTGTGTGACAACCACAATACACTTAGGGTTGTCATGTTGGAAAAGGAAGGGATTCCAGCGCACAGACAGCACACAGTACAGCATGCACCATCGTTAGAGAGGTTGTTAGATGCACTTGAATGTCGCTCCGCCATCGTCGTGGTGAAGTGTGCAGAGCATACAAGAGGTGTAGACATGATTTCCTGTGGCAATGAAGTCGCAGAAGTCAAAAGGGCAGCATATTTCCCTGAGATATTAGACATTACAACTGACCCAAACAAATGTATACATGTACATAACATGGAGATGAAAGAAGGTTTTAATACACTGTCAATAACACAGATTGTAGTGTTGCCGGCATGCATGCTAAAAGAAGTTCAGGAATTGTGGAAGGAAAGGGGGGTGCTCATTATCGTTAACTGCATGATATGTGAAGAAGGCACTGCCGGTCATACATTAAGAACAGTGAGAAAAGTTATACCCTGTCCTACTGGACCATTTTGGCATTTTCCTATTGATTATGTGGATTTTCTTCAAACTTGTAATTGCTACCAATACATGATAGTGGTAGTATGCTGCCCCATTTCTTGCTTGATAGAAGGATGTCCCTGCAAATATCCAGATATCATATTGCCTGCTAAATTCTGCATACAAGAGGTATTTCCTAGATGGGGACTGCACAAAATGCTTTGTTCTGACAATGAACCCCATTTTGTAAATGAGGTGTTTGAACACATTACAGCTCTATTGGCAATAAGACACACATTCTCATCTGCCGATCACCCACAAGCAGATAGAATTTTTGTGAGCAACTAAACAGCATTTTAAAGGAACGCATTGCCAAATTAAAATACACATTGCACAGAAACTGACTCCACTGCCTTCCATTGGCTCTTTTTGCCTTAAGCAATCAGCCAGGCTCTGACCACCACCTGCCACCAAATGAGCTGGTGACAGGATGTAGAATGAACGACCCAATTGCTCCTCCCACATGTGCTGAACAGATGCTGAGAATTCAGTGAAAGTGCTTCATACAGAGATGCATGATTATTTGATGGCAATGACTACATCTCTCAAAACTATCTCCAAACAGGTGCAAGCGAGACAGGGGGGCTCAGCAAGAATCAATGAAGATTTAAATTAACATGTTGACCCTGCTAGTTTATTACAACCTCTCCCATTATATCCGGGAGATCAGGTACTCTGTTGAAATTTCACTAGAAAGTGCCACAATCCAAGGTTTGAAGGGCTGTTTATGGTCGAGAGAGCAACACCTTCAGCAGTAAAAATTAGGGGTAGGCATGCCTGGTTGCATCTTAGTGACTTTAATTGGTACTGTGGTGAGGCCCTCCTGTCAGAAGACACAGACCCAACAGAAGAAGTAGACGTGTGAAGATAACAGATGAGAGCGATGACTAGGATGAACTGACTGCAATAAGAACAAAACAAATATAGACTGTTTTTTCTCTGTTTCAAGAAGGAGATCAAATGTTCCCCATATACATTTTGTTTTTTCTGCTCTTTTATTTTTCTTGAACACCTATCCTTTTCTAGGAGTTTTGAACATTTGCATGACAGTTTTTTTGTTTAACCTAAAAACATATATTGTTCTAGAAAGGAATTGAATCTACTTTTTTACAAGGTTTTTCTTGTAAATATTAATTTTGCTTTAGAAATAAAAAGAGGGGACATGTTTTTTTAAAGTAATACCAAGTAGTTCCACCTGTTGCCTAAATGGACTTATAGACCAAGGCACCTACAAAAGGCAGATTATTTGGCTATTATGATTCTGGCATTCATTTTTGCATTCTGTTTTTTTTTATTTCCTTTATTCTATTTCACTGAAGCAATTTGGTACCAATGTTATGGTAAGGCCAATACTTTGTGAGGGCAACACAAGTATAATTGCTGATATAACAGCAGTTGAAATTAAAACAGAGATTCCTTCTGAAGGAAGCACACAAGTTAAAAGAGTAAAAAGAAGTGTGCAAAATGACAAGAACCACATGATGCAGTATTTTGATAATTCCCTCCATGTTATAAACAACGTGTGGTACCAGCACATGCGAAGGGTTGGGAGATAGAAATCTGATAAGAGCTTTTTTGTTTGTTCCCTCATTCAATATGCCATGAGTGGCTCTCAGGTGTTTATAACAACAGAGGTAAACAAACACAGAGCACATTGCTTAACACATCTTGCACTATGCACTACAAGATACCAATTTCAGGGAATAAAGGCTACTATACAATGGATACCAAAGGCAGATTTCCTTTGTGAAGATAGCTGCATTAAACAAATGCCTCTGATGATTGATGAGAAAACACAACAGAAGGTGGTGAAATACATGTTATCCAGCGTGCAGAGCAGAGAAATTAAAATAGAGGGCCATAAAAGACAAACAAGAGAAAGAAATACCTGGTTGTTGGAATAAACCCCAGTTATACATAGCAGGGTGAGTATTGACCACAGAAGGATGGGTTGATGGATTGATAGACTGTTAAGCACAAACACTCGAAATGGCACCAAAGGAGGTTGTGCAGAATGTAATGTTCTTTACCTCCTACCTTGCCTGTGGTCTGCAAGCATCTACAAACATCAAGTGGTTACAGATCACCAGATGGGAGATGTTGTAATCAATAAATGCCACAGTGAAGGGGTTCAATGCAATTAAAGAGAAGTTGTGAGCAGTCAGATTAATGACTCTCCAAAATAGATATATTCTTGATCTCATCATAGCCATATAGAGGGGAGCTTGTGCCAAGATCGCTAATCCTGCTGTACGTATAGACAAGCAAATGATGAGCAGAATGGGTCCCTTACAGAGGCTACAACCACCTTAAAGGATCTGAACACGAAGATGGTGTTAGAGGTGGAGGACATTGAAAATGATGACTGGTTTAATTACCTGTGGGTACCCTCCTGGTTGGTGAACGCATTGAAAATAGTACTGGTCATACTGGTACTTCTACGGACAGCTTTCTGTGTCCTGAAAACAGCCCTGAGCCAATGTATAAAGGCTAGCAAGAAAGCACTGTAAATGACAATAATAGTAAATGTAGGTGACCAAATGCACAGATATACCAAACAGATAACCACCCCTTTATGTACTCAAATGAACATCCTGTTGGACCACCCACAACAATGTTTAAATGTCCTGCTGACTTCTACAGTTACACTGAACATTGGGTGGATTATGCAGGGCATGGAGACTGCCGTTTTATGGCATGTGTTCAAGAAGAATACATAGCACAAGGAGGTAGCCTGTGGGTGGTCACCAAAATATGACTACCAATGAAGTGTTGCAGAAGTGTTCTGCTGTGTTCAATGTCTGAGGAAAGCTGCTTTGGAGCGGAGTGTCTCCTTTTCATTCTTATTTTGCTGGCCGGTGCCGTTAACGTGCTGGACTGCGCACTGCACCTTTAAGGGGGAAGGCCATAAAAACCACGAGCTACGCGAAGCATAGCGAAGTGTTGAAGAAGTGTTCTGCTGTGTTCAGCAGTGGAGGCTCGCCAACAGGCAGTACGTTTTCCACCTCATTCCTACGTTACTTTCCTGCTATTAACTATTCAGTGTCTGATTTCTGGATGTTGGACATGGTGACCACTCACCTATGGAACGGGGACATTGGGGTGACTGTTGGCACTTGTTGCCTTTGAGCCCCAACCGGGAGTGCTGCGAGTGTGCTTGCGTAGGTGCCGGAGTGCATACTGGTCTTTCTTGGCCTACTAATTGCTGTTTTAGTGGGCGCATACGACGATTGTGGCCATCTTTGAAAATTTCAGAACACCTGATCAAATAACGCCACATTTTCACACACAAGAGAAAGTACAATTTAAGAAGTACAACTCTAAAAGATGACTTTAAAGCACCGGAAACAGAATACCGAACTCATTCTAATTCCACTCAAAATATGGCATTGGTTACTCTTACTTGCCTTGCAACCCATGACAACCATATTCAAAGTGATAAAGGCAAAGCAGACTAAGAAGGCACCCTAACCATGACAACCTTGGATCCATCAGGATAGCTTGCCATTCCAACTCATCTGGGTAAGGACATTTTACATCAGAATCTAGAATATACTGTTTCAACTTCAAATATGAAGCGACACTAATTTGGCACAATCGAAACAGAGATCTAGAAGTCTAAATACCCTAGAAAATCTGTCATGGGTGCTAAGCCCAATTCATCAAATGCAACATAATGAACTGACCACAAATGACTCACATATGTATGAAGAAGCCTCTTGTGCAATACATGAGATCTTGGACCTCAATAAAGATGCTGAGGTCAACCGACATGAGAATGGTACATTTTCTTCCTATGACAACCACGCCAAGAAGCCTCAAATCTGCCCCAGCTTGGAGAAGTACTGATAGAAGAGAAAGCTATAGCTCGATTTCTAAGGGTGAAGCACAGAGACCGCAAAATCCAACACTCTCAGATCTGAATTTCATGCTCAAATGCTTGGTAAACATGTTTGAATCTTTTAAAGATGAAGTCCACACCTACGCAGGTATTTTAATGGAATTAACAAAGGAAGTGGGCAGTTGCGAGTCTTCATTAGTTGGGTTGAATGTAGCAATGAATACCCAATTCAAAGAATTCATAATGCAACTTTCAAAGAATGAAAAAGAACAAACTGAAAGTATAAGAAACCTAGCAAATGTATTCAGTGTGTTCAAAAGTAGCAATTAACTAATGTGGTCTGATACTAAATCTACTTTAGTAGCTCTTAAAAACTTGGATTCAAACAAAAACTGCAACAGAATGCTGACCCTGGAATAATCTTCTATGGTTCCGATACTCCACTTTATTCATCCGTATTAGAAGAATTTATGAGACTGGCTCCAACAGTAGATGAACAAGACTTTAAACAAGGGGTACAGCATGGAAAAGATCTTACATCACCAGACCCCCAAAGTTCTACCTCACGTCCAATTTAAAGACCTGCTTCACATAATGTGGAGACTGCAAACCAGCAGAACCATAATCAGGAAGGTATAGATGACTTGAACTCACAAAATAAAAACCAGCCTAAGAAAAAGAAAAACAAGAGGGAAACAAAAAGAATTCTATTATTGCAATAGATGAAGTTGAAAAATGGTAGAAGTTTAGGGGTAAACTTCAAAGTGGGAAACAGAAAAAAGCAGGAAAAAATAACTGTTTTAAAGCCCTAAACAATATAACACAAGGGAATGACCAAACGGCAAAGAAATTGAAAATAACAAAATACAAAGCCCAAGGCGCTCAGTCTAAGGCTCACGATAAAGTTCAAAGAGCCAATTTGCCAGAATTGACAGCAGTAGAGCCTACTGTGTTGGAATCAGGCAATTTCAAATTGAAATCGACCACTGTATCACAAACGGAAGAAATAGTGGTGAAAGAACATATCCCATCCAAACCGTTGAAATTGGTGCCACATTTTTGCAAGAAAAGTCAACTAAAAACAACAGGAAAAGCCGACGATAGTACAACAGTAATCGATCCTGTGCCACTGTCACTAGGGTTGACAGACCTTAGTGGGAAAACACATGTTCAGAACAAACATCACAACATGTCAGTACTGCATGTGAACAACCCAACATCAGCAACTCTTTTGCTGCCCCCAAATGGTGGCTTCAACAAATAAATCAAAAGAAAGGGCAAAGGGCTCCTAATCATAGCAACATTCCATCCTAAACAAAAAAGGTCTCTGGTCTCTATTTATTTTCAACCAATGACACTGACCGTCTATCATTATCATATGATAAAAGCACACATATTGTGGAACTCATACTTAAATCCAGTGAATGTGCAAGAGCCCTGCAATCATGTGCGTCAGATCTCAAAAACATAGGAGGAGAGGTTTTTACCATTCTACCTCCTCTCACTCCAAGTGACAAACAAAATGTGCCAGCTGGTTCGACAAACAATTCAAAAACAATTTTTTCGCAAAGTAGACAATTACTTGAATTGGTTGAAATTACCTCACAAAGCACAAGATCGGCTCATACGAAAAAAAAGAATTCAAAACTCTGGACTTTACTCCCAGACATTATAACTGAGATCTTCCAACAACTGAATGTAAAAGAAGATCTGCTCTAGGGAGAGGATACCACCAAACCTCTGAGTTGGAATACAAGAGGTCCACTGTCTTTCAGAAATAAAGACATTAGTCTGAACATTTTTACAGAGTTTGACTTGGTTCTTTTTCAGGAAACATGGCTTATGAGAGAACTATACTTGGATTGGTTCACTTTTATCTCCCAATTCGCAACCTCTCCTAATAGAAGGCGGCCGCCTGGTGGTCGCCTAACAGCAATTCAAAACACAGCAGGATATTATGTACAGTACATACGCAACAACATTCCTGGTATTTTGGCAATTAGGTATAGCACTAGATTGGGGGCTGTCATCAAAGGTCTCCAATTGATAAATATATATTGCATATATTGCAATCCAGCAAACAGCGAACTATCACTCTTTCTTGAATACCTCTCCACTATTCTTACCGATCTAAATATTCTTTTTCCAGATGACTTGATATGGATCGGCAGAGAGTTTAATGCATGTTGCTTCCCCATAGCTAGGCTGTTTTCAAAATCCAGTGTTAACAACTCTAATGGAAGATGTGGGAACAGATGTTCAGAGACTGGAACTTAACTATCATCAATGGTAACATTGATGCTGACTGTCCTCCTGCAGTGACGTGGTTGAATGGCAAAAGTACATCCACAATAGAGTATATAATAATCTCTTCTGAGTTGTTCCAACATTGTTTTTGGTTGAATGTTGTTCTTCTGCAGTATAGTGATCACAATGTAGTACAAATTGCCTTTTCTTTGGTAAATATGAGATTGAAAACTCATACATTTCTAAATTCCAAGTCAATCCACAAGGGAATTGTATTGCCTGCTTTAGCAATATGGGTCAAAAGTTGAAGTAAATATTAGAACACATAGTTATGTTTGGTCTTGAATGTGAAATGGAAATGTCATGCTCCCCTGACAGTTTTGTAGAATTCACTTGGGATCTTAATCCTCCTCAATCTAAAAATGGTGCCAAACTAAAGAACCATGTGCTCACTTTTGATGAGGTAACTTATGTTAAAAAAGCACCATAGTAAAAAGTTACAAGATTTAAAAGCCAAGAATCTTGAGTCACACATTTATACTGCGGAAAAGATCAAATGAAAAAATAAATATAGATATTGTCACGCAGTCAAAGAATAATGCATAATATTCAAGATGGTCAGAGTATGCTACAAACTCTCTTACCCACCCAGACTAAAAACCTGTGGGCATTAATTAACAACAAAAATGTATCTCAAAGTGCCCAGCAGTCTTCCATAATATCCAACAATGTATGTCAGACTTATTTCAAAGAAGACTTGCCTACATGCTCATTTCCAGAGACCTATATAGATTATAACATCTCATGGGAGTTACATGTAGCCGAAGATGAGATATTGAGATTAATCCTAAAATCATCCAAATCTTGTGCAGATGGCCCTAATGGCCTAGCCAACATGATTTTTAAATCTGATCTGAATACTTGGGCAGTAATATTGGCCAAACGTTTCGCAAACATTATTGAGACCCAAACGTACCTACTTCTTGGAAACTAGCGATAGTAATTCCCATCTATAAAAAAGGCTAACAATCAGACCCAGCAAATTAGCTCCCAATAGCTTTGATGGACTGCGATAGTAAGATCTTTTCTGGTCTAGTGTTACAAGAGCTAGAAAAATGGGCAGATAGTAATTTTATATCATCAAAACTACGAATAGGTTTTCAGAAAGGGCTATCTACTATTCTGAATGGGTTGATCTTAAACACCCTAAAAGCACAAAGCCTAGGAAAGAATTTGTTGCCAACTTATATTGCCCTGATTGACTTATCGAAAACTTTTGATTCAGTCAACAGGACAAAATTATGTCTCAAATTAAAACAATGAACATCCCGGAAGGCCTGTTGCAAATCATCATAGCCTTACATGATCCAACATCAATCCAGGTTAGACTGAATTTAATGGGTGAGTTATCTTCAATCATACCCATAGCAAAAAGAGTAAGGCAATGATGTATCTTAGCAGCTTCTCTTTTTAATTTGTATCTTGCAGACCTTGCCACTTTTTTGCAAAATTATATCTTTGTCTCTCCTTCTATAGGCACATGTAAAATCAATTTTCTTGCCTATGCTGATGATATTTCCTTTATCGATAATACTCCGGTGGGACTCCAACATCTAATCACGGCGATGGAGGTATATGCCAAAGAAAATGACTTAGTCATAAATCCTGCTGAATCTAATATAATTAGGTTTGGCCAACAGACTACAAGGAAACCTAAATTACACTGGAGCATGGACCAACAGATAATGCCAGTAGTAACACAAGTTAAATATTTAGGCTTTCACCTTAGATCTACTCAGTCATTGAAGGACCTCAGAGTGGAACTTGAGAGTAAAATACATCAATACATGTGCCAATTGAAAAAAACTTTTAAATTCATTTTGTAGATTCACACTTATGCCTTTAATAAAATAGTACAAAGGCAAAGTGATTCCAGCTATTTTATATAGCATGGAATGCAATTCAAGTGCTCGTAATCTCAACTGGGACCACCATCAAGGACGACTATGGAAAAGGACATTGGGCCTCATTAGGAATATGGCGGTAAGGCAACAATGGTGCCTGTATCGCTACTGGCACTGTTGCTACCGTACTAGGACTTCTGCTCGGTGGTGCCCTTGCAGCCACCTAGTCTGAGCAGGTGGCCGTACTGGCACCCGCGAGTAGAACATAATGGTAGCAAGGGTACCGTTATAAACGGTACCGCTGCTACCACCCGCCCCATTCCCATTGAGCCATATGGGAGCTCAAATGGCAATAGGGATGTACCGGCTCCGGCACCCGTGCAAGGGGAATTACTGGGTCCGCCGGAGCCGGATGCAAGTTTGGGGGTAGCCTTGCCATAAAACCGTCAAGGCTACCTCAAACCTTGTAATGAGGCCCATTATCTCTGCCTTTGTTCTTACCTATAACAAAGTTCAGATATGAGTTGGCTTTACAATCTCTACACTCATTTTTCAATTGGGAAGCCCTTACCCTCTACAGATTAATTTTAGTCCCCCATGAGCACTTGCTGTATCAGGATATTAATGAACATATTCTCACATAGAGGAGCACCTACTTGTCTAATATAGAAAATGATGGCGAAAAGATCTTACAGAATTGTGAATCTACCAGTAAGATCTTGGTGGAAAACCCTGATAAGGTAAAACGTGCACTAATGTGCGCCGATTGGATAAAAACCAGAGCATCATTTAGCAATTTTAAGAACAAAAACGTCAGTTTATATGAGAATCTAGTAAGTATGTTCTGCCATACATAAGAATATTCCCCAATCCAGTCTAGTGCGCTGAACTACTGTGCTTTCATTAAAATTTGATAAAAACATATGAATTGCAAAGAATGTGGCTAAATCTAGAACCCTTTGCTGGTGAGTGTACCCGGTGTGGCGTAGGATACACGCAGGATATGAAACATCTATTGATATCCTGCACATTTACGCAGGTATTAAGAGAAAAATACTTTTTGCTTTTTGTACATAAAATAGACTGGATTGCCACTCAGGACTTTTGGCACAGGCTATCAACTGGAAAGGAGATTTGCTTGTCTATTGCACTTTTACATTTTTTGAATGAACTGAATTTTATAAAACTCCCTCTCTAAAAAACATTGTAAGGAATTGTAAGTTTGGACACAGTCATTTTATGTACTTTGTATATATTTGTATGCAATGAGAAACAATATCAGCTGAGGCAGCCCTCCCGGCCCATGAATCTATGGGTGAGAGATGAGATGAATAAGGCAGGATCCAAGACAACAATAATGTACATGCCCCTGCAAGAAAGAATTAGTTAGACTGTGCGACACTAGTAGGGATTAAAGTTAGATAGTAGAAAGTACATACAGTGTGCTGTATGTAGCATGGAAGGGAGGAGGATTCCAGGATACCAAGAGAGGATCTCACTTCACCGATAGGGCAGCTGAAATAATACGCAGAATAGATGCAGCATACGTGGGCAGGGAAACAAACATATGGCAGATGCATAAAGTGAATGTAACATGAGCAAACATGAATATAGGTTTCTAATATGGAGGCGAGTAGCACAGAAGTACAGCCATTTTCCTAGCACTGAGGACACAGCGGCCTAGAAGTTAGCAAGGCCTCAGACAAGATGCTGAATTCATAAAAACTCATTTATTTTAGAAGCTTTGAACCTGCCCAGACAGTAGTTCGTAGCAAGGACAGATGAAAGGAAGGAAGTAATTGATGTACTGAATACAGATACAAGAAGTAGTAGACTCTGTATATAGTATGCCAGAGGGGACCAGGGTTCACACCACTCATTCACCGTTCAGAGCCCCCAGGGCCCAACTAACCCTCCCGTGGCATACAAATGGAGGACTCAGCCAGCCAAAGGCACGTTAGATCTGTCCTTTATTTTCCATAACAGACAGGGCCTATACAGGAAATCATTCTTCAGAAATCACGGCTCCTGAGCCTGTGTCAGAAGCTTTTGTTACATTCTGACAGCACAAATTAGCACTCTTCCCCAAAAACCTAAGAGCCAGCCTGATTGGTAGATTGGGGTGGTATCACCTATAGCTGACACATATAGAAGTTATTCTACTGGCCCTCGCATGTCAGGTGGCTTGCCGACCCTTTCCCAAAAATAATCTATTACATTGTTGCAGGGTTGCAGGATGACCAGTGGCCCTTGCGCCCTGCCATCCATCCCTGGATTTGTGCTCCCTGATTGGCTGGAGCTGATCTCCCCAGGCCTGGGACCCAGCTCTGTTCTCAGCACTTAGTGCACCCTCTCAAGGTGATGAGAAAGACATTGTGTTCCCATTGTTGCTATCAATATTACCACTTTGCCGTTGAGAGTGCCTGCAGGGTTGTGACGTTGTAAAACAATATATGTTTCTTTTTGTGTCCATTTCACTCGGAACTGCTCCTCTTTTCACCCCGGGTAAATGGCCATTGTTCGGTTTGGCTGCACCTTTTGGGTGAAGACTACAAAATTGAGCTTTCTGGTCTGCAATTAGTGAGGATTTATTCTGCTGTTTTGCAGGTGGCTCCTTGTCTCTGAGCTTAGGAATGTGCTGCTCATCTCTGACCTTGGCTGCGAACCCTGGCCTGGTGCTGCATGCAGCCTAATTCTTTTTTCCATCCACCACTTGCCCTGAGGCCTGTGGCCTCATGCAATTCTACTATAGTTATGCTATAATTGCTATATGTATATATTGTGCTATTCTGCTTATAGGTTTATAATATGTTGGTTCTTCCAGGTTCCTTATATGATCCTGTGGATCCATATGGTTAGTTGCAATAAGCTGCTGCATGCTTGCTCTGATTCTCTTGCTTCCTTGCGTTTCTGCATTTCTGCATTTGGCTAATGATAGAAAATAAGAAAAACATTTGACAGTATGTATATCTATCTGTCCGCTATCTAAAGAACTGTGTAAGCATGTTCTTCACGTGTACCTTTGTGCATGGATGCTTGTTTGCTTCATGGCTCATTTTTCTATGTCATTGTGTCTAATGACGTCAGCACTGCAGCATATTTGTCATTAGTCGATCATGTCCATTGAGGCATCTGGATCCATGATGAGTGTTGGGGCCCCTGTATGCATGATGACGTTAGCGGGTGAGGTTTGAATGGCTGTCCGACAGAATATCTCTTTGCATATATGGTTGTCACTCTTGGAGGCTGTCCAAACAGTGTCTGGCATTTAGAATCTCTGTCTCTTATGGCTGTCATGCTAATTGGAGTCAAGAGGGACATTCCAGGGATCCACTCTTCTACTCCCAAGCTAATTAAAGTTCAATAAGGACACAAACAGCCATTGATGTCTATGTGCAAAAGATCAGTATGCCAAATTACTGCAATGCGGATAGACGAAGAGTGTCTCAAGTGGTCACAAAGAGTACAACATGCACATTAGAATTAGTTAAAAGCTCAGTAAATAGGATTAAATTAATTCCCCAAAACAGTCTGCTAACATGTAATCAAGATATTAACAATACTGGCTATTCATTATGAGCCAAGTACAGATAAGACACCTGCTGAACTCCCTAACACATACACAGACACAAGATGATACACAGGGCCAAATACAAAGGAATAGATAGGCCACATGGCCTGGGAATGACGAGGAGTACTTTTAAATGGAATTAGTGCAAACCATGGATGTCTCTCTCCCCCTACCCAATGTGTTTCTCATATCTTGACGTCTCGTCAAAGTGCCCAAGGTAGGTGAGTAAATGTCCAACCAATAGAAAATCCCTCTAGCCACACCGCCTATAACGAATAGACCCAATGAATCAAGTGTGATTTTAATGATGTAATTAAAGTAGTATCGGTAATGAGCAGGGCCCAGAAGTGGGCATAAGATATATTTTAACCAATGATGGAACTAACACTTACATATTCGGTCTCTAAAACTATGCACAAGTTTCAAAAGATTTGCACCACTAGTGAGATTGTTGATGTCTGGAGGAGCCACCATAAGCAAGTAAATGGTTATACGTGCAGGTCGGCAGTGCACCAATCAGCGTCCAGACTGGATTACTTACTCATCTCAGTGAGGGGTGTTGCTTGTGTTACTGAAAGCTCTATTCAAGTGCATACATTTTCTGATCATGCCCCAGTGACTGGATTTTCAAAAATTATTGGATATAGTGGGCTCACCAGCACCCTTGTTTACAGACCAGCAAACTACAAGTCTGCCTTCCAGAGCCGCTGTGCCCGACAGGTCTGACCCTGCCGGGCGCAGCGGCCATGGTAGGCAGACTTGTTACGGGAGCACCGGCACCGTCTCTAACGGTGCCGGTGCTCCTGTGTCCCCTGGGAATGGGGATTAACAAATGTACCAGTGCCTGACTTCCCAGCCGCCGTACTTGTAATGGGCCAGTGGCCCCGGGAAGTCAGGCGCCGGTAAATTAAAACGGGTCCGGCAGGCCCAATGTTATAATGATTCCATCAAGGAGAGTATTCCAAAATGTTCAGGGAAAACAAAAGGACAACGGCTTCTCACTCTGTACACTGGGAGGCCTTTAAATGTGTCAACCATGTGGAATGCACTGTCATAGAGGCAGGTATTCTCTTAAAACGATTAGGGCAGAATTGGCTAATAGTGAGTCTTTATTCCAAAATATTGAGGCTGACACAGGCTTTGTTTCCGACCCTGCTCTTCATGCACAATTTTATAAAGAGCTGGAAACCTTTAGAGAGACAGCAGGGAGGGAAGTGAACATTTTGAAAACACAGACTTCTGTCCACCAGTATGAAGAGGGTCAATGCCCTGGTCGACTCCTGCCCCATGCAGTACAGGTTAAAGCTCCAAAATTCCATATCATAGCCATAAGGAAAGGGGATGGAGGCCTGCCATATATGAATGATGAAATCTCCTAGACTCTGGTGGTCTTATACTCTACCAATGCTTCAGCATCTCATTCTCTGATTGATAATTATGTATATCAGGTAGCATTGTATTGGTTCACTCACGGTGAAGGGAGTGATTGTGTAGCCCTGTCACAGCTCAGGAGATCTACAATGCCATCAGAGCTCTGACCTGTGGGCAAGCTCAAGGTCAAAATGGTTACTCAGCTGACTTCCATAAGGCATTCGCCACTAGTCTGGTGCCACACCTTTTGAACATGTTTCAACAAGCCTTAAAGATGGAAGACTGCCTGAGTCCATGAAGGAGGTCATGGCCACGCTTCTTTTAAAGCTGAGGATGGAGGCGGAAGACTGCTCGTTGTATAGACCGATTTCCCTCATAAATATAGATAACAAATATTGACAAGGGTTCTGGCTGCTAGGCTTACTCCATTAATGGATAAAGGTGGATTAGGCTGGCTTTATCCCTGGGACGTTCACATCTTACGGGCTGCATAGAGTGGTTGGCCTGTTCTTGGCATTGGCTCAGCAGACCCCTGTGGTTGTTGCCCTTTTGGGTGCGCTAAAAAGGCATTTGTCTGAAGGTTAGGGAGGTGTTTTTATCACTGGTTTCCTTACTATATCCTCTGTGGTTTCAAGTGCCCATTAATGCTTATCTTTCTGACCTATCCAGATGGGTCACGGAACAAGACAGGGGTACCCACTTTCCCCTCTCCTGTTCGGTTGGCAGTTTAACCTCTGGTGGAGTTAATTAGGGTCAATCATATCCACAGATGAGGCCATTTACACACACACACAGACTGGTTATTTCGTTATATGCTGACAATATGATCCTGTGTGTTACTGAACCTGAGGTCAATTTGGCGGCCATTATGACAGATGTTCTTGAACTTAGGTGTTACTCTGGTCTTAATATTAACACAACTAAGTCAGTGCTGTTTCCCCTAACTGAAGAGATGGGGACATATGTTCAATGGGTTGGGCTTCCAATGGCATGAAGAGAGCACTCACTATTTGGGAATTGAACTGGCACAGTCCCCGGAGATCCTATATCAGAAAAAGTATGTAGCAAAGCTTGTTTAAGCACGGTCTGTTGTGGAAAGATGTAGACATTTGCCATTATCCTTGTACAGTTGCATATCCCTGGTTAAAATGATTCTCCTCACAAAGTTTCTGATACCTACCTGAATGTTCAGATTGAGGTGCTGAAGTCCTTCTTTAAGGAATGGAAGTCCATTGTGTCAGCGTTTATCTAGGATGACAGGCTGGGCCGAATATGATGGTATAAATTGATAGCACCAATGGAAAGGGGTGGAGTTGCGCTGCCTAATTTTGAATCCTATTATGGTTCAGTATAGGTTTACTTTCTTTCCAACTGGTACCCTCCTAACCCGGCCAGATCTCATGTCCAATTAGAAAGAGGCCTTGCATCACCTGTGCACTTAAAATCAGTAATCCTTACTTTGCTGCAATGCATCGGTTGAGCTAGGAACATGGTCGAGGGCACTTGTAAGGTCTGGCGGCGAATTGAGCAAAACACACTTGAGCGCTCGCTTTGACATCCGTGCAGACCCTGCTAATGCAGGTTAGAATCCCGGCAGGGCCAAACTCAGCATTTCATCCTTCCGAGGTCGATAAATGAGCACCACACACCGTGGGTAATAATAAGCAGCGCTCAGATACCAGAGGGTTCGTAGCACTATATAAACGCGAAAAAATAATAATAATAATAATAATAATAATAATAATAGTTATTATTATTATTATGTATTCTACTCTCCGCATTAACTGGTTACACATGTCCCACAGATCCCTTTAATGGTTGAAAAAGCTTACATTCCATGCATGGATAAAATTGGTATCTCTCGCTGGCCGAATTTATTTCCCTTAGGACAATTTGTCATGTTAAATTAATTTAAACTTTGGGGGGGGGGTGCACATCTGCATTGGATTTGTTTTTATATTTCAGACTTTGGAATGTTTTAAAGGAGTGGTTTCCCTCCTTTACTGTGGCTCCTCCTGTCTAACCAGGTCTACATGGAAAGATAGAGTTAGAGGACAATGGGAAGTTGTATTCACGTTTCTACGCTCAAATAATAGACACCAAAGTGGGATGGGTGGAAGAGGCTCATGAAAAATGGGAGTAATTCCGGGGTACCCCTATCCCGGAGAATGTGTGGCGCTATTGTTGTGCTCAGTCAAAAAAGGTAGTGCATAATAGCAAATATACTTCAAATATTTGCATCAGTTCTACTTCACACCTGTTAGGATGCATACATTTTTCCCTGAAGTTTCAGATGCGTACTTCCGTTGCAGCCTCTCCCCGGCCACCTTTATACAATTATCATTATGGCACTGTGCACTGTCCCCGCATTTATGCATACTGGATGCAGGTGTTCAGCACAATTAGTGAGATCATTGGTGACCCATTGACCCCTTCCCCCTTGGTAGCTCTGCTGGGGTACACAAAGGAAGCCTCAGGTCATAATAATAATTAGGCATTTATATAGCGCTACAAACCCTCAGGTATCTGAGCGCTGCTTATTGGTGTGTGGTGCTCATTTATCGAGCTCGGAAGGATGAAAGGCTGAGTTTGGCCCTGCCGGGATTCGAACCTGCGTTAACAGGCTCTGCACGGATGTCAAACCGAGCGCTCTACTCGCTGTGCCACTTGACCGGCTGGGTCATGTTAGGAGTCTACTGGGTCTTCGCCTTGTTCTGGCAAAGAGGAGGGTGTCTATGGTCTGGGGCAGTGGACGCCCCCCTGAGCATGATCTCTGGCAGTCTGATAGGATGTATGTGATTTCTTCAAAAATATTTCAACTAATGGAGATTTCACCAAATCCATTTCACTGAAAAACGAAATCTACATTTTACTTTTTCTACTTTTTTTAAATAATCTGGTGAGAGACCACCTGCAGCCCCCCTCCCCACCCTACCGTAACTTATATCATTACACAACACCCCAACTATTATGTATTACAGCCATACCATTTCCCCTACCATTTTCGGTGAAATAAATTCGATGAAATCTCATTAGGTGAAATGGTATTCTAAGAAATCTACGTTAACAAGTCTAATACTCTGTATTTTCATGATGTTGAAGCTGAAATCCCTCTGCGAGACCTAAACATATTTGGGACCCCTACAAATCTTACTTGTTATCCAAAGCCCAAATAGATAATACTGACTCTGCTGACTCTTCTGCCGATTGGGTGTAACTGTATTGTTTACTGGAACCTTTGTGCTGAGCTGCAGCAGACTTCTTGTAATGTAAAACTGTCTTGTTTGTTTTTGTTTTACTAAAGAAAACAAAAGAGAGAGTTTTTTTTAAAAAAAGTGTTGTTTTTTATAGTACGAATAGTGATTTGGCGGTTGCAAAGGATGCTACAGCCTGTTGCTAAGAAAGGGAAGAGATGACAGAAAGAAGTTCAATTCTCTCAATTTGATCCCCATAAAATAAATGCACACTCCTTCCTGTGAACTTCTGCATTTTTGGCAACTGTGCCAATCTAACTCAGAAAGTAAAGAAAACGGTGGGGATCGACGGGTGGGGTTGGGGATGCTGCTTTGACCCAGACCTCTCATTGGCCTCCTTATGAGTAAGGTGGAAACCGGCCAAACAATGGCCCTAAGGAATTACTGTTACCGCCTCTTGGTCAGTCAGAATTTCCACCCAGGGCTCAAGTCGAGAGAACACGCGGGTGGACGCAGTCCACCCACTTTATTCAGAGGGTGGACTCAGTCCCCCCAAGCTAAAATGAGAAACATTAAATGACTTCTTTGAATGTATGAATTATAGACGACCTCAGGGATCAAACCACAGTCGACAAGTTTGTAGGCCGGACACTTCACCACTACATTATATAACCTGATGAAAAATAGCAACAACTAAAGGGGAAATGTCCCATTTCAGTATTGCAAGTCCCAGGGAAAATATTTGTATTGGATCTTGGAGTTTAAAACATGCACACCCTACCAAGTTTTCAAAAACACTATTAGAAGAAAATATCCTCTCTTGGTTGTGTGTGTGTTGATTTTATGAAAGGCAAATGCCATTTGTCCTGTTCAATTTGGGTGATTATTCAAAACCAATTTAATGAAATGTGCATATTTCATCTCAATATGCTAATTTCTGGCGATGTCGCATCCCATTGCGTTTGTTGATGAGTCCCCCCACTTACATTTTTAGGACTTGACCCCTGTTTCCACCTGATTACAAATGGTGGTAGCGGCGGTGTAATTCCCCATTTATTTTGGGTCTGTTTGACCCAATGGGCATTGTTTTGCATAATAATCGCTACAGTAATTCCGCCAATTCTGCCGGTTTTTGGCATTCAGTGGGAAGATTTGCCTCAGGGTTTTCCTGGAGGTAAATCCTGCACTCAAAACCTAACCTCATAATTTGGCGTAGTGGTAAAATACGAGGTAACTCAGTTACCACCAATTTTACCACTTACCGCCTAACTAATGAGGCTGATTATCTCACCAGATCATAGCAGTTATGAAAAACACTAAGAACCATCTCATGATTTTAGGAAAGTCCCTACCACATCCAAAGCATATCACACGTTTTTTACTCACTTCTTTTTTAAAATGGTCACTTTGGTCCTGAACTTTTGTACCTCCAGAATTCAATCTGCTTTTTTAATTTGTATGAATATGTGTATCTAGGGGGAGGGAAGTAGACGGGTGGGGAGTAGAAGGAGGGGAAGTGGGGGGGGGGGTTATTGAGGTATGGGTGTGGGGAGACCCCCTTAATTAAAAAAAACACTTGTCAAATTCTGGCCCAGCTAAAGTGACGATGAAAAACATGTAGAACTCTTCCAGGTTGAATCACCTTGTTGAACACACCACTGCTTTGGTCTTTCCTTGCTCAATTATTGCAATGCCACTTAGACTATAGCTCAAAAGATACAAACATCCTGATACTGCAAAAAACTCAAAACGAAGTGGCCAGATTCTGCCTAAACGTTTTAAAAAATATAATCACTTCACCTCACCTTTAAAAGAGCCAACACGGCTCCCCGATTAGCAAAGACTCAACTTCAAGTTTCTGTGTTCCATCCGCTAAGCTTTGGGTTGATGTTTCAGAGTACATACAGAAGCTGTTTCCCACTTCCCTTGTAGATGGACCCTAGGGTAGGTAAATGTGAATCAGATCACCAGCCCACATTTATGTACTTTGTATTTTTTTTCAACGTTTATTATTTGGGGAGGGGGAGTGTTAAGCATCATAATCCATGCAATTCAATTCCATCTTTAAAGACTAACTGGAATAAAATAAAAACATACATCAGAAACAGAATTTAAGATAAAACAGTTGGAGCCTTCCAAACTCCCAATAAATCCTCTTTCCCAAGACCTGAAACTGTGTTTATTACAAAGTGCAAGGCTCTTCTGCACTGACAGTTTCTGGCCCACATTTTATGGTACTTTGGGAAACATGATGCATTAAATATTCGTTAACACCATCTCTTTACAGAACCCTCTGAACATTGCAAATTGTTTTTTTAAACCAAACGGAGCCAGCAATATTAAGTCCGTCTTGTCAGCAAATAGTAAAATGGGATATTTATCAATACCTGAACATGGGTGATAAAGGGATGCCATTAATGATACCAGTATGAATAGGCAGAAGAGGGTCAGTGCCAGGACACATCCTTGCCACACGCCATTCTTCACCCAAATGTGTCTATGGTGTCTCCATTAAAGCTCCATTTTACAGCTGCATCGTTGTCCCTATGTTACAGCAACACTGCTGCAAGTATGTCCTGTGGCATATCTAGTTCACAAAGAGTCTGCCATAGCTTTTCACTGACAAACTATTAAAAAATACTAGCAACCCACGCCTGTAAGGAAATGCACAGTCAATGCAAACCTTGGGAAAAAGAGGCATTCTATGTATTGAAGAACATGATTCTGCAGGTAAACAGTCTTGCTGAAAAGTCAACAAGTTCACCAAGTTCAAGGATATATCTTTTAAAGTATAAAGTGGGGTCTTAAATGTTACAAGGGTCCTTGGAACAGGCCAGTGGGGAAGTAACACTGTTAGATACCATAATGTCTTCTTTACATACGTTTTCTGGTGCATCAAATTGGCTTCAAGTTGATCGAGGTGGTTCGATGGGATGGCTAGGCTCAAAACAGCCCAGGACAAATGGTGATGTTCAAATCCATGTGGTTGGAACGTTTGACTCAATGCTTGAGAGCAGACATTCTAATTCAGCTGTGATCTGGTTCCACCAGGTCCAACAACGTCAGGTGGTTTTACAAGCAGCAATAGCTTGAGGCTCAAAGAAGTTTTGGAAAGGCAGGCAATGTTCAGATCGTGGCAGCTCAAAGGCACACAAAGTGGTTCAAATTGTAGATTGCCAAAGGCAGCAATGTCGGTTCTTTTCAGTACCTTGAAGGTGTTTAGAGTTGTTGCTGCAACTCTAACCATTTCAAAATGGCTGCTTCTTTTGGCCCCTGGATTGCTGTGAGAACCACTGCGGGGTCTCTTAGTAAAGACCTCTTCTGCACTTCTTTGGCAGAAAGGCTGCTCCTGACACTTGCAAGACTCTGGGTTCTAGTGTCTAGCAGATGCCAGGCCTTTTCAACAGCAGATTACTTTAAGTGTTCCCCTCAAGCACTTAGGGAGAAGGTATGCACCATCCTTGGACATCTTTATCTTTGCCTCAATGACTGGGGACTTTGGACAGTCTTTATATCAACAAGGTACTCATTTTTATTTTTTAAACTTTTTATTGTGTATATAGTTATCAAACTTTTACACAAATTCCAAACAGAATAGCACAAACAGAAAAGAAAATACATATTCAAAATTACATATTCAAAATGAATACCAGATCAATAACAAGTAAGACTCCAAATATATATATATATATATATATATATATATATATATATATATATATATATATATGATAAAAGAGGAAACATTTTTTCCAACTAAAACTCACAATAAAGAACACATCATACTATTATACAATATATACAATTTTACAGCATACTCAATATAGAAGGTCACAAAGAGGCCATTACAGACTGTCTAAAGAAGGACGGCAGAAAAAAGCATCTTTTTTCAGCACCACATGGGTATAGATTAGAGATCTGATACAAGCTTTACATCTTCTTCTAATTTCAACAGGTGGTTATTCACACTTTTTCAAACCTGTGAAATAACAATTGTTAATCTGCGAGTGTAGCCTGACAAACATCTGAGCCCGAATATTTCACTGGAGATAGAATCAAAATTCTCCACGTAGTTGGTCAGGTAGCATTCATAAACAGGTCTCATTATCGGACAAGAGGTCAAGACATGTCTAGCTGACTCAGTCACTTGCACATCATTACAAATTCTACAATTCCAAACTTCAATCGGTATACCCATCCAAGCCCCTTTAACCTCCAAGACATCAAGTCGATTTAACCTTTATATTAATAAATATTCTCCATGTAACAGGGGATGGTAAGAGCCTCAAGTAGGCTTGTGGTTGTTTATAAGAGATGAACTACTTAGAGAACATATTTAGGGACTTCACAATGACAACTTTTTAATGGCTCATCACCCAGTCATATTTATCTGCACAGTTTTTGAGATTCTTTAACACAATGCCTTCACCATACTCTTGATGTGGTTCCCAGTCAATCTTACCAAAAATCTTCTCATTTTTTGCTTAAAATTTCTGCAAGATCACACAATTTTCCCAGCAAAAGAGGATTTTAGGATAAACAAGAGAGAATTAGGTTCAGCATACATGATCTTGATATATAGTTTGCCTCTGTACAACACAAGGGGTAGACAAGGATATTTGTCCCATCTCCAATCGTACAGCTTCAATTGGGGTATAGTTAGTCATTCCCAATATCCTTCTCCAAATTAACCCCTCCATACGATCAGACAAGCTAGACCATGCTTCGTAAGATGTTTCAAGCGCTTATAACAAGGCTGCAGATAGTTTCTGCGTATATATATTCAATATAGCAAGCAAACTGTACCCAGCAGTCCGTTTAGAAAATGACATGACAGCAGCTATAGTTGATAATATTTTAACTCTCTTAATTTGCGATACTATATTATTCTCCTTAGTTCATCCAGATGTAACTTCATAGACCAAATACTTATACCAGGTAACCCTTTTGATTTTTCCGAGAGAGCAGGCTATTGTGACCTTTTTGCAGCACTTGCGACTGACAGCCATAAATTGTGTTTTTTCCGGATCTATCTTCAGGCCCTTCAATTCTGCATAAGTGAAAACCACCTTGACACTGTTACAGATACTGCAAAAGGTATTATTTAGAATAATCAGATCATCACACAGCAAATCCATCCCACTTTATTGCTCCTGATTTTTGGAAATGCATTCAATTTTTCAACAAAGCTCCTGCCAAAGTCGGCAAGGAACAGATTAAATAATATAGGCGCCAAAGCGTAGCCCTGTCTGACTCCCTTTGATATGATATGATAGTTTATTTATAACACGCTTAATACCCAGAGGTTTCTAAGCGCAGACCCGGGGATCGAACCCTTGGTGCTCCTTATCATCTTGTTTCCAAGATGAGCATGTTGCCCCGGAACTATCCTTCTGCCCTATTTAGAAATCCTTTCTAATAGGGATTATTCAGCCTAACTCTGGCAGTATTACTTTCATATATCATTTTACATGCATAGAGCAGGTGTTCAGGCATACCCATCTTTTGGAGTTTTGTCCAGAGTTTTGATCTGTCAACCATATCGAAGGTGGATGAGAAGTCCTCAAATAATAGATAAAGTGGCAACTCATCATTACTTTTAGCTTGCTCAATAAGGGTATTTACTGTAAAGATGTTAAACTAGTAGAACATCCCCTTCTAAAGCCTGTCTGGGATCTGTCAAGTATATTATTGCTTACTATCCAGGCATTGATCTCCTTCAAAATCAAAGAGCAAAAGATTTTACTAGGGACATCAGTTAGAACCAGTAGGCAGTAATTCTCTGGCAGATCTCGGGAGCCTTTTTTAAATACAAATATAATATGTGATGTACTCCACGAGAATAGTGTCTATTACCTTTCCAAAGAGTGTCACAAAAATATCAGACCAGCACTCAGGGTTGTCTTTGATGATTAAGTTACATAGACCATCAGGGCCAGGAGCCCGAGAAGATTTTAACTCCTTAATAATTTCTATTATGTCAATACGGTCCATTGTAAAATTAGAGATGATTTTTTTTCTCAAAATAGAACACATCACCAGAGAATTTGTCAATTAGGTACTTTTCCGAGGTTGACCCATCAATACTACAGATGAGTTTGCGCTGGTTGCTATTGGTATCTCTCTTGTAATTGGTCCAGAATGTTTTGGTATCCCCATCAACCAATATTCTTATCATATTTTGCCAATTTAGATGGTCTTCAGAAGTGCGGTATCTTCTAAGCCAATTCCTATATGCATTTTTTATTTTTCATTTCTTAGGAATAGCTTCTTATGAATGCCTTTTAATCCGATCAATCGCTCTAATTTCACTTACCATCTTTTTCTTTATTGAGCATATCATTTTATCAAAAGGTCCCCGATAATAAGTGACCTGATTCCTAGGTAGATTTATTTTTCCCATGGGTATAAAACCGTACATACAAGAGGGTAACCAACATAATATCTCATCTGCAGTTCCCATGGCCATATATTCACCACTCAGACTCCTTCTCCAGATTCTGGCTTTATCCAAATTTGTATCAGACCAGCCCAGTCTGTTACCATTAGGCGATACAGTTACCAATCTGGCAAATCTACTAACCAGCATAGCATGATCACTAAATTGATTAAAAAGGATTTGAAAATCCATTATCAATGAGTATAATTTTTCACTGGCACATATATAGTCTAAAGTAGATGAACATACAGCATTGGTCCACGCAGTACCAGTAGAGGATTTATCATTTCCAAACGCATTCACAAGATGTAAATCCATGTCAGCAACAAAAGTTTACGATCTCTCCTTTTTTAGATGTCCTCTAATGAGAGCCTTGTTTTTAGCATTGGTAGAATGAATATCATCGATATTATTAGTATTAAAATCGCAGCCAACTATAAGGTCGACATTGACATCTGTTGCATAGTTGTCAGTTACACATTCAAAGATGTTAAGCTGTATTGCCACTGAGAGGTCATCACCAGGAGGGTCATAAACATTTAGCAAGAAAATCTTTAGGTCTTTTTCCAGCTGAATCTCCACCATTAATACATTATGGTTGCTCACTCTTGAAATACACTCAAAAGAGTATATATCATTGGCAACCAAAATAGCCAGTCCCCCAAATGGTCTACCCTTTGCACCTTTATAACGTGACTAAAATACAAGATATACCCATCACATTGAGGTGTATTCAACAACCAGGTTTCCTGTAGGAATATATGTCTGCCTTATCAAGGAGACTGTAAGAGCTACTGTAGCCAAATAGATGACCATGGCCATGCGTATTCCAAGAAATTATTTTTATATCTCCTCATTTATGGGTGGTTATCGGAGGCAGAAAGAACAGAGCCACTCCCAATGTGACTTCATAGTAGCACAATTTGTAATTGCAGAATCAATTCTAACATGTTGTTTAGCCACATCTTTCTTCTTACTATTCCATTTATCAACCTTATTCCCAGTACAAATACCATCCAAGTCATGGCCACATTTATTCAATTTAGGGACTCAGTCCCTAATGAGAGAAACAACTGCTTCAGAATAGCAGTTTACTTTCGTAACAAGGTTAGAACATTGTTCAACAAATTTGAAATCACTGCTTTTGATGATCCTACGTCTCCAATAGACTACTTCTATCTATGTTTTTTTTTCTTCTGTAAGTAATATTCAAGATGGTAAATGTTTTCGTTGGTAAATAACAGTCCATATCCCCAACAGTTTTACCCCTTTCCTTAAGTATATGGAGATTTTTTAACCGGGACAGACTTGGACCAACATTTCCTTCCATCCCTGATTTCTTTTTTAGCAGGAGATTTAATTGATATTATACTGCTCTCTAAAGTAGAACTAGTACAATCAGTAGAACTGATGCAGGAGTCCTCTTCAACAGCTTCGGCTAGCACTTTGGCTTTAATATTCTGTGCCGATGATCTGATCAGCCAGTTTGTCAAATTGCTAGTTTTAAGAGGCATTTTTGTTGCTCTTTGAGCCGATCGTTTCCTGCTCGTTTAGAAGCGCGTTGAATGATGGGGATCTGCATAGGGCCATTTTTATCCTTATCAACAGCACTTATGGAAGGGTTGGGAATAGCGGCAGATTTTTATTTCAACTTCCTTCACATATGTGAACTATATCTTTATAGCATGGAGCATTGGCAAGGGAGGTCTCTTCAGCAGAGCTCACATTCTGAGAGAGAAGCTAGCATCATTATGCATAGCAGAAATACAAGTGTACAGGGTTGCACACCCTCACAGAGATTGCACGCCCTCACAGATTCTGTTACAGGGCCCATGTTGAATTAGTTCATCTTAAAACACTTCACAGAGCATATGATTATATCTAGTGAGAAGCACGTAGGAACACATTTCCTCGGATAGGAAGAAAGAGTGCATTTCATACAATTTCACACCACATGCAGAAGCAGAATTTGTCATGAAAAATGTGTTTCCAATAGGATGGTTTTTTTTTTAATTTGAATATATGTGGGTTTCAGAAGATTGTCATTTCACTTTGAAGAACTTGCAACAGGAGACTGAAGAACAAGCAATCAGATTTTATCTGGATATACATTTTTTGTAATTAATTCACACAGCTCACAGTTGGATGGAGTCCCTGATCACTTAATCTTAGTAGTGAATTGGTCTCTATACAAATCTCTATTCTAGAGAAGAAACTTGATTTCTAGCCCAAGGAGTGAGCGTGTTTGCTGGTGAAAAAGGAGGGTTCACCAATGTGCAGTCACAGAACAAATTCAGCTTCCCTTTGGAAGACCTACTTCCAGCTTCTCTGTGAATGCCCTATGTCCAGCCAGGTGAGTTTTCAAATGTATCCACATGGGTTGATTTTCCTTGTGTCCTCGCTCTCTGGTAGAAGCATGAATTGGACAGATTATCTATTTAAATAACATCTTTTCTACTGTTGTGTCTCACCAGTTCTCTATTGACCATATGTTCCTGCCCTTTTCCCATGATTGGCCCTTCCTCTTTTCTTCCTTTTTCCCATATTGTCTCCTATTAATGCTTGAACATCCATCGCTTTGATGCCTTTCTATTTCTACTAACCTGTATCTATCGCTTTCTTGTGTTCCCAAGTTCACCTTTCTCCACCCTGACCTGTACACTCTTTTCTTCAGCTTTATCTTTTTATTCTTGTGATTCTATCTGTCCACTCTCTTCCACCGTCCCTTCTCGGAACCCTCCTCAACCATGGATGACCCTTTCTCTGCAGTCTTCCCATAATTTGGTGTGCATACTGGAACAGGGCTGGAACAAATCCCACTCTTCTTGGTTCTTGCTGTACTTTATCTTTTCCTATTAATTATGATCCCAAATTATTTCATGCCACAAAGCGGTATTGTCATTCTCTCATAACTTATCTTTCGCCTCATTTTCATCATCTCTTTTCACTTCTCAGCAATCTTGTGGCAAATAGCTCTCCTGAACCTACTTCAAATGGCTCACTATAAACTTTTTATTTTCATTCATAAATTGACAGTCTTTGCCCCCTTCATTCTCCCTTGGTTTTATTGCTGCACTTCCCCCACTGTCTCCTCCTATACCTTTCTTCCCCACTTGTGCCACTCTTTCTGAAGCCTCTCTCAGTATACTGTTTGAGTGCAAACCCTACAGCTGTCCCTGTGCCCCACATTCCTTCTGCCTTTATTGCTCTAGTTTCTCCCATATTTGACCTCTCGTTTTAATCTCTTTCTACTGGTGTTTCCTCCTCTGCTTTCATGCATGCTTCTACTCTCCCAATCCTTTAAAAACATCTCTTGACCCCCTCTTGCTTTTAATAAAAAAAACATTTCTATGCTTCCTTTTCTTCCTATATTCATTGAGTGTGCTTATTACTTAATTATCTCTTTACCTTGGCTCTAATCGCCTCTTGCATCCATTACAATCTGGCTTTTGAGAGGCTTATTTCCCCCAAACTGCCCCATTGCATGTGACCATGTTTTCCCATTCTTCTCACAATGCTAAACAACCCTGTCTTCTTATACTTTTGGATCGGTCTGCCGCTTTCAGCATGGCGGATCATCATGTTCTTTGTTCTTCTCCATCTTCTCTTGGCATTTTGGGCTCTGCTCTCTCCTGGCCCTCGTCTTATATTTCTTATCAGTGTTACTCTGTTTCTTGGGTCAGCGACTCTTCTGCTCTATGGCCAAAGGTTTTGGTCTTCCACAATGCTCTGTCCTTGGACCTTTACCACTTTCCCCATTATACTATCCTTATTTCTTATCATATACTCTCCATTAGTCTACATTGTCATTTCTATGTGGACAGCTCTCAGATGTTCCACTCTTCCCCCACTTTTTATGACCAGCATGAGTCAAATCTCTTGAATTGTCTTTCCATTATTGAGCAATGTGTGCTTTGCACGCTCTTAATTTTAACTGCAATAGAACAAAAACTTTTTTTTCCAGCGTCTTCCCCTTGGGGCTGACAACTCCCCCATTCTATTTATTTTCCTCATGACTAGCTCCCCCTTGAACCATATTTCTGAATCATTGTGTCATGTGTTTTTTTGCACCCACTTTTCTTCTCTCATGGATCCTGTCATTTTCTGCTTTACAATATGTGTTAAAGCTGCCCTTTTCACACTTTCTGCCCAAAATGCTTATACTTGCTCTAGTTTACTCTTGCCTAGACTACGGTTCCAATCTTCTTCCAGGCCTCCATGACTATTCCCTTTCTCATCTTCTGTCCATTTCGAACTCTGCTATCTGTCTTTGATGTCTGCTGCCTGGTCATTCTCTTATTTCTCCTTCTCTTGCTGCCCTTTACTTGCTTGCATCCCCTGTCCCACTGCAGTTGAGCTTTCTATGTATCGTCCATGGTTACATGGCCATGCACCTCCTTATCGTCTCTTATTTTGGTGTGCTTTCTCCCTCAGACTCCTTGTTCCTCTTCCCTTTTAATTGTATCTGTTCCTCACCATACTTTCATTCATTAGGCCTCATTACGACACTGGTGGTACGGGGTTAATGGTGCCGTAAAAGGTGCCGGCGCCGTTAACCCCATACCGCCTCATTACGAGGTCCCCTTGCGGGACCCGGTAAGTAACGCCTGGTCAAACCAGGCGTGCTTACTGGTTCCCGCGAGGGGAAGAGGGAGCAAACAACGGGCCAACTCGTAATGGCCCGTTGTTTGCTCCCTCTACCATTCCCATTCAGCCCTATGGGGGCTGAATGAGAATGGGGAAGGACCGGGTCCGGGTCCTTGGAGGAAGGAATTACTGGGCCTTCCAAACTCAGAATGACCCGGCAATTCCTCATTCCGTGGACCCGGACCCGGGCGTGATTTAGGCGGCAGCCATGCCACTAATAGCGGCATGGCTACCGCCGAGGTCGTAATGAGAGCCATTGTCTCTCCTGTCCTCCAATTGTTGGAATTTGCCACCTATGCCTCTGTGTACAAGACATGCCCATTCTTCTTTCGGTCTTACATGATCTCTCATCTCAAGCATCTACTCCCTCTTATTAAATCTAGATTAATGTGGAATATTCTTTGTTTATTATGAGTACATGTGGTATCATTTATTTACCTTATTTTGAAGTGCTTTGGTGAAAGCACTTAATGAAGCCAAATACATAAATGAGCGAACAAAATATTGTTTCCTTAAACTTTGAAGTCTAAGAGAAGTTTACTGTCAGCAATTCAACTTCAGAGTTTGTGCAGAGGATGTAGCTGAGCTAAAGGAAAAACTGCTGCACTTATATAAGTCAATAAGGACCTGATTTACAAAAGCCTTCGACAATGGTACAATCCCTTTAAAAATTGAGGAGAATTGATTTCAGGGTGTTTTTTGTTGTGGAACAACTTATTGTGCACAGCAACCTATTTTGTTGCTTCTCTGTCTTGTGTGTCGCGTTGGTGTGAAAGATTATCGAAGGAACCAAAAATACCCCTGTCTCTGTGGATACATAAAGTTTGTTTGTTTTCACTCAAAGTAACTGCACCACAAAAAAAATAATTTTCAAATATTTGTAATGGTAATTTTGAAACAAATATCTTTGTTGCCCTTTACATATTTACACTTGTTTCGGCTTCACCAGATCCTTTTTCAAAATAATAGGGCATATGTTTTAATCACATCTTAAAATACATAAACATAATTCACAACATATTTACATAAGCATTTCATTGTCAATGACATACATTAAGACAGACAAATAGGGAGGGGGAAGGTTGGATAAGATGGGAATGACATAAAATAAGGGAAAGAAAAAAATCAGAGAAAGAAAAAATCTCTGTGATAACCATGAACAGCTTAATCAACATTCAAAATTATCACAGCTTAAGTCCTTAGTTGTTTAGATTCAAAAATATTCAAAGGTTATCCTAGTTTGATATCCCCTGGATAGTCCAATTTAATGTGTTTGCTCCACTCATAGTACATAATTAAATTCTCTGTGAGTTCTAATAATGCCTATATAGAGGAATATCTATTTAAATACATAAGCATGCAGTCATTTTGCAGGACATGTAAACACAAACAATAGGGTAGTCCCAAGTTTGTTAATGTGGATTCTGGGGACAGAGAGTAATAATCATACAGAGAGAAGCAAAAATCCACACATATACACCCTTATATTTTAAGGTGTTAGTCATGAAGATTTTCATGCAAAGACCAAACCTAATGCTCAACAAGAGTCATCAATGAAAGAAAAAGAAATATACAGTTGTGTCTTCAAAATTAAATGATTTTAATTCTAACAGTGAGTTAAAATGTAGTTATGAACATTGATAAACATACAAGCGAAAATTAGAACACAAAGTGGGTGTAAACAATAAATTGTAACATAAAATGGGTGTAAACAATAAAGAAAAATGGTTAAACAAATATGTACCAACAATATCTCTCTTTTGTTTTTGAGATGAATTGTCTGACTATTTGTAAATGTGGATGCACTTGTTGTGTATGTCTGTATGATCAGCATCTGATCATTTCTGAATTTATTAACTTGCCAAATGTGCCGACATGACATGGAGTGCGCAGTGCGGAAAAATATATAGAGTGCATAGTATGAGAAATAAGTCCCCCGTTCCACCCTTTAAAAAATGCTTTGTAAATCAGGCCCTAAGAGTCTGTTTATCACTAGAAACATTAGAACATTGGTGATTTGGGTTGGACTTTGGTATGAACAATGACGTTTTCAGTAATAAAAGACAGCAAAATTGTTTCTTTCTCTTTAATGGTTCTTCATTTTAATGCTACGTTGTGATTCGGTGTTTGATTAAGGATTCAGTTGCAATAAATGGGCCTCATTACGAGTTGGGTGGTATCTGGGCAATAAATCTACCCAGATGTCACCAAACTGTATTACCGTTAACGGCACTTGGTGAGGCGGTGTTACTGCCGGATTACAAGTGGTGGTGGTGGTGTAAATCCCCATTTATCTTGAGTCTCGAGGATTCAATTGGGTTTTTTTGCTGGAATTACTGCGCCAGTAATTCCACTGCAGATTTGGCAGAAACCTGATGGATTAACCTCCAGCTCATATGGCGTGAATCCTCCAACTTTCCAACAAAGTTATAGTTTGGGTGGTATGGTAATGAGGCGGTATACGGTAATACCGCTGAATTTTACCCACACGGCGCAACTCGTGTCTTCATTTGCTTAACACAAGTGGTTCTATTCTGGCCTGTCTTGCTTTATTTAAAAAAATACATGACCTTGTTACATTAACAGTAATGATGGTTCAGTGTTATTTGAACGGTGAACCAGTTTTTATTGCAGGGGCCAGATTATCAAATTGTTCCCCTTGTGCACAAAAATGGAGCAAACGAATTTAGCGCCAATTTTGCTACTTAGTTAATATGTAATGGGGCAAACAGGTTTAGCCCAATTAAGATTATCTAAACATGTTTCCACTGGGGACAAATGAAACAGACTGTTTAATTTACTATGGTCGCAGCATAACATGAAAATAAATGTAGTGAACAGATTCCATTGTATGTCATGCAGCAAATTTGAATTGTAATGGGTTATTTATAACGCTCTTAATACCCAGAGGTTTCTAGGTCCGAACGTGTGTTGCTCAGCGTTGTCTTGCTTCCAAGACGAGCGTGTTGCCCCTGAGCTATACTTCTGAGTGAAACATAGTACAACAAAAACAGTCTGATTGTTTGTACTAGTTTAGAGAATAAGGATTGAGACAAAACATGTTTGCTTCATTCTGTATTATCAAAGCATTTGCTCAATTATTTGCACCGGTGCAAATATTGGATAATCTGGTCGCTGAATCATAAACTATTTTTAGCCTGACACTTCCTGTTTACAGTCTGTCACTGACTTCATCCCTGTCCAGATTTGTACAGATCCAGAGCTCATCCATGCTCTCATCGATCTAGAACTGGTGATGGACTGTGAGGGAATCCATGACATCATGATTACTCCAGAAACAGGTCCTGACCTGATGTCTAGAATCAGGGCCTAGCCGGAAGCTGCATCCTGTTCGTAACAATGAAGACTGCAGCACTAGTATTGGTTAGATTATGAAATCAATGACATAGCAGTGGCAAAGGACCAAGGTGCTGCTGTAGCCAGACCTCTCATTACAGACATCTTGCTGCTTCTCTGTTAAACATGTGAGTGCCTGCCCTAATGAGAAACCAGAGTTCTTTGATACTCAGGGGGGATGGGAGAATCAACTCAGAATATGCTGCCTCCCCACTCACAAATTAGGAAATACATGTATGCCTTGATGGCAAAACGAGACCAGCTTTTAAGCCCTTTATCCTATTGATTCTGTAAATTGGATGAAGTGGTCTGTCTGCCATAATCTAAGTAGAAATGTTAATTCCCCAATACAAGGTACCTAGCAAAATGTTCAGTTTACAGAAGGTAATGAAGCCAGTACTTGCACGTGAACAAATTGAGGGGATTACAAACGAACATTTTGGAACAACGTCAAGGTTAAAAATCAAAAGATTGATGAAGTGAAAAAAACACACAACAATCTACAAAAGCTCGAAAAACCAAAACCAATTATTTGCCTAAATAAAGAACTGTTAAGGATTCATAGCATAGTTCCTCCATGACAGGTGGCACAATCCTGAGGTCATTTACAAGGCACATGTTTGTTACACGATTTCAGGATTGTATCCCAGCTCACTCTACTTATTAATAGCTTTAGTGTAGTTGTGATTTACCATAGCTCATTCTACCTAACAGTAAGATTTGATGCAGTAGTGGATTAGCCTAGCTCACTCTACCTATTAGCCAGCTTTAGTGCTGTACTGGTTGACTCTAGCTCATGTTACCTACTAGTCAGCTTTGGTGCAGCAGTGATTTACCCTAGCTCATTCTAACTTCTAGTCAGCTTTGGTGCAGCAGTGATTTATCCTAGCTCATTCTAACTGCTAGTCAGCTTTGGTGCAGCAGTGATTTACCCTAGCTCACCCTACCTGCTAGTCAGCTTTGGTGCAGCAGTGATTTACCCTAGTTCAACCTACCTGCTATTCAGCTTTGGTGCAGCAGTGATTTACCCTAGCTCATTCTAACTGCTAAGTCAGCTTTAGTGAAGCAGATATTTACCCTGCCTCGCTCTACCTACTAGTCTTCTTAAGTACTTTAGGTATTTACAGTAGCTAATTCCAGCTGCTAGCCTGATGCAGCAGTGATTTACTATAGCACATTCGAACTACTAGTTAGCTTTGGTGAACTAATGATTTACCCAACCCCACTCTACCTACTACTCAGCTATAGTAATTTAGTGATTTACTGTAGCTAATTCTAACTGCTAGTCAGCTTTGGTGCAGTACTGTTTTTCCATAACTCAATCTATCTACTAGTCAGCTTTGGTGCAGCAGTGATTTACCCTAGATGAGAACTAGAAGGAATAAACAGAAGATGTAACAATGGTGAAAGTGAATAACGAAAATATGACTACAGACTCCCGATATTGTGCTAAGATCATTTTCAGATGTGTACTTCCACTGTATATATTTGTTGAATTATGCAGCACTAACAGGTTACATCACATCTAAGTTCCTAATTCAAAACGTTATATTTATTATACTTCCAACATAACAAAAACATCATATCATACTTATTCTATTATTTCTTTGATTGCAATACTGCTTCATGTATCTAATCCCCCATAGGGCTCAATGGGAATGGGGAGGATGCTAACAACGGGCCCATTGATAACGGGCCCGTTGTTAGCATCCTGGTCTGCTTGCGGGACCCGCTAAGGATGCCTGGTTTTACCAGGTGTCCTTAGCGGGTTCCTGCAAGCAGACTCATAATGGGGCAGTAAGGGGTTGACGGCTCCTGCACCTTTACCGGCGCTGTTAACCCCTTAATGCCAAGGTCGTAATGACCTTCCTTGATTTATAATAAAAACGTTGCACACAACAAGAAGTAACCTATCTTCCGTTTTGAATAACAAAAAGGAACGTCTGGGTCCCACAAAAAGTAAGCATGAAACATTGCAAGCTGGTGGTGCAGCTGTGGAGCATGAGGCCAAGGCAAGTGAGGCCAGTTAGGTGGAAACCAGGCCACTATTTTTACGATAACAGAGTTCCAGACACTTACCTTCCACCGAGGAATGCGTCTGAGAGAGGAGGGCAAATAGAATAAGCTAGTAGCAGATGCCTCACACATCGGAAGCCACAACGCTTATCATCCTACCATTTGCCTTGATCGAGTCATGGTGAATTTGTGGCAAAAGCTGTTGATGATGTGTTCAATTTTGACAAAATAAAGTAGAAAATGGTCACCAGTCTACACGAGTGCAAAGGATACCCCCGTGCAGAGCATGTTGCAGGAGGGCCTAAAGAAGAAGGATCCAGATGGTGGCATCATTGGATAGCAACCAATGAGGTGCAGAGACATTTGAATGCGAAGGACAAGCATCAAACTATGTCACAAAATGTCTGATTTTTAAATAAGTGGCTAAACCACTGCCTTACTGGATTAAACAAGTTCCCCTTCTGAGGCCCCTTACAAACAATATGTGTACTGTTTAAAGGTCCTAATCTTTAATTTTCTTTGCTAGATGCATAGTTATGCCTGAAAGATAGCTCAACGGGTTTAGCACTCACCTCTGTGATCTTGTTTGAGCATGCAGATCGGAGGCTCAAATACCGGCAAGGTCAGTAAAGTGAGCATCAATTGAGATTCGGTAATAATAATGTATGGAAAACTGTGTCCACATTTACACCCCGCATTATTAATTAGATAAATGAACACCTAGTACAAAAACTCATGAATTGTGTTTAATTCTTGCAATATTAGCACATAGTTAATCCCAATGTTTGCAGATATATCATGTGATAACATATGCAAAAAATGAACAGAACAGTACTTCAGAATAACTGTCCTGTGTTTCGAGCAGTGCTCTTCATCAGGCTTATAACATAGTAATAATAGTCATTTGATAACGGATACAAATAGAGACAATGGGCCTCATTACAAGTTTGCATGTAGCCATGCCCTTAATAAGATACCCCCAAATTCGGGTCCGTTTCCCGCAAAAGGGGACTTACTGGGCCCTACCGACCTTGGAGGGCCCAGTAATTCCCTTTCGTGGGACCTGGACCTGTTACGTCCCCATTCCCATTTGAGCCCCCATAGGGCTCAATGGGAATGGGGAGGATGGTAGCAGTGGGACCGTTTATAACAGTACCGCTGCTACCATCCTGGACTGCTCGCGGGTGCCGCTCTGCATGCCTGGTCTCACCAGGCATCTGGAGCAGCCCCCGCGAGCAGATTCGTACTGTGGCGGCCCAGCACCGTTCATCCCGTGGCTGCCACGGTTTTAATGAGGCCCAATATGTCCATACGATGGAATTGTTGCAGACAGGTGGACTTGAATTGAACAAAACACAATGGGCCTCATTACAAGATTCACACTAATGGAACAACAATGCCAATAAGGGAATACCAGCACCGCCTACCGCTCTGGCCCATTACGATTAGATATCCCAGTATCAGCGCCAATGCTGAGTCTGTGCCCCTGAGTACCGGCATATGTGCAGGCATGCGCCCCTTCGGGCTGGCAATACTGGGATGCAGCTAACAGGAGGACATCACAATTAACGCGGACATTCACCTACCGGCATCGCAAAGGTTAAAAGCAAACTGCTTTGTATCCAAATGCCACAGGTGCACACAATCAGCACAGTGGAGGCAATGGAGCCTGGCTAAGCATAAAAGGAGCGCACTCACACACCACACCCCTTCCTACACCAAAATGATCACACTTGCTGGTGCAAATTCGTGGCTGGAGGACATGCCTGCATAGCCACTCCATGACCAACAACTACAACCAGCACATCAGAGGAGACACAGGAGGAGAAGGAGGGTGAGACAGGCCCAGCAAGTACCCACAGTGCAGCCACTGGTCCCATGTAGGCAAACACCAATTCCTCGCATCAGGCCCAGTCCTTACAACCAAAACGCTGTGCAGATCCACACCCAGTACCGCCAGCACCCCCTCCACTGAAGGTAGTAACTGTGCTCCATTTCCTGGCCACAGGCACCGACCAGCACACAGTGGGTCGGCTGCATACCACAACCGTGTATAACACGCATGCTGAACCAAGTGCTGGATGCCCTCCCGAAGCACGCAAGGGCTACATATCCCCAGCACTCACTGGCCAGGCGGTGAATGACACAAAAATGGCCTTCCAAGCACTGTCAGGCATGTCATATCAAATCGGCGCCCTCGACTGCACCCATGTGGAATTGGTGACCCCACACGCCATGGAGGTGGTGTACCGCATTCGTAAGCCATACAACCCCATGAAAGTGCAGATTGCATGTGACTGCAGCAATTTGCTGTGCACAATTTCCAGGGTGAACACATGATGTCAAGGTTCTGTGGAACTACTCGCCACCCCGCCACATGGAGCAACAGGCTGCATGACGTGCCTGGCTGCTGGGTGAATCTGCACACAGGCCCATGGCAGTGTGGGGGGGTGAGATGCATACTCCACCTAGGTGAGAATGGGATGGTGACTGGAACACTCTCCCCTAAACATCCCATCCTAAACATGACACTGAAAATGTCAACCCACTCACCCTTGCGGCACAACAATTCCAATATGTCAGATTTGCAAGCAGCCCACACCCCTCACATGTGACCACTTCATGGTCCCTCTCACTGCATCTGGTTGCGTGGTGAGTCCGATATGAAGGCCCCTCAGTCCTGAAAGTCACACTTGCCCTACACCATGTCGTCGCCAAGCAGTGAACAGACCAGATAGTTGTGCATATGTGTAGCCAGTGACTGACAACTGTGAGTATCCTGCGTACCAACATAAACAATGGACTGCCTTAGTACAGATCGTACACTAGTGTGCTGCCATGCAGGTGATGCTGGCTATCCCCTGATTCAGTGGGTCCTCACTCCTGTCAGAAATCTGCAGGACAGGCACGAAGAGTACTACAATCGGGCTCATTCCCGAACCTGTGTTGTGATCAAGCAGACGATTGGCCTGTCGAATGCACGGCTCCACTGCCTCAGCAGGCCTGTTGGCGCACTCCTCTACGGGCCTGAGAGGCTGGATGAGATCATCATGGTCTGTGCCAAGCTGCACAACATGTGCATCCGGTAGAATGTACCACTGTCACTTGACTGACCAGCAAGCACTGGGTGTGGATGAGGATGAGGATGAGGAGGAAGTACATGTTCCACGACGGCCAGGGCGACATGCACCAGATGGACGTGTGGTGCGCCAATCAGTGCTTGACAATTTCATATGAGAGATAGGGATGCAGAGGGTGGAATGGTGGCTGTAATCTGTGCACTGGGATTGTGTGCATATGGACACAGGGTGTGGTGGTAGATGGACAGTGTACACTCTAATGCATTGATTGGACACACGCCAAATAACCAATGTCCACTCGTGATTTCTTTTTTAAACACAACAGTTGTATTGAACATTACATTTCGGCATAGTGATTTGTCCCTCCACCACCACCCCTCCCCCCGCAACTGCCCCACACACCCCGTCCCCCCTCCGCCTCCCCCACAACACCCCACACACCCGCTCCACTACCCCCACAACACCCCACACACCCCTCCCCACTACCCATCCCCAACAACAACCCACACACCCCCTCCCCTCTCCCACTCCCCCCACAACACCCCACACATCATGTGGAATGCAAGTCATTCAATGCAATATGAGTATGTAGATGCAGACTGCCCCTGCTTCTGGCAGCCTCTGTCGGCCTCCGGGGGCTGCATATCAGAGCACAGCGTGGTGCGTGCAGATCTATGCACTGGGCTCGTTTGGGTTGAGCTGGTAGATGACGCCGTGCCCCCATGTTCCCCTGTTGGGGCAGGATGCTGCAACCTCCAAGGCCTCTGCAATCCTGGCAGGACCTGCGTCACCGCAGATAGATGCTCGCATGTCAGCCTGGTGTTTGTCTCCATGGCCCCTGTCATGGCCGCAGTGTTCTCACATGACACTTGCCTTGTCAAGGCACCATCGGCAACATATTGCTTTATGAGCTCTGTGAGCTCTTGCTGCCTCCCCTCCATTTGGGTCATGCACCCCTTACCGTCCTAGATGGCTGTGGAGGTGGACGGGACAACTGCCAAGGGGCCCAATGCAGGTCTGTTCTCTGGGGGGCTCCAGGCCTCTTAGATCGCCTCTCCTCCTGACTGGTGCAGAGGGGTGCTATCTGGGGTGCTCATTGGGTGGTGCTGGGGGGTTTGCTGGGGGCTCGGTGTGCGTGCACCATCCCTGGACAGGTTGCCATCCTCAGGTACACATACCTCAACCTGGCACAGTCCATCATCTCCACTGTGGGGCGCTGAGGCAGCTGCCTCCCCTATGGAGCTGTTTGCGGCTGACAGGGTCCCATCTGCCACTGCTTCCAGATCCATGGATGCCTCCTGTGTTCCCTCTAGTTGTGTTGCAGCAGTTGTTTTCCGCCCTGTGCCTTGGCATGTTGAATTGGCTTAGGTATGGATGGCAGTTGTTGCTTGCTAGTGGCCTTTTATGTGGATGGCCTGGTGCCGTCATCCCTGGCCCTGGCCTTTTTTGCTGGTGACATGGCCTGTGCCGCAGTATCCTCACCATCGCTGTCAGCATCTGTGCCTGTGGGGGACCCAGAGAGGCACGGCATCAGTGATGGTTGTTCATGCATCATGCATACATTGGTATTGGTGCAGTTGTACGCATGTGATGAATTGCTATCTTGGAGTTGAGGCATACAGGTTATTCAGGTATATGTCAGGTTCTCACATGTGTAAGGTGGTGTATGATGTGTGACATGCCTTTGTGTTGTGGACTGTGTGCAGTGTGACACATGCTGTTTAGCTGTTTGTGGGGTGTGTTTCAGGTGTGGCATTGGCATGCTGCATGCATGTTGATGTGACAGTGCTGGGGACAGCATCTGGACAGGGATGTGTCCATGTGTGTTTGATGGCCCATGCATTGCCTTATGTCACTATCACATTTGTAGGCCATCATCATGCTTGGTTTCCTATGGTTTGTGTGGCCACTCACCTCCATCTGCCGATGACGGTAATCCACGCTCCATATCTCCGACTCCCTCTATGCCCTCCATGTCGATGGTACTGGCACATGTCTCCTCCCATCTGGTGAGCTTAATGGGGGAGTGGGCCCCGCCGGCTGTTGCTAGACCCTCGCTCCGATTGGTGGATAGTATGTTCCTCACACGGAGGCGTAGGTCATTTCACCGCTTTTTCACATCTTTAACCGTGCGCGGTGCTGCCGACCGCACTGACCTTTCTGGCCACTTCCTCCCAGATCTCCTTTTTCTTGATTTGTGCCGGTTGCCTGAGGTCTGCTGCAAAAACCACATCAGCATTCTGGGTCAAAGTGTCGGCCAACATATTCAATTCATCCTCAGAAAAGCGCACCTTGCGCTGATCGGAGGTACCTTCTTGATTGCCTTTGGCATTCTGGTGGAGATGTATGTGGTGGTTTGTGGATCCAGGTCCTGTGTGTGGAGGATTGCAATGGATTGTGTTTTTCAAGCTGTCCGCCGTTGCATTTCCCATTCCGGCGCAATGACGTTACTTCCGGTTCTGGTATTGCCGGGCTGGGTATTGCTGGACCCAGTATTGCCAGACCCGTTATTGCCGGTGCCCGTTATTTAGGGGTGGACGAAGGTGGAGGAGGTGTCAGCACTTTGCAGGTCATTGACGGCATCCCGGTACAGACATTACCGGTATGCCGCTACGCGAGTGCAAGCATTCTCGTAATCACCCGCTGTTAGCGGCATCAGTGCTACTCAGACGCGATATTGCCTCCATGCTGGTAATGATTGGTTTTACCGAGATTCTCGTAATGAGGCCCAATGGCTCCATATGGAACAAAAAAGACAAGATAAAACAAGCAAGACAAGAAACCTTCAATCAGAGGATAATATTCAAAATTATTCCTTTACAAACAAAGCACTATTTTTGCCATTAATATTCCATGCAGTGGCATTATCCTCCAAATCCAAAATCACTACAAACTGCTGTGAGGTTTGCCAAACACAACAAAGTTACTAATCTGCCAGTTGACAGCCAAAATATATCTTTAATGCGTGCTCATATCATTGTATTGAGATAGATAACTGGGTTGTTATAAAACCTGTTACCAAGCTTGAGTGACCCATTTCAAACCTCATTAGTCATGAGGTACAGAACATGTTGCTATTTAGTAGCATGCATGAAAGTGCCATGCTGATGATGTCTGATGCTAAATGTGCTCTGAGAATTAATGAAGTGTAATCTATCATTGCACATGCCTGGTATTTCAAATAAAAATGTGTGATGTGACCAGATTCTGAAATGACAGAAATTGGTAAGAGGTTGGAAATTATGTCACATAAACATAATGATGTTAAATGATGCCACAATTAGCATACAAGTAACCCGAAAATGTTCTCACCACTGTATAAGGATGAATCAATAGTGTCATCCCATTGGTCAGCCGCATTTGAAACAAATTAATAGGCCTGTGATAGAGCCTGAATGCTGTGATCCCTGCATAAGTGTAAATATATACAGATTCAAGCGATAATTGCTGTAACTCAAAATAAAGAAAGCTTGTCAAGGCATCCACTAAGATCGAATGTGGGATGGAGTGTATTACCCTTGTTAGGAGATCTCCTGCACTACGTAAAGCAGGTTCTCGAAAAACGTGTGGTTCGATGTTGTGTTCATACAAGTTATAATTTCTCTGATCTACAAAAAAGAAAAAGGACTGCATACCATTCGGTATTGATGGGTTTGGGTGCGTCATTAATGAATGGATAAAAAAAATCTGTATGCAGTGAATAAACATAAAAATTGAACATTAAGTTGTGTAAAGAAGTGAAAACGGGATAGGCAGTGGAACCAGTAAAATAGTTTTCTTTACATGAATCATGAACTTAATATTTAATTAATAAGGACACAACACCCAAAATACAGGCGCTACACTGTCCTAATATTACTGTATAGCAGATGATAACAATAGAATGAGTTTCTAAATTGAAGAAGACTTGCTCTGTGCGTGACATATTTAAATGAAATGATGTATGAAACATTGTGTTGTGACTAAATACCATGTTGGGTGAACAGTCTAAGGAGTTGAGCACTGTGCTGTATGATGAACTGGAGCTGGCCATGTGAAATGAAATGTTCTGTGTGAAACACTAAGCAGACGAACTATCAGATGCACACATTCCTGATTTTATTAGTTTGTTTAATATATTTGTTTGTTGTGTCTGGCTTCTCCCGCAGCACTCTGTTGTTTACACGTAATTTACAGGCAGCCATATTGCATAATGATGTCATATTGATGCAAGCAACAATTAGTCTTTCTGAATAGTATGATGACGAGACATCAGCATAATGTTTCTAAACATTCGTAAATACTTGCAATTCATGATCTATATTGCGACCATCCCTGATAGCTTTAAGTAAAAAATAAGTTTGGCCTCCTTTTGCCTCATTGTATTTTCTCTATTGTTACACCTCGTTTCTTTGTTGATTTTTTTAATTGCAAATACACTAATCAATTTAGTGTCATGGTTCCGATGTTCACAGAGCCAATGGTTGGCCAGTGAATATTGTGTATTGCTAGTCTGAATAGCATAAAGGTGTTCAAGGATTCTAAATCTTAATTCGCGTTTGGTGCTGCCTATATAAAATGTGTTACCCACAAATAATGCAGTATACAACATAAGTGGATATACAGTTGATAAACCCCTGAATGTGTATCGGTTTGTTAGTGTAAGTTTCATAATTTGTGATCTTATTGCATGCAAACATACACATACCATATGTTCCACATCTAAAAAACCCAGTGGGTTTGAATAACCTATGTGAGGACACACTGGAAGAATGAGTATTCGAGACACTGGGGCTGATTAGATTTCCAAGGTTCTTAGCTTTGTTAAGAACAAATTAACGTTTGTCAGTGGAATAGTCCCTAAGGTCCTTGTCTAAGCATAGGACATTCCAATGTTTCTTTGGTATGTTGTAAACCTTGTGGTTCTGTGCTGAAAACATGGTAATGAATTGAGCCACTTCATTCTTTGAAGTGGCAGGTTTCACTTTGGTCACTAATAGTACATGTCTGGCAGTTGCTTTTACTTTCAGAATACCAGTTGCAATATCATGTGTTCTGTAGCCTCTGCTCTTGAATCGCTCAGCAATGGTGTTAGTCTCTTTTTCAAAGTATGTGTTTACTAGAGATCTGCTTTCACCTCAACATTTCACCCTTTGAAATGTTCCTAATCACACTCATTGTGTGTCCACTGCAAGCATGAAGAACTGAATTAACCTAAGTTTCTTTTCTGTAGGTTTTAGTCACTAGATTGTGGTTGACTATACTGATTTTGAGAACCAAGAATGTGATAATGATTGGACTGTGAGTACATGTAAGTTGTATTTGAAAGTGACTTTTATTTAACTTTTGGGTGAAATTCCCTAAATAATCAGTACTACCAGTCGAGATAACAAATATATCATCAATAAATCGTTCCCAAGTCAACACATATTTTTCTGAACCACCTGGGCTAGGTGTTAGTACATATGTTCTTTCAAATTCACCCATAAATACATTTGCTAGTGTGGGGGCACATTTACCTCCCATAGCTATTCCCTTACTTTGAGTGTAGTACTGTCAATTAAACAAAAAGTCATTGTTTGTAAGAGCAAATGTGAGCATTTCAATAAACATTTTGCTGACGCAGTAGTGCAAAACTGATTTTTCTTTTGTCCAAAACTTGATTTTCTCTAAGGCAAGATCATGTCTAATACTTGTGTATAATGCCTTAACATGACACTTTACCAAAAGGTATTCCCTCTGACATGTGACCTCCTCTAATGTCTTCAAAATATCCATGGAATTTCTAGTGTATGATTTATTTAAGTTGGTAAACTTGTTCCTTCAGATGGGTATCAATAAACTCTGATAGCAGTTCAGTGGCCCAGCTAACACCTGACATAATAGGTCTGAACTCTGGAAAACCAATAAAATTGCGTGTCAACTATAGGAAAAAAGTATATAGTGGTTATTCTACCCAGGGTACAAATTCCTTTTTATCATTGTTACAAAATCAATGTATTAAATTCTTTGCAAATTGTTTTGGTAGGATGTGGTGCACATTTTTAATAGCACCCCAGAGTATTTAAATGAACTTCTGCAGAACCTTTGTAATCTCAGTAATAATAATGTATGATATGATATGATTTTATATTTATAGCGCGCCTTTAGACACATGTTTCAAGGCACAACGAGGCAAGGGAAGAGCTTGAGAGGAAGGTTTTTCCGAAGGGAGAGTTGAAGGAATAGTGGGCCCAGGCCCCAGAAGGCCTTGTGGACAATGCAGAGGGTCTTGAACTTAATCCTTGCTGCCACTTGGAGCCAATGAAGAGATTTCAGGGATGGAGAGATACGATCACTGGGCTTGAGGCCAAGGACAAGTCTCGCAGTCCTGTTCTGGATGAGTTGCACAGGGCAGAGAGTAGAAGCAGGCAGATTTAGAAAGAGGCTGTTGTAGTAGTCACGTCTATGGAGGACCAGTGCTCTAGAGACAGTGAGCTTCTGGGGGAAGGAGAGGTAATGAAGAATACCTCTTAGGAGGTGCAGTTGGTAGTTTGACTGCTTAGAGATGTCAGAAATGTGAGGAGATAAATAAAGTGCAGAGTCAAAGATGACCTTGATGTTCTTAGCCTTACACGTGGGAGTAGGAAGAGGGCCCAGGGAGGCCGGCCAGAGAGTGACAGGAAAGGCAGGTGAAGGTGTGCCGATGAGGAGAATCTCTGTCTTACTAGCATTCAGGCAGAGGTAATTCATGGCACAGCACTCCTGGGTAGCAGAGAGACAGTTAGAAATGAGGGAGGGAAAAGGGGTGGCAGAGGGGAGCCTGAAAACGAGCTCGGTGTCATCCACATAGCACAGAAAATTGGAACAGAGGGGTGCCAGGTATTGGTTAAAAAGCCAGTGAGAGAGGTTAGACCCCTTGGGTACACCACATGTAGAAAGTGAGATAGAGGAAAGGAAAAACCCAAGTTTGACCTGGGAGGGTGGGTCCGAGAGGAAAGAGGTTAGCCAGGCCAGGGCCTAATCAGTGATACCCAGGTTATCACGGAGGCGGTTGAGCGGGATGTAAATATGTATGTAAATATGTTCTCTATAAAGTGCTTTGGATGAAAGTGCTATGCAAATAACACATTATTATTACAGTTCATGAGCTACGTAGACGGGCAAGAACACGCACTCCTTCATCCATGCAGATGGTCAGCACACTCTTCAGACACACACAGAAGATTCACCACTAGCATTGACACTGAGTTCCTTCCATTCAGCAGGTCGCCTATGCCACTACATTCCATCATTCCTAGAATGCATGCATGCGTTCAAGATACAACACAATCAATCACAACATAAGTGAATGTACAAGCAAAAGGTGACTCACAGAGATAGAAGAAACCGGACACTAAACAAAGATTTAATGAGCCATGGCAACTCAGGGCATATATACTGGAGATATATACTGGAGTAAAGATACAAAACATGCCTTCATTTACAAAACTGGCTACTTGCCCTACGATGATTTATGCCCCTTGCTCATATCATCTGCCTAGCAAAAAGCAAACATATAACTTTATATCTGCCGGATGTGATGTACCATTGTGTGCATGCTGCACAACAAAAAAACTCTGCTAATTCCTGAAAGTCTACGTGCTCCATTATGTTTATGCCTTGCTGAAAATTCCTCCCAAAAACTTACCAGTAAAATCTGCTTTGCTAAAAGGTTCCATGTTTTTCATTTTTCTTCGTTCTGAAATACATCTGCCAGTTTCACAATGGCTTGTGAATATTGCCTAAATTACTTACTGGTAATTCACATTCCTCCTAGTCATACTCTTCTTCATCACTGCTCACAGAAACCCTTTCCCAAAGTATTACTCCACTTCTGGCAAGGTCTCCCAGAGCCAGAGAGCGAGAACCCCCCTGTCGATTCACATATGCAACAGCTGATGTATTGTCTGTCTGCTCCAACACAGACCACCCTGCACACTAGAAGACCCTTATGGCTGTGGAAATCACTGCCAGCTCCTTCCAATTGGAGGAATGTGATTTCTCTGCTTGAACCCACCTCACCTGGTGAAAAAGATGCTCCAAAGTCACTGCCCACCCAGCTCCACTTGCATCTGTGGTGCACATTATAGGTATCGATCACAACAGAGAAAACCATCTCCTGAGCACGTCCATCTCGAACCACCAGAGAAACTGTCCTTCAGGGACCGAGACAGAGGCAGCAGTGCTTTGAACTCCTGCGAATCTGGGCAGTGGCCGATGGAAATGTGCCACTAAAGGCCTCAAGTGCAACTGTGCCCATGCTACCACAAACATGCTGGGCATCATTACTACCATGCTGGTCCGGTAACAACGGTGCCGGAAAGTCTACCACCACCGTTGTTACCGGACCAGCATTGTACGTTTCTGCGGGCGAGTGCCGTCCCCCCTGCAGAGTTTCACGGAAGCACCAGCACCGTTATTAATGGTGCCAGCGCTTCTGTGGTCCCCATTCCATTCAGTCCAATAGGACTCAAATGGGATTGGGGACTTACAATTACCGGTGCTTGACTTCCCAGACCACCAGCACAATAATGCCCCGGCTTTTCTAGCAAGCCAGGCACTGGTAAAATTCCCAAGTCCAGCGGCAAACTGCCAGTTTTACCAGCACGGTAACCGCCAGACTTGTGATGAGGCCCACTGGATGCCATATGACCCAGAGCCTTGAAGAACATCCTGGCTGATATCACTTCCATCCTGCACAACTACAGCAGCAACCCCTGAAAATGAGTTGCATGATCCAATGGTAGCAGGACCCAATGCAGGTTAGTCCAAAACTGTGCCCAAATTAACATCAATTCCTTAGGGGACCCCCGATTGGATTTTGTTTGATTTATCAAGATGCCCAGAACAGTAACTTGGGTACATGTGCGCTGTACCCCTTCATCCAATAGCGACCTCTGGGAAGCATTCACCAACCAGTCATCCAGGTAGGGAACTACCTGTGCCCCCAATAGTTGTAGTGAAGCCACCAATGAAGCTAGAACTTTGATAAACTGCCTCGGGCTGCTCGTTGGCCAAACAGGTGATCTGTGAACTGAACATGATGCTTCCCAGCTGCAAACCGCAAGTATTGCATATATGCCCTTGGGCTTTGCATGTGGAAACAGGCATCCTGCAGATTGAGGGATGCACAGAAGTCCCCCCTCCTCACCAGAGGGATGATCTTTTGTAGAGCCTCTATTTTGAATGGGTGCTTGGTCACAAACCTCTTGAGTCACCTCAAATCCACTACCAAGTGGAACTTCTCAGGACCCTTCGGAACCAGAAAGATGAGGGAATATAATCCTTGCCCCCTGCAAGACCTGGACCCATTCAATATGTCTCTCTTGTCCAACAGCTCCTGGTTCCCTTCCTGCAACATCAGTCTCTTGGATGCATGCTGGCACCACTAAGCCAGCACAGCTCCAGGGTGTGGAGGATGTGCCAGAAAGTCTGTCTAATACCCCAATATCACAACATGATTGGCCCAGACATCAATCGGCCACACCCGTCCACACGTTGCAGAAATATTGCAGCTGACCACCAACAGGACACTGCTAACCATCAGGAATTCTGCTGAACCCACCTCACCTGGTGAAAAAGATGCACCAAAGTCACTGCCCACCCAGCTCCACTTGCATCTGTGGTGCACATTATAGGTATCGATCACAACAGAGAAAACCATCTCCAGAGCATTTCCACCTCCAACTACCAGAGAAAATTGTCCTTCAGGGCCTGACACAGAGGCAGTAGTGCTTTGAACTCCTGCGAATCCTGGCACTAATTGCGATGGAAATGGCCACTAAAGGCCTCAAGTGCAACCGTGCCCATGGTACCACAGACACACTGAGCATTGCCGGTCTGGTAACAACGGTGCTGGTAAGACTACCGGCACTGTTGTTACCGGACCGGCATAGTATGACTCTGTGGGTGGGTGCCGTCCTGCCCGCCAGGGTCAGACCTGGAGGGTGGAACGGCACCCACCCGAAGAGTTTCGCGGAAGCACCGGCACCGTTATTAACGGTGCTGGTGCTTCTGTGGTCTCCATTCCCATTGCGTCCAAAGGACTCAAATAGGAATGGGGGCTTACAATTACTGGCGCCTGACTTCTCGGACCGCCATGGCTGTAATGCCTGGTGTTTCCGGCAAGCAAGGCACTGGTAAAATTCCCAAGTCCAGCGGCAACCTGCTGGTTTTACCAGCACAGTTACCGCCAGACTTGTGACGAGGTCCACTGGATGCCATATGACCCAGAGCCTTGAGGAACATCCTGGGTGATACCACTTCCACCCTGCACAACTACAGCAGCAACCACTGAATACGTGTTGCACGATCCAATGGTAGCAGGACCCAATGCAGGTTAGTCCAAAACTGTGCCCAAATTAACATCAATTCCTTAGGGGACCCCCGATTGGATTTTGTTTGATTTATCAAGATGCCCAGAACAGTAACTTGGGTACATGTGCGCTGTACCCCTTCCTCCAATAGCGACCTCTGGGAAGCATTCACCAACCAGTCATCCAGGTAGGGAACTACCTGTGCCCCCAATAGTTGTAGTGAAGCCACCAATGAAGCTAGAACTTTGATAAACTGCCTCGGGCTGCTCGTTGGCCAAACAGGTGATCTGTGAACTGAACATGATGCTTCCCAGCTGCAAACCGCAAGTATTGCATATATGCCCTTGGGCTTTGCATGTGGAAACAGGCATCCTGCAGATTGAGGGATGCACAGAAGTCCCCCCTCCTCACCAGAGGGATGATCTTTTGTAGAGCCTCTATTTTGAATGGGTGCTTGGTCACAAACCTCTTGAGTCACCTCAAATCCACTACCAAGTGGAACTTCTCAGGACCCTTCGGAACCAGAAAGATGAGGGAATATAATCCTTGCCCCCTGCAAGACCTGGACCCATTCAATATGTCTCTCTTGTCCAACAGGTCCTGGTTCCCTTCCTGCAACATCAGTCTCTTGGATGCATGCTGGCACCACTAAGCCAGCACAGCTCCAGGGTGTGGAGGATGTGCCAGAAAGTCTGTCTAATACCCCAATATCACAACATGATTGGCCCAGACATCAATCGGCCACACCCGTCCACACGTTGCAGAAATATTGCAGCTGACCACCAACAGGACACTGCTAACCATCAGGACTCTGCTGAACCCACCTCACCTGGTGAAAAGGATGCTCCAAAGTCACTTCCCACCCAGCTCCACTTGCATCTGTGGTGCACATTATAGGTATCGATCACAACAGAGAAAACCATCTCCAGAGCATTTCCACCTCCAACCACCAGAGAAAATTGTCCTTCAGGGCCTGAGACAGAGGCAGCAGTGCTTTGAACTCCTGCGAATCCTGGCACTAATTGCGATGGAAATGTGCCACTAAAGGCCTCAAGTGCAACCGTGCCCATGGTACCACAAACACACTGAGCATTGCCGGTCCGGTAACAACGGTGCTGGTAAGACTACCGGCACTGTTGTTACAGGACCGGCATAATATGACTCTGTGTGTGGTTGCCGTCCTGCCCGCCAGGGTCAGACCTTGAGGGTGGAACGGCACCCACCTGCAGAGTTTCGCGGAAGCACAGGCACCATTAATAACGGTGCTGGTGCTTTTGTGGTCCCCATTCCTATTGAGTCCAATGGGACTCAAATGGGGGCTTACAATTACTGGCGCCTGACTTCCCGGACTGCCATCACTGTAATGCCCTGGTGTTTCCGGCAAGCAAGGCACTGGCAAAATTCCCAAGTCCGGTGGCATCCTGCTGGTTTTACCAGCACAGTTACCGCCGGACTTGTGACAAGGTCCACTGGATGCCATATGACCCAGAGCCTTGAGGAACATCCTGGATGATACCACTTCCATCCTGCACAACTACAGCAGCAACCACTGAAGACGTGTTGCACGATCCAGTGGTATCAGGACCCAATGCAGGTTAGTCCAAAACTGTGCCCAAATTAACATCAATTCCTTAGGGGACCACCGATTGGATTTTGTTTGATTTATCAAGAAGCCCAGAACAGTAACTTGGGTACAGGTGCGCTGCACCCCTTCCTCCAATAGCGACCTCTGGGAAGCCTTCACCAACCAGTCATCCAGGTAGGGAACTACCTGTGCCCCCAATAGATGTAGTGAAGCCACCAATGCAGCCAGAACTTTGATAAACTGCCTCGGGCTGCTCGTTGGCCAAACAGGTGATCTGGGAACTGAACATGATGCTTCCCAGCTGCAAACCGCAAGTATTGCATATGTGCCCTTGGGCTTTGCATGTGGAAACAGGCATCCTGCAGATTGAAGGATGCACAGAAATCCCCCCTCCTCACCAGAGGGATGATCTTTTGTAGAGCCTCTATTTTGAATGGGTGCTTGGTCACAAACTTCTTGAGTCACCTCAAATCCACTACCAAGTGGAACTTCTCAGGACCCTTTGGATCCAGAAAGATGAGGGAATATTATCCTTGCCCCCTGCAAGACCTGGACCCATTCCATATGTCTCTCTTGGCCAACAGCTCCTGGTTCCCTTATTGCAACATCAGTCTCTTGGATGCATGCTGGTACCACTAAGCCAGCACAGCTCCAGAGTGTGGAGGATGTGCCAGAAAGTATGTCTAATACCCCAATATCACAACACAATTGGCCCAGACATCAAACAGCCAAAACCATCCACACTTTGCAAAAATATTGCAGCCGACCACCAACAGGACACTGCTGACCATCAGGACTTATGACTTTCTCACTGAGGACAGAACATATATACCTAGCACATCTTATCCTTCTCTGGCTGCTGACACTGGAAAGAAGACGTTGGCTTGCCAGACTTTCGGAATCAAGGCTATAAGAATGTGACTGCTTAAACTTGCATCTAAGTTTATTAGTGTGCTTGTCTTCTTAAAAAACGTTGTGCACTTGTTCCTCCAGCTGGTCCCTAAACAACATGGCCTCCTCAAAAGGCAGTTTAAATGCCAATGCCTTCCAGGAACTCTCAGAGTGCCAGTCACATAAATGTGACTCCTGCCAGAAGCCGCAGCCCCCCTTGGTCATAGAAACTTTCTGCACCCTATCAAATGTGAGGTCCAACAAGAACTGCACCTGGAGCTGTATGTCTTCCAAAATGGGTGCACAATGATTCCCAACATTAACTACAGAATTCAGCCTCTGAAAGTGTTGTAGCATATTCTGTCAAGCATGAGTATATTTTTTATTGCGTTCAATTGTTTACAATTTTTAGTAAAACAAAATGAAAAAAGAAGCATGTTTCAAATCAAATTCATGCGCACCACATCAGTGTCTCAATGTTCCATTTTTTTAAAACAGTTTGTTTAAAAATGCACCACTTCCAACACATGCTTAATCCTATCACCATTAATCAAAAGAGTTCACCAATCATCTATGTGCAAAGATCTATATTTTGACATCAGTTGACCAAAATGTTTAGTATGCTGGATTGATAAGGCCGGGCAACACAGCCAGAGATGTTTCACTGTTTCTACCACAGTAATGTGTTTGCAAAATGAACAGTTATGCCATTCACTAAGACCTCTTAAAGTTAGAATTTCATTTGTTGGCATGAGATTGAGGCGAGTACTCAAGGATTGGTCTCGGTATGTGCTGTTAGGGAATTGTCTAAGGTAGTTTGGTAAAGTGTTACATTTTCATGATTGCATTGACAAATGGATTGTTGATTGATATGAGGTAGCCGCTTCCAATGTCTCGATCCAATCATTCTCTTTTAGCTTCTTGTTTATGCTCGTTGGATTCACAACTAAGGTTTTGACTGAACACCCAATTTTGTTGACTAAATCAATGTTTTCCTTAATCCACTCATTTAGCATCGAGTTGTTTTGAGCTGATAGTTCTTTATGAATTAGATTCAAAATTGGAAGACAAGAATTGATTTGACATTTCCTATGTAATGCTTGCTTATTCCATTCCACTCTGCTTTTTAAGGATGATAAGCCCAACTTACGACATATGATCTGAATGCGGTGGAGAGTAGCAGGTCCAGTGCCATTTTCCGAAACAGGCCTTGAAGTCGTTGACATATGTTTTTAGGAATGTGAAGTATAGCTTTGGCTCCATATATCAAAGAAGAAGTTACTTTTGACCTGTAATAGATTATCATTGGCATGATTGAAAAGCAACCATATTTCTTGTTTATAGATCGTGCTTGACTTTTTCCTTTGAGTTATTTTATCATAGGGGTGTCATTTTGGCCATCACTAATCCACACTCCCAGGTATTTAAAAGATGGGGCTTGTTTGATGTTTTTTCCATCTTGGAACGAAGTATGATGATTTCTACATTTGTTTGAGTTCCCAAATGTTAAGATCTTGGATTTGTCTTTGTTTATTTCTAGATCATTGTTCATGATGTAAGATTGCAAGGCATTCAATTGCCGTTGGAGGCCAACAGGTGTTTGGTCTAACAAGACCAAATCGCCCACGTAAAGTAAAAGTGGAAGAGGAGTCTTTCCTGCCACTGGTGGAAATGATCTGATTGAAGGATTCGGTTTTTGCATATCAGCCAAGAAGAAATTAAATAGGGCCGAGGCCACTGGGCATTCCTGCTTCACTCCTTTAGCTATTTGAATTTCATCTGAAAGTAAGCCGGTCTGATTTAAACAGAGATGGCATTGATTTTGCAGAATTCTTGGCTATTATGGGCTCCATTAGTGATTCTGGGCAGTTGTGAATTTGAAGTTTGTTCCACAATTTACGACGATTTATGCTGTCAAATGCTTGGACCAAATGTTTTCTTACGCATGCCCTTTTAACATGGAAAGTGTTAGAATGTTGCCCACCATTCCTATTCCCTTGATGAATCCTGTCTGAAAGGGGCTGTTGCAGTTCACTATTATGCACCAAGTTTGGAAATGTTCCAGAATTATTGACCCATAGATTTTCCCGATCACGTCAAGTAAGGCGATAGGTCGATAATTCATTGGATTTTCTTGATTGCCTTTTTTAAAGTTGGGGACAATTGTCGCCCTCCTCCATGAGTTTGGTATTTGTCGTAAGGTTGTGACCTCAGTAAGTATGTTTTGTATGAAGTTGGCCGAGGCTTTCCGGATGTTCTTTTAAAGCAGCGTTTGTTAGACGATCAGGTACAGGGCGCGTGACCTGTTTAACCTTTGAATTCGCTCTTCGATGTCTTGAGCTTTTAGAGAATATACCCAACGTGTGGAACTTTGAACGTCTTTTTGCGTATTTTCGCCATCTTTATTTGCAGCATATGTCTTGGTGAAATGCTGAATCCAATGTTGTTCACTTATGGGAATTGTTTGGTCATAGTTAGGTGTACCTCCCACTGATCGTATCAATGACCAAAAGTCTTTGGATTTGTGACCACAGGAAGAAACAATCATGGCATCCTTCTGGTATGATAAAAATCTGTATGATCACAGCCATTGTTTGTACTTCTTTTTCTCTTCTTTTGCGTTCACCTCATCCTTTAGATGTTTTGTTTTTTAGCAACTCGTACTAATTTTGTCACACATTTTCTTTTTTTTACAAGATCAGCATTAAATGAATGAGCAGTGCTACCAGATTGTACAATGTTCGTTCTGTCTTCCAAGAGAGGTGTATATTCCACATTTTCTCCCTTATGTATGAAATTAGCTGTGAGTTGTCTGATGTCATAGTTTATTAACTTCAGTCGAATGCCTCCATTACAAACATCAACATTCACAGGCATAGTTTGTTTGCCTCTGAATGGAGACGCTATCCATTCCAATTACACCAAATGGTGATCACTGTTTAAGGTTGTAACCATTTTAAACAAGGTGACATACAGGAGGAAGCTTCTCAAAATGATTATATAATCTATAATTGAGCAGCGACCTTAACATTCCCATGTCGCCTGCAGTGGTAAATCTCTCACCATATTGCTGTTCAGCATGTGCATACTTTTAGATTGCATTAATAATTTCCATGCATCGCTCCTGATTGTTCATGGTGTTCACTGAAGCAGGCCATGATACTTGTTGGTATCTTCTATACAAGATGTGTTAAGGTCCCCACAAATAATGACATAGTCAGTTTGTTGGTATATGTAAGCATCATCAATCTGGTCTGAAATTTAATCTAAGAATATTTCATTGGACACTGATTGTGGGTTCCAGTAAAGATTAATGAGTACCAGTTTTGATAAGATGCTTGTGCTTCCTGATGTTTGTGGCTTCTGCTAATCAATAATATGTTCTTGAGAAAACGGTCTGGAAGAAATGGTTTTAGTGAGATTCAGAGAGGAACCTTATTTGACTGCTGTTAGTAGGCCAGAAGATGGACGGCCTTTTTCTCCTCTTAATGTGGGGCTCAAGCATATTTCAAATCTATCAAGGGTCGGTTTGTTGCACAGCCAGGTATCTTGTAGGCACAAGAGGTCATAGGTGTTAAGGTTGACATCACTAGTTTTGGTTAGATGTGCAATCCTCTTCTGTTCCATGAGGCCATTTTTATTTTCGTGTGTTTTTGCAGCCCTGTGAGATCTGCTTTACTTTTTGAAATGAGTGGCTACAATTGATCTTGAAGTATAAGTGCTTGAGATAACCACGACCAATCAAGATTTTTTTCTAACTTCGAGGAGTGCTGGGATGGAGATTTAACCTTAGGAACTAGGCACAGGGCCCGATCCGTTTGGATGTTTAAACGTTGCATTATTTTTGGTCCTACAGGGATTCTGCCTGATTGTAATGGTTCCAGCTATTTAAATATTGGAATCAGAGTCTGATGATTTTTGAGTATTGGTGTTATTTTTTACTTCAAACATTTAAGGATTGACGTTTGATGGTATATATTGGGTTGGTGATAAGGCCTTTGTTTCAATTTCCTTTGATTGTGTGAGGTCAAAGCAAAGCATCAATAGGCATTCTGCTCCCTCAAGTAACATGCCTTTGATCACAGGGGAGGTTATGAATAAGAACACTGAGTCAGTGTGCTGTTCTTCGCCAAATTCAATGATCTTCAAGTCATCAGAGCAAAGCTGTCTTAAATTAGGAATGCAATGTAATAATTCCATAACCGTCCTTCTATTGAGAATGAGATTGTCATCTTTATCCAAAATTCGCTCCTATTTTAATGATCGGCCTTTGGGTTTTGGGTTTGCCTGATAAACATTTTTAGATAAGGTAGTCTAGAATCATTAATCTTTGCTGTTTGTTGACCCTGTATACTCTTGAAAGAGTGAAGTCTCGGATGAGAAGGATCCGGAAGGTTATGGATTGAGATGTTTGCGTCTGTTTTTGTTTTTTCTGTTGAATTGCCTTGTACAAGTGTTTTCGCCACTTTGTGAATTTCAGGTTTTCCAAGAATTTTTTTGTTATTTTCTGATATCAGAGATTTTGTTAATGGTGAATTCACAGGTTCATTTAAGATATTTTGATTTGACTTATGCATTATTGTTTTTCCTTTTTTCCGATAATGTTATTAAGGGCAAATGATGAGTCTTAGATTTTTCCAATGAAGCAGAGGAGTCTTCATTCCTTAGTATTTGGTCCACCATGCTCATATTCCCAACTTCGATCATTGGGCCAATCTCCTGGTTTTCTATGGATTATGTTGATAGATCCTTTACAATTTTGAATGTCGGACTTGCATTTGTGGCTTTTATCAGTGGATCAATTAGTTAATCATCGTCTGTTGGTACTAACACGACTGGAACATGATGTATGGTATGCCAGCGCTCGTTTTGTTCTTGGTGCTGGTTCCAGAATGCCCATGTTGTTTTGACAATGTTGGACGACGTACCAGCATGTTAAGTCAGAGGAAATTGAGGCATTGTTTATTCGGAATACAAACGGGAGGGGCGGCAGTATCAAGTACTAAATTGTTTGTCTTTCGCTTGGCACCTCAGTATTGAGTTCCCGAGCTTCCGTCAGCACTTCCTTCCCTGTGTGAATTGGTGTTGACGTTGACGCTGTGTCGCTTGTTGGCAAGTGTTCAGATGAGCAGGGGGAGAGACAAGGTAAGAACGGCATGGATGAATGTGTAGGAAGGGGTTTAGGTGAGGGTTAGGGAAACAAGGAGTTGTTTATTGAGGCACTTTTGTGAACTTGCTTGCCCTGTTTGGTCGCTGGTGTCACCATAGACCATGGAGGGGTACAGGTTGCTGAAGTGGAGCTTGTGGTACTTGTCTGCTCCAGTACAATTTTGCTGTCCCTCTGCGTTTTGGCACTCCTAAGTACGTGACCTTCATCCATGCTGCGTCTCCACCTCGCTCCACTCCAGATGGTGTTTTTAGCTGCAGGCGAAGGCATGAGGGGGAGTGTTCAATTGAAGTAGAAAGCGGACTGGAAACTGGAAACTCCTATGCTCCGCAGTGTTGCAATTGTTCCAAAAGCAAGGTTAGCTTAAGTACAGCTATGATTCAGCCACCAGGCACTCTACCACCAGCATAAGTATTTGTTTTCAAAGCAAGATCTTCCTCCCAAATATGAATTTTTAAAGGCAGTACCAGCCTCTTTATCAACAGGATCCTGCAAAGCCACCTCCCATGCACCCATAGATGAACAACCCACCTTGCTGGCCAAAATGGGATAAATCTTTACCACCTCGAGCAAACAGATTTCCTCCCACTTCATATTGGACATATTCTGGGTCATTGAAACAAGTTACCGGTCATGCCATTTTTACAAAATCTTGTCCTTTGTATCCAAATTGCCTAACTGTAGGTTCAACCCCGCTCCAGGAAATGCTTGAGAGGTGACCCCATGCAATCCTCAATCTATGCCAGCACTTTTCAGAGTACCTTGTCAATCTATTTGCCTCCAGCATCCCCGTCTTCCTCTCAGCCCTCCACCTCACTGGATGACCAAGAACCTGAACAGGGTGATCATTGTGACAAGGAGGAGAAAGTCACAGCCACCCCTTGGGACCCCCACAGATGACAGTGTGCTACCTTCAAAGTTTTGAGTATGATCTTTCTCACTCTCTGATCAAAAGCATTCCCTTTCTTTCCATGCCTCCTTTTTCCCCACCCCTGGTCCAAGGGACTCATTGAAGAATCTGAATCTGCCTCAGACACAATCTCCACATGCTTGCATTTAAAAGTATGCCTTCTTCCAGCAAGAGCCATGACTCCACGGAAAAAGGTAGTAACCTACATGCAGAGTAGCAGTATTACACAACAGCCACTCACAGTCCAAAAACAAAATAACAAGCACACAGAATCTCTTTGAGAATACTCATTGCATCCACAACTGACAGTAGTTATAATTAAAGCCAACCACTGTCTAGAGCACAACCTCCTCATGTGGCTAGCAGTCTGTCCCTTGCACACCTGGTACCCCCAAAATGAGGAACTGCCCATGAAGCCCCTGCCCTCACCAGCAAGCATATTTCATATTTTAGCAAAGCAGGGACCAAGCAGTGCCTCCTTCCTGCCTGGTTCCTGCAAATACTGCACCAGGTACAGAAAATTATTTTTTCAATCCTCTCCCTGTGCCACTTCACATGGGCCACGCGAGAGAAAGAAAATCGACCCCAGACCGCAAAGGAGAGGAAGCAGAATGAGTCTGACTTTCCTCCCACCTGGTCTCCTCCAGATATTTGGGGCACAGAGATCCACCTTCTTCTATGCTTTACAGCCTCCGCTCCCTGGCTGCGTGGTGACTGATCCCTGGCAGAGCCCCCCCACTCAGCCCATTCAATATTTACTGGGTGAGCTAAAACAGGCCCTGTTACCCCATTCTGGCATGCAGTCTCTTCATACCAGCTGCGTGACAGCACAACATGGACTTGTTCCAAAATGTACAATACATATACACAACACCCTCATCCTCTGAGGAGTCAAAACAACAGTTGGTTTACTTCAGGACCTGGTGTTGGGACTGTGATAAAATGAGTTCTGATCTGCAGGAGAACAAGGATGAATAGTGACTCAAACACCTATATAGCCCTAGCACTTTTAAAAAACCAACAGTGATCCCAATCATAAAGGTAAAGCAGGCACAGGCAAGAGATATACATCCTTTGTCTTTTGTGGGCAAAAGGTTGAAGCTTCCTCAAAAGCTGATCATAATAATAGGGTGAGCTAATAATTTCATTTACTTGAACAGACATTTCCATGAGGGAGTGAAATAAATACTGCCAAACCTTTTACTTTGGGCAGGATAGGTAGATAAATATAAATGATTAGAAACTGCTGTCATAGATATTTTCTGAAGCTGCTAGACATACCTGATAACATCATTTTTGTTTTTAATGCATTGAGGTTTAACCAGTTGTGATCTATCTATGATTTAATGGCTGCCTTGAAGAAACACCACATTTACTTATCCCTTTCGTCATTTTGACAGGGCCACAGAGCTGCGCCTGTCAAGGGGTGATGCAGACTCCTCCAGTCCTGGTGCAGGAGGCATACCAGGGTTTTGTCCAGTGGCAATCCTGCTTCAGAGGCGAGGTGAGGAAATTGTGAGTTCCTCAGTTTCTGTCCCCTTCATGTCTATCTCGCTACGATTGCAGAGTGCACTTGCAATCACCCCATGCCTGCAGTACAACATGCTGGCAAGTATCTTCTCTATTTCTTTTCAGGACTATTTCAATCAGAGAGCCTTGTGCTGGAGGACAGACAGGCAACCCACCAGTGAGAGATGGGGCAGTGAACACGACCAGAAAAGAACTTTGTTAGTGCTTGACCGGTAAAAAGGATGCTCATAGGCTATGAACCACCAACTCTTGAACTGACTTAATACCGGTGGACTGATGGTCAAAAAGGGTGCAGGGCTTAAGGTGCACTTTATTAGGCAAAGCAAAGATTGGCTTCAGGCTACAATAACTGATAGCCAATGAAACTTTGGGAGGAGAATAAAAGGGGACCAGATGAGTGTGGATTGTTTGGGTGAGGTCAAGGGAGGAGAAGGTGGACAGAGAATCCAGGCAGAAGAAAGACTGTGGAAAGACTGAAAGACTATAGTACTTAGTACTTAGCTGTGGGTGTGCATGTATTTATTTGTATTTGTTTTATTTATATAGCGCAGCCAGGCCCGAGGGCAACCGGGCGCATATCTTAACAGTACATTACATAGCACTGACATATAATCACAGTGGTAAAAACAATTGTGGCAAAGTTACAATTAGCGTTACAAATATCATATGCATCAACGAGAGAAGTAATGTGCGGGAGCTATACAGTATCCCAGCAGGCACGTAAGGAGTCAAGTTATATATAATCCAGAAGATGGTTGTTATTGTGAGGTAGCTAGCCAGAGCTTGGCTTTGTGTTTGAATAGGTTAAATGAAGGTAGATTTCTAATGGTGTGTGGTAGGGTGTTCCAAAGCTTGGCAGCAAGGACTGGGAAGCTAACGCCTCCAGCTGTTTGGAGCTTGTATCTAGGGATCACGAGACCTTCGGTTTGTGCGGATCTGAGTGCCCGCTATGGGATGTGATGGGTGAAGCGAGAGGCTAGATATATGGGGTCTGATTGTTTATGCATTTGTAGGTGAGGGCCAATGCTTTCAAAGAAATCCTTTGGGAGAGCCAGTGAAGGCTCTTCCTGGTTTCAGAGATGTGAGCTGATCTGGGGATGTTAAGGGCAGCTCTAATGGCATTGTTTTGGGTAATGTGAAGTTTATTGAGGTTACATTGGTTAGTGCCTTGATACATTGCATTACAATAGTCCACTTTGGACATAACCAGGGTCCTAGCCAGGGTGATGCAGTTCTGGGTGGTGAGGAATGGGCGACAAGCTGTGATCAGCTTGCAGGTGTAAGACGAGGCAGCGACTACTGCATTGGTTTGTCGAGTGAGAGTGAGTGTGGAGTCTAGGTAAATTCCTAGGGTTTTGGTATCTTTGGATACTTTAATGGAGTTGTCGTCAATATTGAAGGAGCTGAACGATGGGTTCAGTTTGCTAAGTCTCTGTTGCGTACTCAAGATCAGTTTGCTGAGTCTCTGTTCCGTACCCAAGATGAGAAGCTCTGTCTTGTCATCGTTAAGGCACAACTCGTGTTGGGCCATCCATGCTTGGATGACTTGGTAAATGTCATTAAGGGCTTTGGAATCGACAATGTAGTCACCAGTGATGGGGATGAGTATCTGAGTGTCATCCGCATAATTGGTGTAGGTGACACCCAGATAGTCGAGCACATCAAACAGTGGTTTGGTGAATACATTGTAGAGTGTGGGGGAAACACAGGACCCTTATGGGACTCCGCAGGGGAGTGGTGTGGGATCTGCAGAAGAGATGGGTGAGAAAACTCTCATGTGCCTGTTGTCAAGGAATTATCTAATCCAGTTAGTGTCATTGTCGGAGATGCGGGCAGCGGATTTCAGATGCTGACAAAGAATTTGGTGATTGACCAAATCGAAGGCAGCAGATAAGTCCAGTAGGAGTAGAAGGGCCAATTTGCCATTGTCTTTTAAGTCCTCGATTTGAGTTGTATGGTGAGTGGAGAGATTTCCTGAGATTAAGTGCAGCAGTAGGGAGAGTAAGTGGGAGTGGCTTAGGAATCCAAGCAGGAGACAAAGGAACTGCTAGTAAAATAAACTGGTTTTACTCTATTCAAGAATTCAGGGAAGGAATTCTCCCTCTAGAACAAGGGATTCCACCTTCGAGAACAATTTTGTTGGAATTTTTCTTACTTACAGTTGTGAACACTATTTTCCTTACACACTTTTATTGTTTTTGTAGTGTGAGGGTCAGTATAGGATGTTTTGGACATATTTTTCCAGTTATTGACATCCTGCTACAGACAGATCCTTAGTTTTGGTTTAAAGGTAGGGAAATCCCTCTTTAGCATAAGGTCAGAGAGCCATTTTCCCAACCTATGTTCCTGATTCATCTGTGCCTGTCTTGCTGCTAGGCTACCTGGTGAGTTATTTGTGTATTGTGCAGTTTCTGCAATTCTCTCTCCCTCCTTTCTATTTCTCTGCCCTCTCCCTCCATGGTGCTCTCTGTCTCCCCTATTTACTCTAACTGCTACTCTATCACCTTTCCTACCTCTCTTTCGAGGTCTGGAAGGAAAAAGTTCAAGAAAGATCTCTTGGTTTCCAACCCAGTCCTGCCTATTGCTGGCACCTACATCAATGCTTCTGCCAGGCAGACTGCCACTGGCATACTCTTTGTCGCTCCATCTCTGGACCTATGGGCTCCCCATTTGGCCTCAGTCCTCTCCCTTTTCTCTTCTTCACCCATTAATGGTGGAACCAGATGGGAAGTACTCTTGGCACACTTTCCATCCTCTAAGTGCATCACTAGTTTCTGCCAGAATAGCACTGTCATGGCCCAGGGATCTCAACCAACCTCTTTATAAGCATCGTCCGTCTCTGATCAACTTCCTCCTTTCTCCTGCTACTCTCCTTCTGCCACCCCCTGACCCTCTAACCTCCACTGGCAGATGTAAAACATCCCTGTACCCCTCCTTGAAGACCTTCAAAGGTAGCAACCAGCTTCACTTAGCTACCCTCAACTCTTGCTCTGTTGTTAAACACTCCTCTGACATCTGTCACCTCCTTGAAGACTTTGACCTGGACGTCCTCGCTCTCACTGAGAAATATTTCACTGCCACCTGTGTCACTGCTTTTGACACACTCCTCCCTGAGGACTACAAGGTCCTCTCCAAGCCCTGGCCTAACCCGTCTGGAGGTGGAGTGGCCCTGATCTTCCCTGAATGGGTCCCTTTTACTATCATACCCTCTCAGTCGTACCCCTCCTTTCAAATGCCTCGTCTGCAGGCTTGGTGTCACTCCAATCCTCTCACTGACTCTCTCCACCATCTACAGGACCCCTGGTTAAGTCTCGCACTTCCTTTCAGAGTGGTTTATCCTCACCTCTTCTCTCCTGGCATCTACCTCCAAGCTTCTCCTCCTCTGAGACTTCAGTATTCACCTTGACTCAAGGGGATTCAATTGGGTAATTCCCGTTTTTTGGTAAATGGGGATTAGGCTTCAGATGGGAAAGATAAGTGCAGGGTGAGCCTAACTACCTCTCTCTGAGTCCGTCATTTCAGCCAACAGTAGTCGACACTTTGTGTTGTATGCTAAATAAGTCTCAACACATGGGTCAAGCCAACCAGGTATTTCTTTATTAAATGTGTTTATTTTAAACCAATGGACACAGGTGACAAAGAATACAGAGCAAGAAACACTTCATAAATAACCCCTTTTCATCAGTCCACAAGAAGTACGTTAAAGTATCTCATAACTATGCCCCCTGTTGCTGCCCCACTTCCCCCCAACCCCGACCACCCCTTCATGACCCCAAGGATCCTGCCTCCAGACACCCCCCTCCGTGCCAAGGGCCCTCCTGACCTCGGGAGGTTTGTTAGTTAGGGCTGGGAAGTTCTGATCGTAGTCCAGGAATGGAGCCCAAATGTCCAAGAAGCGATGCAGGAGGCCTGCTCTGGCCGCCGACACCTTTTCTGCAATCAGAATTTCCCAAATTGTTACCCACCACAGAGACAAGAGAGGCCCTTCAGTTGTCTTCCAGGTGCGGGCAACTGTAATTCTCCCAGCCAAGAGAAATTGGGTCAGTAGCTTGGCTCGCTTACCAGATCTTGGGTAAACCCCCAGGACCGGAGTCCCCAGGAGGACCGGCTCCGGCTCTAACAGGATCATCACCTGATTGATGCTTTCAATAGTGGCCAAGCATTGACTCCAAAAAGTTTTTACCTTTGGGCATGACCTCCACATGTGAAAGTAGGAGCCTGGCTGACCGCTGAGCTGCCAACAAGAGGGGTCCAAAGCTTGGTTCATACAGTGGAGCCTGAGAGGGGGGTAGTACCGGGCACAGGAGCACCTTATATGCACATTCTCTGTTGGTGGTGCAGAAGGACAAAGAGTGAGTCCGTGTCCAGATGTCCACCCAAGCCTGATCCTCTAGGGGTGCCCTAAGTCTTCCTCCCATTGCGATATATGTGGGGCCCTTGTGGAAAGAAAGTTTCCCTGTAGGAATTTATACGGGGCGGACATTTTCCCCCGTGGCAGGGGGTCCTGTAGGGCCAACTCGGGGGAAGTGGGCGTGTTGATGCATGAAGAATATAGGGATGGGAACACCAGCGGCATAGTTGGATGTAGGAGAACCTATCCGCTTCAGTGAGTTGAAAGGCTGCTTTGCATCGCTCAAACGTGCAGGGTTGGCCCCCCTCGAAAGTTGTCCCAGGGTTTCAAGACCCCCCGCAGTGTAGTTTTAAAAATTCCAGGGGAGGAACCCAGGGGAGAATGCTGGGTTATGGAATATTGGAGAGGAGGGGCTCAGCCCTTCGGGATGCTCTTGCGCCTCAAGGCCCCATCCCATATGCTCAGGGTATGTTTGGTTGAAGACAACACTTTCTCCGAATGCCGGTGCAGTGGGGGCGGGATGTGTGGGAGGAAGCGCAAGGGGAGTGCCAATTGAGAATGTTCCGTCTCCACCCACCTTGGACGCTCAGAAGCTATGAGCCAGGCCTGGGTGCGAGCTAATTGTGCTGCCACCTGGTACCCCTCAGGTCAGGAACCCCCAACCCGCCTAGTTTGGTGTTACCTATCATTGTCTTCTGGGAGATTCTCCCCTTTCTTCTCCCTCCAAATGATCCAAAGCATTTTCCTTTGCAAGCGGCAAAGAGGGGGAAGCGGGATTGCGATGGGCAGGGAGGAACAGGCGTACAGGAACATCGGCAGGAGGTTCATTTTACAGGCTGTAATGTGCCCGATAAGCGAGATTTCTTGTATTAGCCAGCGCTTCAGGTCCCGCTCGAGTTCTGTAAAAAGTGGGGGGAAATTTACCCGGTACACCTCCCCCGGGAGTGTGGGAATCTGAACCCCCAGGTAAGAAACCATTTTTTCACTCCATTGGATTGGGCAGAACGTTTCGAGGAATTTCCGCTCACCTGGCTCTAAGCCTAGTCCCAAAGCTACAGATTTATTGAAGTTAATGGTGAAGCCAGTTACCCTTCCAAAGCAATCAATCTCAGAGAGAGCAGGCCCCAACGAGGAGTCAGTCCCCGTAAGGCAAAGCAAGACGTCATCTGCGTAGAAGACAATTTTGCGCTGGGAGGAGCCAATTTACAGGCCCTTAATTTCGGAGTTTAATCTGTTTCTCTGGGCAAAGGGCCCCATAACCATGGCAAATAGGAGTGGGGAGAGAGAGCATCCTTGTCTGGTTCCACAGGTCGGGGGATTGGGCCGGAGAGCGAGCCATTAACCCTGTGGAAGGTTTTTGGGGATTTATAGTTTGCCAAGACCATTTTTTTGAAGGCCAGCCCAAAGCGGAATGCCTCCAGGGTATGACGCATAAAGGCCCATTCGACTTTATCAAATGCTTGTGTACCATCCAGTGCCAGGAGCGCTAGTTTCCTCAAGTCTTGGGAGGCGATATCGATTAAGTTTAGGGCCCTGCAAATATTATCCCCTGTGGACCTGTTTTTAATGAAGCCTGTTTGGTCTTGGTTGATTATGTCGGGCAACACATTTGTCAGGCGGTTTGCAAGGATTTTGGAATAGATGTTTGCATCTATATTCAAGAGGGAAATGGGTTTATAGGAGGTATTGTCCTGGGGTCCTTGCCCAGCTTGCGGAGGAGAATAGTTATTGATTCCTGCATGGACAGAGTCACAGAGTCTGATTACCCAAAGAAGTTAAAAAGATTGACCAGGGAGGGGTCAGCTGTGGTCAGAAAATCTTATAAAACTTGGTTGAGTAGCTGTCGATGCCAGGGGCTTGAGGTTTGAGGGATTTAAGGGCAGCGTCGACCTCTTCATTTGAGATTGGAGCCTCCAGGCTCTCCTGGATCGTGGCCTTCAATTGGGGAAGTGCCACACTCCGCAGGTATTTCAGACAGGTGGACCATAGCCAGACACAGTTTCTCCTGCTCCGCGTATTGGATCATGCCATGTTGGTCGCGGTGCCCAATGATGGTGTTTTTCCTCTATGTCTTGGCCAACTTCGCCACCAGTAGTTTGTTAGCCTTGTTGTTTCTGGCGTAATAGTATTGCTTGGATTTGGCTAGTAGATGTGCTGTGCTTTCCACATAGTGGGCTTCCAGTTTTTTCCGGGCAGCTTGTATGGCTCGCTGGGTTTTTGGGGACTAGCCTTTTCCGCGTATGGTTTGCTTCAGCTTGTTGAGCCTCCTCCTCGAGGAGTAGACAGGCTTGCCGTTTGCGCCTATGGTATGCTGTCCCTTGTGAAATCAGCTCCCCCTACACCACCACCTTCATGGCATCCCAAGTGTTCGCTGGGGAGGTTTCCTCATTTCGGTTTTCTTTGAAAAAGTTTTGGATCATTTTGGCAATGGCGTCTCTCAGTGGCATCTCATTGAGCATGGGGTCATATAGGTTCCATCAGCGTTGCAGGTTTGGGTCTGGGTCGTGCGCCCGGAGGGCCAGAATAATAGGAGCATAGTCAGATAGTATCCTAGACCCGATGGATACCCCGTCTACATAGGCCAAGCTCTGTGGAGATGTCAAAAGAGGTAAATCCTAGAGAATGTCCTGTGTACATGAGAATAAAAGGAGAAATCCATCTCGGTGGGATGGAGCACCCGCCATGAGTCCACCACATCTAGAGTCCTGAAGAGGCGGAGGAGACCGATGGTGAGTTTGAAATCTTTGGTGGTAGGAGAGTGCAATTTATCTCTTGCTGGGTAAGGAACCCCATTAAAGTCCTCTCCGACAATGATTTGGCCCTCCACAAAGGGGAGGAGAGAGTTGCCCAAAGTCTTGTAGAAGGCATCTTGTGCCTCGTTGGGGGAATATACAGAGATGAACGAGTGTAATTGCCCAAGCAACAGGCACTTCACTGCCACGTAGCGACCCTCAGGGCACAGTTTAGTCTACAGGATTTGTGAATTCAGTCCTCTTGTGAAAAGATTGCTGTTCCCCCTTTCTTAGTACCACCGGGGCCAGGAATTGAAGCGGGGTGTGTCTTCTGCGCAGCCGCGCAAAGTCTGCTGGAAGAAGATGCATCTCTTGCAGAAAGGCCACTGTGGTTTCTTCGTCCTCCAGTCTCTGCAAGATGGATTTGCGTTTGGGGGGGGAGTTCAATCCCCTAATGTTGAACGAGACAAACCTCAATATCTGATGAGGTTGGGGGGAAACCGAAGCCTCTGGGAGACCCGGGCAGGAGGATTGAGGTGGACATGGATAAGCCATCAATCGGGGGCATTGTTAGCCTAATGTCACCCTGTGATTGGGATTTTAACCTCGGCCTCCAACGGGAGGTCGAACTTTTAACAGGGCGGGGGCCGTTCTTTCCGTATCGGCATATCCCCTGGCCAAACGGGCCAGACTAATTCCACCAGCCAACCGGGCTGGGACAAGTAACAAAATCTGAGTTCCACTCCAAGGAGGATTTGGTGGCATGTACCTTAGAGTTTGGCATGGGCCGTGGGTAGCCCGCAGCATACTCCTGCAATTCTGCATCCCAGTGCCGGATATTCTCCACCAGAGCAGTAGGTGATCTTCAAAGATGTGATGGGGGTGTGCCCCTTAGAGACGGTCCTGAACCGCACAGGATTTGTGGGATTACCTATGTTGTTTTGGGTTTCAGTGCTCTCTACAGCCCGCCAGCCCAGCGGCGGATCACTTCACCCTCCGGGTCCTTTGTACTTTCGACTAGGATGCAAGCCTTGGTTTTGGAGAACAGTCAACTGTCCCGCCCTCTGCACCATCTGGTGCTGAGTGTTCAGAACCCCCGCGTGAGTCGGGGCGTAGAATTGCTTTTGCATCTTCGAGGTGACTAATCCTTCGGGGGGTACCCTTGTAGGAAAATTGGAGGGCTGTTGGAAATAGCCATCGGTACCGGACTTGGTGGTCCTGGAGGAAAAGAGTCAGCAGTCGGAGGGCTTTCCTCTCTAGTAGTGTTAGAAGGGAGAGATCTTGGTATATCTGGAGGGGAGAGCCCTCAAATGTTAGCTCATCCCGGGATCGGCCTATTGGTGATGTAGCTTTTTTAGTGGTGTAGAAGTGCACCCTGTTATCACATCAGGGGGGAGTCTAAATCCACCCCCCGTTGGGGAAGCAATCTGTGGGTGCAGTCCAGCATCAGCTGTGGCTTGTCTAGCTGTGGTAGTAGTGACTTGAAAAAAGTCACCCACATACTCTGCCAGGTTTTTGTCTGGGACTGAGGATGGGATCTCTCGTATCTGCAGGTTGTTGGGTCGGGCCCTGTTTTCGAGATCCTCTTGCTTGAAGTCAAGAATCTTGCATTTATCCTGGAGAGTTTGGATCGAGCATTGGACCTCCACCAGGGTGTTAGAGTGTTCATGAGAGCGATCCTCTACTTCCCCCAATCTCTGCTCTGCCTCCTTGACCCTTTGGTCAGTTTGTTCTAATTTTCAGGTAAGCTCCGACATGCACGATCTGAATTCAGCCTTTATGTCCAACATGAAGGCCTGGTTATCTTCTTTGGTAGCTAAGGATCCTCTCTCCTCCAAGGCATTTTGGGGCTCAAGATTCTTCCCCTTGTCTGCTGAAAGCAGCATGGTGGTGATGTGAGAGTTTTTGATGGGGTTTTGGCTGCCTGGACATTGCTTCCACTGATCGTTGTGGGGGGGGCATTGTGGACTCCGAAGCAGAGGGGCTCAAATGAGGGAGAAGATGTATTTATGTCTACTGATTCAGGTCCAGCAAGGAGGAATGTCCCAAACCTATTCCATGCTGCTTGCCGAGTCTTCTCATTTGCGGCATATAATTGTTAGTTGAATGGGGGAGCGGAGGTGGTTTTGAGCTGGCTCGGGTTTGTGCGGGCGGCTGGGTCCCCCAAGGGAGCCAAGGATGAACTAGACACCCTCCAGGCATAAGGAGAGGATTCCAAAGATCATAGGTGAAGGCATCACACTGCACTGGGGTGGTACAGGTGGAGGCTGATGCAGTTGACCGCGGTGTGGGGCTTCCACTTGCTCAGTGGTTCCAGCGGGACCAAGCTCTTAATTGCAAGTGCCCCTGCTGGAAGGAACAGGCCAGGTTAAGTTCTGGGCAGGCGGGCAAGTGTTATCATCGGGGGGGTGGTATTGTCATGGGCCGGAGCACTCCAGGTAGTGGGTGAAGGCTCAAGCACAGCCTGAAGCAGGGGGGCAAGGGGGCCAATGGAGGAATCAGAGCCCACACTCACCAGGCGACAATCCAACTAAGAACCCTACTTTGAAGAAACAATCTTTGGCTCCCTCTCCACATTGTCCCATTTCGGTAATCCACTCTCAATATCCAACACACATGTAGTAGGTTTACCATAGTGCGAGTTAATGCATCATCCTGGGGTTGGGTCCACTCCAAAGCAGCGTTAAATCCCCATCAACCAACTTGATGCTGCTCGGGGGCCCAGGCCGCTCAATATGGGTTTGCTTTCATGGTCTACACCTCATTACATTCCTGGAAGTGCGCGGAAAAATCTTGGAAATGGCTCATTTTGCACCTGCCATTTCGAGCAGCCTCCAGGCGGGTGAGCATGTTGGTATTCCTTTGGTGGGTTCATTTGGCGGCCAGTGTAATGACTACTCTCCCTGTGATGCACTGGAGGGCTCCAGGGAGTTGCTGTGTGCTGGAGCGGGGATTGGCCGCCGAGGAGGAATCGCTACCAAGAGTTGAGGGTGAGGGGGAGTGAGGCAATTCGCCATACCGCCCGGGGGCAGGCAGCCACGGCCCCCACCACAGCACCGCCTGTCAGGCAGGACCGCCGGGACCCGATTCCGCTCACTGCCGGAGCCCAGCGTAATTTACTGTGTTCCTCTGCGCAACCCGCGGACCGGGCGTGCCCGACTCCCCACCAGCAGAGCCAGCAGGAGCGCTCCTCGTCCCGAGAGCGTGGCCGATCAGCGATCCTGGAGCGTTCCTCCGGGAGCAATTCAAGCGGGTTATACCATTCTCCCTCATTCTCCCTCTGCTCAATACTGCATCAACCACTTTCTCTGACCCCACAGCCTTAGTTGATACTTACAACAATACCATGCTAAAAGCCCTTAATGCTATTGCTCCTTCGAAACTACGGAAACAAAAAACACGTCCCCACCTTAACTCCTGGTTACTCCCCACCTTTGAGATCTACGCAAAGAAAAAAGAAAAGCCGAGGCACTTGCGAAAAATAAACCATCTCTAACCAACAAAAGCAGCCTCTCCAATGCCTCTTCCTCCTACAAAGAAGCCATACTGGCAGCTAAAAAAGACATTTACCATAAACACATTATACAAGCTTAATCCAACACAAAAGAACTCTTCAGGATCCTTAAGGAACTAGAGTATCCTGTAGCCCCACTGGTCGCATGTACACCGGACACCACCTGGGGCACCAACATCCAAAAGGCCCTCTTAGATAAAATCAGCATGCTCCAAACTAAAATCAACTCCAAAAGAATCAATATCCCTGACTCATCAATCAACCCTCAGAAGCGTATACCATCCAACTGCCAAGGCGACCTATGCCCAGCTCACATTATCAAAGAGTCTGCTCATGACCTGGCGCCTTTCATTACCACTTTCATAAATGTCTCATTTAAATCTGGGATTGTACCAGACAATCTCAAGGATGCCTGGGTCATCCCTTTAATCAAAAAGCCTACATTGGACCTGAGCAACCCATCCAAATATAGGCCTATTACTACTGTGCCCTATCTACTGAAAATCCTAGACCGTGCAGCCTACCTCCAAATTCAGGAGTACCTTGAAACGAACAACCTCTTAGGCCTCAGGCAATCCGTCTTCCGTCCCAGACACAGTACTGAAACCGCCCTGATTGATCTAAAAACACAAATAGAGGACTTAAAAGATAAGGGCAAGCTGGCACTACTACTCCTGCTGGATCTCTCTGCAGCTTTTGATTTGGTCGATCATCAAATCCTATGTCACCACCTGAAAACAGCCGCCCACTTCTCAGATGGGGCCAATTCTTGGATCAAATCCTTCTTGGCCAATAGAACAATGAGGGTTTTTTCACCTTCAGCCTCGGCCGTGCCTGCACCTGTCCCGTGTGGAGTCCCACAAGGCTCTTGCGTCTCTCCCACATTGTACAATGTGTTTACAAAACCACTTTTTGACATTCTTGACTATCTGGGTGTCTCGTATACTAACTATGCGGATGACACCCAGATACTCATCCCCATTACAGGCGACTATGTCACTGACTCTAAAACACTTAATGACATATACCTTGTCATCCAGGCCTGGATGGCACATCATAGGCTTTGCCTCAATGATGAAAAAACAGAGTTGCTCATTCTAGGCTCACACATCAAACTCTCTAAACTAGAGTCTGCTTATAAAACCTTTAATATTGATGGTAACGCCATCAAAGTGTCCAACGAAACTAAAACTCTTGGTATTTACCTGGACTCTACACTCTCTCTCACCAGACAAACTAATTCTGTTGTTTCTGCCGCAGCTTACAAATGCAAACTGATCACTGCTTGCAGACCCTTTCTGAGAGCTGACAACTGCATCATCCTCGCGAGAACCCTCATAATAGCCAACATTGATTATTGTAATGCATTATACTTAGGAACCAGCCAAAGAAACTTAGATAAGCTCAGGGACATCATTTGGGGGTCGCCAGAGGTCGCAAGTGCGACCTCTGAGGTCCCCCAGTGCAGTGCGACCTCTGAGGTCTCCCTTGCGACCTCTAAAAATATATATATATATATATTTTTTTTTTTTTTTTTGCAATGCACGCTCCTGGGCTGTGGCCAGGCACCATGTGGCTCTTTAATTCTGGAGTGACTAGCTTTCTTGTTCAGGCCCCCTAAAAAAAGAAGAAAAATAAGAACATAAGGGGCCCAAGTCTAACACTTTCAGCACTGAACCTAAATAAGAAACAATAGGAATGCCAAAAATGTGTCTTTCTGATTTAGTCTGTTCTCAAACGCCTCAACTCAACCCCTCATCCTTCTGAGGTCGATAAATGGGTATCAACACAGGTTGGGTGATATCCGGTGTATATTTCTTCTATGTAAAGCGCTTTAAGTGTAAGTGCTATATAATAACACATCATTATCATTTGGTCATGGACGTCTGCTTGCAATCACAGTAATTTGGTAATATTTGCCTATACACACTGATCTTAATGATACATATGGCGATCCATTCAGGTATGAAATATACATCACATTATAGTGATATTGTAACCATATTTTTCGTAGTGTACAATGCTATGTGATGCCACTTCCTGTTTTGTCAATGGGTGAAAGGTCGTGTTCCATCGCTTCCCGCAATATCACTTCGGGGTGGAGTCAAATGACATCACTTCCTGTGATGTCATCAGGGGTCAAGGGTCGTGTGATGTCACTTCCGCTACCCGTGGAATTTTGGTGAAATGGCGTCCCTGGATAAGCTACAAGTCACGCAGAACAACGCTATTAGGGCAGCCCTCAACCTCCCTAGGAGACTCCACATCTCAGACACCAGACGCAACCTACACTGGCTCCTCGTCCCTCACCGAATCTCGCTTAAAACCCTTGCTCTCACACACAAGGCCCAGAACAACTCAGCCCCCGCTTATCTAATCAGCCGCTTCACACGACATGCTGCCAACAGACCCTTGAGGTCTGCCCAAGTCAACTCCCTTACTGTACCTAGATATAAGCTCCAGACAGCAGGAGGATCCAGTTTCCCAATCCTAGCTGCCAAACTCTGGAACACACTTCCCTCTTCCCTCAGAGCCGAACCCTCCTTTCTATCCTTCAAAAACAAAACTAAACTCTGGCTTCTTGAGCGTGACGCCTCTGCCTACTCATTCTAACAAATTTGGTTAGGTGGGTTAAGGTGAAATTCCAATTGTCCTAACTGTACACTGCAGGATATGCTGAATGTATTGTATTTAACGCTTCCACTGTAACTCTTATTGTATGTAACGCTTCCACTGTAACTCTTATTGTATGTAATGCTTCCACTGTAACTCTTGTTGTAACTCGTGTGCTGGCCGCGTAACATCCTTTTGGCCTGACGTATCCCTCTTGGGAAACTTTTGTGCATGTATGTAACCAATGCCTAAATTTTGCGCCCAGATGCCCCAGGGCAAGGTGTGCATTACAAATAAGCAAAATACAAATACGGCGGGTAGAGGATCAAAGCTCTCCTCTCCGTCGCTCGCAGCTGGGGTTCCCAACCAAGGGTCCTTATTCGACACTGTAGCCACTCATCTCAGGTCTGTCCACCATTTAGCGTCATCCCGGTGGTGGCCAAGAAGGCTTCCTCAGTCCCGTTCTGGGCTTCAGGCGGATATCAGCGGCTCATTTCACCTCCATCTGATGCTCAAGTGTTCCGAATGCCGCGGAAGGCAGGCGGGCTTACAGAGACATCGCTTTTATTAGAAAAAGCTGCGGGCTTCCCACAGAGGCCATCAAAGGAGCAGCCACATTGCTGGTACTCCAGGCCACGCTGCAAGCAGGTTTTAAAGATATAATGAAACAACATTTATTCATACATTAATAAATCCTTATACAGCTAAAAACATATTTGCCTTCTTCTTGTGCACTTTCCACAAGGCACATAAACAAGGTAACAGACATTTGTCTACAATTTAACAAACCCGATTTAGGGCTAGATAGTGGGGTTAGTACTTGACAGATTTTGCTGATGTACACAAATTGACTTTAGAATAAATCAACCTCGTTATCATTTTGTCAATATTTTCCATAGAATGATTTTACCGAAAGAGGCAATTAATAAAGTCTCTTTTTTGGACAGATTCCTTTTGTGTCCAACAGATGTGTCACATTGACTCTCCTGATGCGCCCACTGGACTCTTCTGCAGCCTTTGTGACTCTTTTTCCCTCACCATGCTCTCCTGTCCTCTCATCTGGATCTCTTGGGTCCCCCGACTAAGCCTCTGCCTGCACTGCCAGCCTCCTTCTCCGTCATTCGACCAATGAAGCGAGTGTCAGTTGCTGCATTTGCCACCACTTTCATTCCCTCTCCCACTCCAGCCACTGACTCTCACACTGACACATTCTTTGCTGAACGTTGCTCCTGCCATGAGGATCTGCATGAAGCCTGCCTCCAAGCACAACACCTAGTATGATTCCGACCTAGTTTCTCTGAAATGCAAGTGCAGAGTTGTTGAACGGAAGTGGCTGGCCTTAAGTACATCCACTGACAGACTGGCGTGCAGCCTGCTCCAAAGGCAATACTGACTCTTCATCCACTTGAAGAGGAGAGCCCATAACCAAGGCCGCATCTCCAGGACCACCAACAACACAGCAGAACTCTGCAAGGAATTCACCAACCCTACTTCAGTACCCACTTCTCCTTTGCCATACTAGGCTCTCTGGCCAGGACATCCTCTCCTCACTCTCCTCTTCTTCCCTCCTTCCCCCCTCACCCACTGTCAGGCCTCCTTTGGCCACCCTCTCCTCTTTCCTCCTACGCTCCTCTTTCTCACCTAAAGCACCGGATTCGACCTCTAAACAAGTCCTCTGTATGAAAGTCTCCTCCAAACAGGTTGTCCCCTGCTCAACCAGAACTATCAAGGACAAAATTGCCTCCCTTCGTCCAGCATTGGTTGATTTCTACAATCACTCCTTTGCCACTGGCCCCTTCCCACTACATATCAAGCACTGCCTTTTGCACCCTCTCCTTAAAAAGCCTTCTGCCAACTCTGCCTGCCCTTTCCTGTCCTCCACCACACTCTCCACCTCGATGTGCCCCAGGGCTAGATCCTCTCGCTGTGGCTCTTCAACATCAAACTTGCACCTCTGGTCCACCTGATCTCCACCTCCTCTCCTCATTTCCAGTGTTATGCGGACGTCATGCAACTCTCCTTCAAGCTTCCTTCCACTTCCTCCTCTTCCTCCTATCTCATTCCTGACTGTCTGTCTGCTATTCAAGCGCTATGCGCTGCTAACAATCTCTGCATTAATGTAAGACTGAGATCATTCTCATTGGGACCTCTGCTCCTTCCTTCCCTCATACTCTCTGGACGCCCTTCATGGGTCCCTTTCCCTCACCCTCTTGTGAGGGTAAAAACCTTGGTGTCATCTTTGACTCCTCTCTCTCCTTCTCTCCTCACAACACGGACCTTGCCAAGAAGGCCCACTTCCAGCTGCACCTCCTCTGAGGCATTCTACCTCTGCTAACCTTCCCCAAGAAACTCAATCTCTCCAGAGCTCTGGTCCTCTCTAGGCTGGCCTACAGCAACAACCTCTTCCTCAATCTACCTTTATCCTATTTTCCTTTGCCCCTTCAACTATTCCAGAAAAGGATTCCAAGACTTATCCTTGGCCTCAAGCCCAGGGACCACATCTCCAAAGCCCTAAAATCTCTCCACTGGCTTTCTGTGGCCGGAAGCATCAAGTTCAAGACCCTCTGCATCAGTCACAAGCCTTTCTGGGGCCTGGAACCCTGCTACACCCAATTCTCTTTCCCTAAATTCCTCCCTGCTAGAGCCCTTCAGTCTTCTAGCTCCAACTCTCTGCAGATCAGACGTTTTTCAAAGCAGAGAGTGGGGGTAGATCTCTCTGTTCGGCAGGAGCCTCCTTTTGGAATGGTCCCCCTGCACCTTTCAGGCTTGAGCTGTATCTTCTCAAGTTCCAGAAGCTTCTTAAGACCCTCCTTTTCTATTCTACCTTACCTCTCTCCCTCCCCTGCTAATGCCCCTTCTGCCACATTGACTGGCTGCCTGGTCCCTTCTGAGTCCTACAGGGCAGCAAGCCCCCCTCGTCCAGTCTACCCCAGCATCCTGTTCCCTGTGACCCCCCCAACCTGCACTTGCCCTTCCAGGCCCCCTTTCCCTGATTAGCCTTGCAGGGGGTGCTTCCAGATCAAGGCTGGTCCCCCCTGTCCTCGTACTCAGCATGTGGTCCTCACTCCCTGCACTCCCTGCCTCCCCTGGCACTTGCCCAACTGGTCTCCACTTTGCACTTGCCTCGCCCCGGGGGGCCTCTTCTTCCCCTCCTCCTCCCCCCTGCACTTGTGTGCCGCCTCGCTGCCCTCCAATTCCCTCCGACCCTAGCATTCTCCCTTCTACACTGACCTGCACACCCTCATCCCCACTCCGGTCCCTCTGCACTTCTTGCTACTGCACTTGCATGATCTGAATGTCAAAAGGCATAGTAGGACCATTATGGTTGTTTTCTCCCTGCCCCCCCCCCTTCTTTTGTCTTGTAGCACCCTGAAACACCATGCGCTGTATAGGCACTTTTTAAACACCCAATAAATAAAATAAATAAACCCTTTTTATTTTTATAAATATCTTTGAAAAAAACATGACAACCTTGTGTCTGGCTCTCATTTCTGACCCCTCACTATATGTGTGGCAAAAGATTGTTTAAAAGATTAGATTTTCCTAATAAACTGAGTTATTGCATCTAAATGTGAAACCAATATGAACCAGTGTTTTCACACGTGATTTAGTTTTTTAGACTGTTACATTTAGAGTAAGAACGCTTTAACATTTGTGACAGTGTGCATCATCATCCTGACTTGTCAAGTGTGTTATCATTCTCTCCACCAATCCACACACTCCTGCCTCTCGGACTTTAACTTCTCTTAATGGTCCCATCATTTTTCTTTCTTTCCAAAATAAGCTTAAAAGGATTTACTAAACAGACATTCACCTATGCTGTCCTAATTCTTAGGAATCTGACATGTTAAGCTTATTCTTCTGACTGAGGTGTGTTTGTACATGTCTATGCATTTCCAGGTATTACTTATTATTATTTGCCTTTTTTAGATTACTTGTCAATAAACAAACAAATAAACTGGTCTCATGCCAATGTTCTGTCAGCAACCTGTATTTTAAATAAATACATTAAGACAAATAAAAGGAAAGGAAAGGGTGCATGAATCCACACTTAGTGTGATATAGCTTCCATCTTGGAGGACATTATGAATGGCAATACAGAAATGGATGGATAAAGCTGATCACATGCTAATCTATATGAATTATCAGGGGTCGGGTAACATTGTGGGTCTTTCCCAAATATAGGAAAGGTAGCTGTATATTCCAAGAATAAGGGCATTTGTAACCAAATAGCAGTCTCTGGGCCTGATCACGAGTTTATATATAGCATTCTGAGTCACTGGCCCTCATTCCGACTTAGGCGTTAAGGGGTTTACGGCGCCGTAAACGGCGCCGACCCTTAACGTCTGATTACAAGGTTCCCTTTGCGGGATGGCTTTTAACGGCTGCTTTTTGCAGCCGTTAAAAGCCATGCCGCAAAGGGACCTTGGCGATAATTACGGCACCGTAATTTACGGTGCCGTAATTATCGCCTTTCCCCATTCCCATTATGCCCTATGGGGCAAAAATGGGAATGGGGATTTACCGCCCCACTCACCTTGGAATGGGGCGGTAAATCTGCCAACCACCATGGCGTAAACGTAGTTTACGCCATGGTGGTAAGGGTACGACCCAGGCGGTAATTTTCCGCCTGGGTCGTAATGAGGCCCACTATATTGGCATTAGCGCCCACCGTCTGGTGGTATTGCTGCCGGATCACGGGTTGGGTGCTAACTGTTAATCCCCTTTCCCCATTGGGTCAATTGGTGAATTTTCAGCGCCATTACTGTGTGGTAATACCGTTGGCGGTAATTGCACTGAAAATGGGAATTTGTTCGGTGAATTTACCCCCAGCTCAGAGCTAAGAGAATCGAATAGGTTGCTTTCCTTTGGACACATTTTGGATTGCTGGAAGACCACTGTTAGAGAAGCTTATATAGAGTTCAAACCCAGGCCGTTCTCATTTGAAAAGGAAGTATGCAGGCACCAAATAGAATGAGAGAAACAAGGCTGTGGGGGAAGATGACCAATTTTGCTGAATGATGCCCACCTGTTACCAGAGGGGGATAATTGAACCAGTCTTTGAGAAGGTACCCACCTGTATGCGAGATGCAAGTATAAGGCCAGGGGAAAATATAATTCTATGGGGAGGTATACTCTAAAGGGGAATAGATTAGATCCCAGTCCTTTGTATTAGCGAAAACACTAAGGGGGTATATCAATTGACTGTACACCCTGGTAAATTAGTAAATATTTCAGAAGTGTAAGGGCTTCTGAAAAGTTTGGATTTGACAAAACCGACCCAAATTGGATGTTTGTCGGGAGATTCCCGAATACTTCTCAATGCAATGGCTAAGAACAGACTAGGAGCCAAATAATACCTCACTTTGTACATGCATAGGAACATAATGTTTTACGGCCAGAGACCTTCGGGTTAGGTGCACTATATGAATAAATGAATAAATAAATAAATACATAAATAAAGTAATTTAAGCTATTTCCTTCTATATCACTGAGCAGTATTGTTACAGGCTATAAACCACTCAAGGGAAAACAGAAAGGGTTTTTAACTACCATCCGATTAACGTTGCTAGGGAGGGTAGATGTTTTGGGTGAAATTGTGGTACAGAGTTACTTTAACAGCTCTTGTGTGAAAAGCCATGTTTTTAGGCCTTTGCGGAAGGACCAAAATGAAGATTCTGTTCTTGAGGAGGCTGGCAGAGCGTTCCAGTGTTTGTCAGCTACCACTTGCAAAATAGTGCCCCCTGCATTCTGTAGGTTGAATCTGGGAATGATGAGCAAATGCAAGTTAGTTGAGCGCTTGGGTCTGTTGGATTGGTTTTTGGAAAATGTGTTGGATATGTACTTGGGGGCTGAGTTGGATAGATACTTATATGTCAAGGAGAGGGTTTTGAATAAGATTCGATTGTGGACTGGCAACCAGTGGACATTCCGTCTCATCATGGAAATGTGTTTATTTTTTGGGATGTTAAGGGGTGCTCTTGGAGCATTATTTTGAATCACCTGCAGTTTTTTGATATTGCGGTTGCTAGTAACTGCATAAAGGGCATTGTAGTAGTCTAATCGGGATAAGATAAGAGCTCTGGCTAACGTAATATAGCCATCAGATGACAGGAAAGGTCTACAGGCATTGATGAGCTTTGAGGTGCAAGCTGCCACAGATGCCGTTGCATTGACTTGTCTGGTTAAGCTGAGAGCTGAATCAAGGTAAATGCCCAAGGTTTTTACTTCCTTGGAGACATTTATAGTGATGCCGTCGATGGCAAATGATTTGAAGGAGTCACATAATTTGTTTATATGGTTTTGAATGTCATAGAAACACCATTGAAGAGAACAGTAAATCCACATGTTAAATATACATCTTTCTTGTGTACAAGTGACTTACATGCAGGACTGCCAAGTATCCTATCTTTAAATTGAGTTTTCAACAACGCTGTTTAATAATTCTGATGTATACAATTAAGTAAAAGGAGATGTTTGTTTTAAACAAATGAAAAATAGAGAAATTTAGAGTGGCTGGGCTTTGCATAAAAAAGAAAGCTTTGCCCTGGACCTTTATTTACTTTTCAATCCATGGTGAATGTGCGTTCGAGGCAAATCAAATGTACATCTGGTGATCTGTGTAATTGACCAGTGCTTTGATAATTCATCATTGTAGTAAACATTGATATCAGGATTTTACAGAGAATGGTAAAATCGAATAATTTGTTCATATTCAATATTGATTAGGGAATCAGCACTGGTAAACTGGTGTGTCCAAGGTTCATATAAAGAACTTTGTTCAATGAATATAAATTGTACACACTTGATTTGGGGTGGAAAATTCCCCAAACTTGACATTGCCAATTAAAACATCCTAAAAGACAACAAAGGGAAATACATATCTGGACCTAGCCATTCCACTTACATGTGTCTGGATAATATAGCCAAGAGAAATAATGTGTTTGTGGAAATTAGGGCAAGAGATCTGCCATCACTTTAACACCTATCACTCACTTTAACATGTGTAAATCCCAAACAATGCAAGGCCTCATTTTGGGTTTGGTGATGTAGTACAAAATAGCATTACTAGCAATATTGTGCATTGATGAATTCCCACTGTGATACATCCTCAAATTTCACCATTGACTCATATAGACTTCAAAAACGGGGATTAACTTTGGTAGTACCCTATCCAGCCCGTGATGATATCTCAGGAATGCGCGTTTGTAATGGAAGCAAGACAACGCAGAGCAACAAATGTTCAAATCCCAGCCCCGCTCTCAGAGACTGGTCTCTGTATTTACCATGTTATAAAAGATCATCTAATTAAGTAATCTACCATAAATCCAACAGACCTACTGGTGACATAGGTAAATAAGTGTGACAGTAGTTCCATTGGCTATGCTGAATACTTGTAAAGAGGCCCATTGATTGGATCCAGAAGAAAATGTGTGTTTGACCTTATGTTTATTTCCTTTAGTGAGTATGATATCACTTAATGCACTCTGGTGTCAAAACATATCATGAGTACTGTATCTGTGAAATGTGCCTAGGTTATTAGATTTTCATAACTAGTTTTCTAACCTTAGTAAATTCATTGGGGTGCAAAATCGCTATTGTTAAAATAACTATTTTGCATACTATGGTAACTATCATTTTCTTAATTACATGTAATTTCATTTACCAAGTAATATTTTAAAAACACATACATTAAACAACATTATAGATATATAAAATCATATGTAATGAAAAAGATGATTTAAGCACTTGCAATTTCTTATTTATAATTTCCTACAGTTTCATTCATTTCAAAATTACATGATTTTCTTCACCAGACACAATTTGATTCAATGTTGGCATAGAATCTACATTACCATGAAATCTTATATTCAAATATTTGAATGTTCTATTCTTAAATGTAGGACAGTTAAGTATTAAATGCTTAATGGTTTCAGAACAGTTAGGAAATACACTATATACATTCCCTGGGTACATCTGACCAGGCAATAGTGACTTCAAATGTGTTAACATATACACTTTGATTGCATGTATTGTAAGGAACTCATGGTGGCAACAGTAAAGACAGACACAAGTGATGACAGTTCAAGGGTGTTTATTAAACTGTATGAATGTGTGAGAAAAACACCTAATCTAAACATAAATCTAAGATCGGAGCAAGCTACGACCATCAAATAATAATATGGGAGTCCTAGTGGCATCTTGTAAAATGAAAAGGGCCTATACTAAAAAAAAACGATTGCCAATCCTTACCGCTAAATTACAAAATAGTGTGGGGTAATGTTCACCAGAAAAGAAAGAAGTGTTCACAAAATGATAAGTCACAATGGTATTGCTGGGGTTTCCCTTGCCCATGTTTTAAGTTCAGGACACGGTGGGACTCCTGAGCACAGCACACTCCTGGGCCTCGCCAGCACGAGGTTACTGTTCCATTCAACGATAACAGGACCTTCAGAAGCCAAGTCTCTTTTCTAGAAAGTCTCTTCACTCAAAAGGCCTACTGACCCAAAATAACAAACAGACAAAAGTTCCTTTGGTGCTCTTGCACATTGGCCGATTACACTTCCCCCCTTGGATCTGCCTCTGCCGGGCTCGGATCCTTCTCTCAGGGTTGGCCTCCCTCTGTCGGGTTCACTACCGCCCTTCAATCACAAGTTGAACAATCATTCACTGTGGACATCCCTCAGCCGGGTACACTCTTGTTATCACAATGTTCAACTTTCTTTATCACAGTATGGGATTTACACTAGGCATCCATCCATCGGGTTCACATAGCCATTCTCACACAATGTTCACAATCTCATTAGAAAGCAGTGGTCTCCCTTCCCCTAGCTTTCTCTGGCACTTGTAGTTTCAAAAACAGGTCCTGGTCAGAGTCTTTCGAATGAGCGCCCATGTGGCGCTGGACCCCTCTGCACCTGGACCTTAACTGGGCTTTCTTTAAAGTTCATAAACACACACAAGTCTTTTGTTCACAAGTCCTTGCGTTCACAGTATGTTGCTGATTGCAACCCTCAGCTCAACACAGTCCGGCTTACTATCAGCTCTCTCTCTGACTCACCGCCTGTGTTGAACTCCCTGGCGTTTCTTGTCTCTGGAGTCAAGAACGGTACCAGAGTAGCCAGCATGCCTCCCCATCTGGGTTAACGGTGCGGGAGGCGCCCGTATACCATTGACATCCGCTATGCCGCACACCGGCTGTATATCCCGGTCTTATGTTTCCCTCCTTGTCCTTTCGGTTCTCCCTGCCTTTCTTCTCCATTTCAACTGCCGGTCCAGTGTAGCTGCTTCCTCGTATGTTCTGCTTTGCTTGTAGTGTGCTCTTGTGCTCCGCCTTCTAGCCCTGTGGGGAATGGAAAGAGCCGTCGGGTGTGTATAGTTTTTGGCAATTGCCTGACTCTGCCTGACGCTTGTGTTGGGACATGTCAGGTAAATGGCTCTGGTATAAGTCAGTTGTTTGTCATCGTGTCGGAAAGTGTTTGTGTTGAAAAAGGTGGGTGGGGGTAGAGATTCTAGAAATCCTATGGGGTATGATGGGGAAAGGTGTTACAAGGAAGGGGATACTGCATCTCGCCCATCAGTGTCCAACTTCCACTCCCCAAAGACACCTCGGCCAGGTGATCCTCCATCACTGGTCCACCCCCAGGAACTGGATCCAATAGCGATTGCCGTGTGCTGGCCAACTGGACAACAGATCTCTGGGGATCAGCAGGTGAGACACCTTCAGATTTCCAACAGTATACACACCTCTGCTTGCAACATGGACACTTGTCAATGTAATTAGATGAGTGTTCAAGTTCATTCGTAGTTATGATGTAATCTTTCGCATTGTTTTTGTTCTCCAACCTTGTCAGTATTTTAATGTATTCAAGCAAATGCAATTGCAGATCTCGGGTACTGAGTATATTGCCATCAACCATAGTTACCAACTATTCTTGTTGATAGATGAACTTACTTGCTATTTTACTACAAGTGCCTACAAAAGTGGATTCATTAAGTGAATTCATAATGCAGCCATTAAGTGTTGAAGTTTCTGCTTCCATCAACTCACCATGTAGTTCATAAATGAGTAACTGTTCTATTGGTAGAACGCCAAATTCTAATTGAATAAATGTCATTGGTCATATGGGTTTCCTCCTTTTAGTTTCTACACTACTAAATTGCTTTTGTGGACCAAGAGCCCACTGCTCGCTTCAAGGCAAACTGAGCAGTACTGCTTTGGCATGAACATTCCTAATTACTGGTCTATAACCTGTATATCTATTATTAAAATGCTACATCAAGATAATACAGTACCATGTGATAAAAACCCTGTAAAAAATGTCGCCATACAAGAATTGCGCCATTTTTTTTGCGTTGATATTACCCCATGGGACCTGCGGGGGACATCCCTGCAACCCCCACATTTTTTTTTAATGGAGAGGGGGGGTCGCCCCTGCATCTCCCGCTCCCATTTACCCCATATATTATCCCCTAAATAATGTTGCCTATACCGTTTCCCGGTGACTATATGTATGGCGACATTATTTAAGTGGATAATATTACCTACCGATAATCCATTGTTTATCTCAACTTTCTCAGTCTTTAGCATGATCGTACTGAGTGAACCAGAGGGGTGTATTGCTGTTAGCATCCGAGCATGTTTTACTGTAATGCAAATAGTTTGTTTTAAAGTTTAGAAATTACATGTTTGCTGTTGCCTCCTGCCGCTGAGGAGCCCCAGAAAGCAGGCTTTACCATGAAGTAAACCTCCCTTTCAGAGCTTCCTGATTGGCTGAAAGGTGGCCTGATCCTCCTGCCGGGATGCTAATTAGCATCACTCCAAGATACCTGTATTTTCTAACCACCTCCAGTCTTAGGTCATGTCATTTCTACGCATGTGTTTCTCTTCTAAACGTCCAATTACATATTATGATGATCATTTTTAATCCTTTGTTTCTAGTGTAATTTTCCAGGTCATGAAATAATCTTTTCATACCCAATGGGCTGTGATATAAGAGGACTATGTCATCTGGATAACCAGTGCAGAGGTAGTGCATCCAATTTAGGTGGACAATTTCCACTACAACCTATTTATGTTCCCACATCTGGCATGTATAAATTGAACAATGTCAGTGCCAATACACATCATTGTGTTTGACCATTAAACATACTTATGCCCAGTTCACCTATATAATTAAGTCCCGCCTAAACACTTTGGCTTCACGTAAGCTTGCTTTTGATCTCCTTGTCTAAATGAAAAAGGTGGAGTATCATCACAATTTAAGATACTTATTGAAAGCTAGGTTGTTAACCTATGAAGATCTAACTAGGCACAGTAAAGACCTAAAGCAAGGATAAAAAACGTGCCAAGAATACAACATTTTGCAACATGGTAGCCAACTTATGCAGAAAATCATGGCACAGAAATAGACCTCTGGTTTATGGCAGGATCTGACTGCGATAGCAGCCACCAGGGGTACTTTAAACAGAACCGATTCCTCAATCTGTATGAGTTCCTCCTTTTTCTGAGCTTTCTGCCTTACCAAAAACAAATATTACCCTTTAGAGGTGGGACCGTGACCCTCATAGGCAACACAAACATAATTGCAGTAAATTCTGAATTTGATCCATAGAGCAAAGAAAGCCAGAGCACTCTTTGGCAAGTAGCTTACAAGTAGCTGTTTGGCTGGTCCGGCTGCTGCTGTCTGACGTCCTCGCCACACTTATTCAGCAAGCCCCTTGCTTGGAAATTGCAGCGGCATTTGGAACCTTTATTATGGACTTTTTATGGACTTAGCAGCATACTAACGCATGTTTTTGTCTTTTACCAGGGCTAATCTCTGCCCACTTTTTTCGGAAAACTACATTACCCAGAGCACACGCGCCATTGGCAAGTAGCTTACAAGTAGCTGTTTAGCTGTTTGCGTGGTGTGTGGGTTGGGCAGTGTATCCACACATGTATTATTATAATTATATCCTGTTCTTTTATTGTTCCTCTGTGCCGTATGCTGTGTGATATGAACAAAATCGAGGGTAAATGTGTGTTTGGATATTTCAGTGTTTCAGTAATCTGTTCTCTCACTGTTCGTCTCAACAATGTTAATTAACGTGCTATTGGGCTCAATGCTCAATGCTTAAGGCAATGTTGTGAACATATTGCTATAGCTGTAGTCATTTGTAGCGCATAGTCAGCGCGCAATTGCTATAATTCAAACTAATAGTGTGTTTCCGTCCATTTTTGTTTTGCTCCAGGAACTGAGTAAAGTGTTAAGTATTGCGCACCAGGAGCGTGCCTATTCTCACTAATTAACGCCACGAAGTTGCGTTTGTATTACCCTGTAATGAAGGCCTCGAAAAAGTCAGAGCCAGAGCTCGGAGGTGATACTTTGAAAACGCTGCGGGGGCGACACATGTGTATGCACAAAGTGATATCCAATCCTAAAGTAAGGAGCATACACATAGCGGATTTTTATCCGAAACTGGGTATCACAAGTAAGAATGTTGTTGCTGCGAAGGAACTTGCAACTGGGATGCCTAGTGATTTAGGTTGTCTCAGTGCCAAATTGCTTGATGATATATTATGTGGAGATTCACTGATTTTGACCAATGAGAGCAATGAGCATGCTCCAAGTAATAAAGTCATTGGCACTTTAAGTGTAAACTGCCCAATGGGTTTGTCCTCTGCAAAGCAGAGTGAAAATGGAATGGGTTTGGCAGGTGTTGATGATGTGGTATCTTGTGTAACGCGTGAACGCCTAATGCACCCCTAAAATCTGCCGGGAAAGTAATATCCACTGAAGCGGAGGTATGCTATAATAATGATGATGCGATGTCCATTGATTTGCCCTTAAATGAACTTGAGGATGTAGAAGAGGCCTTTTTGGGGCATGATATGGCGACCTCCTTTTGCAAATATTCCGCCCCTATAGGTGATATTAAGAAATCGCCAATGGGTGTGGAATGACCTTCACACACACATTTAGGTGTGTCCACTGGGCATGGGTTGTCGGTGGGGGGCAAGGGTGTGGTGAATGATGGGTTCTTTTTTGGTGATACACAAAAAGTGGTGAAGCAATTTGATATCAATATATTGCCTTCTACAAAGTCTATCCCGGGCCCCTGTATAGATGCAAATGACAGTATTGGTGACATTAGTATGACGTTTAATATGATGTTTAATGCATTTGAGAATCTATTAACCGATCTGGTTGCAAAGTGTACATGTCTAGAGGTGAAAATGGACATTCAGGCACTTATAATTCACAAATGCATGATGGGTCGACAGAAAGTATTATGTGATCGTGTTCTTGTACATCAGATACAGTGAAAGTAGTTTCTAACACTACTTATAATCCCACACTACAACATGTGAGACCTGCAAAGCCTTAAACTAGGAATAAGATTCATTAAGCATTTATGTATGGGAATAAACTTACTTTACGGAAAAATAGAAAAGCAAAGCAAACAACAAGGAAGAATGTAAACTTAGGCATTTGTCCATCTCGTAGATATGGCCTCACTGGCGTATCATTGACTGAGGTGGTGGTAGTTAATTCTACCCCATGCAGTTTAGCAGGGAACGCACAAGTGAATCCATCTCATGTGACAGAGTCTGATATTACTATTCCAAAACAAAAGTTGCCTGATCCAACGAGGCAGAGACAAGGTACCCTTTTGAACATTTGGAAAGTTAAAATCTGATACTAAAGATTGATGGAACCAGTAACCCAGGCCTGCCGAAACTAGTGCCTTAGTAAAGGCCTTACAAATTAAAAAAATATTCCATGATAAAGATCAAGTGCCTCTAAATGGGGCAGAGGTGCTTAACATCTTTCAATGTATACTACCTTTGAGGGCTATCAAAGCATATGACATCAAATTAGTGGACCAAATAGAAAAACCTGACATATATATTTCAAACATATGGTTTAATGGTGAGTCTATGTTAAACTATGTTATGCAGTATGAAGGGGAACATCTGTGTATGGGCTACAGCTGTATCAGTACTTCCATATCTTCTACAGTGAAGAAACGTGTAACCCTGCCTATAGTGAATGGTGTTACAGGTAATAGCACAAGGGTTACGTCGAATATAGTGCCTAGCGGATATATGAATGCAGACAAGGTGTAACCAGTAGTCAAGGTGCAACCATCATTGGTGTTGTCTAATAGAAGACAAGATGGGGCTCAGCCTATCGAGTCAGAAAATTGCTATTTCAAATGGGTACCATTTAATTCAAAAAATATTCTCAACAGGCATCTAGTCGATTCGATTTCTTGTTGTCATGGAATACTAGGGGCTACAATCACCTATTTGCAGAGGAGGGCTTGGTACCTGCCTTAGATGTGTTTACTTTTGTAGCCCTTCAAGAAACCTGGATGACTGATAAAGTGCTATTTGATGGCCGTAGTACTGTTCGTAAGGCCGCCGTGAAAAGGAAGCTAGGGTGACCAATTGTGGGCACTTGATTACAGTAAAATATCCATGGGTGGCCACAATCCACAATGATTATTGAATCAACAATGAATGTTCTAGAAGCTAAAATTAGTCATCTAAATGTAGTAATAATCTTGATCAATATCTATAACACTCCAAATATGGTTGAAACTAAAACCAACATAAATGTAGTCAAGACCCTACTGATGAAATATGGTCAAAAGTTCCCAGTAATATTGGTGGGCGATCTTAATGCACAGATTGTTCAAATCCAATGCAAAAATCTAGTTAACCCTCTTCCTAAATCCTCCCCTAATAGACTATCAAACAATAGACAGGGGAAGCATTGGCATTGATTATTCCTTAACCATGGGCTAACAATGCTAAATGGTAATACACCTAGCGATGAGGATATGGCTGCGACGAGGGTCGTTGGGAAAGCGTCCTCTGTCTTAGATTATGTAGTCGTGAATAATGAGGGTATGGATTATATTGCAGATAAGGGTTTAGTGTATCGAGATGAGAGTGATCATTTTCTGCTGTACACATCTCTTATGCTGCCTCTGAACGATGAAATCTCTGTAAAATATTATTGTTATGGGCAACCTTTTGTAAATGAGGGCAATGACAGAATACAGTGGCATCCTAGGAATCTGTCTCATACCAATCATGTTGTTCAAAATGTAATCCCAAATTTCCTATTAGATAGGTATGGCAGGCAATGATGGTGATAATGATGGAAATAGCATTATCAATGATTTTTCCGTAATGATGGAAAACATACAGAATGAGGTAATGGAGTCTCGTAGATATAGGTCTATATTAGAATGTACAAATAAGAGCCAATATAAACACTATGATAAAACCATAAGTAATGAAAAAAAGAAAGTAAGACATGAGATCGCTTTGGCGGTACGTGGGGCTGTCCATGGGGATCAAATGTTACATGTATCTGCGAAAGTAAAATGCATTAAGAGGCAATATCGACTTTGGCTTAGTGCGCATAAGAAAAGTTTGGAATGTACAAGGTGGCAAAAAATTGCTCTTCTAGCACGATCAAATGACTCCTCCAAGATATGGGATGTCATTAGGAAAAATAAGAAAAGAGATATCATGATTAACTGCATATCAGAGGAAGCCTGGTGTTCTTATATTAGTTCTACACTTGGATGCATTGAAACAATCAGTGAGAGATGTAGTGTACCAAAAGATAAATGGTTGTGTAAAGCTTCTTTATCTGATATTGCATCAATAATTGCCAATCTCAAAAATTCCTGTTCAGCCGGTCCTGACGGTTCATGCAATTTATTCCTTAATCTTAATCCATTGTTGTGGGCTGAGGTTTTTCTATTATTATTTACTGAAATTGGAAAGGTTGGAATTCTACCGAAATCATGGCATACATGTCATATTTTGACCCTGTATAAAAAAAAGGCTCATGGGCTGAGCCAAAGAAGTTTAGATTATTAGCTATGCAGGACATTCCCTCTAAAATATTGGCAAGAGTACAATTATTAGAACTTAATTTGTGGATAAAAGTGAACAATATCCTTCCTCCGAACCAAATTGGTTTTAGGGAAAAAGCTAGCACCAATCATAATCTTATGGTACTTACCTCTAGTACTGAGTATGCAAGAAAACGAAGGAATTTGAATACTCACTGTGCCATGATTGATTTCTCGGATGCGTTTGATACTGTGCTGAGAAACCACTTGTGGCTGAAACTACAAGCCTGGAATATACCTAGAGGTTTGCTTAATATGCTAATGTTGCTATATAGTAACACGACCGTACGAACAAGACTCGATGCAAAGGCAACATTGTTCAATCTCTATCTTGCAGATATGGTGATGGTTTTCAATTGTTTAGTATCCACATATCTGGTAAAATGTGGGGAATCATCTGTGGGGTGGTTGGCCTCTGCTGATGCCCTGCTGCTCTTAGATCACACAACCAAGCCGGGCTCCAAAATCTTTTAGATGCCCTGGATGTCTATTTGAAAAATAATGGGCATTAACATTGAAAAAAGCAAAATAATGGTATTTCCAGCTAAGCAATTTACCAAAAAATACACATGGCACCTGAATAATCTCAAGCTAGAAATAGTAAATAGCTACACGTATCTGGGTATTTTGCTAGATAGTAAACTCGTCTGAGAAGAGCAGTGGTTCTCTATTAAAGATTGTTGCCTTATGGCAACCAACGCAATTAGTGCCTTTTATAGGTTCAAATAGTGAATACTCTGCAGAGGCAGTGTTATTAATGTACACTGCAAAGGTACGTTCAATGTTATTGTATGCAACTGAAGTGTGTGGTCATCACTTACTGTCCCGTGTAATCAATTTAGAGGCTACAATATTGAGAAAACTTTTGCGCTTGCCGAGTAATATCCCAATTGAGTACCTCTATCTCGATTTTAACATGAAATGTATGAAAGCAGATTATATTAATTGTTCTGTTATGAGTTATGTCAATCTGGTACAATTAGATAATAGAACTGTTGTGGTAACCCATATGTGTGCATTTTTGAAGTTATCTAAGTGCAATCAACTGGGTGTTCTAGGAACTCTTATGAATATGTATGCATATTGGACAACTGGCTTTGAAACAGTAGCTAGCACTATACCTATAAAGATATTTAGGAGGTGGCTCATGAGGAAAATAAAAGAATTTTGCAATGAGTCACATTTAATATCTTTGGCATCAAAGGCAAATAGTGCAGCATTTTGCCCATATTATATGAATCGTGTGCAACCACCTAATTATATCAAAGTGTACCCTAGACTATACGTGTTTAGAACATATCTCATCATGAAGTTTAATCATTCATCAGTGTTAGAGATAAAGGGTGCATGGGTTGGCATAGAGCACAGTCGACGATAATGCAGATTATGTGGCTGCCCAGAGATTGAATCATTGTACCACTTACTGATGTGTTGTGAAAGTTTAAACGCACTAAGAAAACAGGTTTTTAAATTCTACAATAATCAGACCAATATGAATATGATAGAAGTGTTATGGTCTTTGTTTATACAAGGTGATGATATGAATTTAATATATTTTTAGTCAAATTTTATTTGAGGATTGAATTGATCTTAAAATGTATTGAGTAATGTAGTGTTATGTATACATGAATGCTTTTATGTGCTTTTATTTGGTTTGATATGTAATTGATTTTTTTTTACATTGTATTGTCTTATTTGTTGTATATACAAAGCTTATTAGCTGAAAGTATATTAAATAAACTGAAAATGAAACTGAAAGCCAGAGCAGTTAGGCCTAATGTTCTATCTAATGTAACTTTAAAGGGCAGTCTGGGGTCTGGGCAGAGCTCTTAATTGATCTGTTTAAGCAGATAATTTCTATATCAATTATTCCATATTCTTGGCATATTTCATAAACTGCACCAAACTACAAAAAAAGTTCACTGGCTAACTCCTAATAATAACGACCCTATCGCCTTATTAGATGTAAGTATTATATTGCTTTTTTTATTAGTCCTGGTAAAACTGCAGACTTGGGCAACTGAGTAGGATGGGTTGCTTAAATTGCAAGCTGGATTCCGTAGACATTTGTAACAACTATAAATGATGTCTGACTCTTAACCTCCTGAAACAGCAGCTTTGCTCTGAGGATTCACTGCAAGCTTACTTGGCATCCAGCAACCTATCAGCAGCATTTGATGACATCAATAGGGCCTAACTGTGTAAGAAACCTGAAACATGTTGGCTACCTAAGGAATTGCTTACAGTGCTAATTCTACTGCACTGTGATATAATGATTCAAGACAGGTTAAATGGAAGAGGGTTGTGGTCATCAGAAATTGAGACCCATCTAGGTCTTAGAGAGGGTAGCGCATTGGCACCTGCTCTTTTTTATCTGTACCTTTCTGAGATGGGTGAAGCATTGGACAACATCACATCCTTTCCCCAAAGGCTTGGACTCTTGAAGATGAAATGGCTGGCATACAGAGATGATATCACAGTGTTTAATTCTACACCGAGGATTGGGCTCCAGCATAATCTCCAGAAGCTTCAGTCATTTGTGAACGTACATTGTTTGTGAATCAAAACTTCTCTGTCTACAATATCAAACTTTACTGAATCAAGGACACCTGAGAGGCTTAAGTGGAAGATAAATAACAGCTTCCTTGAAAAAGTGAAGCACTTCACCTTCCTGGGCTTCCCAGTTTACAAAAAGCCCAATAAACAGGATCTATTTTTAAGATATAGATCGAAAAAGGTTACCTTATGTCACTCCTGTGACATAAATCTACAATAAATATGGTTGTTTTTCCTGCATTCCTCTCATTATCAAATTTTACAAAATTAAAACTGTCCCCAGCCTTTTCTACGGGTCAGACATTTTCCAACTTGGAGACAGGAAACAACTGACTTGTTTGTTAGGAATGCTTTGGAGAAGTGTGCTGTCTTTACCTCCTTGTGTCCCAGTGTCTATCATCAGATATGAATTAGGGTTACTATTGTTGCAAGCAAAAATAAAGTGGCAAATAATGAGAATTTGTCAGACGTTTGAGGAGCCACTGGTAAATTAATTATATTATGACTTCCATCTCCAGCCCATTGCTCAAAATAGATCATCAAGAGTAATCACAGATTTTGTAGAGCAGTGCAAGAGTATCCCGTCATCGCTGTGGTCCCAAGAAATACTCTCACTCTAAATCCCCAATGTATAAAAAAGAGTTTGTGGAGCAATGACTAGTGTTCTACAAAAGACAAAATATTGCAATATATGTGCTACCGGGAGGTTGCCTATGGTGAAACAAAATGGGGCATGCTACCAAGTTATCTATACAATTTCCAATGTTCAAAACGATGGGGCTTGTTGATGAGGTTTCTTTGAAACCTTCTTCTAACCCTCCAAGTTTTTGGTCCAAGGTGCAATATCGAACCAACAGAATGGTTTGCTGGTTTTGTAGGTCTACCATATAATTGGAGTCTTTGGAGCACTTGGTATTTCAGTGTTAAAGTCTTTGTGGGTTGATAAAAGATCAATTTGGGGGAGTTGTGCATGATTCATCCACCTTATCTTCAAAAATGCATTTGTTATATGGAGAACAGGTCACCTTAGTGTTGCCAACATTAAGGTTTATTTACTGTTAATTCTGCAGTGAGTCATGGTTTTATAGATCATTCATGAATTTTGTCTTTTCTTTTGCTAATTGATTGGTTTTAAATTGTTGTACAAAAGTGAACAATACAGAATGCTTATCTGAGTTCTGGGAAATCCAGGCAAGTATGCAAATTATAAATGCATCTAAGTCATTGTATACAATACAATGTGAATTTAAACTGCGGGAAATAAGGGTACATATATGGATAGGAACAAACAGCACTGCTTACCTTGACTAACGATTTGTGGATTGGTCAGACTCTGTAAAGAAAAATTCTTGACCATATCTTTTAGTGATTGATTATTGTTATTTATTCCGATATAAGGATCCAAAACTGGTATATCAGATCACTGGGAGATCATGTCATCTCATGGTTTCTCTATGAGGATGAGATGGTGTTATTGTCCAAGACTCCCAATGGCTTAGAAAACTTGTTGCATGCTCTTATTGACTATGCAACCCAGAATCAGCTAGTCATTAACTTAGACAAAACCAAAGTGCTACACTGTGGTAAAGGTGGATATGATCGAAGATGTTATAAATGGCAGCTGAATAAAACAGCGCTAGAAATCGTACATGACTATCGATATTTAAGAGTCAACACAAATGATCATGTGACCGACCTCTCATATGTGCTAGAGATTAGATCAAAAGTACTAACGGCAACATCATAGGCACAGAATATTCACACCAAGTATGGTAAATCTTCCTGTGGCCCTTTACTCACCTTTTCTACCCAAAAGGTTGTGCCAATAGTACTTCATGGCGCAGAGACAAAGTTTTGTAAAGCAGAATTATTCTGGATCAAGTTATAAGTGTTGTTCTGGAGACGTGTTCTGTCACTACGAAATGGTTTACCTATGCCCATAATAAGGCATGAGTTAAGGCTGCAATCATTATACACTATGTATCTATGGAAAATGTGTACACTCTATAGGAAATGTGTGACTACCGCTAACACTTACACACCGCTGCAAATCCTGTCAATGTATATTATAACCTCTTCTCACTTATTTGTTTCAACATGGAAGGCAGAATTAAACAATGTCTTATTTTCAGCCGGCATCTCGGATGATTTACTTCTATATAATCCTATGAATGGCAAGGAAAAGCTGTTTCAGCAAGACTGGATTTACACATGCCAAGCATGCCCAAATTACTCAGACTTTCAAAATAATCCATTTGATAACAAAAGATAATGCTTCCCTGAATCTTATTTTTTGAAATTTCCTTTTTCATTATACAGAAACTCTTTTCTACATTTTAGATTCAATCTTTAGCCAACTAATCAGTTGCTAGCCAAATGGAAAAGAATTACGGAAGCAGAGAATGTTTGTCATTTTTGCACAATTCTAAATCAATTGGAATCTGTGAAACACTTATTAATAGAATGTTCCTCAATAAGTGACAAATGAGTATATTATCCGAAAGAATATTTCAACCAACTAAAAATCCTGAATGCAGATGTGTTGCGGCATGAAATCTTCTCCTCCAAAAGATTAGTGGTCTGAATTGACATTGTTAAGTGTTTTTTCTCTCTACAGTTACATTGAATATGATGACGTATTACACAATATGTCTTGTCAACTGATATAACTTCTGTGTTAATGTTGATTAATATCTTAGCTTTTGTTGACATTATGTAAACTGTATCTTACATGTGCTAAGCGCTTTAATTGTCCTTCAAAATCTTTTAACAATGTATACATTATTGATTGATTTTCTTTTAGACTTACGTTAACTTTTTAGCATTTATATCAAATGTTACAAAAATTGAAAGGTTGATGTTTATTCAACTCTATCAATACATTAAAAAAAAGAGTATATACCGTAACATGAATACTCTGAAATGATGGCAACATGGCTCATTGAGATGAGGGCATGCTTCATAGGGGGGTGATGGTCTGTGGCAGAAGGATGAAGGTCTACTGTATAGGCGATGCGTGTGTGCATGTGTGTGTGTGTTTGTGTGTGTGTGTGTGTGGGTGTGATCTCTAAGACACAGATTTGAATCTTGCTAGGACAGATAAGGTGTTACATCTTTCTGAGGTAAAAAAAATATATAATGTAAAGTAATCATAAAACCTGTTACTGGCATGCAGGGACAATAAAATCATACAAAATGTGGGATGTGCGGCCTGTTTCAAAGGAGCACCAATTTGATCACTTTACTCCTGCAAAAGGGTTACCTATCATAAAGTGCCACCTGCTAGACTCAGTCCCACATGCCCATGAAGAAAATTAGATGGACGGATCCCAGGGTACTGGGTAATAAAACTGCTTGTTTCATGTCTTGATTGTTTCAGCTTTACATGCAAGATAACATCTGAATCACAACCATTTTGAAGGTAAGTAAAGCTAGTATTGTTGGCAAACTAATGTTCACTTTTGTCATCTAACTATGCTTGTTCAATCACATTGGAAAATATACAGAACCAGAACCCATGCCTAGTCTGATGTTAGATTTGGGATTTTCCATGGGTCCCTTCTTTTCAGCTCATTTCAATTTACTCCCTTGCACAATAGTGCAGTTAAAATTACCCCATATATATAGTAGAGGAGTGATGTGGGCCTGCATATCAGGATGTTTATTTTATCTCACACTTGACATATCACATTCTGAGAGTTCACCAGAGAGAAGGGCTGGAGTCTAAATTCCAAGAAAAATTTAACAATTTCTCAGTGGCCCCATGACATGCCTGACACCGTTATTGGACCTTGGATGTTGCACTCTGGAACTTGTAGTTTGTAGAACTGTTGGGATTGTAGTAGCCTGATTAGTTCACCGGTATGCTTGGTTAGGGGCATGGCCTAGGATTTGGCAGGTCTTGCCACACCAACACATGGCTGCATTATCCCTGCCTTTTCAGACTCTGAATGGTAACCTACTTGGGTGGGTTCTTTGGATAGCTCCATGGACCTTATGTAGGGTGAGTGCTGTCTGCCATGGGAGAGAGGGGAATCAGGGGAGCCACATTATTCTGTGTTTGTACTGTCAGAGTACCAGGACATTTCACAGTTCTTCATCTGAAGTTATTGGCTCTAGTTTGGGACCTTTTTTGTCACTTCCCTGAAATCCTTGGAAGCTATACAACATTATTTTGGTATAGATGGATGGTGGTTCAAAGTGGCAACAGTGGATTATGTGGATAATCATACTGGCTTGAAAGATTTGTTTCATCATGGGTAATTATTAATCACAGAGATCTGCGCTTTGGACAAGTCATTGCGAGGTGAAAGCAAATTAGAAAACATGGTAAGTGAACACAGTTCAACTCATATTGCATTTAGCTGAAAGTGGTTGCAGTATGCAGCAATTTAGTCTAAACATAGCCTGTACCATATTTGCCCAGCCTAAATGTACTCCATCCCCCAATCTTATCCAGTCACTGTATTAATTGTGAGTTTATGCTAGGTTCCCCTTCGCCTTCTCTTGCACATTATCTGCAATTGTTTATCACCCTCACACACTCTCTCCCTTGTAGTGGAGTTACTTTGCTGAAGATGTTGGGAGGGATATGACAGCTAAATGTAAGGGGCCCCTGGCAAAGGAGTGGGGCAAATGGTGTGTCACAAAGGTTAGAGGGGGGGCAACACCCTTGCCTCCCTCATGAACTTTGTCTGAAATAGCTTATGCTCTAATGCACCCTATCCCTATGTTGCTTCCTCTTGATAAAGCTACATCCCCTTAAAGGCCTTCCCATTTTTTCTTAACTAATGTTCCAACATTCCCCCTCTTAATCTACCTCTAGCACAACCCCCCTAACAAGCTACAACCATATGTTAAATGTTAAATGTTAAAGGTATTTGTACCGCGCACCGTCACCAACTGAATTGGTCCCCAGGCGCTCTGGCGGATCTGTAAATGATAAGGTGGGGTGGGGTGGGTTAGTAAGGTGAAGAGGGAGTAGGATAGTGAGAGGAGTGGTGTTCTGTTGGCAGCTTCAACTCGGTATACAACAGATGCTGAGCTTTGGTGCTGGTATCGTGTCTGTGATAGGACGCGTGTGCTGTTGGTCCGGTTTATGTGTTGTTGCAGTTTTGTGAAGTGCGTGTGGCTTGTTGTGCGAGAGATGGTTGTGTGAGTTTGAGTGAGATAAGTATGCAGAGTTTGAGCTTATATTGGTTAGTGGGTTACCTGACCTTTGGCATGCTAGCATTGCAGTTCTGTCCCAGTGTGGCACCAGCTGGTCCCCACAGCTCTATCCGGATGCGGCGCGGGCCAATGTCCAGAATTCTTTCTGGGTGTGGGCAAGCCAACAATTCACAGTCCTGTCCAGATGCGGCGTATGGGCATGCTAGCATTCGCAACCCCATCCGGATGCTGCGCTGGCTGGTGTTTGCAATTCCAAGTGTGGCACACGCCAACACTTAAGTTTCATCCAGGCGCGGGCTTGCTATCCTTCAATTGATCCCGTCTATACGTGACGCAGGCTAATGTCCACAATTCCAGGTGTGGCCTGGGCTAGTCTTCAGCTTTCACCTAGGTGCGGGCATGCCAGCGCTCATGGTCCTATCTAGATGAGATGCAGGCTGACATTCTCCGTTCTGTCCAAATGTAGACATGCTAATATGCACCACTCCATGTAGGGCCGGCATGCTAGCATTCAAAGTTTCCTCTAGATGAGACGCAGGCCAATGTCCACAACTCTTCCAGGTGTGTCCATGCTAATATTCTCAATTCTATCTAGATCTGTCTGCCGGTCTGGATATGGTGCGTCCGGCACGTGCGAGTGGGCGAGTCACTTGAGGACTTTCGCCTGTGTCTAAGTATGTGTTACGTCTCTGGAGCCTTCCTTTGTGGCTATTTCCATTATATCTTATGCTCTGTCGGGTGTTTAGTTCTTTGGTCTGAGTGTTTGTCCAGATTGAGAGTGGCCGGGATTGGGGTTATTTCCATTGTTGTTTTAATGTCTGGACATTCTGCTGCATCTCCGTTGTGGTTACCCTGTGAAGAGCCATGATTTTAGGAGTTTCCTGAATGCTAGGTGGTTTGTTGTGTTCTGAGTTATCTCCTTTGAAACCTGTCACTGATGGACACCAGGGATAATACCCTGGAAGACTTCCCCACTTCATCTTATTGGCCATTGCTGTCAGCCTTTTTGCCTGCTCTATTGTGGAAGACAACCCTTTTCCTCTCTTCATTGCCTTGTTTTTTTGATAATTAATTGCCACGGATTGCATGTACCCATGCCTTTCTTGCACTTATTGCTGATCAAATCGTAGCTTGTATCTAACTTTACAGGCTTCTTTCTTGTCACCTGATCCCATTCTCAGTCCAGAGCAAGGTTTCCTTGGTGACAGGCTTTTCATGCACTGCTCTTATCTGCAATCTTCTAGACCATCCTGGTTGGTTACGTGTTATACTTAGAGCGGCACCATTCACTTTCTCCCATAGCTCTTGCTCCCACTAAACAGTGCAGCTCATGCAAAGGATCAAAAAGGGGACTCTTTCAACCTTCAACAAGAAATCTAGGGGGAAGGACATCCAGCACCCTCCTGTTCCCGATATTCTCTATGATATGTAATTCACGTACTCAGGCTAAGTGTTTCCCTCCTCCGTTATAGGCATTTCCAGTGGTGCTTCTGGCACTTCTCTGTGGGCCGGACCCTTTCCATATACCTGTGGCACTGGGTCTGGGGCCCTATTAGGCTGTATGGGTTCTTTGTTTTTTTGATGTGCTGGTGACGAAGCTAGCGTGGAGTCTTCCTAGGCTACCTTCATTGGATTATTATTTTCTTATGTTCCTGCTACCCAACTGAGTAGTGCCAACTTTGTCAATTGTTAGGGGATAAGGTTCGGAGCAGGGTTTGAACATGTTCATGCAGGTTCTACAAGGATTCATGAGGATCTGCCTGTGCCTTGGCCCGGCCCAGGGGGCGAATCCTATTGTAGCCCTTTCCTGTCTCTCAGCTGTAGTCTCTCTTTATCGTCCTTCTTCTCCTGCAGTGGTCATTAGTTGGTGCTGTGTGGAGCCTATGCTTACATACACACACACACATACACACACTTGCTTATATAGATAAACGTTCTCTGTTATTCTTTGCAGAAGTGGTCCACTTAGGACAACGGGCAGTCAAGGTTCTGGGGCTAGTGCTGTGGGCAGGCCACTGCCTTCTTTTCAAATGCAGTTGCTTTGCTTAGACTCTCCTTTTAGATGGAGGTATGTTAAGATGGACCTCTCTGGTCAGGTCCATGGTTCCTGGTACTGTTGATGCATGCCTTTCTTCATTCTTGTGAAGTTTGTGGGCCTAAGGCTGAAGGTTCTGGAGTGTGGGATGGTGTAGACTGGTAGGCCTGGACTGCCTGGTACTTCTATGTCTGGTGACAGCATGAGGTGATGCCTAGATTGTTATACTACTTTGTCGACTCAGATGGATAAACCAAGAAGAACATGTACAGTTAATTCATATGCTTAGTAGTAATCAAGCATTGTTTTTCCTCTTTCCCTCAAAAAGCCTATGGTACATACAATGTTTAGGCTCTGTAAAATATATCCTTATGACCACATTATCAATTCATCACTAGCACAAATGCCACTGACCTCAAGTTACTGTGCCTCTTGACCGTAGCATGATGTTTGAAGTGAAGAAACCTTAATCTCTCTGCACAAATAAAATGAACAGGCATGCATCACTTACCTATACATCTGAGTTGCCAGGAGGTCAGCATTTACTCCAAAAAGTTAACTCCATCCCTCTTGTAGCACCAACACCATCCATCTTTAACCTCTCCAACCCTTAAAATGGACCCACCACCTCTGGTGCTGACTTATCAACCCAGAATTACATTTCTGGAATTCAACTAAATAGTCACAAGACAGCCATGAGTAATTAAACCTACATAGCTATTACAACTTTCAGACTATGTCCTATTGTCCCTAGTCTCACTAGAACTGAGTCAATTTTCCTGAGACACCTTGCATGCATAGTAACACAAAACTCTCTACCCCTCTGATTCTCTAATTCTACCATCACTTTATTTATATATATCCCCTGTCTTTTCCCATCTATTACCTTTACCCTTTAATAATAATAAGTATTCTATCCAGCAGATTAAAGCATCACTTTCCCCAGGCGGAGGCACAATATGCCATTTACAGACAAGGTTAGGTGCTTTGAAACTATTATGGTTGTGAGTTGACGTGGTATCCACCTACCTGGTTGCGGCCTGTTCACCGCATTTGGTGAAACAGGTGTTTTGCTGCAATTTACTGTGGGGTAAATAACAGCCTCAAATGAGATAACTGGAAGGCCAGGTTAGCCCTTACTGCAAAATATCTTGATAAAATGGCAAGGCACACTAAAAAAATGACAGTACTAAAACCTTTACATAGCGAAAGGGCCTGGTAAATGAACATATGCGTCTTGCTGAAGATGAAAAACGAATAGTGTATTAGGAGAAGTCTGTGGGCCTCATTACGATTTTGGGGGCAGCCAATGTGCTATTGGCGGCATGGCTGCCGCCAAAAACGGGTCCTGGTCCATCTTCCCAGAATGGGGAATTATCGGGCCATTCTGAGTTTGGAGGGACCGGTAATTCCTCCCTCCAGGAACCTGGGCCCAGACCTTCCCCATTCCCATTTCAGCCCCCATAGGGCTGAATGGGAATGGGGGAGGGAGCTAACAATGGGCCGATTACGACCGGCCCGTTGTTAGCTCCCTCTTCCCCTCGCGGGATCTGAAACTAGACGTGCAGAGCGGGTCCCGCGGGCGTCCTCATAATGTGGCGGAATGGTGTTAACGGGTCCGCATCCTTTTCCGGCACCCGTTAAGCCATTCCTCCACTCTTTTAATGAGGCCCTGTGTCTTTCTGCAGTTAAAACACAAATTAGGATGGAAAGTAAAATCAGATTGCAAATTGAAAAGGACATCACAGTGTTGGCTGAGAGACTAAAGCAATATTTTTCAGTGAAATTGCCACCCATCAAAAGCCGGTGCACTTTGGCAACTCAGAGCACAAAGTGGGTCTCACTTGCGAAATACAAAACTATGTTAATGTCTTCAATTTCACGTGAATAAGGACCAGTATTCAGAAAACAGAATGGATTTGGGAATGACCTTACTGAACAACAGCCCTTCACTTAAATGTTGCCACTTCAATAAATGTTGCTGTGTGCAGATTAAGGGACCGAAACTGAAATGTCCTGAAATGTGTGTATTTTGCAACTGTAAATAACCATGTGGACAATGGTGCTCAGCTGCCAAAATGAACATGTTATAAATAAAGCTTCCTGTCTACAGAAAGATATTGTGACAAGCAAAGTACATAATTCTGGTCAGTGGGGCTAACTTCCACATGGAGATTCAAAACTAACACCCCCACTTCTAGATCAGTGAGGCCAGAGGACTCTGAAAGCTCATTTCTTTGAAGGACAAATAGCCTAGCCACAGCATCACATTAATGTATTGAGGGGCTGTATAAACAGAGGCTGAAAAATACACAAATTGAAGAAATGTTGTGGACTGAGTCTTGGTTTCAATGGGGTATGGCCTGCCTTTAATGTGTCATTAATATCAAGAGACGATTTGGATTGAGAGATAACATTGTTTCAGCCTGCTGCAGCCCAGCATTTGTCTTTTCAGGGAAATATTGATAATTTTATTGCAGGCTAAACATACAATGAGGCCGCAGATGATTTGGACCCCTAGTCTTCAGAAAAATGAAACTCAGGAGAAATCCCCATTTGGATTTGCATAACAAGTTTTTTCCATTAGTTTAAATGCACTATCATAATTGCTCATTTTCTCAGCAACAATACGTCGCACTGAGTCCATTCATATATCATTTTAAAGTTAATTTCAAGGTAAAGCGGTTGCAATCTAATTTTTCCACATGCAATTTATGGACTTTTATTAGCAATCGAAAATGTGTTTATGGCTGCACCGACAATGCCCTGAATTTAAAAATGGGCAATCCGATGGGTTACAAAATTAGGTATCTGGAGATTACATTTCATGATCATAACTATTATGCTTTTGTGTAAAGGGCAAATAATTACAGTGCACCCCTGCAACATGGTGAAAACAAGACTGTCATTGTATGACATCTACCATGATTAGCTGAAGCAGAATATATGTAGTGTGGCATAGTTATTTGTAAAATTTAAAGTTTTGCCACTTTGGACTTATTGTATTAAACTGGACATGAAATAAAATGAATTTCAAATGGGAGTTGCAATATTTCTGTATTTCTGTTCGACACTCCTGAACCAATCCTTAGAGAGAGGCTGGGTTTGGGGGGTGCAGAGAAATATAGATGTCCAATCCTGGTTCGGAGTTCATAAGTTAGCACCTCCTAATGTTTCTTTTCCATGGGAGGGTTTTAGAGAATAGAAACGTCTTGCACTATGGAAAAAGGGACAGCTGTTGGTACTCTTGTTCAGAGGAAAATTGCCTAGCATTTCGGTGCTGGACTGCCCCAGGGCAGGACAAAGACTGATAAGTGTAGGATATTTCTCCTCTGTGAAAGATAGTGAGCTAAAGACTCTGGGTAAGGCACTTGTAACCAGGACTCATGTCTGGCAGAGAGTCTCCCAGGACCCCCCTTGTTATTTGCATATTTCAAGTAACTTTGGGTATCACCCTAAGTTACTAGGGGAATCCAGACGACGCTACACCCTACTGATGAGGTTCAACCAGACCGAAACACGTGTCTGGGGTTGCTGTTGGTACTCTTGTTCAGAGGAGAATTGCCTAGCATTTCGGTGCTGGACTGCCCCAGGGCAGGACAAAGACTGATATGTGCAGGATATTTCTCCTCTGTGAAAGATAGTGAGCTAAAGACTCTGGGTAAGGCTCTTGTAACCAGGACTCATGTCTGGCAGAGAGTCTCCCAGAACCCCCCTTGTTATTTGTATAAACAAAATCACCAAAGGAGATCTGCTGAAAAACCTCTGGGTGGAGATATCAGAAGAGGGCTGGAGGAGGAGGCGCTGTTGCGCTTGAAGCAGTATGGCCGCTTGAGTGTTCTGCTCGAACCGGGGAAGATCATCTTTCCTAATCCTGCTCTACGTGCAACAACCTACGTATCATCGGGGTCCCTGATGAGAGGATCGATGGACCCTTGGAAGACTAAGTCGAGCACATCCTACATTCGCTTCTGGACTCCCCAAAACTTTCCCTGCAGTTCGCAATATAGAGAGCTCACCGATCCTTGACATTGAAACTCAGGTCGGGTGCTCCTCCTCACCCCATCATAGCGAGAGTGTTAAACTACCGGGATAGGGATTCCCTACCTCGAGCAGCAAGAGCGAAGGGGCACCTCTTTCTCGGAACTAAGCCTTGACAACTGAGGCGTCTGCCGAACAATAGTCTTAACAGAGCAACTGGGATCTAGTTCTGACTCACATGTTTGACTACTTCACTTCTTATGCATTGTTCTTAAATTATGCACCACATAACGCCTAGTCAATACCCCACTTCGGAAGCATTGCCACTCATGGCCAGCGCACGGCCGCCCATGCCATGCTGCCGCTGTTTGTGATTCAGTTAAGGGTTTTTGGGGATTTCATCTCTCTGATTGGGGGAGGGGGCGGGTTGGGAGGGGTATTTAGTTAAAAAAATGCTTGACACGCGACCATAAATCCGAGTACCTAAATGCATCCTGATTGGCACCATTAGATCGAGACCCCTGCTCATCCTTTCTGGACCCTGCAGTCTATTCCCTGATTTAGGCAACTGCCTATTGTTGATCGTTTACTAGCCAAATGGCTGAAGATAGCATTGTATGCATGAGCTGGAATGTCAGGGAGCTGGGTAATCACGCCAAAATATGAGAACTACAATTATATATTGAATGACACAAGGTTAAACTACTTTTCCTGCAAGAAACACATGCTCTTTCCAGCAGATTTGAGAGGTTCGCTAAAGCATGGGGCCTCCAGCGCTATTATACCGACTATTCCACCCAAAACTGCAGAGTCTTGATCTTGATACATAAAAGTCTTACATTTCTGCATAAAGTGACTCTTGTAGATCACTTGGGACGCTATTTCTTACTGTTCAGGACTCTGCTGGGCAGAGAGATCATAAAGCTTAACATATATGGCCCTAACATAGATGATCCCGAATTTTACACACATCTCTCCTCTCTGCTATCTCGTTTCCCTCTTGTCTCAATTCTCTGGGGCAGGGACTTTAACACTATTTTTGACACAAATCTCGATAAATCGGGCTCTGACTCCGCCAACTCTCCAAAGCAGCCAGAACCATCATGCAGGTGCAGGCCCAGTAACTAGTGTCTGATGCATGGAGGCTGATCCACCCCAATTCCAGATCTTACTCCTTTTACTCTTCACTCTTCACGATTCACACTCGCGCATTGACAGATGGCTCATCTCAGATATTCTAGTCAGAATCATTACACAAATGTCTATCCTTCCCAGGACATTCTCTGACCTCTCCCCGGTGACAATATCCCTGAGATGGAGTGCGGACAACCCATGGGCTCGCTCATGGAGGTTGAAACCACATTCTCTACTAGATATTGCTTTCGAAACAGAACTGTGAACCACTATAGAAGACTTTTTCACAACACTGGTTCTGACAAATCACAAGCCACCCTTTGGGAGACATTTAAAGTTTATATCAGGGGAATCAGGGAAATTGCAATTTCCAAGGAGGCGGGGATTCTCAAGGTGATCCGGAGGAACATCACAGAGAGCGAATCCCGACTTATCCTCCTTGAGACCCAGTACGCTGCCTCTCAATTGCCTGACATCCTTTCTGATAATGGCACGGAGCTGGATGCGTTCAGCATCCACAGGGAGCGGGCACGGAAATTTCTAGTAGACCCTCATTCTGCTCCTAGATACGGGGAAGGTGAGCACCCTGGTTGTGTCCTAGCTAGGCTGATCCGCCAGGAGACGGGTTCACCCCATATTCCGAATATCGAGAGATCCAATGGCACTCTGGCCTGTCATCGCACAATATTAATGCAGAATTTTGTTTCTTCCACGAAGCACTCTGTTCCAAAGCGGACATTGTTCCCACGTCCATCGTTGAAACATTCTTAGATAGCCTCCCACTCTCCATCCTTTCCTCCGAGACTAGGGATGCCCTAGACAACCCAATTACATCCGAGGAAATATCCAAGGCTATTGATGCCCTGGCCTCTGAAAAGGCCCCTTGATCCAACGGACTCCCCTTTGAATTCTACAAGCGCTATAAAACTTGCTTGGTTCCCCAATTGTTAGCCCTATGTGAGGAATCCTGCGAGTCAGAGATACTCCCCCACTCCCTTTGAAAGGCTGTAATATCGGTATTCTTCAAACCAGGCAAACATCCCATACAATATGGCTCATATCGCCCCCTTTCCCTAATCAATTGTGACGTCAAGATCTACGCCAAGGTCTTAGCCCTGAGGCTGGCCCTGTATATGTCTTTCATTATTCACCCGGACCAGTCAGGTTTTATTCCAGGGCGCTTCACTTCTCTTAATTTGCGTCGCCTATTCAACATACTTGCCCGGATCGATCCGGGCACACAGGCGGTTGCAGCCACTCTTGCTATACAGACTCTGTTTCCTCGAGATATCTCTGGCAGGTCCTCGAGAGGAGTAACTTTGGTCCCACGTTTTTCGTCCTGTGTTAAACTTTTATACCCTTGTCCCATTGCCAGGGTCCATACCGAAGACTGGTGCTTGGCCCAATTCCAAACAGCCAATATAATAATATTTGCCATATCCATCAAGCCCTTGGCTGACAGGATATGCCAAATACATGCGCATAGAGGCATAAGACTGTCCGGTCCCCCGAGATCATCTCCCTATATGCGGACAATGCTGTCCTCTTCATCCGTTCCCTCGAACAAAACCTTGCCCCAGTATTAGACGTTGTTATTCTCTTTGGTGAAATTTTGTGACTCGAGGTAAACTGCTCTAAATCTGTATTATTTCCGTTCACCGAAATCATCACCCCTCCTCCAGAGCCTCTAGGTTTTGCGTGGTCACAGACCGTGATCACCTTTCTTGGAGTAGTGATCACGCATAAACAGAATTCCTTGTATGAGGCCAACTTCGGGAAGTACTTGACCACCGTTATCTGAAAATGCACAGGCTGGGCTAGATTGCCAATCTCTCTGGCTGGTAGGATCGGCATCCTTAAGATGATTGTGCTAGCCCAACTCTTATACAGATTCCTGAATGTCCCTCTATGGCCGGGCCATTAATTCTTTAAAGCACACTATTCTTAACACTGGTTTGTGTCCACTAATTCCCCACTACATTTAAGCTCGAACACCTGGCCATAGAGGGTTGTGATATCCGCTCTTTAGTTCTCCCCTCCGATTGCATCAAATTTGAATCCCTTGACACCGCAGGACCACAGCATGGCCTTGAATAAGCTGTGGAAACAGGCCAAAACCCCACACACCTTCCATGGTGACTTCCCCTTTGGAACTTCCTCCCGGAATCTCCCCGTGTGGACATCACAACAACACGTCTTTCGGCTAGCGCAGTTCTCAGTGCAGTCTGAGATGTGTTCGACCAAGGTATATTCCTCGAATGGCCAGATTTACGGGAATCCTTGCGAAGTAAGCCCTCCCACTGGCTCCAATATGCAGGTCTCTGCCTGGCCTGGCTTCCCCTCAACCCCTACAGATAATCCGATACTATCTGAAATCCTGTGCACCACGACCTTCAGAGGGAAGGTCTCCAGATTGTACACCCTACTACAGACTAAGAACAATTCCTCTTTTGTTAAACTTAGAGACACTTGGGGAAGGATCTGGGTATTGAAATGACATACCAACACTGGGAACGCATGTGTGCCTGTAGCCACGAAATCTCATTTAACTCTCGATTTAAACTGATCCAATTTAAGGTATTACATAGGTTTCACTGCACCCCGATCAGATGACTGAGATGTGGTTCAAATGGTGCAACCTACATACCCATGGTGTGGTCCTTTCCACACCTCTCCCTGTTCTGGGAGGAGGTATGCACTACCATATCCAAAATACTAGATTGCACTATTACCCCATCTCCATCGACCTGTCTCCTTTCCGAGCTTCCCATGCTTGGGCGCAACTCCAGGAAATTGGCCGTACTATGTATGCTATTAGCAACCCGTTGTATTCTATTGCTCTGGCTTCACTCTGGGGCCCCAACACACACTCAGTGGCTTAGGGCTGTCAACTAGGCCTCGGATACTGAAGAGTGCTGGGCGGGCCAGCAACCAATAGTGTCTAGACCCATGAACATTTGGACCCCATTCTGCTCCGATAAATCCTCCTTATTCATTGACACAGAAGACAACGCCAATGACCTGACTTCCGCAGTTTCTACAGCCGTTTAATGTATGTGCCTTAACTACTACTGTGATATCTGTACATCTGATTGCTGTGCTACTAACTGGCTCACTACTGCTTTGTACAATCTCCTGTCACATTGCATATGTTGAATGAATACTTACCAACTATGTGTATGCTGCTCATTCTCTCTGTTGCACTGTCAAGCATAACAAATAAAGTTTTTTAAAAAAAATGAAGAGGGCAGGAGATTCCCATTGCTAGGGGGACAGAAAACGGAGGATGTGATACTTCCCTGGAGCCATGGAGGGAGGGTTGCTGTTGGATCTCATTGACTGAAGTGCTGGTAGAATCATGTTTTTCCACAAAAGTGAAGTGCTGCTGAGTCTCCATGAGTGCCAAGCCCAGAGATTTCCATAAGTAGAGTGTCCAACAAAATGTCAGTGTGGGGATATGTTTAATTAACCTATTCCCTTTCATTAGTGGTTTCCCTTCCATTAGTGGGTTCCCTGCCATTATTGGGTTGGAGGGAAATTGTGTAGACCCTTAACATATTTGACTGTATATTAACTTAATTAACTCCCAAATAGATTGATGGAGGGGGGAGCTTGGAAGAATTTGAAACGTTCACCCTCTCTCTTTGTGGGAATAATGTTATACACGCCTAAAGTAATTGGGGTTTCCTTGCCGCAAAATGAAATTGATAATTGTCACTATTCCCAACACGTGTTTCTAAATAAAAGTTAGACTTAACCCGCCACAAAAACAAAATTGATAATTGCCAGCATTCCCAACCCTGGCCTTTAAAACAGAAAGGTGTCCTTGCCATAAAAAAATAAGTCCAAAACTGTCCCCACTCCCTAAATCTGCCATTTAAACAGATGGGTACTGCATGTATTTTTTGCCTGGGTGCTGGGGGAGAAGTGTTTTGTCAAGTGAAATGCAACACAGTGTAATTCTCCACTGAACAACATGTACTCTCTCCTGAGAGTGGGTAAGTGACCCTCACAGGAGGATCGGGAAGTCCGATCCATAGGACTCCATGGGAGTGGGGAGACGGAAGCACCGGTACCGGCGCAATGGCCCCCGCCAGCAGAGTTGTACTGTAGCGGTCCGGAAAGGGTGCTGGTAGGGTGCGACCAGCACCCTTATTTCCAGACCGCCGCAGTTGTAATGAGGCCCTATGTCCAGGCCTAATTTTTGTTTTTTTTGTAATTCTTTTACTCACACGGTATTCTTTATCAACTATAAATCCAGAATTGTAGTTACCAAAATGTAAAGAAAAAAGAAAATCTGGAAGGGATGGAAAGCCCTCATGTGGCATTGGGCATTTTATATGTTGCATTTGAACGTCAAAGTGCAGGAGACAATTTAAATGATGTGTGTGCTGCAGTTTCATGTATTTCTTCATTTGATTCACACAATGTGAATTGTCGCACAATGCGCGACAATTGCTCCAGGGCGTAAAGAAATCTAAACCCAAGCTCTTACAGTGACCAATGTCAGGTTTGAGTGGTGCACTTCTGCTGTAGGTATTTCCACATTCTAGTTCTTATAGTTTTGTTTTTCAATTACAAATGTAGAACTGCAGGTGACAGAATGCAGAAAAAGGAGACGGGGCTGGATGCTATATTCCCGTGTGACGTTGGGGCAACCTTAAATACCTGCATAGTTGCTGTGTAATCCATAAAGGTGGCTCATTGTTTCCATTATTCGACTCAAGAACACAGCTTTTTGTTTTGTAATAGAGTTTTACAAAAAATATACAGATTTTTTTTCACAAACAAGGAATTAGCTCTGCATAGTTTAAAACGTGTTAAGTTGACCCTTTCTTTCATGCATTAACCAATCAGCTGCTGCGAGGTGTGTTGGCAACTCAGCTGTATAATGCATATGGCCCATTAGAGTTAACAATTCCTACATTAGCAACTGTAATGGAGCAAGCCTTGATGGACCCCCAGTCGTGACTGCTCTAGTGCCCATACCTTCAGATCACACAGGACCCTCTCAGTCTGCCACTACATCGTGGGTCTGATTCACAGACCCTTTTCCTATGGCATTGCACAGTTATAAAACCTTTCAATGTATCAGGCCCTCTGTGTCGCTCAACAATACATACACCGACTCCCCCTGACAGTACTGCCCGGGTTATCATTCATGCCAACATGCCAAATAGGTAATCCAGTCTGTAAGGGCCCAGACTGTAAAGAAAAAAAGCCTGTCTGGACAACCATCTCCTAACTGGGATGGGGCATTCTAGCATTTAAACCAACCTCTCACCAACAAACCATGTCCTCAATCGCCATGTAACTTAACATTTTGAAAGGATTTGGTAAAAAAAAGGTAATCTAGTTCATTAAAAAAAGACTTACATTGGGACTCTGCAGCTTTTTAATACAGGCCTCAAATGTCCAAATCCAAGTATGGAATAGAACGAAATTAAAGGCTAAATGAAACACTGTTATTTGTTTTTAAATAAAGAGCACATTTACAAGGCCCCTTTTTGATGTATGACCCATTTAGATGTCTGGTATTACAGGCAGGGTACTTACTTCAGTTTTACAACCTGACACAAATTGAAACTAATAAGTGTTCCTAGTTATTTTTAGATTGATTTATCATCAGTTCATATGCCGGTGCCCCGCCTCGCTTGGGAAGCCGTTTGGTGGGCTTTCATTGCATCTGAACAGCCACTGTGGGCCAGGCTGGGCTTAGTTGCTTGTTATTGCTAACACTGCTTTGGGTTTTTAGATCACTGCGCGACTACTATGCGTGCCCTGTGATTCCTAAATCTGTACTGATTACCAACAAGCGTGCCTTTGAAATCTGCAGTGGCAGTCTGGGGACTGGTGGTTCTGAGGCAGTCTGGCGCAGCGCGGGACCGCCTGAGGTAATAAAAATGGTGCAGACAATAGTCGTGTCCTTGCCCCTTTTTCCACTCTAAGAGCTCCCGAGCAAGACGAAAGTACTGGAGGATAATAGCCCCCAGATGACTCTTTTACCGCGCCTTCTTTCTTTTGAAATTCGTTCCATGATTTAAACAGAGATGAAGAGGTGAAGGAGGTCGCCATTGACATGGAAAGAAAATCACGATGCCACTGTTTGACATGAAGTGTTAAAGCGGAAGCTGCTGTATCAGAACTGTCTCATATGAATGGTCCAGCGTTTGTGTCCGAAGAGGAGGAAGATGTGAAGACAGTTAACCAGCTGCACGTTTGGTTTCGTCTTTCAAACACATAGAAGAAGTCGCTTTAATTGCAGACACGTGGAATAGGAGTTGAAGCGCATGCTGTGTTTATTATGGTCACATATTTAAAACCATACTGTGTAATTTGTAGCACTGAACTGTGGAAGAACTTCTAGTTAAACAATGAAAACGTTACTGTTCAATTCGATCAACAGAGAACGGACAATATCTTCGCTAGCCATGTATCGGACAGAGAGCATGCTGGGAAATATTCACCACAGCATTCAATTATCATTTTACACGTATTCATCAAAAGGCGAATGCTCACGAACTTTTGCGGTGTGTGCTTGTTACTTTCACCACATATATGAATTTCTGGGCACTTTAGCAGGAGTTCACATGCGAATCATCATCAGACGACAATCATCAGAGACCCTACCAGCAGAATTACCTGCAACCACCTCCTCACCCCCTTTTTTTAGGCGGAGGAGGGTCCAGAGGCAATACCTGGTGAACACCATTCGGAGGAGGCAGGAGATTGATGAGACCCGCAGGAGGAGATACCAACAATAGATGATATACCAGTATTTAATCTGGCTAATATTCACCTAAATGAGGCAGAGAACGCTGTTTTATCAAAAGGCCTCACCTTCGTACCCAGAGCATATACTGATTGGTATAACCTAGAAATGGAGGTCCACCGCTCCCTAAGTAACGTCAGATTACAGACTTTCTTCCACGAACATATGATCAATGACACTGAGGAGGACTCAGGACTGCACATCCAGTCGAAGTTTACTCCCGGGGACAACCAAATACTGGGTGATCTGCTTACATTCAAAAAATGCATGTTAAAAGATCTGGAAAAACTAAAAACACGTAAGATCACAATGCATCAGAACCAAACAAGCTCTCAATTCTCTGGCAAGCAACCAAAGAATTGTAATCAAGCCGGCAGATAAAGGGGGTGGAATAGTGATTATGTTCATTTCCCAATAAAAACAGATGTTCATGACACTATTGGGTGATAAAGACAGCTATAGAGTACTCCGGGAGGACCCTACAAAGGAAATCCAACAAGAGATTGCGGACACAGTGTCCTACGCCGTACAACACAACTGGATCACAGAGAAGGAAGCTGAGTTTTTGATTAACGCACGAGGAAGGACATCTTGCTTTTACACATTACCTAAAATACATGAGGACCTTCTCAATCCCCGGGTAGACCGATAGTATCGGGATGCTGCTCCATTCTTGAACCGATTTGCAAGTTTGTGGATTTTTTCCTCAAACCACTAAGCACGTATTTACATGACACCACCCATAAGATACAAATCCTTGAAGGTCAAGAATTCAACCCAGGAAAACAACTTCTAATGACGATGGATATCAAGTCACTATATACCAGGATCCCTCAAGAGGCAGCAATAGAGTGCATCATGGAATGCCTAACAGCAGATGAATCACAAACCAGGGTTCCCAGCAACTTCATACCTGAACTGATGTCTATCGCTCTGTGCAGGAATTTTTTGACTTTCAACAAGCAGATTTTCCTACAAACCAAAGGCATGGCCATGGGTGCATTTTTTTTTTAACCAAGGCTAGCAATTCTATATATGACCAAATATGAGAAAAACATTGTTCTGTCCAAAACTAACCCCCGGAGAACCAATGTGAAAATCTGGTACAGATACATTGATGACATTATCTGCATCTGGGATGGTTCAGGCGAAGAATTAACATTATTTAGGAATTAGCTCAACACATGCGATAGCCACATTCAATTTACCATAGAACACAGCAATATAGGAGGACATTTTCTTAGATTTGAACATCATAAATCGACATGAGATACTGCAATGCAGTCTGTTTCAGAAACCGAGTGACCGGAATACATTGTTCCATTACACCAGCAACCACCCCACCCATACCAAAGAGAATCTGCTGTATAGACAGTTTCTACATATCTGCAGAAACTGCACATCCATGAAAACTCAGCAGCCCTGGACACTAGATTAAGGGCAAGAAGATACCCAAAAAAACTACTCAGAAATTTCAAAAAACGTGCTCTGTTTACCAATCGTGAAGCCCTATTACTCCCTAAGGAAACAAATTACAGGAAGAGGAATGAACGTTTCATGTGTGTCATCAAACATGGGACTCATACCTTCATGGTAAAGAAATCATCCACAAACACTGGCCTCTGGCGCGCCTGAATTTACCTGAAGAATTACCGCCACAGTTTGCCTTCAAACAGGCAAGAAACATACGAGAACGTCTGGTACATTCTTTGTACAGACAAGGGACTGCCAATACAGGGCTCTAGAATCTACGCATTATCAAAGGTCATTACCCATGCGGGAATTGCACAGCATGTAAATTTACTGCCAAGATTCAAACCTCTCCATTGGTACTAAACAATGGACATTCAGAGATCTAACCAAATGTAAGACCACTCAGGCAGTATATTGTATACAGTGGCCCTGCAGCCTCGGATACGTAGGGCACCCATGCGAATGAGAAGTACTAGGATCATGGAGCACAGATCTAAGATCAGCTGTAAAAACATTTCAGCACCACTAGTGGACCACTACATGAAAGCCCATCATTCCACCAATGATCTTCTATGGTGGATTGTGGAAAAAGTGAGAAGTCTGAACGTACAAAAAAGTCTCCCGGAGAAAGAATCAAGATGGATATACCACATGGACACCTACAACTGGGGCCTGAATGAACAATTAATTCCAACAACATATTAATCAATGCTGTACATCAGCCTATAATGCTATGGATCTTTGACACAAAATATGATGCACACCAGCCTCAGGTTGACCATAGTTGACTCTATTCACAGCACATGCCGAGCCAGGCCCCTCCACCTCTACAGTCTGGTAAGCACACATGTTTCTTCCTCTTTATTTAACAACCTGTTGGGACACAACATTTAGACATCTTCGGCATGTGTGTCTCTTCTTTACTGTCCCTTGAGACCAGCAGTACTCCCTGGATGGCACAACAGAGACTATATATCCAGTCACCCCAGGGCTGTATTTCAGCTTGTTCTGCTTTGACACCACAAAACCATTATGCGCATGTGGTGCGCACCACATTTTTAGTTTATGAAACACTCCTATCTGGGCAATCTCTATGGGTCCCTTATCCCCTTTGGCCCTGGTGCGCCCGCATTATCTGTCGAGGCCACACCCCCCAAAATAAATACGCAGGCTCCCTCGTAATCTAAGGTGGAACACGCAACAAAAACACGTGGGCTCCCTCGTAAGCTAAAGGGTCACCCATGCGAAAACACGAGAGCCTCCTCGTAAGTCAAGGCCTTAACTCCAACATAAACGTGCGGGCTCCCTCGCAATCTAAGGCAGCCCCCCAATGAAAACCAGTGGGCTCCTTTGTAAGCTAAGGCAGCACCCCTGCGAAAACCCGAGAGCCTCCTCGTAAGTCGAGGCCACATCCCCGAATGTAAACGTGCAGGCTCCCTCGTAATCTAAGGTGCCCCCCCCAATGAAAATGCATCGGCCCTCTCGTAATCTAATGCGGCACCCCGAACAAAAACACACGTGCTCCCTCACATGTTAGGGCACTCCTGCGAAACTGCAAGTCCACCCCCCCCTATACCCTAGGCACCCAATCTAAAGGCATATACCCCTGCTGCACATCAACCCCTCATGTCCAGACATCACCCACATGTCCCCTTCACCTCTGACACCCCCAGTCAGCCCTTTTCACCTCTGACACCATCCCGGGCAGCTGCCTAAAGTCCAGACACCACCCAGCAGCCCCCTCCACCTCCGACACTACCCCAGGCAGCCCTCTCAAGTCCAGAAACCACCCACCAGCTCCCTTCACCCCTGACACTACCCCAGGCAGCCCCCATAACCTCCAACACTACCCCATGCAGCCCCTTCAGCTTCTACACTACCCCAGACAGACCCCTTCACTTCCAACACTACCCCAGGCAGCCCGCTCCACCTTCTCTTCTAGACTACCCCAGGCAGCCCCTTCACCACTGACCCTACCCCAGGCAGCTCCCGACAGTCTTTCACATATGCAGTTCAATGTATGGCTGCAACTCACTTGAACCTCTGTGGTATGCCAGTCTGAGCACAAGTGGTGTCAAAGTCCCTGTCAGGGACCACAACATGACAAGCCCATGGTGTGATGGGGCAGTCAAAGAGTGCATGACTCACTGAAACAGGAAATCTGTGCTGCCACACAGGAAGAGCAAACATGGCTCACAAATGCATTCTACTTGCAGAGGTGGAGCAAGATATGATAGCAGGCAGTGTGTGACTGCACATGTTGGTGGGCATGTCTTCATGTCATAGGTTTAACACAGCAATGACAAACAAATGTGTAAGTAACGTACGCATAGTATACCTCCACAGTGAGCCCACCTCTTTCCACCACAACCACACTGATGCCAAAAACACAGTGATGCTGCAAATGTAAATGCAAATGAAAACATACAGTGCAGACCCTGTCATCTGATGGACCCACCCCCACATGTCAGGCCCAAGTACATCTTTCCAGCCGCAACCATTACAGCAACAACAACACACACACAGGCACGCCACAAGACACATGACTTGCAATTGAGAGATGCACTGGGTGAAACGTGAACAATCACACAAATGAACTGCATGAAGCGTGGAATGGAACAAAATGAAAGATGTATTGAATACAAATATGTATAAGTAAAATGGGAAATGAAGGTCCAAGCAGTCCTGGAGAAAATATGAAATTACAAAACAACCCTACGCATAAATAACTATATACAGGAAAAACAGGGAATGTAAGTCTGCAAAGTCAGAGGCAATTAATCAATAAAAAAAGGAAACCTACACCTAAATACCTATATACAAAGACACCAGGGTAGTCCTTCTCTCCAATCGCACTCAAGCTTTCAACCAGGGCTGAGTCCAATGCCACATCCTCCTTCATCCGGTGGGCCTCCGTAGATTCCTGGAGGACTTTCAGGTTGGACAGCATCTGTGATCTAGCCTCCTGTTTTGCCCTGCAAGTGGCCTCCAGGATGGCAGCAAGCCTCCTTGCTGGATGCAGCGCAACCTCAGCCCTGGCCATCATGACTCTAGCTTCCCATGCCCTCTGCCTCTCTGCCACGATCTGACGTTCATATCCCCTGAACACGGAAGACATTGAGTGCCCCATTTCCATTCTTCCTCCTGCCTCACACTTTCCACCTCCCTCCCTGGGGTAGTCTGCCCTGCAACATAATGCCCCCCTTATTGTTGCCACCTGCTGCCACAGTGCCCAGTGCATTCTCCCTTGGTACGTCCTCTGACCTGATGATGATCATCGAGGCACGCAGCACCTGCACTGCTCCATGGTGCCCACTGTCCCTCCATTGCCTGTGCCCCTGTCAGTGCCTGGGTAGGCACGGTGACCACCTCAGCTGCCGTACATGAGACTCCCACCTTGGGCAGGGATATAAGCTTTCAAGGACTTGGCAGGCCCCTGTCCAAAGGTGGCCCGGCACCTGTATGCCAAAGTGGTCCCTGCCAGACAGGGTTAGCTCCAACCCCCCCTCCCACTCGTGGCAGGAAGGGACGCCTTCACAGCAGGGAGATGCGCAAGCCCAAGACACGGCACAGGACACTGTTCCGCACAGGAAGAAGAACATCTCTGATGCGGCGCTCCAGATCCTAAGTGACTATGTGACCGATCAAAATCATGACATGTGCCTGTCTGTGGCAAGTACACCTGCAGTCGCACAACGTATGGCGCATTGGCAGCATGTCACGGAACAGATAAACACCTTAGTGGTGGAGATGCGCACAGCAGAGCATCTCATCAAGCGCTTGAATGGTCTCACCTGTCACACCAAACACCAGCTCAGTGTCAACGTGACCTCTGCACTGGGAACTGGAGGGGGGCCACGAGAGGATTACCAGCTGACACTGCAAGAAGAGACCATGAGCCAATTCATCCTCATTGAGCAGGTGCAAGGTGTAGGAGGCCTGGAGAATTATGAGGACACACCAGGTGAGTGTCCGTCATTGTGCCGCCTGTGTTTTGCCAGTCATGCATCACCCACACCAATTGTGTATTGGGACATCTGGCAGCATTTGTATGCAGCCCTGGGTAAAGCATGTCCTGTGACGTACAAACTCATGACAATTAGCCATCATTCTGGACATAGCACGTGTGGCATCCACTCGTGGCACATGTCTGTGTGACATGACACATCCCAAACAGGGTTGTAGAGGAGGAGCCAAATGCCTCTCCCGGGAAGTCACGCCCCTATTTTGCCTATATGTTTTAAACCAGAATTTGCGACATGCATGGCGCCGATAATTGCACCTATCCAACGAAGAATTCTTGAAACAAGGTATCCATTGAGAAAGCCCTATATGATGTAGCAGCAGAGAAATGACAGACTCTTAAAGGAGGTTCCTGAAGGAGTGTGAAGAGGTGAAGGCAAGAGACTGATGACGTTGCATGAAGCAGAGGTGACACACCAAGAAGAGATTCCAAGGAAGAAAGTATGTAGACATTATAGAATCTGATGATGAGGTAGAGAATTGAGTAATATTTCATCTGTGGAATGAAGATTGCAATTGCAAAGAAGGACTGCAGAAAATGCAAGCCGTTTCATAACTGTACAAATGCTGAAACGCAAGTAGATTAAGTAACCATGAAGGCAGGCTATACGTAGTGAATAGACTGCAGGCGCGCCGCCATTATATATATATGTATATAGAATCTGGATGTTCCATGTCTCATTTTAGCAAACTAGGACCTTTTCAGCAAAAAGGGCTGAAAGTGTGGCGCAGTAGAGAAAGACAGGTGACAATGAAGGAAGATTCGAGATGGTTGTCTGGCCCAGTGTGAAGGGATGGGACAGCCAAGAAACTGGTTATCCATTCAAGAAGATACAATGAACATGACAAGCAAGGCAATCTCCTGTTGAGGTGAATGGAAAAACACTATGAGTGCCAAGTTTTATTAATTTAATAGTATTAAATACGAAAAAAGGAGCTAAAACACGGTCTCCTGTCACATGGGGTAGATAGAAATAGACTTTGGGCAAGTTAGATCGAGTCTGAAGATAAGACTGTGCTAACACTCCGTTCTATTTTCAGACGCAGTGATACTTTGCAATGCCTAGTTCAAAGACAATTTGAACGGCATGCATCAGGAGTGATGATGGATGATAGGATAATTAGGTTGGGGGCATGCTCAAGTACACCCACAAGCACCTGCGGTACCAGCTTGCGTGCTGCTAGTGAGTGCAATATTCCAGAAGGGTACAAGCGGGCCAAACAATTATAGAGGGCCACATAGCAAAGAGTCCTATAGTTTGAAAGCCAATGAAACATTGTGTATTTTATGACACTAAAGATGACTTGCACTAGGGGTCGGCATAGTTGTCCATCTGACTAGAAAGACCCAATCACAATCCTATCCCCCATAGAAAGTATACCTAGATGTTCCCTGTAGACAAACCACAATCCATCTAATTTTTTCTTACTTTGCCACATAGTGTGATGTCAATGATGATGGGTTTTTACTATAAATGTGTGTTTTTTCATGTAACACGGTGAGAGACTTGAGTGAACGTCCGTTGATGTCCGTTGTACTCCCTGTTTTAGACAATTGCAAATAAAACAACTACGTTTTGCCAACTTCCTGAGTCGGTCTTATTATTGGTGTAAGAGTAACTTCTGCATCCCCATCCTTCCCATATAGTGTTACCTCACTTAAAGGGCCTATGGGTTCCGGGTACTCCCCTGGTACTTGGGAAACATATGACACCGACGAGTAGTGTTCATTACTACATTCTTGTGTTTCGTTCTTCACTGCTAGACCGGTACATGCCCACAAAGTATCACTTGCACGCCATGTCATGCAGAGATGAATGTTCCTTTTGTCACATGCTTCTATGGGTTTCCATGTCACAATGCACATGTGGGCTGTCTGTCAATGCACATTGTCGTGTTCACAAAGTGTAGTTGCATGAGTGTCCCCAGACCACATACACATTGACTCAATCCCAGTGCCACACAGAGCCTACTCATTGTGGTACATGTTCCATGTTACCCTCCTACACTACACTCTGTGCCCACTCCATGTGGCCCCCGCCCTCACCCTCTTGTGGATTCTTTTGTCTTGTTCATATTGTCAAATCCAGTCTCCATCTCACTGCACTTCATGGGCCTTGACCAGAAGTCACACTTTTGGGTGTACCCACTCATGGGCTTATTTCCTTTCCACGCCTTCCTGCAGGTCCTCATTGTCTCCTGTTCCCGGTCCCAGACATGATTAGTGTGTAATTAGTCGACCGTGGTGTTGTCTGTGAATATGGGTGTCTGGCCATTCCCATGTGCTGTCATTGTACATTAAAATGTCATATGCGCATTAGTAATCCCCTGGCATGTGTTGCGACTTGAATGTCCCCTCATTGTGCATTTACAACTCTGTTGAATGTCAATGTGCGCAGTGCTGGCATGGACATGATAGAGGTGTGGGAGGGGGGGCACTTGCCAACAAAGGCCATGCATCAGTTGCTTACTGGACCAATTGTGTGCATGAGCAATTTGTGATCATGCAGGTAATATCATTTCTTATCAGAGTACTCCTTGGAGCATATGTAAATTGTTGTCTCTTTTGGCATGTATCAATTTCTTTCTCTCTCCATGGTGAAAGCAAAGGATAATAGGTTGACTACCCCTACCTCGAGTCCCTGAGTTGCACAAGGTTAGATCCAAGATAATCTCATATAATTTTAAGATTACTGATACCACACGTGACGTTCAAAAAAATATATTCTCTTTTTATTATTCGGACAAATGTGCCATGCATGGTGCATCCTTGGGATTACAGGGGCATGTTTACAACTGCTGGGTGCATGTCAGTGCTACCTTTGATTCAATGCACATTGACCCAATGCAATTGAGTCGCAGTAAAGTCTGCATTACCTTGCACTTTTGAGTTGGCAGCTCCATTTTTAGTGCTTTTTACTTTTGTCTCTGTTTCTCATTGCCTTGTCATGTTTGCTAGTGTGTTTCATGCCAGTTACCTCGGTGCCCAGCCTTGCGTTCTGACATCTGCCTCTGTGAAGTTCTCCCTTCTGCAAGATCCTGTCTTCAGTGCCATTTGTGAGTATTTGACTTCAGACGCACTTGGGCTTCGCATCATCGGCTCCCATGCCAGTGTTCAGTGCACTGTCCCTGCACTACACAGATGATGGCATGGCATGTAATGGCATGGCAAATACTGCCAGGGTGATCCAGCCATTTATTGATCTGCACTTCTTGTGGGTTCAATCATTGTCATGCTGACCATTGCCAGATGTGTGTGTTGAATATGTGCCATGAGCTTCATAATGGGGTAGGTGTGACATGGTTGTTCACTGCATGGCACTTGGGGGTTCAGGCAGTGTGTGGTTTGTGGGTGGGTGTTTGTCAGTTTGATTTGCATGCAGTGTCCGGATCTGTCTGCATCTGTGCCAGGACAAATGTTGATGGTCGGCATGTGAGTTGTTTGCATTTTGTGCATGTCACTCAGGCGGGGGCATATTGCTGTATGTTTGGGTGCATGGATGTGTTGACTGCGCTCAGATCCATTCGTCATGATGTGATGCTGATGGGATGGAGAGGATACTTACAGTTGTATGCATGCACAGGAAACAAGTAAGAAGTGCATTTGTCTTGCAGTGCACTTTTGTTTCTCTTTGGCTATTAATATTGAAAATGACTATTTTGATGTCACTGAGTACTATGTGCATTGTTGCGGTCAGGGAATGGGTTGGCCAGTGTGCATGTTTTTTTGTTGTGTAACACACATTATGGGTCCTGGGCTTTCCTTGCATGGGTTAATTGGCTTTTAGATAGTACTGTGCCTTACTACTTGTGGTCTCATGTGTGAGGTTTGCTGTCTACATGCAGTACAGTTGTCCGTATGACAGTCGCCAGGTAGTTTGTCTATTGTGATGTGTTGTTTTTGGTGTACTGCATGTACACTGTTATTTGCAGTTGATGTGACTGTGTTGGTGATTGGTGCAATGCCATGCTGCTTATGGTCATGACTCACTGTTGATTTTGCTATGGAATGTCTAGGTTACTTGCTGCATCTGTGCCTGTGTCCATTTGTCAATCACCTTTTCTCAATTGTCAATTGTGTCTTGTTCAGTGCCTTTTTTTATATGTGGTGCATTGTCTCCTTAATGGCTGCATGTATGTCACATCTGGATCCTGAAACACCTCTTTTTGCGCTCACAGCAACAAAAATACCTGTGTGCCTGTAATGCAAATTCTCACACAGGTGTGCAACCCTATTGCATTGGCCTTATGGGTATTGGTGTAAGCGATACTTTTGTAGTCCATGAATGTCTGGCTGCTCATAATTGATATTTGGCAAGTTGATGAATTTATCTGTGGCAACACACATTCTGTATAATTTCTTGGACATTAGTGATGTTTTTGTGCACCAGGAGTGGTTTCACTCCATGCTTACCATGGTGCTGGTGTTATATTTCCACATACATGTCTTTCATTTGGCCGTACTTTGTGCATGTTAGTTTATCTCTAATGGATGCACACAATTTTCCACTCCCAGGGGCAAATTCCCAGGGTGTTTATGGGTGCCCGGAGGATTGTCCCATGGTCATCATTGAATGGCACCTGGGATGTGGCTGGATCGTGTGTACTCCGCAGGGGCAGGATTTTAGGTAAAGTAGGATTGCACCAGCTGGGTACATGCAGCCTCTCCATGTGCCCTTTGGCCAGCCATGCACAAGGGTCATGCCTGTGGGTGCGGGCGGTAGCCCACCAACATGCCCACTGGAACACCACTCTGTGTGGCGACATTGTGCAGGACACATGCTACCACAATGATCCTGCACACAACAGGTGGTGCATATAGCAACACACCACCAGAGTGGTCAAGGGAGCAGAAACATGACTTAAGCACTCCTAATGTGCACTCCACTATGCCCCTAGTCGCTACATGAGTGGTATTGTACCTTACCTCAGGTAGTGTTGTCGGATTCCGTATGGGCATCATAATGAATGTGCTCAGCAGTTAGTCACTGTTCCCTGTAAATGTATACATGGTTGTCATCATTTGTTGAAAGTGTCTATTGGTAAGTGTGTAACATGCATGCATGTGCGTGTCCATTCACACTCACCAATGAGTCATGCATTCCCATGCTTGCCAGCAAGCAGGTTCCAGTGTAGTGATGACATCCGGACTATATAACTGTCATGTGTGCTTCCTGGATAGTTGGCATACACTTCAGTTATGATGCCCTTGGCATTGCACACAACCTGAACATTTATTGAGTGCCAATGTCTGTGGTTGCGGTATATGTGTTCAATTGCTCAGGTGGGACGTAGCACAGCATGGGTGCAATCTATTGCACCAAGCACTTGTGGGAAGCACGCCGCAGCATAAAAGTCCTGCATGACTATTTGCCTTTCGGCCAGTGTTCTTGGCATATTAATCTGGCGACACACAGAAGGTTGTAGAGATATGCACGCAAGCAGTATAGGTAGCGTGACTGTGTGGCCTGGGAGATGCCGCCTACTATGGCAGTGGTATGCTTAAAGGATCCAGTTGACAGGAAATGTAAGGCAGTGAGCACTATTTGGTTGTATGCTGGTGAGGTGTTCAGTTGCCGCTGTGATTTCTTCCTGTTTCTAGCCCCGGGGTAGAAATGTATCGCCAATGACCTTGATCTCTTTCTCACGATCTCCAGGATTACTGATTATCCTCTTGATCCGTAACATATGGCTATAAGGCAAGTTTTTGATGAGACTATGTTGGTTAAAACTCAGTCTGTGGAGTAGGTTGTTGCGGTCTTTCTCTTTGCAAAATATGCTAGTAGCAAATGTGTCTTCCCGTATTTCAATAGCCACGTCTAGGAAGTGGATCTGTTACTTTGATGATTCATAAGTGAACTGTATTCTCGGGTCAATGGTGTTCATGCATGTGAATAAACCGTCAAGATTTTCCTGTGTACCTCGCCATATGCCGAAGATATTGTAAATATAAACAGATAGAGCTATGTAGTTTCACAATACTCCATGTTCTATAATGTAATGCTCTGCAAATATATGCATGAAGCATTTTTCATATGCAGGTGACCTTGTTGCTCCCATCGATGTGCCGGAAACTTGTAGGTAGAAATCTTTTTTGTAGTGGAAGTATGAATTTTCTGAGTTGAATTGGAGTAATATAAGGATGAATTATTTGTATGCTCTAATCTCATCTTCATTCAATAGCATCCATTCGGTTGCTTCCATGTCTAGGTCGTGGGGAATGGATGTGTACAGGCTTTTTACGTCAACAGTGAACATGATTGAGTTCTCAATGTATGTTGTGTTCTCGAACTGTTGCAATAAATGTGAGGTGTTCTTGATATAGGTACTAGTCTTCTGTATCAGTGGTTAAAGAAACAAATCGATGTTAATGCCTAAATGTTGTGGGATGCCATCCATATCCACGACGATGGGTCTCCCCGGGGGTTTAGTGGGATGCTTGTGTATTTTAGGCAATATGTAGAAATTGGGTTTTCGCTGAAGTTTTTTCTGGAGAAATGTCTTTGTTTGTTCATTGATCCATTCCAAAGTTTCAGCTTTGTTAAGTATCTCTACTAAGTTAGATGTGATTTCCATGGTGGGGTCAGTGTTCAATTTAGCATACACTGTGGTGTCATTCAATTGCCTTTCACATTCTTGTTCATAATCGTTAATATTCATTATTACTAAAGCCCCTCCTTTGTCAGCTGGGTGGATGACAATATCTTTGTCAACATTAAGGTTTTTAAGTAGAGTAAGTTCTTATGGTTTGAGATTGCTGTATTTATGTCATAACCCCCAGCAGAGCACTGTGCACACACTCAAACAACAGTAAGAGACAACATAATAATATGGGTAACACATGGACATTAAAGGTCACTGGCTGGTGTAGTCATCTGTTGTTAAGTACTGGCAGCCTCCACTAAAATGGCCGCCGAGTAGGGACCCATAATGTGACTCAAGATGGCCCCTCAGGAAGCCCATGTCTCAAGTGTCCCTGGTGGTCTAGTGTTACAAGGTGCAGCCCAGGGCTATAAAACCACGCCCTGGGCCACACTCTGTAGTTAGCGGTTTCCCTGCTGACTATGGAAGCGGTGTAACACTTTCTGATCTGCCTGATTTCACATGCGGGAGGGATCCGGCCTTCTGGTCACTCGTTGGATTCCTCGCACTGCCTGATACTTACATCCAAGTAGAATCCTGCTTCTTAGTCACTCGTCGGAATCCTCGCTTTGCATGATTCTTACATTCAAGTGGACTCCTGCATCCAGTCGCTCGCCAGACTCTGCGCCAACACACCTACCTGGACATGGCTTGGAAACCGAGCGCCTCTTCGATCCAGCACTGCAGCATCGCCCAGTGCCAGTAATAGAGGAAACACACATTAAGCATACAAACTGGAACCATGCACGCTCAGAGTCTCCCGCAATCCACTTGCTAGCGCTCCAGTGATGAGCTGCCCACAACGCATGGTACTACGGCACCTGCAGAGATATAACAAAGAGACAAAAAGACAAGAATTTTACTATTGCGCAAATCGCGCACCGTGCAGCATCATCCATAGGACTTGAGAACGCTGCTGAAGGCAGAAAGGACACTGTTCGCAGCGCAATATTCACACTTATCTGTACAGAGCATCACGTGTGTTGCAGCTGGACTGGACCACTGATCGCCAGTGACAGAACTGGAACACATGCTTACCAGGGACCTTGGGTGCACAGCTTCAATACAAGAGGTACGCCAATCTCCTTGCCATCCAGCAGACCTTGGGGGTGCAGAAGGGAGCATTACAATTTACGACATTTGTATGAGATCTGTTTAAGGTCTCTGAGGATTTTTTTTAAAGATCTCAATGTAAGGAACATTTATAGGTGGCATAAAGGAGCTTTTAGTTCTGACCTCTTTAATTTCTTCTGGTGTTTCTGTTGCATCCAATGTCTCCGTACTTTCTAGTTCCTGGAAGAATACCTTCAGTTTGAGTTTCCTGACAAACCGGAAAAGTTCCACATTTGTTTTAAATAGGATAGTACTATAAGTAGGCAAGAAGTTTAAGCCTTTCTGTAACATGTTGGTCTCTGCTGTGTTGAGTTCTCTGTGAGATAGGTTGAGTACTAGGTTTTATTTTGCTGTCTTGTCACTCTTCTCCCCCTCCTGGGCCTTTTTCTCCTGTTTTGCGACCTAAAAAAGTTACTCCGGAAGTAGTTGATTTACATAACTCTTAGCTGGATCTATAACTTCCCTAGGTTGTGTTTTTTTGATCGTCAGCAGTCTCTGACTCAGTGCTTGATGGACTACCTGAGCCACCCGGTTGAGGTCTTCTGGGTGGTGGTCCGTACTTGTTCATCCATCTGTATACCTGTTCATTAAGGTAGTCATACGTGTCTCGTTTAAACTTTCTGAATTTTTTGGTTTTCAATTCTTTTTTTGCAAGACTCTAATTTCTGATTGACATACACTAGGATGGCATCCAGTTCATCATTTCCTAACTATTCCTTTAATTCTTTCTCTATTTCTTTAATTTCATTGCTCAAACTTGTTACATTCTTTGAAATGTTCTCTATAGTAAGCAATATGAGATCCAAAGAACATTTATTTAGTATTGCTTCCCATTTTCGTATGAACTCTTTGCTTTCTTTGCACAGTTTAGGGCTACGGTAAGGCCTCCAGGTTTCTGTTGATTACTGTGATAGCGTCCTAGGGTGATTGCATAAAGTTTCCTATTTATTTCCTTCCCCGATTAAATATTCCAATTGTTTAACCCTTTTAGATGGGTCAGCTGTGTTGGTTGGTGAGGTGTTATTGCATGCTGGGTCTCACTGATTAACCTGAGGATTTCATCTGCTTCTTCTGCAGAGAAGCCTAAAGTCTCTGCTATGATTGTCGTTAATGCCTCTACGTCTTCAAAGGACATTTTGGATTGTGTGCCTCCACACTTATGTTGTAACAATGGGGAAAAGCTGTGGAGAGAGGAGGGTGGTAATCACTTCAGATTTACTTATGCCATACTAGTTCATGTACAGTAGCAACCAATATTAATACATACATTTATTTGCCCTGTCTTTTTCCTCTAATTTCCTTTTTTTTGCCACTGAACAAGGAAATACAAACTCGGGGTATCTACTTTCTACACTGATTCATTTTTTTTCTTAAAACGGACTATCTGTGACGGCTATTTGAATCATCATTCGATTTCTGTTTTTTTGTACAGTTGGTTATGTTTGTTTGATTTAAGATGCATCTTGCTCAGCCCTGAAGATGGAACCTGTTCCGAAATGCTTTGGCTCACACTTCTAAGACATAGATCTGGAGATACATACTGCTTTGAAGAAAATTCAATATCTGGAAATAACCTTTATCCTCCCAGCAATGCATTGTTATTATTGAGATTTGTCTGAAGAGGTTGCAAACAGCAAACAGCAAATACCAATATGTGAAACTTATCTTCAGAGTATTATGTGAGGATACTACGAACTGGGAAGGAAACCTTGTCATCTGGCATCCCGAAGAGGGTTGTACGTGGGTTGAAGATGCAAGCCATGGCAATCCTCCTCCTCCTGCGGTGTCCATGCATGATGGCTTAAACAAAAGCCGGATTCATCGTGGCTAGATACATTTCTTTTGGTGTGTATTGCATGCTTCATAGATGCACATTGACGTTTATACCTGCTATCAGGTGGCAGGAGTGTACCAAGATTTGCATGAACTTTTTCACAATCTGACGTTTTGAGTTTGAATCCATGAATGTGTGTTTACTTGCGCTTGTATGGGCGTGTGATTGCTTTTGGACGGTCACTCTTCACGCCCATACTCTGCTTGGAGTTTCATGCAAGGCATTCCTCCGCTCGAAGCGACATGCCAGACCAGCGCGAAATCCACGCAAGTACAGGAAAAGTATTGCCCATTTGATTCCATGAATCGATAAGGGTGGATTTGCACTCAATTGCACGCGCAAGTCCTCTATTTTCTGCACAGATAATTCCCTAAATCGGGCCCTAAAAGGCCATTCACCTGGCTTCCCTCTTTTCTCAGAAGGCTTGCAATTCCAAATAAATTAAGTACATGCCATCTTCCCAGGACTGATATAGGATTACTGGGAAATCCAGGCGCACAATGAAACCTACACTTCAGAGGGTGGGGCATGCTAACTGGTGATGGGAGGGGCCGCTTCAGAAAATGGGTGGGTCAAATTTGGATGTCTTGACCCATCTGTTCTACCCCAAGGGTTGTCTGGTTTGGGCCCCAAATACATTTTAAAGGGTAATATGCCAGTGAGAATGACAAAGTGATTTGATTTAAAGATAACATACACATTTAGTTGCTTTGATAATTTTTATATCTAAAGCCCAGGTAACTGATCAGGTATCACCCTTTAATCAAAATTGACCAACAGGGGACTAGGCGGAAGTACAGTGTTTCTCTGATACAACTTCCACATGAGATACAAATTATACATTTCTGTTCATTGCACCATTTTATGCCAGTATGAACATTTTCACGCAGGCTGTGCCCATACATTTCCATTCTGGCTATACCAAAATATGGCAATATTCCCATACATTATACCATAAGAAAACATGTGTATCCCAGTTGAAAATGTCAAGCAACAGGAATGAATGACTAGACTGACTATACAAAAATGCCAGTCTAGCCACGTAATAACATATGTCATGCCTACTTTGTTATAGATGCCCAGTAAAAAACAAAAGTCATGCCACAGTAATAGATGAATAGACTGGCTGCACCAAAATGACATTCTAGCCACATAACACATAGCATGTTTACTTTCTTATGGATGTTCACTAAAATGGTATTTTTTGCGAAATCCCCTTTTCCCCATCCATCCCTCTCCCACCAACCACAAGGCCCCCCCACCTTCCACAATCTAGAATCAGCTCCTCGTCCCAGCATTACAAATGAGCGCACACACAATTACACATTTACTCACTCATTTAAACATTCCATTCACCATACCCTTGCTCATTCAAATAAACACCCAGCCCCATACATCATACACTCATTCACACACTCTCACAAGTATATTACATACACAGTCCTTGCACACATGCATGCTTACACACATAATGAGACAACATGCAACATCCTTCAACACTGCCAGTTTCAGAAAAACCTACCTCGCCTCTCTGCCCAACAAAAATCAGGTGTGCACATCAGCCCCCTCTCCTCGCATCCTCGCCTCTCTGCCCAACAAAAATCAGGTGTGCACATCAGCCCCCTCCCCTCGCATGTGAAAGAACAAATAACGTTATTTGTTTGCTCCCATCTGTGAGGAGGGGACTGATGTGTGCAGAGCAGTGATGGAAGCCTTTCCTGAAACTATCAGCTTTAAAGTTTTGCTGCGTTTGTGCAAATACATTTTTCTGCACAAACACAGTAACGCTTTAAAGCCGCCGGTTTCAGGAAATGCTTCTTTCCCCTCTCTAACAAAAAGCTATGTGTGGAAGCCCCACCCCTCAGCTCACGTTTCAGGGTGGGGGACTGGAGCCCAATTAGCTCAATGGTGTTGCGTGCCTGCGCCACCCTCCTTCCTCACCCACTGCACCCGAGCTCTGCCGCGCTCACCACCCTGCGAGTGCAGCTGCTGCTGTGAAGCTGCTCATCCTCTTCCTTGTGTGGTAAGTTGGGCAGAGTGTCCTGCTGTGCTATCTATGGAGGGAGCAGACTGGATCAAGCCGGTTGGGATTGCACAGGATGTGCTGACATGGGGACTTCATGTGCAGCAGTTTATGATCCTGCATGGTGTGAAATTCGGTAGATGTCATTTGAGACAAGACACAGACGCACGCTGCCGAGGTAGACATGTTCTGTGAGCATCTGTCATGTGAGGCAGGGAGCATGCTACTTCCCCTCCACCTTTGTCAAATAATAAACCATGCAGAACGTAGCTTCCCTCTGAAGCCATTGGACTGCACATCTCAGTGCTTGAAACAGCTTAATTTTCTTCCTGTCAAACCTGAAGTCATATTCAAGACTCTGGATCATTCATCGAGTGATTGTAAACAACAGAGCCTCCTACAATTAGTCCCATATACCACTTGCCCTAAAGGGACCCTTTGTCCCACTCTCCACTGCTTGTGGTACCAACATTACTTAACCTATTCCTTATCCATCCCCGCTTTGCAGTAGAATTGGCAGTCTTTGGAGTCCTCCCCATCCCCACTTCAGAAAGAAAATATAGCACAACTCTTTCAGATGAAACTTAAAAACTCTTCCACATCACTTACCAAAATCATCCCCATCTGTAAATCATTTTGCACCCTTTCTTACCCCATATCCACTTCCCTTAATGGTGTGCCATTCACATTATGTGCCCACAATACTTTGTGCATTAGCACATCACACACCCATTACATACAGATATATGCAGTCCTTCTGTTCTTTGGAAAAAATGCCACATCAACAATAACAGTCAGAAGTGTAAACTTAGGTTTACTCCCTCCAGAATATATTTTGGAAAATGAAAAAGGTCTGTGGTTTCTGTGCTTCACACTTACCTAAATGCTTAACCAGTATTGTGGTAAAAGCCAGGCAAGGGGAAGATAATGACCTCCATGTGTGGACTGGCCAAAACAGCACGCTGGTTATTTCCCAGCGGGCATCTTTTTGGTGGGTATTCTGGTTTTCTGCTCCTTTTATAATTATTAATATCTTTATTAGGGTGTGTAATTAGTGGGAATCTAGCTTCGGGAAGCAGCAGAGCACTTTACAATCATAGGGGTCAGAACAAGTTTGGTGAACAGAGAAACAGGGGAGTTGGGATCTAACAACAAGGGAGAGAGGGCAAATGTCAGCAATGGGTCTACAAGTAAGTATGGGAGGAAACATTGGGGATCTCAGGTAGGTGTGGAGTGTGTAGGGTGAGATATTTTCCCCTGTGTAGAGAGAGCACAGAAGGGTGCAAAACAACAATTTTAACATGACGACTATTGAAATTAGAGATGCTAGGAAGCATCTCCTAACTATTGTATCTAGTTGTGGTGAATGACCAGAGAATGAAGCTGGGAGCAGGCAAACTAAAATGGTACAAGAAATTGCATCAGTAGGAATTGATATTTGTAAGAAAAATTGTATTTTACATCAAGCATTAACAGAATTCTGCATGAACCAAAATAATCACGAGGAACAGATTCAGATGGCCCAATTTACAGCTCATTTATATTTCCATTTGCAATTAGTTAAAGAGCGATTGTGAAATAAAGATGCCAGCAAGCTTATGGCCCTTGGAGCATGCATTCGTAATGGATGGGATTACACCATAATAATTCAGAGTCCAAATAACCAGCCAACTGTAGAAGATGGCAAGTTACTGTTTTATTAACAATGACCTAAAACAGGGAGGTTACAATGATCATCAACGGATGTACGCTCAGTCTCTCAATGATTGCCACAAAAAATACACTTCATGTACTCCATTATGCATCAGAGTGATGTCACAGTACGTGGCAATAGTGAAAAACCTATCACGGGTTGGGATTGGTTAAGGGAAACATCTAGATATAAAATCATGTAGGAGCTAGGATAGTTACTGTCTGTCCTTTATCAGGTGGAAAACCTATGCCTACCTCCTCAAACATGTAATTTAAGAAAAAATTGTTACACTGTGTTTCATTGGCCTTCTAAACTATAAGGTCCTTCATTATATGAACTAATACAATTGGTTGTCATGCTTGTGCCATGTCTGGAACATTTGGTTCATTTAACAGCACGTTAACCCTGACCCAAGTGCAGGGAGATAGAACATGAAGCCACCTGACCACCCAATTAGCCCAACATCTCTCATCGCCAATACCTTCCGCCATGAAATTGACTTTGTACTTGGCCTTGCAGAGTATTCTTGTCCTTGGAATGCAGGGGAGTGAGGGCACTTGCTATCGTGTCTGGGACTCCAAGTTCAAACTCTATTTCTATCCTTGGCTCATGTGACAAGAGACCACGTTTTGGTCCATTCTGCAGCTTTTAAATGATTTAAATGAATTAAAACTTGCCATCCTTTGCGTTCTTTCTTGCACCTTAACGTGAGAGGATTCATCCTCTGCACACTCGTTCTTCTTCAGAGTAGGTAGCTGACCTCGATTTCTAGGATCTTGACTTCAGGCCAGACAACCTTGCCACGCAGCTTCAGCAAACTGTTCGTCCACTGCAACACAGCTTTTCATCCCCCTTTCATGGTTTCTGCCTTATTCATTTCATGATACCATTGTCCAGTTTCTGTACCATGGCAGCTTTGCCTGCATTCTATTCACTACTCATAGCTAGCCTATACAAAGACTTGATCTACCTTGCTTTTCAGCGTCACTACATTCTTTGAACTTCTGTTTTCTGCAGCACTTTCTTAACGTTTTATCTTCTACTTTTCCACTTTGATATTCCACTCGATTCTTTACATCGTCATTTGTCTTCTAGGATCCATACATCGTCTTCATTCAGTATCTCGGGATGTCGTGCACACTTTCTTATGATGTCATAAATTCATTTTCTTAGCTCTTTCTCATACTCCTTCAGGGAGTTCCTCCTGTAGGTTGTCATCAACTCGAGGGTACATTCGATAGGGTTGTCTCAATGGATATCACCTTCCAAATACTCGCTGCTGTATTGGCATGATAACTGGTGTCAGGCAAGGCACAGTCTCATGTCTGTAATATAAAAGAGGCAGGGGGCGGGATCTCCTCCAGATGTATACATCTGCTCCTCTACACCAGCATGCTGAATCAGACTGGAGGCCTGGAACAGGCAAAGAATCTCGTTGAGCAACTCAAAAATGAGCTAGAAACAACCTAGCTACAGGCCAGTGCAGAGTGAGAAATAGAGTTTTCTCCGCTGCAAGATACATGTAAAGAGTGTGCAGAAACTGTGAGCTGCCTTCAATGCCAATTGAATGACCAGGTTGGTCCCAATAGAGGGTTGCTGGATGACATTATGGCCTTCAAACAAACCATTAATTAATTGAAACGTGAAAACAGCCAGTTCATACTAGTCATGGAGAACAGGTAAACATGTGGCAGCTGGTGACTTACTGAGGCCTAGCCAAACTGATCCAGAAGGTCAGTCGTTATCTGACATTGATGAATATTCACCTGTACCATACATAAGGGACGGTGGCCCAACCTGTGTGTCCTGGGAGACCAATAATAATCCTGTGAGTACTATTGACCCTGAAAACTGATGAGAAAATCAGAGAGATAGTCTTGCAGAAATGAGATTGTAAAGAGGCCACCTAGCCCATAGTGCTGGAAGAGAAAAGCCTGAAAAGCAGGATCTTCATCCTAGGAAGGGCATATAAAAACCCTCCATGCATTCAGGGAATGGGGAAATTTCCCCAGACTACCTGAAAAGAGGGATGCAGAGACTGTGTTCTAACCTGTGCCTAAAGTTGACAGCATGTTAAGTGACCCTGAGAATTCATGGCAGCACAGGCGAGAGGAGTCCAGACACTGTGATTCTGGGAGGTATTATCAGTCTCAAATAGTTTGGGTGCACTTAGGAGACAGGGAATGCAGTTCAACTAGCAGCTCTGAATCAGAAGGTGAATGGACTCAAGTGAAAAGGCAAAGAAACACAGCTAAACAAAGAAAATTATGCAAATTGCATAGGGTTTGCAAAATTGACATTTATCCTGAGTACTCCAGTTTCTTTGCAGGACTGGATGACCAGGATCATTATGAACGGTCCACCTATAAGGTGGCCATTTTGGATCATTTCTCCACTCATAGTAACCCACAAGAGGTGCCTAGGAAGTTTGTACAGGAACTAAACCATGTATTTGCGCAGACTTCCATGGGGATGAACACAAATAGTAGGGAGTATGTGACCACAAATTTGCATGTGCTTCCTAAATATATTATAACCCAGTTAATGGGTGATTTCCATGAGTGCAGGACACTGGATTGGGCAATAGAGGAAGCCACCAGGAGTTATGAGGTCCAGAAGCCCACTGAAAATAAAAATAACCCTTAAAACGCAAAGCCATCTACCACACCTGCCGCTGCGAAGGTGCTGAAGGTGAAAACTGCCCCTTCTTTGGAAATGGGTGCCTATAAATACTCCCTGAAAGGGAGAAGGGACCCCCCGCCCCATCCCAATCGAACAGTAGTCATGCATGATTCTATAACAATTACCCTCTGACCCTGCCACCTATATAAGCCCTAGGTATAAGCGTATCAAACCGATCTTGGGGTATGTTAACACTCCCCCGGCACAAGGAGGTGGGTACTTCCTTGGGAAACTACCTCCAAACATCTGGCTGGAGAGAAGTACCACTCCCCTTTCCAACCTGTCTTTTTTCATTAGGTACCCCAAAAATCAGAACTTCCAGAACAATCCTCTTCTTTCTCCATAGTTCCAGGACAATAGATTCTTGAACCAGGGAGAAGGGAGGATCAGGACTGAGAATTAAGGGGGAAATAGCCAATACCTGGATGACCATCCTCGGCAGAACAGAACCCCTGGAAACCTTTCAGTCTGAAAGTGAATCTTCAACCCCCAAGAGGTTAGAAACCAAAGAGCAAAGGGTAAGTAGAAGTGTCCAAAGAAGTACCCACTTGGTTGAGAAACACAACAAGATAATCTCCTTTGAAAGTGAAGAATCCCTGGAGGATTCAGGCAGGCAAATCTGGAACGGGTGGATCCCCCCTAAAGAACAATGGGTCCCAACTTAGTTTGATAGGGTAAATTTGGAGGCCGCCTCAGATAAAGTAACTCTTAGACCCCAAAAATGCAAGCCAGATAACGCAGAAACTGAAGAGGTGTCCTCCCCACAAACAGGTTCTGAGAACTGTCTTCAGGTAAAGGTAACAGCAAACAATCTGGGGAGAAAGAGGATATCCCAACCACGCTAATTGCCAGATGTACATTTCTTCCTACAGATTTCCAAGCTATGACATGGAAAATCGCCCAAGAGCACACATTGTCAGAGTTCAATTTTAAGAAAATAACCCCCGAGCTAGCAAATAACTTACACTTTCTTTGCACTCTTGAGGTGAAAGAGGGCAGATTTTATGCCCCGGTCAAGGTGTAGTATCAGTGTGAATTATCAGCTCCGGAGGATACTGGATCCCAGGCCACTCTCCTGTTCAAAAAGGCATTCAAACAACTAAACTCTGGAAGGGGGAGTGTTACCATTTTCTCCTCATACCTTTTCCTGGACAACTGTGAAATTATATTTCTGTCGAAGGGACGGCGGATCTGGTAATCAAAATTGGGCGACATCAGTTAAAACATCCGATGATAGCTGTGACTCCAGAAGGGTAAACCTTGTTTACTGTGAAACAATCTCCTTCTAAGGTTACCCCTTTGATTGACTGTGTGAACAATGTCCTCTGGACCCAGACTGACTGGTCTATAAAACTAAAAATGTGTACAAATGATGTGAGTTTGAATGGCATTTAATTGAAAAATGTTCTGAGAAAGTGGAATTTCTTTTCCCGAATAATCAGGTCCCAGACATCACTGTCATCTTTGTGGGAGAACAAACTGGTGATAGGAACCCTTCTCAATTCTTGAAAATATACCTTCCTCCCAGTTTTAGTTGGCATTCCACACTGGATTGGAACACTCTGACATTTTACACCAGTCCAAAGTCAGAAGAAACACAGATTCCATGAAAAAGGACAATGAATAACCAGCCCAAAATCTGATCGATGTTCATGAAAAGGGCAAGCAGTTGTGTTTACCCATTCAGATAAATAAGGAGGATGAGGTTGTGGTTGCCAGAGTATCCTGGAATAATGGAAAAAGCTTGATCATCAAAGGATTACTCAGGAAACTCCCAAAAGATCAGACCATTCCCACAGTTAAATTGATTGATAAATGGGAAGTAGGTCTAGAAACCCCAAACTCAAAACATTTCCTACCTATTAGGTGTATGCTAAACGTATCCATTGACAACACAAGTATAGAACACAATTGTGGGTTGTGACAGATATCCCTTCTGCCTTTATTTAGGAAGTGACATTCTCAATCGATTCCCAATCAATTTGGATCTAATTAATAATAAAGTGTGATCACAACTGGGGGTAACCCTATGGGCAATGACAACCCCAATAAAGCCTTCTTATCAGCTCAATTGCTGCCTTACGTGGGCGAGGTTCAAGTGCGAGGAGAGTTTACCATCCAAGGACAGGTGTGACAATTAATGATCCCCTTCAAAATTAAACAAGGACAAAACCTCAACCATCAGGACTCATATATAAATTTGAATTCTCATCTCAGACAACAAAGTTTCTCTTTACATCCAACACCTCTAGTGGTTCTAGAACATGGCACCATTCAAATATTGGTGGATAACAGTGATCCTCAAAGTATCACTTTGGGCACAGACACCTCTATTGGAATGGCAGTTGATGCCCAATATTATTCTATTGATTTAGGTAATGAAATCATCGGACCAATTCTAAACAACTGTTTCGACAACGGTGAGGGCATTCCTCCAGAAAAGATTTTTACTGGTCATGGGGGAATTTCTTGGTGTACTCTTCCTGCCCTTATGAGGTGGAAGGGTTAACCTGTGACATCAGGAAGGGCAAGGTGGTATTTAGTCCAGGTTAACAACATAAAAAGAGATATCTCCACCCAACTGGAGGATACTGCTGAAATTGTCATGCCCAAGTTCTTTTCAGCTTTCAAGAAGATGGTCGAAGAACGGGCCAATCTTGCTGAGGTATGTGATACTGAGGAGCAAAGACAGAAGTTGAAACAGGTATTCCTGGACTTCTAGGACATCTTTTCAGTATACTCATATGACTGTGGATGTACATCTATTCATTTAACCACCATATCCATGGACCCAGAGATGGCACCAGTATTTCCGAAACAATACTGGTTACCTCTCGTATCCATGGAGTCACTCACAGAGATGATTAAGAACTTAGAATCCTGTGGGATGTTTCGTCTGATCCACAGTACCATTAACAACCTGATACTGGGGACACTAAAACATTGGATACTAAAGTGAGTAGGGAAGACCAATGCAAGCTTGCCTTTACCCACTGGTGTCAGCAATACACATGGACCCGAACGCCCTTTGGGTACATAAACCCCTGGCAACTAGTTGAACATCTTTCTGCAGAAGGCCATGCCTGATTTGGGCAAAATGGGGAAACCTAGCCTATGTAGATGATGTTTTGATCAAGACCTTAACTGTGCAGGAATATATAGCCGAAATCCGCTATGTTCTGACCCAGTTGTAGAAAGCTGGAGGAAAACTGTCCTTTCAGAAGCAACAGTGGTGTAAGGCCCAACTGAACTTCTCATGGCATGAAATTACCCACAGGGGTCTCAACCCCCAGGCAGAGAAGGGGGAAGCCTTTTTAAAATTAAAATACCCTACTACTCTGTGAGAATTGAGAAGCCTTTTTGGACTCAGTAACTATAGTCGAAAGTTAATTGAAGGCTATGCAGAGGTCACTCAACCCTTGGTCCATTTATTAAAGGCCAGAGTCAATTGGGAGTGGGGTATGGAACAATCCGAGGCAGTTAAAAAACTGAAAAGAAGACTTTCCCAAGCTCATTGTTTGGCTTACCCCATCAAGAATAGGGAGTTCTTCTTGGAAACAGGGTTCTCGGATACCTGCCTAGCACTGGTATTGTACCAAAAGAATGACAAGATCAAAAAAGCTATTTTGTACATGAGCAAAACTTTGTCCTCTGTGAAGGAAAAATTCAATCACTATGAAAAGGCACTTCTGACAATGGTATGGGCATTGCAAAACTACCACCCATTAATCCAGGAGGAGCACATCATTGTAGAGACTCCTCACCAACACTTGCAGTACTTACAGTGATAGAATCTGGACAGGAAATGTAAGCAATTCCAGAATTACTTACTGGATTCCATCCATGCAAGGCTTTCGTGAGGAGGTCAGATATGGCCAAAACAAGAAGAGTCCTCTAGCGCAAGAATTGGCTAACTTGCATTATTGCGCTCAAGAAAACTGTCTCAGGGATGAAAGTCTAATAGCTAAAAACAATATAGAGGCGTGCCTAACTTCCCCACACAAGGTCTTTGAAGAAGACATGTGTCAGGGGATACCCACAGTTTATGTGAATGGGTGCTCCAACCATGTTGGTAATAAGGGGGAAAACATGCTAGGGGCTGGCATTGGGAAATCCTGGGTGAATTATACCCACAGCCCTCTGCTGGTTACAAAATAGGACCCTGAACTAGTCAGGTGGCAGAGCTGATGGCCACACATCAAGCCATCCCCACTCCAGTATACCACCAACTGGTCATAATCACAGACTCTGATTATGTCAGGAATGGGTTTGTGGAACTCCTGATTAACATGAAGAATCGAGGCATGCTTTGTGCGAACAACAAACCACTGAAACATGAGAAAAGAATCCAGTTGATTGATGATCTGGTGACCTCCAATGAGATTGGAAGATGATAAGAGGTCATTCCAAAACAGAGGGGCCAGATAAGACTGGGAATGACCTGGCTGACCTGCTGGCTTAAATCGGAGCTCTGCACGGGTATTTTATAGAGATGGAATCCCTGTTGGGTGAAATCAAAGTCACTACTGTCACCAGGTCATAAACCTGTGACAACAGTGAACTCTCGATTGTCCAGTGGAGTAAAGATAAACTGTATGCCGATTTGGCCACTGCACAGAAGGAGGACCCGATAATTGGAAACTTCATTTGACACTTCGAAGACCCCGTGAGTTTTCCTCTAACAAAATTGGATCATACCAGTAAAGAAGATCTCTGTTGATGAAGTTTTCCAAAATGTTCTGAATCCAAGACAGTTTGTTGGTATGGAGATCCCTATCTGGATGTAACCAGTGGGTGGTACCTACCTCATTCCAAAGTCTGATGTTGAATCACCCCCATGATGCAGTCACTGCCGCTCATAGGGTTTTTCATACAACATTAGAAATCTTGCGTGAGGTTGCATACTGGACACACATGGGTCAGGACCTCAGCATTTATTTAAAAAGGTGTCTTGTATTTTGGATGAATTTTAAATTCCTTCACTTCATCCTTAGGTTTGCAAATGATTTATATTTTGCACATTGATCACAGCACAGGTATAAATTCAATCATACCTCCAAAGCTAGACATTTGCCTTTGTCAGGTTCATAAGCAGCAATTCCCTATCATTTTCTACTAATTTCATGAACGAGAAGAAAGCATTAGCTTACCCTGTCACAGTGGCTTCTGCCTCTAACCAGATTGCTTCAATAAGAAACTGAAATTTGGAATTCTGCTCAGCCAAAAGACATTTTCTCAGAAAGGAGAGTGCTTTCCATGTGAACATAATTGAAAGGGATAAAATACAGAGCTCATATCGAACTAATTGTATAGTAATACCCTGAGGGAAATGCAAGGCTTTTTGCCAAAAAAATCCTTTTAACACATTCCAGAGTGTGTCATTGAGCTCAAGAGAACATTCAGCACCGTAAGGTAGAATTGGAACAACATTTTGCTTGTATAAGATCAGAAGGGGACAAATAGAATATTGACAATAACTCTGGAAAATAAACCGCCCTTGTGCTGTGGCCAGACTCGACTTGCAGCATTATCGAGCTACATTCTGAAGGACCCTAAAGCTGTTATTAACACAGGTGCCCAATAATATATGCTTGTTAACAGCCACCATCTGGTCATTGTAAACATACCATTTATACCTCAATGTACCGCAATGGCTGTTAGGCTGAAATCTCAAAATATTGGATTTAGATACATTCATTTTAAAGACATTTTTCTGCAAGTAAGTTTCCAATGCTGCAGGTTGATGTTGTAATTCCACTCTGGTCTGGTCCAAAAGGACAAGGCCATCAGTGTAGAGTAACCACTGTATTGGATGACCAATTCATCTTGGCGGAAATGCAAAGACAGATTCTAGTGCAGGACCCAATTCCAAAAATAAGTAAATTGAAAAGGACCGGCCCCAGAATGCACCCCTGTTTGAGTCCCCTAAATGTAGGGATCGGTTGGGTGAGCTTGCCAGAAAGGTCCATTTGGTTTTGCAGGGATGTATTGCTACATAGATCTTGCATGTTAACCAAATACATAGGACATTTCCTGTCAAACAGTTTTTGCCAGAGAAGTTCCCTGTCCACAAAATCAAAGGCGGTTCTGAAATTAATAAACACCACATATAATGGGGTCCTCTGTAAATGCATTCTTTTTTTGAAGAGCCCCAAAATAAAGGCGTTTAGCGAGGTTCCAATACCCACTCCAAACCCCGATTGGTGTAGTTCAAAGTTGGAGTATTCTCTCACCACCGTAATAAATCCTTTAGAATGATCGAGGCAAACAATTTTCCTGGCGCACCAAGAAAATTTGCAGAATAAATTTGCGGAATAAAATCAGCAATATTTCCACCCACCTTTCAGGATGCAATTTAAACATAAAATGTAATAGGCCGTCAGGCCCAGGACTCTGGAATGACTACACCAAGATATGAGGTAAAGGATCAATACTTTATCAATCTGCAATGACCAAATCACATTTTGATTACACTTAGGTCGACAGGGCAGTGGTAAAGTAAACAGATTTTTGTAATACCCAACCCAACCCAAATCTCTTCCACTATAGTGGTCAATTGAAGAGGACATTTCTTCATCCCCTCATTTTTTTTAAAGAGGCCAGATTTGAGCAGTATTTGCATCAGACAACGCGGCAAGCATTTGCTCAGCATCTTGTTTGAACCATTATACTTTTGTGGCCCCTTAGCCAATTCTTGTATTTTTGTTTCTGCTTCTTGATCTCAAACCCACACCTCCCTACAGGTAATTTAGATAGGTGCCTTATCTCTTCTCTTAGATTACATTTCCGCACTTGAACAATCCTGTCAAACGTGTGTTTATGGTTGAACATCAGCTTGGTATTAATTGAGTAAACAGCTTCAGGGCAGGCTTCAGGGTAGGCACATAGTTATCAATATGAGATCCTCCCGGGGGACTAATTCTATTTAAATGTACATCTAGAAAAGATTTCAGGGGTCCCAAGACCTGATCAGTCCATCTGAAATGATTCCACCCATTAACTTGTACCCTAGGGGTATATAGATCTCCCTCTTGCATCAACAGCTGAATAGACCAGGCGGCTTGTAAAATACAATGGTCAGTGACAACAGTAGCAGTTACACCACAGTCCTCTATTAAGGAAAAAACATTCCCTAGTGACAAGCATATATTCGAGTATAGCTAATTTACTTTTCCTGTACCAAGTGGGCTACAGGGGAACATCTCTGCTGATATTGCCATTAATCATGCTGAAACCTTGCTCTTCCTTTAGATTTAGCCATAGGGCCCCAATTGACTGGTTTCAGATTCACCCGCCATTTTGGTTATAGCAGAATCTTCAGAATGGAAGCATCTGCGGTTTAGATCCCCTGCAATAATAATATCAGAAACCTCAGGGTCCAAAAAGCAGGCATCTAGAGGATCAGCGACTGCATCCAAGAATTCCTCATTGGAAGAAGCCGCCGGATTCCATTAAACATTGATTGATGCAAAGTTGCCTGTTTTTTTCAGATGGGGGGATGTCCATAAGCAGTTAACAGGCCCAATTGAATAGTCCTTCTAAACTGGAACAGAAATGAGCCATGTCTCTTGTAGCATAAAATAACAAAGTTAGACAGACCATTTTCCAAACCCTGCAGGAGGTGCCTAAACACTCTAGTGTTCCAAGTCCCCATGTTCAATTTAACCAGGCCTGCCTTCTGCTCCAGTTTTCTGGATTTAGCAGAGGGGACCAAAGCTCTTGGGAGCCAATCCCAATTGCCAACCTGCTGACGACCCACTGGCTGTCTTACAATTTTCATTACTCTTGGGTTCCCATTTGTCACTGAAAAACAAGTAACCTTCATAGGTGTGCAAACAGACCAGTCAAAACTAGATTTCTCCAGTGAGCCACTTTCCTTTCTAAGTTGGAAAACACCCTGTCGAATGTCCTCCATAACATCGTACCCCAAAGGCAACAAATACTGCACTGTATTTAATATGACATTCCCAACAAACCTGGATGGGATGTGCAACTAAAGCTTGTCCAATCGATTCACGCCAATAAATTCCACCTGATCGCTGTCTCTCGATTGGATGGAACGAAGGACAGGAATACCATAAAACAAGGCTAATACAACTACTCGATTCATAGTAATGCTACATTCCGTGGACACAACTCTCTCCAAAATGAGAACAGTAATGGGGCATGCACAGAAAAAATAGAGGTGTGAGCAGTCAAATCCATAGTGTCTCCAACATTAGCCCCCTGAAGAACCACTTGGGCTCTTGGAACAAAACAGTCAAGTCTATTCTGGGACCATTGGTCGGAGAACCCCACACATGACAGACCTGGGTCAGAAGATGGACCATTCAACACCCTTGCTTGGTCTTCCTGGGGTTGTCCCTAGCCCTTATTGTAAGACTGCTTGTGCCCCAGCAAAGCTATTTTCTGCTCCAAAGTGCAGAATGCCAGGGATAACAGTGTCCTCAAGGTTGGTCCCTGGCCCAACATTAAAAAAAATGTCAGGGGTTGGGTAGCCGGGCAATGAGATTATTCAGCCTCCTGCTGCAAGACGCCTCCCAAACAACCAGGGGAGTTCATGGGTAGGATTTGTGAAGCAGCCATACCCACAGAATATGTGGTAATGTTAATGAATTCCGCCACAGTATGTCTGAAGACTGGCAGTCCTCCTTCAGGTTCATTCTGACCGGACGCATTACTGCCTCTAAATTATATATGACTATTCACTTGGATCTCTTTGTTTTTGCAGTTTATCATCTTTTCTGTGGGCCACGACTCGCAGAACCTATTTCAGTTACTGTGAGTGATCTTAAGAATTTTCCCGAGCCATTAGAGAATACATTTGCTATAGACTTTTGGTTTTTCGCTTTTTTCCCCACAATCAGAGGTCGTGGCTTTGGTTGTTGACTCGTCTTTTTTGCAAAGATAGGAAAATAAGATTAATGCACTTGTCGCTCCATGGCCGCCACCAGGCTCTCTGACGCAATGGCGTCAGGAGCAGACATTTGAGACAAAACAGAGCAGCCATTTGTCAGTGGAATCAATGGAACAGCAGTGGATTCAGTGGCATCCTCATTAGGCCTTTCCACTGGCGGACTTGCTACCAAGGAAAAATTAATGTCGGAGCAAGCCTTTCCTGGCATGTTGACTTTTGGAGGGTATTTTCAAAGTGGCAAAGAGGTTCCTGGCCGATCTTGAGACCATCAGGAAACCCTCTATAAATGTGATTTTAAAGTGCATTTGGGCCAGGAACGCCTCCTGGTCATTCAATGTAACATTCAGTGAATCAAAGAAATTAATCAGGGGCATCCACACCAGATCTTAACTAGGTAAGGACCCTCCACCACCTGGTATCATGATAGGCACAACCCCCAAATATCTTCTTGGAGTAGGCTGCGAAAATGATATGGAAGAATCCCGGAAGCTCTATGAAGAGTCCTGTAAAAGATTTAGTGAGGCATATAAGGGAATCTTTCCTCTTGAAATGACAAATTACAAAGGTTCTATCCGGCAACCAGCGGGCTGCACAGCCTTCGACCCAGTTCAAGGCAATCCAGACCCCCCTCCAAGAGACAACAGCTGCCTGTAACCTTGGCAGGCTAGGTACAGAAAAGCAGCGAACAGCACCCTTATGGGCTTCCTCCATCTCGGTCAACACTGAAGTCTCCTCCAGTCCCTGCAACCCCCAATGGTGCTGTATCTGTGATATCATCATAAGATAGTAACAGCAGGGGGTGGGCATGGTGCGGTTTCAATTGCTAGCACAATGGGCTCTACAACAAAATTCCGGTTTACCCTTTCTGGTCATAGGTCAGCAGTCCTTAAATGCACATCAGCATTTGTAGTTACTAAATTGCAACGTGTAGCCAGAATCACTGAATCAACTGGAGCCTTACTTCAGAGTGCATGGCAAAGCACATGATTTCACCCATTTCCAATTATATGGAGTTAGATACAGAGTCAGTTATAAACGTAAACACTTACGGTCTGCTTGTTGCCGCCTCCCGCGGACTCCAGTAGACTTCCTTGACTTTTCCTTGACTCTGCGGTGCTCTGTGCTGCAAAAGGGCTTTTAAGCAAGCCTCCTCCTCTTCCTAACACTATAGGCAGGGTAGAAAGACTGCAGAACATGCTGCTGCACTCATACACTCCCACAGACTGCCATGACATTGCTGCAATGCGAAAGGGCTTTTTAGCACGCCTCCTCCTCTTCCACCTGGCACACCATAGGCAGTGTAGAAAGACTGCTGAACACGCTGCTGCACTCTTACACTCCTACAGACTGCCCCTACTTTGCCTTGATTCTGTGGCGCTCTGGGCTGCAAACAGGCTTTAAAGTATGCCTCCTCCTCTTTCTCCTGGCACACAATAGGCAGTGTAGAAAGACTGCTGAACAATCTACTGCACTCTTACACTTCTGTAGACTGCCTTCACTCTGCCTTGACTCTGTTGTTAGGTTTTATTTGTAAAATGAAGAAAATTGCCATGCAGTGTCTTTTTTGGTGAACATTTAAAAAATGTAAAATGAAGACTACAATGTGTGGGTTCATCCTTACTATGAATACAACTTCATAACTCAGGTGGGCCTATCTACAGAGAGGGGCTGGACCTTGGGGAGGAATACATTTTGGTGGTCCAATGAATAGTCAGGGCTGATAAGTTAACACCTCCTGATTTTAATATTTTGGAGGTGTGGCTTAGAGTGTGAAAAGGCCTCACAGAATGGGAAAGAGGAGAACTGCCTAAAAATCATCTCAGAGAAAGTTGCCTGATACCATCCGGGTGGAATGATTGAAAATTGCTGCAGGATTAACCATTCCTGGTAGATAGCAATTGGGAAAGACTAAAAGCTGACTGTGCCCTATGACCAAGGAGCACTCAAGAGAAGGGTGAAGGCAGGAGGATGATGACTGAACCTGGAGAGACTGTTTGACCAGACCCAACTGTTCCCTGAGCATGCAGTCTTCAGGCCTTTCCCGATCACCAAAAACAGAGATTTCCAATGTAAGTAGCTTGTCCAACAGAACCAAGTATCGGGATTTGTTTGATTTCATACCTCCCCTTTTGGTTAAATAATGGGGGTATGGAAGTAGATCCTTAGAATATCTGACAAATAATAATTTAATTAATTCCCATATAGCCAAATACCACAGGGTGATTTTGTTAACATTTGAAATTAACACATTTAATTCCTAGTGTACTTTAAAAACGATAGTCTGTTAATGTAATTGGGTACACCTATTTTTTCGTGTCGACCCCAGACTTCCCTAAAGGGAAGGGGTGTCCTTGTCTAAAAACGAAATTCCTAATTGTCACCACTCCCCAGAAGTGGCCGTTAAGCAAAGGGGTGCTGAATGTAAGTGTTCATTTTTGGTGCTATGCAGCGAAGTGCTTTGTTAAATGAAACCAAGTGTATTTCCTAATAGAAAAATGCACACTTTGTCCTGAGAGTGGGAAAGCGACACTCATAGAAGAAAGATTTTGTATTGGTTTGGAGTGAAGAAGGAAGAAGGGTTCTACCAATCCAAAATATTATCAAAAGTCTGTTATGCTTTCAAAACTGCTGGCATTTTCAAGTGTGCAGGGAAATTATACCTGCAAAGTGCAGCATGTGTGACATTGCTTGTGAAAACAGAAACATGTTGCCTTTGATTTAAATCTAATCCTTATCAAGGAATGCTAATGCTCATGATCGTGTAATGTTCTTAGGTATTGTTTCATTTTGACATAAACGTGTTAATGGGACAGGAGGTTTGAACGGTTTACTTTTAATAGACCAAATTGACCTTTTTTTGCATCTGGTCCAAACTGGCCTTTTTCGTTTTAGGTCAAATAGGCTTTTGCCACTTACCTACTTACCTGAACATGAGGTGCGGGGTCGCAGGGGTGTCCCCCGCTCCTCATGTTCATGAAAGTAGGTCGAAAGGGTGTTGCAGGAGTTTCCCCTGCATCCTTAGCAATGGAGGCGGGGGACACAAATCGAAGTAATAATTTATGTGTGTAATATAATTGCACCTATTTATGTTCATGTGTTTGAAATTGTGTGCAGGAAAACTCTTTCATTTTTTTTCCCGGACACAATTTCAAACACATAAACATAAATAGTTGCAATTATTACACGCATAAAATACACATACGTTCTAATTGGGTATGTATGCAAATGTTTTCGATCAAATTGCCACAGAGCAGCAACAGGGAGAATACGCAAGCCGAATGCTTCAATTCAGGATAGAGACGCAAACTAACCAACCCTACTAACAATTTCCCTTTCCGCATACACCTCTCAAACTCCAAACCAAACACAAACAAAACCTACAGTCCAACAAACCGCACAAACTTCACTACATTGCAACAACAAAACAAAAACACACATAGCCTTGCACAACAGTACACGACGACTACCGGCCGCAAACACCCCCAGGCCCAGCCAACAGACCCACAGGGCTGAGGCCGCCAACAGCACATCACTGCTCTCTTGCACTTTCCCTGCTTCCTCCCACTAACTCAACCTCCCCCTCCTCTTTCAGAGCCGCCAGAGCGCCAAGGGACCATTCCAATGGTGATAGTGCGCGGTACAAATGGCCATTAACATTAACATGGGCAAACACACCAAAACCGGAATGCTTACCTATCTTGTAAAGAGTCAGTAAGAAAAAGTGCCAGGAAGTAGATAATATGCGCAAGGCTATTATGCAGGTCTATGCAAAAAGGACAAGCAAACTCGTTGTTGGCACTTAAGGGGTAAAAAAAGACATGTAGATACGTCTCTCAGCATAACTCTATCCAACAAGCTAAGAATCAAAGAAAATGTTTATGTAAAGAAGTACATCATTGTGCCAATTCATAATCTTCTATTTCTTCTGCATACTATGAAGCCATACTTGCTTATAAAATCTTAAAAGTTAAGCTTAATATTGGCATAGCTTCCACCTTCTTTATTAAGCATGTTCTTGACTAGGCTACTCTTGGATCAGGTTTGGCAGTCTCAGAAGTAACATTCTGGAGTTTGACTTGAGGTACAACGTATAAAGAAGCCCTCGAAATAAGTCATGAAAACCTCCAGGATTGCTCAAACACATTCCCAAGTCCCTCGAGAATCCAGCATTACATTGTGTACTAACTTACACGTCTCAAATTGTGCCTTAGAGTCACAAGCCAGTTGCCACAATACTGTAGGGCATAGCCTCCTCCTCTCTTTTGTAGATATATGATACACTTAACAAGACTGACATGCACCAGGCAAAGCAAGCATTCTTCCCCCTACGGTATCTCTGCTCCCCTTTCTTTTTAGCATGTATGTTGCACTTTCCCATCCTCATATATTCCCCTTGTTCATTTCTTTCATCGAGCAGACTATGGTCTGGATACGTCAAGTGTGGGCACAATACACCACCCCACTGCCACGCTAGCTGCCCTGAAACTACCACAGTGGTGATGGGGCGCATTATAAAAGTCTATTAACATCTCATAACATATGTCATTGCTTTGTGAATGAGTGTCTTGCAATTAAAGGGTGTGTGGGTGCAGAAATGGAAGAGAATGGTGCCCCTCCCATGCTGCACCACCATCCTTTGTGAATTGGTCTCAGAGCGATTAACAGAAGTATCAAGTAGACTACCTTTAATATTGTGTTTAATACAATGAGGTCTCTTTAAAACTGTGGCTTATGAAAAACTGCACCTCAATTCAGTACCACTAAATTCACTGAATATGTACTTTTCTTAAACATGTGGTGTTGACTAATGTTAAAAAGGGTAAGGGTTTTATGTTTAGATTAACTGAACATATTAATTTTCTCATTGTTTATTGGAAAATAGATCATTGTTTTGTCTGAATGTGTTTCTGAGATTTAATAATTAGCTATTAACATTTTAGACAAAATACTTCATGTAAGTTTAGCTATTTAAAGATAGTCTGATGAGATTTTGAAATATTAGGCAGGACAATGCATGTTTCAGAATGCGTTCTCCCACCTTCCAAACTCCTGAAACCCCTACACATAACTAATATCACACCTTTTGTACTTACATCTGATTGCTCTTTCTAAGTCATTGGCCCTCATTCCAAGGTTGGCGGTAAGGGATACCGGGCACCGGTAAGGAGACCGTGCCGGTAATCCCTTACCGTCCTACTACAAGGTCCCTTAGCGGGTGCCTCCAGTAACGGCTGGTCTGACCAGCCGGTGTGGATGGGACCCGTTAAGGGACCAGTGCGCAAATAACGGGATTGACATTCGCGAGCATGTTATTTTCAATGGGGATTTAACGGTCCCTCAAAGGTCGGACTACACCGGTAAATCCCCATTGAACTATACCGGTGCCAGTCCCGTTATTGGTGGCAGTCATGGCACAAATAGCACCATGACTACCACCAATCTCGGAATGAGGCCCATTGTTTTTTTTTGTTTTAGTCCATATTTATTTTCTAAAACCATATAGATTATTTGTTAAAAACTATTTTTCATCTCAAATGCCTTTCATAACATAATTACATACATAGTATCATTACTTACATTCTGCCATGAACAATTAATGACAATGCACTGATATAACCACATTATTATCGTGGACACGTATGCATTATGTCTTCACTTCTTACTGTAGTGCCGTCAACCATGACTGCATTTATTAAAATAGAAAACTAAATTATATTGGACATTTTAATTTAAGGTGCCACTTTCCTGCCAGCTCTACATTGCGCCTACTCATGAAAACACAATAGCATGAACTGAGGATTCATAGCTTTATATGCAAACATGGTAAGGTATGTTGAAAGCTCTTACTCATTTCATTACTTCTAAAATATTTGTGAATACAATTTTCAAAGTTAGGCATGCTAAATGTTTCTTCAAATCTTCTGGTATTACAACTATATTGATGATTCTCTTGAAGGAATAGATTGACCATACTTACGTGGTAGACATAGTGGAGTAAGATATGCTTTAAACAGTGATGCAATTTCCCTAGATGTTATGCTTAATGGCTCATTCCTCTGCGGTTCGCAATAAAAACATCCTCCTGAATCTCATAACATTCATGAGAGTAAAAGTTACATTTTGTAGCAGAAGTCTAAGAATATGTGTGCTCAGTCAGCATTGACCAGGTACCAGGCATTCTTAAACATACATTTCTTCGGACTTCCGGCAGGCGGCGGATGAATGCAGATGTGAAGCTCCTCCACTCCCCCTAGCTGCTGATATCATGATAGCTTATCCTGGTTCGCGGGGGGAGTTATATCATAACCCCAATATGAATGAGGAGCGGACACGGTCGATCTCACCCAGCTTCGACTGGGCTCAAAATTCGGCTCTCGGCTGTCCTTATCACTTGGACAGAGACAGTTTGTCCCAAATGGCCACAATTTTGGGAACGGATGCCGGCTCTCTCCTATACACAAAGGCCATAATGGAAAGGTGAAAAAGGATGTCTTGGTAAAGAAAAGGCCACAGACATCCCCTTCGCACTTGCAGAGGAGCAGTGGGATCGCAAAGCCATATGACCTGTGGTTCGGGCTACGAGCGCCAGGAGCGGCCGGCCCCAGCTGCCATACGCAAATCGCGGCAGTGAGCTGTGAGGTTCATTTATAACATCCTACCGGCAACAAAGTGCTGTGCAGGGCCTTTTCAGTACCGGGAAGGGAGCACTGATGGAGCGGGAGGCAGGCGATGACCAAACCTTACCCTGAATACACTACGCAAACAGAACGGGTTGCGAGCTACAGCCCAGACCTCAGCCTGAACACACCACGCAGGCAAGCAACCACCACATATTAAATGGATCCCCCCTGGCCGGTGAAGATGGAGGGGTGGGGATTGATCCCACTGAGCCCGGGAGCCCTCCTAACTGTTTGCTCTCTGTGGATGACGGAGGCTTCAGGAATCAGGAGAGTGACTTTAACTGGAGGAAGAACTGGGTGACTGGTGGGCTGGATCAGTTGGAAAGCGAGTGGGAATCCAAATAAGACAACATGAGTGATCTGGAGCAGCACCACATTGCGGCAGACCCCGATAGATGGTGAGAGACTCTGGCAGGCCAGGGGAACCCACTCCTCACAGTGCAAGGGTGACGTATATCTACCCAGGCCTGGGAATGGTTGGAGACACAAAGATCCTTGGGGTGCTGCTAGGCGGTGGCAGGAAGGGGTGCAAGGACCAATGCAACAACTAACTACCCCTGGCAATATCTAGAGCTAGACAAACAATGACAAGCAATGCCCCCAGACTCCTCCTTGTGAAGCCCTCATTGACGTTAAGCGAGGGTGACTGATCAAAAGATGGATCGAGGGTGTGCAGTTCCTCGGTTCTACATTGGGGAAGGTCCCCGGACTCGCTGAGCCTGTGTGCGGTTGATTGATTACGGCAGAGGTCAGTGAGGGTGTGTCGATCGGGAACCTGCCCTGGGGGCAGAGCTTTGTGCAGAGAGTATTGCTTTGACAGGGCTGGCCAGACCCCATCCAGCCACTAAAATACACTATGGTCAATGATAAGCCCAAGAAGATAGCGACCCAAAATTAAATGGACCAATTCATGACCAGTAGTGTCAATGAGTCCAATACACAGAACGCACAGGACGGAGGCACCCCAGTCAAATAAGATATCTCCCTACAGGATGTGATGGCCACCATCGCGAGCTCCCGGTCCTCGATGGAAGGTAAAATAGATGGGCTCAGTTTAGAGGTGTCCCTACTACGGCATGACCTACAAAAACTAACCTCTCGCATGGGAGAGGACCTGAGAAGTAAATCTCAGATACTGAAGACACCATATGAGGGATAGAAATCCAACTGACAACAGTTTTACAAAAATCTGGGTTGATGGAGAGCCAATTAGATGAATGAAAAGGATGCTCCCGGGGGAATAATATATGCATACTCGGGTGCCCCGAAGAAAATCTGAAGGACCCAGTATAGAGCTTTTTCTAGAACAATGGCTGCTGGACATAGTGGCTCCCAAAAAGTTTTCAAATTTCTTCTCGGGCGAGAGGGCCCACGGAATGCCTACTGGGAGACCCATACTACAGGCTAACCCTCGCACTGTGATCGCAAGACTGTCAAATTACAGGGACCGCAATGCGTTGCTTCAAATGACCCATGCCTGCCATGGGACCACTCACTTATAATGGTCCAGAATTGCACTCTTCCCAGATTATACCAGAAAGTACAATGGGCGAGACAAAAAAAGGCTGAGTCAAGTATGGGCTACTATTTCTGGCCCAGATAAAAATATACCATAATGGTGCAGCCAACACTTCACAGATCCCAAGGAGGCTTGGGAATGCGTTGTCCTGCATCTAGAAAATGGACAGGACCTCCAAAACCAAAGGGACAATATCTCTTGGCAAAAGAAACCCCAAAAGATACCCTCTTCCTACCCAACAGATGATCTGGATACTTCTCCAGTTGACATGGCAACCGGTGGTCAACTTACGCAAGAAAAGGAGTGAGATCCAACAAACTACCACAGAACAGTTTTGGTGTCCAACCCACTTAAGAAAACTGATCCCCCCTGGGCAAACTACTATACGGTTAAGACGGGAGGTGTTTTGTTTTTGCTTTTTGTGTGGCTAAACCCCTTGGTTGGGGCTAAAATGTTCAGGCAACAGGTACTTCAGGTGGGGGTGGAGTATGGGGTGGCGTAGTTGGGGTAAGTTCTGGGTTGGTCACGTCAGATTGGGTTCTCAGAATGCAACATTTTACGGCGTTAAATTAGTCCCAATGGCCATGACAGGGAGAACGATGCTTCAACTAATGACATGGAATGTTAATGACCTTGAATCTGGAAAAAAAAGGAGATTGGTTTTGCAACTCCTTAATAGACATTCCCCAGACATAGCCCTGCTTACCGAAACACACTGGGTAGGCCCTATCTATACACTGTTCCACAGATCACACTACAAGGACAGGGAACACTCTGGTTTCTCTAGAGGGGTTACAGGGTTATTAATTCTGATTCACCAATGCCTCCCTCTCAAACTACTGGTCGTATAACCGGATCCTCTAGGGAGATTCACCCTACTAATGGATGAAGTGTGAGGTTAGACTATAGATGTCATGGCGGCTTATTGCCCCCGCCCCTCTCGGCTTACCTACTCATGGAAATACAGTCCAAACACTCTGACCACCAGGTTAAACTGTGGAATCTGGGAGGCAATTTTAATGATGTCATGAATACTAAATAAGATTGCACGCGCCTACATGGTAGGATTCCGGACTTGCATAGACAGTTAGTTACCTTCTCAATGGCGCTGTGTTTTTGTGATGTCTGGTGAGAGCTGCATCCTCAGGAACATGGTTACTCATTTCACTCTGGTGTTCACACGTCCCTCTCCCCACTGCACTATTTCTTTCTCCCAAGGGTTGAGGCTTATAGGGTACAAACTGCATCCTACTTGGCTCAAGGGTCCTCAGACTACTCACCATTAGTGATTGAGATACTCAATAAAGCACTGCCACCAACCCGAATTGACGGCTAATTAGCTACTACCTAGGTTTTTCAGACTTTTGTAGAACACATCCAGGCCAGGTCAACTGAATGTTTTGAAATCAATGGTGACTCGATACGGAGCCCCGTGACACTATGGGAGGGCTATAAATCGGTCCTCTGGGGGGAAATGTTCTCATGGGTGGCGGCTCACAGCAGAGCCCAGCTACAACAGGTATGAGAGGCTGAACAAGAGGCAATGAGATGCAAGCCTGACTTCCTCATCTCAAATTCTCAGCAGGCTGACCAGTCGCTTATAGCAGCTAAGGAGATCCTTCGAAATGTCACTGTGGACAACGCCAAACAGGCCCAGTGGACAACACAGAGTTGCATCTATGAAGAAGGGGACAAAGCAGGCAGAAGGCTTGCTTGGCTTGAGAAAAGTGATGAAGGGCATAGACAAGTTTGAGAAATCAAAACAGGAGTGGAGGAAACTCTACCAGAGCACACATGAGAAAAGGGCAACAACTGTTTTACACGCCCTGACACTTCCTCGCCTCTCGGAAGCCAGTCCCTCAGTTTGAAAATGGACGTGACTCAGTAGGAGATAGCAACCACGATTGCTCAACTCAACTCAAGGAAAACTCCCGGTCCTAATGGGGTTCCGATATAAACCTGGAAGAGACTCAGTGGGTTTATTGTTACCCATTATATAATATGTTCCAACACAGCAAGGGACAGGGCATTCTCCATCCGTACCTTCGGAAGGCAAGCATAGTGGTCCTGCCCAAACAGTTTAATCCTCCAGAACTATGTGGGTCCTATAGACCCATCTTGCTAATAAACAGAGGCAAAAATACTTGCTAACTTGTTGGTGAACCACTTGCTACCAGTCATGTCAGCCCACATCCACACTGACAAATGTGGATTCATGCCTAAAAAAATCGACCCACATAAATATTCGTCGGCTGCAGTTAGCACTGGAACATGCCTCCATTGGTGAACAAACCATTGGCGCTGTTAGTGATAGATTTTGAAAAAGCGTTTGACTCAGTGAGGTGGGATAGTATTTGGGATGTAATGGACGAAATGGGTTTTGGAGACGGCTTCATGGCCTGTGTTCGTCTCTTGTATGAGTCACCTATGGCTGAGATCAGACTGAATGCTAGGGTCTCTAGGACCTTTTCACTAGAACGGGGAACACGCTAAGGGCGCCCACTGTCCCTATTACCTTTCACCATTGCCATTGAGCCATTGGCCGCGGGGCTACGCCAAGATACCACATGTCAGGGATTCTGTATGCCACAGGAACGGGAGGGAATGGTCTCATTATACGCAGACAACCTACTAATATATTTAAGCGCCTCGAACCGCTCCTGCTCCATAGTGACAAAATTGCTGCGTGAATATGAAGCATATTGTGGGTTAAAGCTGAACTGGAGCAGATCTGTTCTCTTCCTGATCCAATATCCCTTTGGACTGCCTGTATCAAGTAGAAACACATAGTATTCGTTATCTAGGAGTGCAAATCAAGGCAGATTATGAGTCATACCTTACAGATAACTTTCATCCGGTCACTGACTGATTCCCAAGAGATGTACAACACTGGAAGGGCCTGTCTCCGACTTTGATGGGGAGCGCTGCCCTATTCAAGATGCTGACCCTTCCGCACCTACTATATGTTTTGCAGAATGCCCCCTTTTGCATCCCGGAGGTAGAATTCATAAAGATAGGTTCAGCATTACAGGAATTATTGTGGGGTGGCAAACAGCCATGAATAGCGTTGGCTACATTGCAATGTTCATGCTGGGAGGGAGGGATTGGGCTCCCAAATGTCGGGAGCTATTACTGGGCGAGCCAGATGGCAGTGACTAATGACGTGTTACATCAGGACCATAATATGCCACAAATCCGAGCGGAAGGGAATGGAAGGCATGCCCCCACTCCACTATCTATACTGATACACAGAAAAGACTGCCTCCTCTCCCCTGGTGCCCCACATGACTCGGGTGTGGAGAGCAGTGCATAAATACATTGGATGGGGAAACAAACTAACACTGACCCAACCCATACGGAATAATTACTTACTGCCTGAACTGGCTGAAATGCCAGTTCTGCCCAAATGGAGGGGCATGCAGATTAGAGCCTTATGCAACATTATTAAAGGGGGTGTAATTTCTTCCTTTGTGGTACTACAACAAGAGTTCAGCCTGCCAGACAGGGAATAATACCATTACCTACAAATCGCACATGCACTATGCATGCAAATTGCAAACCATCCCGACATACCACCATGCTCCCCTCTGGAGAGGAATCTAGTAATGGAACACATCAACAATAAGATTACCTCTACTATGTACCAGGTCCTCACTGCATTTGTGACCCCGGAACTACTTACCCTTAAGACTAGATGGGAGGGGAAGGTGGTGCCTATCGAGCCTGAAGAGTGGATGGAAGCGCTGATGTTCCCTAGAGAGGTGGCAATATCATCCAGGCGTCGCTTAGTGCAACTTAAAATCTTACACAGGGCGTACTACCTAGAACTTCGCTTTTCCGATGGGGTCGTATCAACGGCCCGCAATGCCTAAGATGCAGGGAAGAGGGAGGATCTTTCATGCATATCCTCTGGAGTTACCAACAGATTTGCCGCTATTGGGAGCAATGATGCCATAAACTCTCCAGAGCGTTAGACACAGAACTACCACTAGACCCCAAATTACTGCTATTAGGAATATGGGTCGAGAACTCAAACACCCAATATGAAAAACTGTTTGTATCCACAGCGATAGGGCTGTTAAAATGGAACATTGCACAATTGTGGTGAGCTCCAGAATGTTCCTTAGTGGAACAATGGATGTCTCAGGTTGACCTATGTGTAACTATGGAACAACACATTTACACTTCCAGAGGTTGTCCTGGAAAGGTGGACAACATGTGGGGACGATGGAAAGAGGGTGGCTGATCTCATTGGGAAAAGGGGAGGTGAAATAAAAAGTCATACACCTTTGTGGGCTATGGGAGTGTGCATGCCTAGAGAATTCATGTCTTATTTGCGCCAATGCTGACTGGTTGTGACCTGGTTTTTTTTTCTCTATTGTATGGTTATAAAACTCAATAAAATGTCTTACAAAAAACAATCATACATTTCTTAGTCCTAGGAATTGCCTCAAAAATGTTCATTCTAGCAACTCCAAGTTTTCTTCCCTGTAGGCCAACCACATTGCTGCATTGTACAAGCTGTATAAGCACACCTTGCTCTGATAAACTTTAAGCCAGGGAAGCATATTATATCCTCCCTATTTTGCATGCAATAGATACATGACCATTGTCAGTTGTAGTCCCCTTTCCCTTTTCCCTTAATAGCACCTGCATGGCATTCTTGAAATCGCGAAAAGTGGGCAGTGAAGTGGTAGTCTGTGGTGAGAAATGCTGCTTCCTTACTGCTGTCCTGCATAATCTGTAAAATACATCAGGAGCTTGCTGTGTGAAGAGATGCAGCTATGCTTTTAAGGGAGAGACCCAGCTGTTCAACACAGAAGAGGAGGCCTGAAATTCATAAACCCAGTTACAGCACGGAGCGCACGCGGATGTTGACAGTGAAGTGGTGGTCTGCGGTGGTCCATGGACTGTCAGCGGGCTTTGGCTTGCAGAATATTGCTTAAGGAATGTCCACCCCCGGTAATTTAAGTGAATAGCAAACAACACACAGATGAGGATAAAACCGAGTGGTGGGGGAGCTGCATTTTTGTAACTAAATTTACACTATACCTCCGCCTTAAGCAGCAGCTGTGTTCTAGATGTTACAGCATTGGGGGGTGCTGTTCTTCCCAGCCGTAGCCAGCCGCACCTAAGAGTCGCTCCACCCGGAGCACTCAGGAAGTGGACCCACGGGCGGGCTGTTACCGCTGTTGTTGTTGTCCCAGTGGTGCACTGTAATTTAGAATCTCAGCTCCAATATACCATTTCTTCCTCCTTTGCCTCCCCCGGTTGTCCTCTGGCAAGACGAGTTTAACTTTGGGCTAACATTGAAGTCGGGGTAAGCTGGGGGCCCCACCGAGGCCATTACCAAAATGCCACGCACTATCAAAGTACTGTTCTTGCTGGGAAGAAGACTTCTGCCTCTCCGTTTATTCCATATTGCATGCATATACAGTGGACTTTAGACAATTGGGGCCTTGCAGTGTAAACCATAAAACCTCTACTGACCCACGAGAAGAGAAGTAACCCCAAAGGAACTGGGGAAGCCCACAAACAAAGGGTGAGGGGATGCGGGAGCCTCAAACTAGGCATCCTCCTTAAGCTGTCAGGCGTGCCTCCCCTGCCCAGATGTCATTTTGGTATTTGTGTGTACTGTACTGTACTGTTTGTTATTCGCAGGTCATTGGGAGGTTGAATGGTATTGGAAGCAAGAATTGGTCAAGCAGGTAGTTTACACTGCTAGCCGGGGCTGACCATGATTTAACCTGGTCCCTTTGTACACAAGCGATTTTAATGCATACATTTTAAATGTTTTAGATTGTTATTTCGAGAGTTACTCTTTTATTGACAACTGTGGGCATTGTGTTTTACTAGAGTCTTATTACTCACCTTTTAATAACACTGCTAAAATAACAAAAAGAAAAGCTGCCCAAACCATCTCATCAAAGAGGGGGAGCAAAAGAGCTTTTGAATCTTTCGAACCTCTAAGGGATGTTAATACCCTTATCATTGAGATTAAGGACCTATTACTTGATATCGAAGGCCCAAATGTGAGTAAAAAAGATGCTCCAAGACCCGGAAAGGCAGCAGCATTGTTAAACTGTGTCTTGGAAACAGAAGACCTTGACATTCTTTCTGAGAGCATAGCACCGGTTTCAAAACCAACACTATTGCCAAGTACAAAAGGGCGACATGAGAAACAAAAAGATCCCATGAACACCTATGAGATAGGAAAGTTCAAAGACCAAGAGGGTGGGCGTAATTATGTCTTGTCCACCTCTGCTAACAGAAATAATGGGGTTCAGATTATCAAACTACACCCAAAAGTGGTGGACCTCTTAACATTGGGAAGCCCACTTAGAACACATGATGGCCAAGAAGGTCAAGGAAGGCAAAAGGAAAAAATGGGGGGGCGCATCCCCCAACAACCCAATTGTTAGTGAGCAACCTATAGAAATCTTGTTAAAAAAAGGACTCAGATAGGAGACAGCGCCAAAGAAGTAGTTTTGCAAAAACAAAATAATTCTTTTATTCAGACAAATTAGCCCTTGTAGATTAACAGGTTTGCCCTTGTAGATGACACGTGTTTCGGCCGTACATAAGGCCTTTCTCAGATCAGGGCACTAATATTGGTCACTCACGCAAACTTATGCGTTTCTGTTTTCCAAATTAAATTGTTGATAATAATATATGACATTCAATTGATTTAAATGACCCATTTCAACAAAACAAACCATATTTGCATACAATAGTAAGTGTAATCAAGTTAAGCCAAATCAAACAATAACCAAGTTGAAGCCCATGTGACTTCATAAGAAGCAAAGTGGGATAAGAAAAAGAAAGGAAAGGAGGAAGTAAAAAGGGTTGCATTTTGTTCATTGGAATGAATAAATTTCACATAACAACCAAATCAGAAAAAATACATAAAATATGTAGATGATAAAATAAAAACAAAAAGACAGAAAATCACATTATTTTCTTATCGGTGCTCCTCAATAATTGGGTTCAATCCCTTGAAGGTAAGTGTGAATTTGGTAAGTATTTAAATATAGACATAGCATCTATTCAAGTACAGCCCTGTTTGCGTACTTAAATGTCTTATTCGGTCCATTGGCAATACATGAAAATATGTTAATTCGCCCTATAGTTTGTTAATTTACATAGCAAGATATATTTTCGTTTAATTCAGTAGAGCGCTGATTGCGCGTGTTGCTATCCCCTGTGTACAGTGGATGACCATAACTCATCATTCCATAGCTTTAGCCTATCAGGATTCAATTCTACGTTCATCGTTTAATGTTTAACATTGTGTATAGCAGCATTTAATACCAGCACAATGCAGAGTTTCATTGACATGTTCAGAGCGCTGCTTCCGCGTGTTGCTTTTGCACGTGTACAGCGGATAGAAACTCGTGACCATAACTCATCATTTCCATAACTTTCGCCTGGAGAGATAGTTTCAATTATACGTTCATTGTTTAACCATTGTGCATAGCGACAGCTAATTCGGGCACAATGAAAAGTTTCAGTGACACGTTCATTGTTTGATCATTGTGCATAGCAGCGTTTGATGCGAGCGCATTGAAAATTACATTACATTAACACTTCATGAAAAAGACTGTTATTTATTGATAGTCTCTTTCCTTAACTGGTTGCACATAGCGTTCTACTCGTGTGTGTCTATTATCTCGCGGGGGAGCCGAATGGCGTCCTCGCAAACTATTTGTTGTAGTGCCGGTTGTCATGGTAATGGCAACCTTAGTCCCTCTTCTATTTATGTCATTGTAGCCAAAGCCTGTAATCGCGTTGTCCATCTTTTGTGATGTAAACATTCACAAATTCAATACAAACAAGGCCAACTTTGCCCAAATCACACCGATGGTGAAATGAAGTTGTGTGTACCTGCATGAACATTAAATAAAAGGAATCAATATATTTAAGAAAAGCTCATAAATTAAAAAAAACCTGCTGTATTGAAAAATTAGAATTTTCTAACAATTATTCTTATTAGTGGTTTCTTTGGCTTTGTTAACCACAACTCAGTAAGACGCGACTTTTGGCACAGTACTTTTCCAAAAGTTCTACAATGTACTATTTGTTCCAAGTTTCTTTATGTTGCCTTGATAAACCGGACCACCAAAGCCAATACTTTTCGAATTACTATAGAAATCTTGGCCCCAACTAAAAATAGATACCAAATACTGGGGGACAAGTCACAGATGGATGATGGTGTGATTGCGCAAAAGGGGACAGGCGTATTTGAGGGGAGACCGGGAGGTACCAGAATGATAACCCAAGGAAAAACCCAGCACAAGGGGGTTAGTCAAGGTACACAGACTGATATGGTAGCTGTAATAACCAAACCCCAGAGGGGGATAGTGGGGGACACACTACTTTACTACAGGGAGACCTTCAATCCTGGACAACATTGTGTGGATTGATGGAAAAAGCTATCAGGGATAATTTCCACCATTTGGGAACTGAATTGACGTGTATAAAGGAGAGGCTGCTGAGGGTGCATACAACAGCAGAGGGTTGTAGTACTCAAGGGAATAGAACAAACATCAGTGTAACGCCTGCAGTGACACCTGCAACTGATCCATCATTAACACATTTTAAGCACACAAGTCAAGCTCTTGTCCGCAGAGCAAGGTGTTTAATAATATGTCTGACCAAGTGAATAGAGGGAACATAAGGGAGCAAATAACTTATTCCAACTCCTTTGGTAGAAATCCCAGAATATGCACACACCTAAATCCATCTTGCCCTGGATTAGTCCACCTAATTCAATTCCCTTGCGGCATAGGAGTAGCCGTGGGTGGGAGCTTTTTCCCCCTATGGGTTTCCAAAATCACCCAAATGTAAGAAGTGGGTCCTCTTTGTCGTGCCTTCACCTGACCTATGGACCCTTCATATGGCTCTGTGCTCACTCCTTTCTCCTCTTCTCCCATTAATGGTGGCGCCCGTTGGGATGTCCTCTTGGCCTCCTTCCACTCCTCTAACGCCATCATTAATGTCTACTCTAATGGGACCGTCTTGGTCCAAGGCCCTCAGGCCAACCTTCACTTCTTTGATAGACGCTTCCCGTGCCTCATCAACTTCCTTTCTTCTCCTGCTGTCCCCCCTCCTCTGTCCTTGGCTACCTTGCCTTCCCCCTCCCTCTCTACCCCCTCTCATGCTCCTCCTACACCTCCGCAGGGCTTACCTCTGATCTGTACCCCTCCCCGGAAGTCCTTCAAGGATGGCAACCTTCTCAACATTGCCACTCTTAACTCTCACTCTGCTGTCAAACATTCCTCTGATATCTGCCGCCTTCTTGAGGAACTGGACCTCGATGTCCTTGGTCTCACTGAGACATGGTTCACGGCCAGCTCTGTCACCAGCTTTGACATACTCCTACCTGACGGCTACAGGATCCTCTCCATGCCCAGGCCCAACCACGCTGGTGGGGGTGTTGCCCTTATCTCCCTGAGTGGATTCCTGCCTCTGTCACTCCTACACAGACATACTCCTCTTTTGAATGCCTTGTCTGCCGACTCTCTCTTTCTCCTAGCCATTCCCTTACTGTGGCTACTGTCTATCGGCCACCTGGTCAGATTTCTTCCTTCCTCTCCGAGTGGGTGGACCTCTCCTCCTCACTCTTGGCCTCAACCACTCAACTCCTCTTTCTTGGAGACTTCAACATCCACCTGGATGCCTCCGGACACTTTTGCGACCTCTGCGACTCTCTCTCAGTCTCCATTCTCCCGTCTTGCCCGACTCATTCTGCAGGGCACACTCTCGATGCTCTGATCTCCTCTGACCTTCCCCTCTCTGTCCCTCTCTCCACTCCTCTCTCCTGGAGTGATCAATTTCTCCTATCCTCCCACCTCACCCTCCCTACCCCTCAGATCAAGCCACCTTCATCACTGCCACCCTTCTTCTCGGTCATCCGACCCATGAAGCGCGTGTCAGTTGAGGCTTTCTGTGCCACCTTCTCACCCCCCCTCTCCACGCTCCACTCTGCTATATCTGATACTCTTTATATCCTTGCCCCTGTCATGAGAATCCGCCTGAAGCCCAAAGCCAAGTGTAACTCCTGGTATGACTCAGATCTCGTCACCCTAAAACGCAAGTGCAGGGTTGCCGAGAGGAAATGGTGTGCTTCATGTTCATCCTCTGACAAACTGGCCTACCGCCGGCTGCGAAGGCAATACCAGCTCTTCGTTCTCACCAAGAAGAGAGCCCATATCCAAGTCTGCATCTCTGCGGCATCTAACAACGCAGCGGAACTCTTTAAAATCTGCAAGGAACTGGCCAATCCTGCCGCAGTCTCTACCTCTCCTGTCCCCTCCCAGGCCCTCTGCATGGCACTGGCTTCTCACTTCATTTCAAAAACTCAGGACATCCTGTCTTCACTCTCCTCCTATCACCTCCCTTCCTCTATCCCCTGCTCTTCCTCTGGCCCTTCTGCAGCCACCTCTCCTCCCTCCTTCTCTGCCTTTCCCCTTTGCTCTGCTGATTTCGGTCTCCAGACAAGTCCGATCTATGAAAGTCTTGTCAAAACAGGTTCACCCCTGTTTCTCCAAAACTATCAAAGACCACATCGACTCCCTGGCTCCTGCCCTGGCCGACTTCTGCAATCACTCCTTCGCCACTGGAGTCTTCCCATCCCCCCTTAAGCACTCCCTTGTGCACCCTCTTCTTACGAAACCCTCTTCCGGCCCCCTTCTGCCCCGCTACTTATCGACCAATCTCCATCACTGTAACGCTCACCTGATTCCCGTAGAGGCGCCGGTCTTGACTGGGCGTATACCGTATCTTCAAAGGTGATGTGTAACACACGGCTGGCTCTTTGGGCTGGACCTCCTTGCACTGTATGTCTGACTCGAAGGGTAAGATGTCTGCAGATAGAAAATATGGGATTAATGAACTGGGTTATTGAATGTCTCTCTCTTCTTCCCTTTCTCTTCTCCTGTAGAACCCCAAAGGTTAACGCTCTCACCTTAGGTAAGTGAACGCCGTGCTCTCCATCTGCCTCGGGGCAGGGTGCTGTAACCAGTTTCTTCACTGGATAAGGGGAGCAGGCCTCTTGACTTCAGAGGACTGCTGTCCGTCGTTTACTGCACGAACGGTAAGTTTTCGAGTAATTCTAATGTCTTTAAAAGTCTTTAGTAATGATGTCTCTTGTTTTTGCAGGGTTCCGGCGATGGCAGATGACGGGCTGAAGTAAGTTGAAGATGGAGCCCGTGTGATGAATGGAAGCGCCTGGAAGCACGTAAGTAAGCGCTTGTTGCCTGCTTCACGATGCGCTCTAACTGTCTTTTTATTTTGCAGGTACAAGTTCGGAGCGGCTGCAGGGTGCCACATCTAACCACTGGGTTAGATGTGGAAATGAGTAATGGCACGTGAGTATTAAAGTTCTCCAATGTCTTTAAACGCACCTTGTTTTGTCTTTCAGATGCGGGATGCAGCGCCGAAGGCCTCCGGAGCGTGCAAAGAGCTGGTAAGCTTTTGTCTTTCAGATGCCGGAATGCAGTGCGAAGACCTCCGGAGCACACGAAGAGTAGGTAAGCCTTTGTCTTTCAGATGCCGGAATGCAGCGCGAGGCGTTGGTGACAGCCGATGGACCAGGTAAGTGAAGCGCTGTCACTGTAATGCTAACCTGTTCTTTCTTGTCTTTATAGGTGTTGCTGAAGACTGGATTCAGGATGGTAAGCCTTTTTCCTTAGGCCCAGGATCAGATGCAGAAGACACGATGAGCGTTCTGCTGCAGAGGATGCAGAATAACGCAAAGCAAGATTCATCCATCGGGTGTGGTTTAAATAGCCTCCTGTAGTGCTTAGGTGTCTCCTTCCACAGCCACGCCTAGGTAAGAAAAGAGTTCCTGCTTTCCAGAAGAGTTCAAGTGTTCTGAACCTAGGGAGTGGCTCCTGCCCCACCCAACAGGAAAAGTAGTTCCAAACAGAAGAGGATCAGAGGCTCAACTGGCAGGCAAGTAAGCAGCATGGTCTGCTGCAGGTAAGTCCACCCAAGCATTATGAGCCCGCCGCTTCCAGCGCTGGGACTGGCCATATTTATGAGCCTGGTGCCACTGGCGCCAGGACTGGGTCCAAAAGGTCCCAATTGGGACTGGTTGGCACTCGGAACCTGGGTTATGGATCTGCTTCCAAGGGAGTTGGGAAAACCCTGACCTTTTGGAAGCAGAAATCATGACAGTACCCCCCCTCAAGGCCCCTCCCAAACCGGGCTTCTCCGGGGGTTTTGGCTTGTCAGGAAATGTTCGGTGAAATCTTTTGATTAGGCGAGGAGCGTGGACATATTCAGCAGGTTCCCAGGATCTCTCTTGGGGGCCGTAGCCTTTCCAGTCAATTAGGTAAAATAGTTTAGATTTGGAGATCTTGGAGTCCAGAATGCTTTTGACTTCAAACTCGAGTTCTCCATCAACTAGGATGGGTTTTGGAGATTTAGTTAGTCGGGTTTGAGGTTGCACGGGTTTTAATAGAGAGACGTGGAAGACCGGATGTATCTTCATGTGCGGGGGCAAGTCCAACTTGACCGCTACTGGGTTTACTATGGTAGTGATGGAATAGGAACCAAGGTATCTTGGGTTGAAGGTGCGTGGCCCTTTTAGAGGTAGATATTTGGTGGATAACCAGACTTGATCCCCTACTTGATATTGAGGGGCTTCCTTCCGATGTTGATCTGCTCCTTTCTTGTATTGTTCTTTAGCCCTTTGAAGGTGAGAAACAGCTTCCTTAAAGGCTTGGGTGATTGTAGAATGCAGGTAGTCTACTGCTGGTGTTTCAAGATCTTGGAGGGGATCCAACTCCGAGGTTCGAGGGTGACTGCCGTATAAAAGAAAAAACGGGGTTTTCCCAGTTCCCGAATGGACAGAGTTATTGTAGGCATATTCGGCTATCCAAAGGATGTCTTTCCAAGTTTTTTCAGTTTGTTGCAGCATGCAGCGTAAATACTGTTCCAGAGTTTGATTGGTCCTCTCGGTTTGTCCGTCGGTCTGAGGGTGGTGACTGGTCGATAGTCTCACATCAATTTGAGCCGACCGACAGCAACTTCTCCAAAAATGAGAAATAAATTGACTACCTCGATCCGAAATTAGAACCGAAGGAAAACCGTGCAGTCGGACGATGTTTTCGAGAAATTCTCGGGCCAGAGTTGCTGCTGTTGGCAAGCCTTTGAGCGGAATGAAATGCGCCATCTTGGAGAATAAGTCCACGATTACTAGAATCGTATTATATCCGGAGCATGGAGGTAGATCGGTGATGAAGTCCATAGAAAGCGTATGCCAAGGGCGAGGTGGGATGTCAATAGGGCGTAAGAGGCCTGCTGGTCTTTCCTTTTGACTCTTGTTTTGGGCGCATACTCCACAGGACATTATAAAGTCTCTGATATCTTTTTTCCAAGACGGCCACCAGAAGTAGCGCTTGATCTTTTCTGAGGTCTTGGCCATACCGGGATGTCCTTCCATTAAAGAATCGTGATAACAAGAGATTACTTTTTTCTGTAAATCTGTGCTGGGCAGGTATAATCGTTCTTGGAAATACAATAAGTTGTCCTTTACTGCAAAGTCCTTTCCCTGCAGATGCCAATTCTGTATGTCTGCTGGAGTTACAAGTTGCCTGGCTTTATCCTTAACTTCCTCTATGGATTGTGTGGCGATTACACCCAGAATTCTTTGTTCGGGAATGATTGGTACAGGTTTAGGGTTGATCAAGTGTTCTTCCACTCCCATCCGAGAAAGGGCATCAGCTTTACCGTTTTTTGTACCAGGTCGATAGGTAATTATGAAGTCAAACTCGGCAAAGAATAATGCCCAACTGAGTTGTCTAGAGGATTGGGCTTTTGCGGTTTTCAAATATTGCAGGTTTCGGTGATCCGTAATCACAGTAACGGTGTGTCGGGCCCCCAGCAGATAATGCCTCCAAGCCTTAAAGGCAGACTTGATAGCCAGAAGTTCCTTGTCAGTAATCGTGTAATTGATTTCAGGAGGCGAGAATTTGCGGGACCAAAATGCCACGGGATGCAACTGATTGGTTACCGGGTCCTTTTGTGATAGAACTGCCCCCATGGCAAGGCTTGAAGCATCAGTTTCCACGATGTAGGGGAGTTCGGGGCGAGGGTGTTTTAAGATTGGTGCAGAGATAAATTTAGTCTTCAAATCCTGGAAAGCTTGTTCCGCCTCGGTAGACCATTCAAAACGTTTGTTTTTCTTTAACAAGGCAGTGATGGGCTGGACTATTCGAGAAAATTCGGGGATAAACCTGCGGTAAAAGTTAGCGAAGCCTAACATGCTTTGCACACCTTTTACGGTGGATGGTGATGGCCATTTGAGAACTGCATCGACCTTCTTTGAATCCATACGCACTCCGCCAGGTGATAATATGAATCCCAAGAATTCAACTGCAGTCACGTTGAAAACACATTTTTCCAATTTAGCGAAAAGTTTGTGTTGACGCAATCTTTCAAGGACCATTTTCACGTGTTTCCGATGTTCAGATTCCGATGAAGAATAAACGAGGATGTCGTCAATGTAAACAACAACACACACATCTATGAGCTCTCTGAGGACATCGTTTATAAAATATTGAAAGGCGGCCGGGGCATTGCAAAGTCCGAAGGGCATGACCTGATATTCAAATAGCCCATATTTGGTGCGGAAGGCCGTCTTCCATTCATCGCCCTCTTTTACTCGTACCAAGTGGTAGGCTCCTCTAAGATCCAGCTTTGTATATATGCATGCTTTTCTGACTTGGTCCAGGAGTTCAGGGATCAAAGGTAACGGATATCTATTCTTGACGGTGATCTGGTTCAGGGAGCGATAATCTATACAAGTTCTAAGGTCTCCTTCTTTTTTTGGAACGAAGAACAAAGCTGAAGAAGCAGGGGACTTGGAAGGACGAATAAACCCATTTGCCAGGTATTGATCCAGGTATTGTCGAAGGTGAAGGTTCTCAGGCTCGGTGAGGGCATAAATTCTACTACAAGGAGGAGTAGATCCAGGTATCAGGTCTATCTGGCAGTCATAAGACCTATGAGGAGGTAGAGAGTTAGCCTGGTCCTTCCGGAAAACATCTTGGTATTCTAGGTATTCGGGAGGTAACTGGGGAGTCTCTGAAGAAATTGCTGCCAGTGCAACACCAGGTGGAGGGTGACAAGTAGAGACACATTCTGGAAACTGGACCGTTCTTGCTCGCCAATCGATCAGAGGATTGTGTTTCTCTAACCAAGGTATTCCTAGAATAATCTGAAACTGAGGAGCCTTGATCACATCGAACACGATCTTCTCATGGTGTCCATCTTGACTTACTAGCGTCACTTCTTGAGTGGTATGCGTTACCGGTCCGGAGGCTATCTCCGTTCCATCCACCGTAGTAATGACGTCCTTTACAGCCTTGGGACAAAGAGTTAGATTCATCCTCAAAACCATTTCATGATCCACATAATTGCCAATGGCACCGCTGTCGACGTAAGCTTCAATTGCATGTAATCGATCCGGATTATCAGGGCTAATGAGGACCATAGGTATCACGAAATGCGAGGTCACGGAACTGGTTTTCACGCTCGGCAAGAGGACCTCTATTCTTGTCGGGCGAGGTCGTTTCCCTGCTCAGAGTTTGTAACTTTGGTAACTGCAGCTCCTACTGCCTTCTTGGCAGGTTTCACCGGACAGTCTCGAAGAAAGTGCCCTGAGTTTCCGCAATAGAGGCATAATTGCAACTGTTTTCTCCTTTCCCGCTCCTTTTGTGTTAGAGGACCTTTCAGGCCCCCTATTTGCATGGGTTCCCCGGAGTCTACTCCTTTGGAAGGAGTTGGCGGTTTGGAAAATACTCGAGCATCAAACTTGGAACGATCGGCCTTCCTGTTCTGCAGTCTGTGATCTATTTGAACGACTAAGTCTATATAGTCCGAACAATCTGGTGGGGGATTCACTACTTGGGCTAACACATCTTTGAGCTCTCCACGTAGACCTCTATAAAACAGCGTAATCCTTTTGTCCTCAGGCCATTGAGTTTCCACTATCAGTCTGTTGAAAGACGCAATATAAGCCAAAAGGTCTTGATTACCTTGTCGCAACGAAAGAAGCTCATTGTCCAAGGCCTGCCCCTGTGAATGTCTTGCGAACAGTTTTTCCATACTGAGCTGAAAAGCTTGAAAATCATGGAGGACCGGATCATCTTGATTTACTAGAGGGATCGACCAGTCTGCCGCATTGCCACTAAGGTACGAAAGCACGAAAGCTACTTTAGCTTGATCAGTTGGAAAGGCTGCTGGCCGGCATAAGAAATGCAACCGGCACTGATTGATAAATACTGCAAACCTCTTTGGGTCACCAGAAAATCGTTCGGGCGGAGCCAGAGGTACATTCCCAGGTAGGTTGATCTGCACTGGATTCATAGAGGGTGTAGAAGGAAGATTTCCCCCAGATGCAGGTAACGGGGTCTGTCCGGCTTGTGACTGTACCAATTGTCTAGCGAGATCATCTGTTCGCTCCTTGGAAATAATCAGTTCCCTTCTTAGAGCGTTCGTTTCCTGATGGGCTGCATGCACTTCTGCCCTTAGTTCCCCAAGTAACTGGGCTAGCTGGTCGGTATCCGAGGTTTCCATAGCGCCTGGACGGGAGTTTTGCGGTAGGCTTTGCGTTCTGTAACGCTCACCTGATTCCCGTAGAGGCGCCGGTCTTGACTGGGCGTATACCGTATCTTCAAAGGTGATGTGTAACACACGGCTGGCTCTTTGGGCTGGACCTCTGTGCACTGTATGTCTGACTCGAAGGGTAAGATGTCTGCAGATAGAAAATATGGGATTAATGAACTGGGTTATTGAATGTCTCTCTCTTCTTCCCTTTCTCTTCTCCTGTAGAACCCCAAAGGTTAACGCTCTCACCTTAGGTAAGTGAACGCCGTGCTCTCCATCTGCCTCGGGGCAGGGTGCTGTAACCAGTTTCTTCACTGGATAAGGGGAGCAGGCCTCTTGACTTCAGAGGACTGCTGTCCGTCGTTTACTGCACGAACGGTAAGTTTCGAGTAATTCTAATGTCTTTAAAAGTCTTTAGTAATGATGTCTCTTGTTTTTGCAGGGTTCCGGCGATGGCAGATGACGGGCTGAAGTAAGTTGAAGATGGAGCCCGTGTGATGAATGGAAGCGCCTGGAAGCACGTAAGTAAGCGCTTGTTGCCTGCTTCACGATGCGCTCTAACTGTCTTTTTATTTTGCAGGTACAAGTTCGGAGCGGCTGCAGGGTGCCGGAATACCCACTGGGTTAGATGTGGAAAGGAGTAATGGCACGTGAGTATTAAAGTTCTCCAATGTCTTTAAACGCACCTTGTTTTGTCTTTCAGATGCGGGATGCAGCGCCGAAGGCCTCCGGAGCGTGCGAAGAGCTGGTAAGCTTTTGTCTTTCAGATGCCGGAATGCAGCGCGAGGCGTTGGTGACAGCCGATGGACCAGGTAAGTGAAGCGCTGTCACTGTAATGCTAACCTGTTCTTTCTTGTCTTTATAGGTGTTGCTGAAGACTGGATTCAGGATGGTAAGCCTTTTTCCTTAGGCCCAGGATCAGATGCAGAAGACACGATGAGCGTTCTGCTGCAGAGGATGCAGAATAACGCAAAGCAAGATTCATCCATCGGGTGTGGTTTAAATAGCCTCCTGTAGTGCTTAGGTGTCTCCTTCCACAGCCACGCCTAGGTAAGAAAAGAGTTCCTGCTTTCCAGAAGAGTTCCAGTGTTCTGAACCTAGGGAGTGGCTCCTGCCCCACCCAACAGGAAAAGTAGTTCCAAACAGAAGAGGATCAGAGGCTCAACTGGCAGGCAAGTAAGCAGCATGGTCTGCTGCAGGTAAGTCCACCCAAGCATTATGAGCCCGCCGCTTCCAGCGCTGGGACTGGGCATATTTATGAGCCTGGTGCCACTGGCGCCAGGACTGGGTCCAAAATGTCCCAATTGGGACTGGTTGGCACTCGGAACCTGGGTTATGGATCTGCTTCCAAGGGAGTTGGGAAAACCCTGACCTTTTGGAAGCAGAGATCATGACAATCACTCCCTTCCTGGGCAAGCTCCTGGAGAAACTGGCCATCTCCCAGCTTAATCTCCACTCTGAATCCGTGGGTTGTCTTCATGACCATCAGTCTGCCTTCAGAGCTGCCAGAAACATGGAAACTGCTCTCCTGAACATCCTTGAAGACCTGCTTTCCAACCTTGACTCTAACACTTCGTGTGTTCTCATCTTGCTTGATCTCTCTTCTGCCTTTGATACTGTCAACCATGCCATTCTGCTCAACCATCTCCGTGATAACCTGGGTATCACTGGTCAGGCTCTGGCGTGGCTTACTTCTTTCCTCTCCAATCGACCCTCCCAGGTCCAACTTGGGTCCTTCCTCTCTGACATCTTTTTCTCTACCTGTGGTGTCCCCCAGGGATCTAACCTCTCTCCCTGGCTTTTCAACCAATATCTGGCACTCCTTGCCCACCGCATCACCTCTCTGCCCCAACTTTCAGTGCTATGCGGATGATACCCAGCACATTTTCAGGCTACCCTCGGCCTCCTCCTCTCCTTCCCTCATCTCTGACTGTCTGTCTGCTATCCAGGAGTGGGGTGCCACCAATGACCTCTGCCTTAATGCCAGTAAGACTGAGATTCTACTCATCGGCACACTCACTCCCTCCTTCCCTGCAGCTCTCTGGCCGGCCTCTCTTGGCCCTCTTCCCGCTCCGACCTGCAAGGCAAAAAAACTCGGGGTCATCTTCGACTCCACACTCTCCTTCTCTCCTCACATTTCTGACGTCTCAAAGAAGTCACACTACCAGCTGCACCTCCTCAGAGGTATTCTTCCTTTCCTCTCCTTCCCCCAGAAGCTCACTGTCTCCAGAGCCCTGGTTCTCTCTAAGCTGGACTACTGTAACAGCCTCTATCTAAATCTGCCTGCCTCTACTCTCCGCCCTCCGCAACTCATCCAGAACAGGACTGCGAGACTTGTCCTTGGCCTCAAGCCCAGGGACCAAATCTCTCCAGGACTGAAATCTCTTCACTGGCTTCTAGTGGCTGCGAGGATTAAGTTCAAAACCCACTGCATTTTCCACAAGGCCTTCTGGGGCCTGGGGACGAAATACCTTCAACTCTCTCTTCCTAAATATCTTCCTTCTCGAGCTCTTCGCTCATCCGCCTCCAACTCCCTCAGGGTCAGCCGCTTCTCCAAGCAATGAGTTGGGGGTAGATCTCTCTCTGCGGCAGGGGCCTCCCTCTGGAACAGCCTTCCTGCCTCCCTGAAACTTGAGGAGAACCATCACCGGTTCCGGAAGCACCTCAAAACCTTCCTCTTTGCTTCTGCTTTCTCTCCCCCTCTCCCCTGCTAAATTCCTGATTGAAACTACACTAAATCTGTACTGGGCCACTCTCACTGATCTCGGTCCATGGCCCAGCCACTTGCCCTCTGCACTGCCTCCCTGGCAACCCCTGCACTGCAGGACTGTCTCTGTATCCCTACAGCCCCCCTCCCAGCACTTGTCTGCACTTACCTAGCAATTGCCACAGCGGGCCCTTTAGTATTTATCTTATTATTCTACTACCCCATGTACTGCACTTTCCCCTCTCCCTTGCCCCTCACACTTTCCCTTCCTCTCTTCCCATGCACTTTAATTAATTAATTTAATTAACTAATAAACTTGCGCGATCTGAATGACACCTGGCCTAGTAAGATCGTTGTCTGTCTTCCCTTTGTCCCCCCTCCCTGCCTCGTCGCGCCTTAAAAGACTTGTGTATAGGCGCGTAATAAATGCAATATCATATCATATCATATCATATTATGAGAAGTGGGGTAGGGCAATTCAACCTCTCCATGACTTTACACAATGTAGCAAAAGCTGGAAATGGTCTTTATGAAACACAAGAGTCTTTGGTGAACACGTGCATATCTTACTTTAGGCATACACGAGGGTGTAAATCTATAATTAGGTGTGATATAATAAACTGTGTGAGACAGACTTTGCCTAATACTAATGATGATATGGTTGAGTTTTGCTTGAAGTGACTTTTTGAGGGAAGGCCTGCTGACTATTGAGCTTGGGACATATCCCACCACCCCCAGGCTCAAGAATAACAATCAGGCCAACCATCAATAACCAAATAGTGGGTGCTCTGAATGTAAAGTCTGCACCAATCGGAATTGTGACTAGGGGGTACATATATACTAGATATGGGGCAGGTATTGACCAGGCAGGCATTTGTCCGGATGGTGTGGAATGACATCCCCTTACCACCATAGTGGAGAAGCAATCTGGGGGGAGATACATTAAATTAATCTCATAGAACATAGCTGGCCTAAGAGAACCTCTGGCAGACCCAGACTGGTGCAGCTTCAGTCGGGGCTACAATGTGGTGTCCTTTCAATAAACCTTGGAATAAGTGTTTATCCGATTCCAGGGGTATGAGGTGTTCCAGGTCCCAGCAACCAAGGGGAAAAATGGGACACCCTTTGGTGGACTAGTATTATGGGTTAGTACCAAACTTTATTGGCAAATGGTAAATATCGAATCTGCTTCTCCAGATGTCTAGTATTTGGTGTGTAATCCCGTGAGTAGCCAAACAATCATCATGTTTAATGTTTATAATCGAGTCACAAATAAACACTCGACCAATGCATTAGAATTGGTAAGGAAACTTGCAGAAACCAGGGAAGTAAAAGAAGGTACAGGCCCATGGAGTATACTGTTGGTGATTTGAACCTGCAAATTGAACCACTGATCAATATGGAGGGGGGTTGGGATGATTATGATGAGGTATGAGATATTCCTGCACTGGAATCCTAAATGCCAAGGAGGCCACACCCCAGTCTTACGCCTGCACAACTTCTCTCCTTGGCATGGATTTATGGGCTTGCAACAGGCGCTTTGTGAAGGACCAGCCATCTAAGCCCACATATCAAGGGAATAATGGTGCCTCGCACATTGACTACATCCTCTTGTCAGTGAAGATGTGGACACATGCAAAGGCCTTTGAGGTTTTAGACAAAGAGGGAAGCGATCACTGGCCCTGTCTTTGGAAATTACATCTATGGGTACACAAGAGAGGGCTCACCAGTGTAATTTTAGTAATACACTCCAATTACAGAGCCAATCTATGCAAAGGATTAAATGGTCTGACCTCAATCTATTTTTCCTGAGGAGTCAATCTTGCCCAATTTGGAGTGGCTATTATCCACTGGAGCTTCAGATGCTGAAGTCTATCAGGCATATGCCAGACTAATCCTGGGTTTTCAACCATTTGTTACAAAGTCCCATAAAAGAGTAGAATTTATGACGAAGACTGTAAGACAGTAAAGGTTGATATTCTAGTCTGCCTAAAAATGCAGTTTAGACGTTTAATTCAGTCTAAAAAAGATAGTCACATACGGGAAGAATGGGAATGGCTAGAGGAGGCCTGTAAATCCGGGGATGCCAGATTATTCTGGCAAATTATTAGTGGCAATAATGAAGGTGGTAGCAATGATTTGGTTAATGATATTACCCCGAGCATGTGGAGGGAACATTTCCAGAACCTCTACGAGGCAGTAACTCCAGCTGACTCCCAGGGAACTTTAATACGGACGGTAGGTTGTGGGAACCAAGGTAGAGGATTTAAGGAAGGCATGGTATGAAAGCAAGACAGACACAAGTGATCACAATTTAAACTGTAAAGTGGGTGAGATAAATACCTAATCTAAACTTAAATGTAAAATGGGAGCAAGCTACGACTATCAAATAATAATAATAATACAATCCTAGTGGAGTTCAGTCAAATAAAAAGGGTGCATACTAAAAAATAAATGTTGCCAATCCTTACCACTATGCTACATAATAGTGTGGGATAATGTTTCACAAGAAAAGAAAGAAGTATTCACAAAATGATATGTCAGGATGTTTTGGCCGGGGTCTCCCATCTCCACATTTTTAGCATGGGACAAGGTGGGACTCTTGAGCACAGCACACTCCTGGGCTTCTCTGGCACAAGTTCACAGTTCCTTTTCTCTATATCAGGGCTTTCTGTGCCCAAGTCTCTTCTCATGCAAAGTCTCTTGCTTCAGAGGGCCTGATATGCCAAAACAACAAAATAAAAGTTCAGTCTGTTAACCTTCACGTAGGGTAATTACTCTTTACCCTTGGATCCCCCTCAGCCGGGCTCTGATATTCCTCTCAGTGGTAAGCCTCCCTCAATCAGGCTCAGACCAACCATTCACTGTGGACATCCCTCAGTCGGGTTCATACTTTTCGTCACAATGTTGTTAACTTAGCTTTTTCACACATTTCTCTTGACGTCCCTCATTTGGGTTCACTATCGCATTTCAATCAAGGTCCTTATTTGTAATATTCAAATAACTTTTGATTAGGTTCCCCTCATCTGGGCTCAGACCTTCCAAAGCACTTGCCAACTTTAAACAGAGACTTTCTGAAGGGCAAACACACCTCTCTGGGTCACTCGTTAGCCTATGGCAAGGGTGTGGGTTTATTCACAATAACCAGTTATCACAGCATTCCCCTCCGCCGGGCTCACACGCCCGGTTCACAATTCTACAATCGTCAAAACGTCTGCAACATGTCAAGGAATTTCGATTGTACAAGGGGTTTTGCTTTACCCGTGTATGACCACATTGACACCTCACATCGGCCTTCCCTATGGCCTCTTGTCACTTATAGTTTCTTTACCCTTTTAGTTAAACACAGTCTCTTTGTTCAGGAAAGGGGTACGAGTCAGAGACCTCAGAACAAGTGCCCACGTGGTGCCAGACCACTCTATCTCTGATACCAAGTTTGTTTACAAAAGACCTCTGTCTCTTGATCTTCTTAATGTTGCTACTGCAACCTTGAGTCTAACACATTCCAGCCCACTATCAGGTTCTTCCAACTCACCGGCTGTGCTGAACTTGTTGGGGTTTCTTTTGCTGCTGGAGTCAAGGACGGTACCATAATGGCAACCACGTCTCCTCACTCTGGCTATCAGTGCAGGAGGGTTCCATGTACTGCTGACATCCGTCACTCCATTTGCCAGCTGCGATTCCCGGTCTTATGTTTCTTTTGTCGGAGGCTTTGCTGGTTTTTGGTTGAAAAGGGCATTGGCAACTCCCTCATTGAAGTCCTTTCAGGTCTAACCGCCTTTCTCCTCCATTTGAACTGCCATCCTGGAATAGCTGCTTCCTTGTGCATTCGACCTTGCTTAGCCTGTGCTCTTTTGTGCCTTTTTATCCCTATGGGGAAGGGAAATGGCAGTCAGCTGTGTGTAGTTGTCGGCAATTGCCTGATTCTGCATGGCCCTTGTGTTGAGATATGTCAGGTAAACGGCTCTGGTATTAGTCCATTGTCGCTCACGGGGTTAGAAAGTGTTTGTGTTGGAAAAAGATTTTCTAAGTATCCTGCTGGACAGGATGGGGAAGAGGTGTCATAAGGAAGGGGATACCACATCTCACCTTTCGGTGTCCCACTTCCCCTTGCTGAAGACCCCTCATCCAGGTGATACTCCCGCACTTGTCCACCCCAGGAACTGGATCCAATGGCGATGGCGGTATCCTGGCCACCTGGTTGACAGATCAACGGGGACTAGTAAATGAGACACCTTCAGGTTTCTCACAAGGGGGAACCCAGATCCTACCCAGGTGGAGCTTTTCAAAGTCACAAATGCTATACAATACCAGAGATGGGGTACAGCGCCCGTCCAACCTCATTCCCATCGATTTAATTAAGGACGAACCTTGTGTATTGGCTCTGATACTGTGGCAATTGTTTAATGTAATTCTTAGGCTTAATAAAGTGCCCCCGTCCTGGCAGAACACCACCATTATCCCAATTTACATAAAAGTTGGACGAGAGGACCCATCCAATTTTAGGCCGATTTCCCTGCTGGATGGGGTGGGTAAAGTGTTCATTAGAATTATTTATGAGCGACTAAAGTCATGGGTAGTACAGGAGGAAATATTTGATTATCCCCACGCTGGGTTTCGGGCAAAGATTAGTACCACAGCTGAGGTATTCCATTTGCAGTTGGTCATACAGAAGTATACAGTCCTGAGAAACATGAACATGCATTCAGTGTTCGTGGATCTCAGGATCACCTTCGCCATACTGTACAGATGAGGGGTACTCGTAGGCCTTCTACAGATCATTTAACAGCTGTATTAACATAACAAAGCTGTGGTACGATGGGGTCTGGGGGGTTGAATTGAGAGATACATTTATGGTGACCATAGGGGTGTCATGATTCCTGCCCCTCATGTCCCCAGCCCTCCAAGAAGTCAGGCTGGAGCCAGGCCACAATCACCTACATGGCCCTCAAGGGCCTCTCCATCCCTCCAAAGACCCACTTGGAGTCAGACTTGGCGCTTGTGGCACCAGACTCACTCATTCCCATAGGATAACATTAGGGATTGGACTTGCAGTGCATTGATGGGGACAAGATGGATGCTCCCACATATTTTGGTTCCCAGAACTGCATGTGCGGTCTAGTCTTTTGGTTGTGGTTCAGCCCAGAGACACCTGGGATACCCAGAGACTATTTAAGCCACACCCAGGCTGAGAAACATGCTTTGCGTTTTCTGCACCTGCAGCGTGACACTCACCGTGTTCGGATCGGTTTCCAGTAGGCCTGCATCTTTCTTCTGCGCTCAGCTCCTGCAAGAACAAGAACACTGTTAGGAACAGCCTTACCTTGTGGCGCTTCTGCCCATCATTCATCGCTCCTTCTGTTCTGCGGGCATCTTCGGCGGTGTCATTCCCATCCCGGCACGCCGCTTCCTAAGGAAAAGGGAAAAGAACAGAAAAAAGGCATTAGTAAGCATTCTGTAAATCTTCGCTTATTTTTAAATACTGTACGAGCTTCAAACGCTTACCTGAATCCCAGCCGCTCTGGGGGAACTCTGTCTCTGGAACTTCTCATCCATCTGCAAGAGGGAAAAGACACTCCAGGTTAGCGTGGAAACATCTAGAGGCGCTGCATACCGCGCTTACCCATTGCATTTGTTCTTCATAACCGGCATCCACGCTGAAAACGTTGCGGCACCTAAAAGACACAGAAAAAGAACTCAGTTCAATGCAAATACAAAAGGGCTGCATCGCGCATCGCGCTCTCACTCACCTTCAGCGCTACTCATCTCAGCAGCACGCCGCCATCCCCGGACGCCGGCCATCATCTAAGGAAGGAAAGGAATGAAGTTAGAGAACTGTTCAAAAGACTCATTATACTTACCTGTCTGACTCTTGCCAGTGAAGTAACTAGGCAGCAAGGAGCCTGCATCAATCAACGCGGCCCTGCGCTGAAAGCAGGACAGAGAGCACACTATCCAACAAAAACAAGGCGAGCTGTGGATCAAAGGGAAAGGTTGGACCCCGGGGAAGAAGGGGTTCAAGCACACAGAGACAATAGGGAATTAAACTCTACCAATCCTGTGTTTCAGGCCCAGTCTCCAGTCGAATAGCCTCCAGGGAAGGGTTCGAGGTCGTAAGAGGTCAGAACAGGCTGAGTGACATCCCCTTGGATACCAGGTGAGCGTTACAGGGGTGAGGCAGGGATGCATGGTCACCCCTCTGTTGTTCTTAATTTACATTGACACACGCTATGTAAGATCAAAAATGCCTTGACCAACCAATACCAATACTCCTCGTTGAAGACAAGGCCGTCTTGTTATCAACAGCAGCAAGGGGTTTGGAGACCGTGCTTGAGGCCTTTTTAGAAATATGCACTGATCTCCAACTTGAGGTAAACATAGGGAAGACAAAATCCCTAATCTTCAGACCAAGATTTTAAATGTTTGCTAAAATTATTCTGAACATTAATGGCATCTCTCTAGAACAAGTTCGATGTTTTGACTACTTTGGGGTGAGATTTACTGATCAGGGCAGCTGGACTTCTCAACATGTCAAATCTATTTAATTGTTAGAAAAATATGGTTGGATAATTTGGAGATTTTTCCCTGACCATGGTCAGTGAGCCATTTCGCCTGCACTCACAATGTATATAGCCCAGGCTAAATCCACAGTACTTTATGGTGCAGGGACTTGGGGATATGCAGCAAGTAGCAAAGTGTGCATGGCAGAAAGAGGCTTTCTCAAATGGTTGTTGGGTATGCTGGGTGCGTGACTGGGTGCTCCCATTTATTTAGAGCTGGGCCTCAGGCCGATTAGTGGGGATGTTGCCTTCAGATCAGTACTCTATTGGTTTAGAGTCTGGACCACCCTCGAGCTCAGAGTATATCGTGAGGCAATCACACACATGTTTGGAACGAAGGGTAGTAGATCCCTGCCATGGTTCGTACATGTCAAAACAAGTCTGACAAAACTAAATCTAGTCGAAAACTGGCATAACCCTTTGGACGTCATGAAAGGACTTGCAGAAAAGGTAAAGCATGCCCTATGGGAGGTGGCTGAAGTGGATATGATAAATACATGTAGTATGCTGGCATCAGGGCACTTCTATCTGGCTAATAAATTGTGCCTGAGTTATGATCAATATCTAGATGTGGTTAACCCCTCTCATGCATGCAACCTGTACATGAGATTAAGGTTGGGACAACTGATCCTAGCATAACGAACCTTCAAATGGGATCCAACTGGAAGTGACTTATGTCCGGCTTGTGGCTCAGCCAGGGAATCCTTAAGCCATTTCCTGTTTTTTCTGTCAGGGATATCTTCTAGCTAAAAATAAGTACTTAAAGACTATTTGCAATGCATATGGCATACGTCAGATAAGTGAAGCCCTATTGTTATTCGGGCGGTCTAACAACATAAACATGGTCTACTTTGTGTCAACCTATATCTATCAGGCATGGTGCACAAGAGAGAGAATTTGAAAACTGGGGGAACAATCATCAGAGCAGTGTTTAAATTGAAGAGCTCTTCACCCCGTATTGTACCGTGGTTTTAACCACAGAAATTCCATTATAACATATGTTACTGACAACTCTAAATGCACTTTATTGCCTTTTGTACATTTGTATGGGCTAGGGCAAATGCCTCTAGCTTCTAATGATGCTGTTAACAAATTCACCAAATTATCTCCTTGTCTTTTGAAACTTCCTATAATGACAGAAAGATTGGGGTGAAGTATTGCTGGAAATAGGTGTATTTATAACCTCGTTTTGCAATGTGATGCTGATGCAATGTCATTCTCTTGATGACGTAACCAGTTTATATATGCACCTTATTGTCTTCAGCACTTTTATATGGGTCAAGGTAAAGTACCCAGTGTTTAATTATCTGCTGCTAAATGCATTAGTGCACTTTATTGCTTTTTGCATATAAGTTTGAAAACTATTGAAACATTGATATTTGCACTGGTGAATTATAAATCAAATGGATATTTATTTATTTTTTATTTTATTTATTTGCATTTTTAAAGCGCTCACACAGGAATTGTTTGTTGTGTAATCGTTTTTTTGTCTTAGTTGCGTATTTATAATGCGCTTAAATACCCAGAAGTGTCTAAGCGCAGACCCAGGGAGCGAACCTGCATTGCTTCGTGTCATCTTGCTTCCAAGGCGAACACGTTGCTGCTGAGCTATCCTCCCGGGACATTTGATAGCCCGTGATATCGCAATGATGACTTAGTCACATTATACAATGTAACCAATGTCCAATGGTTTTGCTGCTAAATACACAAGTGCACTTTCATTGCTTTTTGCACTTATGCCCGCGGACCATGGAACTATCGATATCTGTACTGGTGAATTTTAAATTGAATGAACTCTAATTGAAGAACTAATAGCTTGTGAACCATGATGATATTTCAATTGTGTCATATAATGTTATATATCGCTCACCCAGGTTGTCTGTTAACTGATGTGTTTTAATCTAATTATTATAAATGTTGAGATGTTATGTGCTATGTGCAAATGACTTAACTGACAAATAAAAGCCTGATGGTGATGATGATGATGATGATGATGAAATCATATATTCCTCTTCCACTTCTGGGAAATAAGTTGCCAGCAAATAGGAGAAATGTGATTTGTTGGATTCTGTATACCCTTTGCATCTGACTAGAATGTATACTAATATCAATGAGAGTACAATATTCCTGGACCCAGGCAGCAAGTGCTACAGACCAATGGGTGTGTAATGACTTTAATCTGGGATATATTTTAGTTTGAAAGATTTGCTTTTGGAGAGAATCATTGCTTGATCGAACAAATCCCACCAGGACAATCCTAAAACAAACTTCTCGGACGTCATTGTCTGCCACCTCCTCCTTGCCAGTGGTGACTCTGCCACGATGGCCTGGTGGCTGCTGGGCCCATGGTGATCTGAAGGGCACGGGAGGGACAGTGGGGCCACTGACCATAGGTGTGGTGATGGCGGCAGCCGCCACATGCACTGCTGCTGCTGTGCTATTTCCCACAGTGGGTGGAGATGATAGTGATGGGGCTGATGCAGCTGGAAGTGGGGGGGCTGACACAGCTGGAGGTGCTAGGGCTGATGGTGGCTACAATGGACCAGTAGCCCTGCCCTGCTGCCTGCGCATGCTGGTGAGTGGTGTGGCCTTCATAGGCTTGCCTGCTTCTGCTGGGCCTGACGATGATGGCTCAGGCGCATTGCTGTCAGAGGACTGTGAGCCTGCTGGGGAGAGATGAGCATGCTGTTTGTCTTCTGAGAGTCATGTCTGAGTGCTTGAATTATACTCATGCTACATTGTTTTTGTCTTGCTCTTGTCATGCAGCTTCTTTGGTCTGTTGGCTGTGATGCGTGGTTATACATGTGGGTGGTGGGAATGTACATTGACTGTTGGTCTGTCAAGGTGGCTTGTTGTGTGTGCAGTGGGCCTATGATTCATGTTCTGTTCTCCCTTGACACACATGGGTGCCCATGATGTGTTCATGTGTGGGGCTGTACATTTTGCCAACAGTGCCTGTGCATGACTCCATCTACACATATCCCCTGGCATGTGTTTGTGTGTGATCTAGCCATTTGCTGTGACTAACACGTATTGGACCTGTCCCCTTTCCCATTAGGTGTTTCTCTGCCTGGGAATGCATGTATTTGGACTCAACATTTTCATTTACATGGGGTTTGCTGTACTTACCATCATCACCTTGGGTCCCAGCTCCTGCCTCTGCTGTACCGACTCCCTCTATTACCTCCATGTGCAGGATGGAGCTGCAACTCTCCTCCCACGGCATGGGGTTTAGAGGTGCCATTGTCCCTCCTCCTGTGGCAGCAGATTCCCTCCTTTGTGTTTAGCTGAGGTTACAGACCCTCAAGCGCAGGTCAACCCACCACTTGTGGCAGTCCCTCTGCATGCAGGGGACAGTCCCCACGGTTGTTACCCTTTCTGTCACTTCCCTCCATATGGCTGTCTTCCTCTTCTGGCTAGTCCTTCTGGGGCCAATCCCAAAGAGTCTCAGCATGCTGCACCACAGTGTCGACCAGTGCAGTAAGTACCGCCTCCGAGAACTTTGGTTTCTGTATGCGGACGTCAGGAATTTATGCCTTTTTTGCTCCTAGACATGTTTTCAGCCTTCTGGCACTGTGGATGCCAGAAGGAAATGCGAAATACAAAAGGAGTTGAGTTTTAAAGATGGTCATGGGCAAGCTTTCCGTTCAGGTTTCGCTCATGGTTCATTTCCTGGGCCCTTGTTGTCTTCTACTACATGCCCTGCAGGTAGTGGAGGTGGTATTGGCCCTTGCAGGAGTGGGGGATGCTTCTGGCATTAACTGATAAGGAACTGGTTATGATCGTATGTTTTTTGTGTAAATGGAGTTTAATGCATGAGAGGAAGCATCCACAAGTAATTACTTATTTTAAAGCACGAAATAAAAATGTTTTTGATGCATGTTAATACAATGTTTAAACTATTTCTTGCAACGCATTAGAAAATACATTTTATCTTTTATCTTTAATTGAAACAGATTGACATTAATTATATGCATTAGGACATGGAAATTCTTGGGAGCTATGATTTTGCTGCTGCTTCTAGCCTAATAAAGCCTGGTTGCCATGACACAAACAGTTACCAGGAAAACTGGTGGTATGCAAGTATATCTATGGGATATTAGGTTTTTGTGTTTGGGAATGTGAACATAGAAGCAGGAGGACACACCTAGAGGACATTTAAAGCATAATGGATAGAAAGTTAAAGTTTGCATTTTATGTTGAAGTTAGATTTACTGTATTCAGCCGACAAATGAATGTACGTTTTGATTACATTCACGCTGGATGGGCATCATGTTGCTATGACATCCATAATCATGTTCTGCTGTTTATGAAGATCAGCATACCACAAATGACATGAATTGAATGCATCGCTGTGACCACAGTACATTTTTGCTTCCAAGTTATTTACAACTAAAATACGGGAGGAGGGCCTGTTGGGGTTACAAAAAGAGAAGTTTGGGAAAGCATAAAATGCGTATGATTAGGGGAATGTGAGACGGAAACATCTACACATCTTTTATGACATGTCTTTTGTGAATCATTGGGGAATTGTTGAGGGAATCGCTTTTAGAATGATATATATATATATATCATTAGAACCCTTAATCTCATGATCCTAGCCTGCGTTCTGAGTAAGCTGACTTCACGTGCATGACCCTGCATCTTCCCACCTGCTTCCCACCCCCCCTGATATGCCCTGGTGCCCTCCCTACGTCCCCCACAGCCCACTCCCACCCAAATCTTTCTCCCTGCCCCCCTGGCCTCCCTAACATACGTTCTCTGCTGCCTCTGGTCCACCACTTCTCTCCGCCCTTCCTCCAGCCAGTTATGGAAATTGAAAACTGGTTCCACACAGAACCCGTTCTACATTTCCGTGACCGGCTAAACTACAGTCCCCAAGCACGCTGCAGATGGCAGTTTTAAAAATGGCATGCAACAAGCACTTTGGGACTCATCGCCAGGGTGCTAATTGCAATAACACCCACAGCTGTGAACTTGATTGTCCGGTAATGGCGCCGGGACCCACTGCTAAAGTCTTTGCTTCACCTGGGCCTATAACTTGGGACCAGATCATTACTGGTCGATCCGCCTGTCACCATGGGTGTTTTTGCTTAAGTAGTGCAGTATAATAATCAAACCACGTAATAACAGATGTGACAAGGTTTCACTTTCTTTAAAATAGCTTTTTGCGACAGTTTACACTGATGTATTGATAAGCAACTCTTTATGGTTTCATGTTTATTTCTTGTGTCATTTGCATTATGTTGTCTTTTTAATTTACACATGAATTTATGAGCCCAAGCTTCAATTTTGTTTATTCCTTATATAATGCGTGCAGTTTGCTTAATATTTAAGGCTTCCGGTTTTATGTCCTTTATCCTTTCTTCATTTCCATCTGTGTTTATTTAAATTTATTTTATTTTCACTTTAACTGTACTTGTCGACATTAATTTTTTGTTCTGTAAAAGCAATATTTGCACCAGTATTTTTCCACAATGATTGAAATGAAAAATTAAGCTAGCTCTTGAATGCCTGTTATGTGACACGCACAGAGCAGGGCTACTGAGTACCAAGGAACGTTCTGTTTCCCCCTTCAATACAACTCTGTTTCTATTTGCTTAAAACAAATGGTACACACATATTACTTGACACCTTCAAATCAAAGAAAGATTAATTTGCACCTTTTCTACAAATAGCAACTCTTTCAAACAGATAGCACTGATGATTATTTTTCTATGCAAAATGGGGCCCTCCCCGAGCTGGACTGCAACAGATCAAATAAATAACAATGTTTTCTCATTTAGTACAATCACATGCCAATATACACATATTTGGTTAAAATAGGCATGCACACACACACACAGAGGCATTGCTGGGGGGGCCTAGGGGGCTATAGCCCCATGTCTTTTGGTTGTAGCCCCGGATAGAATGTCAGGGTCTACAACCAAAAGGCTAGCTAGCACCGATTCTCGACAATCCTAACATCAGTGTAGCCCCAGATCTTTTCCAGACCTAGCAGCACACCTATGCGCGCGCGGGCGCTTGCACACACACACACACACACACAAACTCAACTTGCACTTGTGGACCGTGTCACATCTAGATATTGTCCACCAAGAAATATTGTATTGCATACCTCCCGCATAGTCTAACAATTTGAAACAGTGCACTAAAAGTTTACAGAATTGTACTCCACCCTTAAGACTGTCACATGGTGCGCTCAAAGATTACTAGAAAGTTTACTTAGATGGATTCGCAAACACTACCTTAGGTGGCCTCTAGATAGAGATGTGATTGTTGGCGTGTCCCACACTTGGGTGGAATTGTGAACATTGGCCTAAGTTGCATCTAGCCTGTCAGCATGTGCCACACTTGGATGTAATTGTGCATGTAGCATGTGCCTCACTTGGGCCTAATTGTGAACAGTAGCGTGCCCCACTCCTGGATGGAGTTGTGAATAGTGGCTTGTGCCGCGCTTGGAGATGAGGTCACGGACATTGGCCTGGGCTGCATCCAGATAGAATGGAATTGTTCAGCATGTCCCCCACTCAAAAAGAACTGTGAATGGTAGCATGTCCCACACTTGGATATAATTGTGAATGGTAGCATGTCCCACACGTAGTAGGAATCATGACCATTAGCGTGCACAGCATCTTGATATAATTGTGCATGTTAGCATGTCCCAGCATGTCCCACACCTAGACGGAATTGTGAATGGTAGCATGCGCCACACTTAGTTGTAATTGTGAACAGTAGCATGTCCCACACCTAGATGGAATTGTAGCATGTGCCTCACTTAACCAGTAATGTGAAAGGTGGCATGTGCCGCACTTACAGATGAAATCGTGAACATTAGCCTAAGGCGCATCTAGATAGAATGGAATCGTTCAGCATGTTCCACACTTAGAATTGTAAATGGTAGCATGTCCCACACTTTGTTGGAATCATGAACATCAGCCTGCATCACATCATGATAGAATTGTGCATGTTAGCATGTCTCAGCATGTCCAACACCTAGACGGAATTGTTAATGGTGCATGTGTCACATTTAGATGAACCTTGAACATTTCTTCGGGTCGCACCTAGATAGAAATGTGATTGTTAGCATGTCTTACACCTAGATGAAATTGTGAATGTTAACACGTGCCACACTTAGATAAATCATGAGCATTGTCCTGAATGTTATCATGTCCCACACTTAGATGGAATTGTGAATGCTAGCATGTGCCACACTTAGATAAATCATGATCAGTATCCTGAGTCTCATGTGGATAGAAACGTGATTGTTAGCATGTCCCAGCATGTCCCACACCTAGACGGAAATGTGATTGTCGGCATGTCCCACACTTGGATAGAATTGTGAATGGCAACATGTGCCACACCTAGATGAAACTGTGAACATTGACCTGAGTCGTATCTAGACAGAAAGGCAAGTGTCATCACTTCCCACACTTGGATGGACTTGTCGATGAAGCATGCTCCTCACTTAGATGATGTTGTGAACACTAGCCTGAGCCACGGCTAGATAGAAATGCAAATGTTAGCATATCCGGCACTTGGGTGAAGTTGTGAACATTAGCCTGAACCGCATCTCGATTGAAATGTGAATGTAAATGTTAACATGCCCCACTCGTGTGCCACTGTGTACCCTGCTTTCCTGTTCCCCATGCTGTTGCTATATATCTGTATGCCTCCCTGCTCTCGCTATAAGCCCAGCACCCTGTCTCTATGTGTCCGTGTGTCGCTATGTTCCCTGCCATCATGTTCACGTACCTGGTCTCGGGCGCTTTAAAGATAACCATCATATCACATCACTACGCTTACTCTCTACTATACCCCATCATTCAACTAGAACACAGCTATACCCCTGATTAATTCGGTCTAGCTGTTCACATACAAACACTACCCCATGAACACCTCATCAGCCTAATAAAACGCAGCTAGCTGAGCACATTCCGGTCTAGTCGCTCACATATGCGTCCTTCAGGCCCAAGGCAGCCAGAGCCCAGTCTGGGTGTCCACCCAACAGACTGCACACATCCAACTGATTCTCCAGCACCACACCTAACTCTAGGATGCAGCTACCACCCAGAAATTACATCAGCTGCACACATCTGGTGCGCCCACGCACCCTACGGCACTATCTCTCTCTCTACTGACCAGAACTACGGTTCTCCAATGATATATAGAGCGCTATATAAATGCCAAGTAACATAACATAAAACAAAACTCCATTCTTACTTTCAAAAACAATTAATGCTCTTTAAATCAAATTGACCTGTGATTACTGAAGGACATTTGACATATTTCTTCAGCAGTGGTAATTGTTTTAAAGGAAAATCATCTAATTTACGTACACTTTGCATGCGCTCAGTTTCCACAGATATTGGCATATAATGCTTGACTGACAAAAGCTGAGACAAACAAGAAGGTTAATTTTCAATGTGTTCTGATTTTATATACAAATACTAACAGAAACCAGAGTAGTGTATGTCTCCATTTATGTGTAAAAATGGATAACAGGCAGCCTTATTTGTATTTGTGGGCTCTTCGGTTAATGTGCATTTCAGCATGTGATGTGGTCTTTATGTTTTTTTAGTTCTTGTTTTGCATTGTTGTTGTATTGCTTTCACGTTTTGTGCTATACCATATGTTTAATACAATAGAAGGTTATTTGTTCTTTGCAAATGGGAAGAGATCTTAATGCATGTAAAATGTATACTTGTCTATCATTTGCATTTTATTTGTTTTGAGTGTTGTTTGGGAAAGTAGATTTGAAATTGTGGAAGGTATTGCTCATATGTAATAAAGGAAATAGTTATATGGGAAGTACTTGTAATAAATGTAATATATTTTTGATATATGCAATATTTGTACATGTATTTATCTGTAATAGTATTACAGGTTTGAAAAAAGCATTCTCATGTATTTCTAGCTTTGTAAATAACATTGAATGTTACACTTTGCAGAGGAATATGTTTGTTACTATGCACATGTTTTGGGTGTGTATCATCTAAACAGATATGCAGTACACTATTTATATAAATATATTAGCATGTGTGTTACGTCCTTAAGGAAGCGTGGGTTACTCCTCTGCTAAAGAAGAGCAATTTGGATCCCACTGTAGCAAAACATTATCGCCCTATAACAAATGTGCCATTTTTACTTAAGGTCCTAGACGTGTTACTTACATTCAGTTGCAGGAGTTTATTGAGAGCAATAATATAATTAACCCTCGACAATCTGGTTTCAGATCCAGGCATGTTACTGAGACCGCAATGCTGGATCTGAAATCCAATTTAGCCAGCATTATTGACAACGGCCATCCAGCTCTTCTTATGCTGCTCGACCTCTCCGCTGTGTTTGATCTGGTTGATCATTCACTGTTAGCAATCAGGTTAGGCGAGCAGGCATACTGCTCTACTCCAGCCACTCACTGGATCTCATCTTTTCTTGGACCCAGAAATGTTAGGATAGCCATTGGGAATGCCAGCTCTGTTCCTACGCCAGTGACCTGCGGGGTACCTCAGTGATGTTGTCTATCCCCTACATTATTTTACATATCCATCACACCACTTCTTGATCTCCTAGACGACCTCGGTGTCCAGTTTACAAATTATGCAGATGACACGCAGGTCATGTTGAAACTCTCTGGTTGTTACACTCAGGATGTGCATGCGATTAATTCCATCTATGAATCCATCCAAGAATGGATGGCAATTAACTCTCTTGCTTTGAATGCAGAGAAAACCGAGCTTCTGATCACAGCTTCAGGCCAAAGAATCAAAAAACGTGGCACAGAATATGAAAACTTTCTGATAGCGGTGTGGCGACGAATGTCAAGACTTTGGGCGTCATTTTGGATGCCAAGCTCATCATAAAATCGCAGGTTGCCCATACTCTTGCTTTATGTGGCTACACTACCAAACTGCTGAAATACATTCGCCCCTATAGATCATTACTCGACACTGCCATGATAAACTCACGGCTCGACTACTGCAACAGCTTGTTGGCAGGTACTTCAAAAGCCAACATCCAGGCACTCCAAGGCACGGGCTGTCCACGAAAGACCACGTTACAGAGGCCAGAAGGGAACTGCATTGGCTCCCTATTAAATATCGGATTACACACAAGTTACATTCTCTGAGCTCTAAGTGCTGTAACAACAAGGCCCCGCAATACCTGGTCAATCGTCTGACATTCCTTCCACCAGTACATTGTTTACATTCCTATGACCCTCAGAAATTGGTGCAACCTAGGTACAAGCTGACGAGATTCGGTGGAACTACTTTTGATGTCCAGGTGCCAATTACCTGGAACAAGCTGTCGCCCAATGTGAGACGGGCTTCCTCTATTGAGGCTTTCAAAAAGCAGACTAAGACCCTTTTGTTCAATCTTATTCTGGAGTAAAACTTCTATTTGCTAACTGATACTGTGGTTTAACTGAGTTCCTGTTGTGTGTTCTGTTTGTTCCGTCCCTGTTGTGTGCGCTCTGAGGCCCATGGGCATGAAGCGTGTTACAAGAATTAAAAATAAATAAATAAATACAGATAATATTATATAATACTATGTCATTTTTGTCATTTTTTCTGTAACGTGATGTTTGGTTTATTAACAACAGAAACACACGAATTTAGAAAAATAGCTCAATGCTGGAAACAAAGATGTTATCATAATATTTCTGATGTGTTGAACTGAGTTATTTGGATATTCTGGGGGGAATGGTTGATAATGGGCCAGGTTCTATGCCAAGTGCAGTGGCTCCAGCCACCTGATTGTTTGGCACACCCTCCCCGAGTGCAAATAAACCTTTTGCCCATTGCAATTCAGCATTATTTAAATCCCCCATTTCCCACTTTGTACTGTTCAAAGTGACACACATCAAAGTGTGATGGAAAAAATATGTTTGTTAAATGTTTTAGAGTTGTTTTATATATGTTAAAATAAGAATGTTTAATAACTAACACAGAGTGCCGGAACAGCATGAACATTCTTCACTTATAAAAAATGTAGAACGGCAGTGACAAACCTTTGTTAAAGGCACATTGTTGTTAAGTTACCTTGCCCAATTTCTTTTTGTAGCCTGAACCATGGCTGAAGCCCATGCCCATGGGATTGTCCATACTGGTTTGGCCACAAGCCATGGATAGTAGATTAAGGGCCCGATTCATGGAGTAAATCTGTGCCGAAAACAGGTTGCATGCGAAACGTCCGTTTACCGATTCATGGAACACATTGCGCGTGGTTTACCTGAGACCTGCGTTGAATCTACATGGGTCCAACACGTCACTGCAACACCACGAACGCCTTGTGCGAGACGCCCAGTGAAGGCGCACACCGTCCAGCGCACACACCTAAAAAGGGGGCGGAACACGTGGAATGGGGAACAACGAGCGTAAATGTGGGCATTACGGGGGAAGTACCACAGTAAAATACTCGCAACTGCCAAACGCATGCTAACAGCACGTATTCATGGAATCAAACAGGGCTCAAGCTAATCCGGAAACACGTCCACCAAGCGAAAACTGGCTTAAGCGTCCTAACGCACCAAAACCAATGGATAAAAGTGTGCAAGAAAAATAAATGCGCGTATACACCGACGATGAATTTAACCATTCCTGGCAGCAGTGATCGTGGGACACCGCAGGAGGAGGAGGAGGAGGCTAGCCAGGCCCCACATTTTTTTACCCAGGACCAGCCATTTTGGGATGCCTGATAACCAGGTCTATGGCAGGTATAGGTTTCCAACTCATATCATCCTAGACCTGGTCACTGAGTGGGAGGATGACCTCACATCACCCACCCTGTGCTCCCAAACACTGAGCCCCTTGGAAAAGGTGCTCAATGTACTGCATTGTTTCGCCACTGGGTCATTTCAGTGAACAACTGCCATAGTTGGGGGTGTTTCACAGCCCACACAGTTACGCTGCCTACACCAGGTGTTGGCAATCATGACTACACCCCCCTCAGTCCGCAGGCACATATACATGCCCAGAACACCCGCAGAAAGCCGGCCGAGGTCCAGGACTTTTATGGGGTGGCAGACTTCCCCAAAGTGCTTGGTGCCATTGATTGCACCCATGTGGCCCTACGTCTGCCTAGGGCCACAGAGCACATCTATCGGAATCGCAACCACTGGAATTCCATCAACGTGCAGGTTGTATGTGATGCCAAGGGAATCATTACCTCTGTATATGCCAACAATCCAGGGTCCACCATTGATAGTTTCATATTCAGAATGTCATCCCTATACCGGGATCTGGAAGCTGGGAGGCATGGCAACACATGGCTCATTGGTAAGTATAAATGCCTGTGCACATGCATGCATGCTAGACACAGACAAATAGACCAAGTCAACTAATGACAACCATTCTCACCTCTGCAGGGACAGTGCCTACCCTCTGAGCACCTACATGATGACGCCAATACAGAACCCCACCACACGCCCCAGGTAAGATATAACACAGCCCATATTGCCACTAAGGCCATAGTGAAGTGCATATTCTGAGTGCTAAAGTCACGCTTCCACTCCCTTGACCACTCCGGTGGACAGCTACTATATGCACCACCAGTAGTTTGAAGGATCATTATGGCAGCATGTGTCCTGCACAACGTTGCAACAGGACGTGGCGTACGGGTGGACATGGTGGTGCCCCCACATCCCCAACCACATGCATGCCCACTGTGCATGGGAGGGGAAAGAGCATGTGGCGACGCAGCACGTACCCAGCTTGTGGCACAATTTTTCACCTAAAATCTCACCCCTACAGAGTGCACACGGGCCTGGCACATTCCCGGTCACAATCGATGATGCCAAAGGGACAATCAACTGTCCCAACCTTACGACCCTGAAAATGTGTCACACAAAGCAGGAAGGGCATCAATAATGGACACAGTCAAGGTAATACATGAAGATGTAACTTGAAGAAATGCACATTTACCAATGTGCAAACAAATAAGTATGCTAACCCTGCACTGGACAAACAATCATGAATCCCCACTAGGGGTGTATACACAGGTTGGACTTCAGACTGGCCACAGACATGATGGAAGCCCAATGCCTCTGTGTAAGTTACTTTCACACGCTGCCCTCCTTGTAAGCCCATGGAAAGGGGAAGCAGGAGTGACATATGTGGCTGTACCCTAAGGCATAAACAAGGAGTGTACAAACATGAGACAAGCCTATATGGGCCCAGCCGGAACACACAGTGGATGCCTTTGGATGCCATATAAAGCAAAACACAGACACAGTCACATGAATGCACAACAGACAAAAAATAAAGTAAAAACAAAATAAAAAATGGCCATGGTGGACCGGGCAGAGTGGGGTGTCACCACGAAGTAGGAGGTGCAGGGTGCACCTCAAAACTCACATGTGTGGATGTTGAGAATAAAAAAAAAGAAAAAACCCCTCCATGGGCTCATGACCTGCATGGCTAGCATAGAGTGGGAGAGCTGTTGTCACCCTCTGGTGTAGCATGAGAAGGTGTGCGTGGTAAGGGAGGCTGACCATCGTCTGATCCTCAATGGCAGTGACCATGCGGGCCTGAAAGGTTTGATTCTGCATCATGATGGTCCGGAGACACGCATGCAGCACCTCACATGATGGATGCATGAAGTTCAACCTGCAATATCTCACAGGATGCACAAATCTCCGCTTGCAATACCTCACGGGTTGCACAGAGTTCAACAGAGATGTTTTGCAGCACCTGCTCCATCTGCTGTTCAGACCGTCTACTGCGGGCCAACTCAAATGCAGCCAGAGTAGATCTGAGGGAGGTATTCTCTTCCCTCAGGGCAGCACTGTGGGCCTCAGCCTCAGCAGCTATGGCTGTGCGCAGAGCCCCCAGTTCAGCCTGACGGTCCCTGTTACTGGCCAACATGTCCATTCTGTGCAAGTGGCATGTGGACTGCAATGCCTGCTGCTAGAGTGCCATCTGTCTTTCAGGTAGAGCATGGAATTGGCCACCCTATCCATGCCTTGAGCCAACATCTCACATGATGCCCCATGTTGCAATTCAATAGCATACATGGATTGCTCCCACACAGTATTTACGAGTGGCACACGCCCACCGAGTTGCCGTACCCTGCACCTGCCGGACCCTAGGATACTTGGCCCTTGCTGCGGTGGCACTGCCTGTGGCTGCAGGACTGCATTCCTCCCTTGATCAGCTGCCCCAGGAACAGGAGCCAATACTGTGGAGCGTGACCCTGCAGCCGTAACCAACACAGATGTACATACCAACACTGACTGGCCCCGTGAGGGACCTATCGCTCTGCAGGTGTTTGTGACAGAACAGCATCCACAGTAGAATCACTGACCTGCGACAGCAATGAGGGTTCCATGTCCAACTCAGCATCAGAGGCATAGACTTCCTCAGAGGTGTACTCAGAAACATCCCTGGCCAGGATGGTCTATAGCGCCAATGGATTGCCATGGGTTACCACACCACGTCCTCCACTGATGCCTGGTTGGGGCCCCGAATACATTTTCTCCTCAACCATCTCCTCCTCCTCTGCTACATCCAGTGCCTCATATCCTGCCCAAAATCAAAAAAAGACATGAAGACACATGTTAATAGCATAGGCCACACACATAGGTATTACAATGTTGTCAGCCAACACATGAACCTGCCATGTCACACATGACACAAACTCAGGCACGCACGCAGTGTCAATGAAATGGAAGGGGAGCATGAAAGCAGACAAGGATGCGTGTCAAAGGGCAAAATAACACATGTACTGCACGGTGCATAGCACCTGCTTCACACACGAGCATGTGACTGGCATAGTCCTTCCACAAACATGACTGATGCCAATACACAGATGGCACATAGGATAGCATTGCCAGAACTGTCACCCAGCCTCAGATGGCAGTTGAATACTACTGTCCATGAGCCATGTACAATGCATGTCAGATGACATTTCATGAAATTCGCTATTAGAAAACACAGTGTCACAGGGTGCAACGAACCTACGGTGTTGTAATACAGTGAAGGCAGGCACACAGATTCAATAATGCTAGGGCACATTGACATCACGCAAGTGAATAGGCATGTTGAAGGGGAGAACAGGGTTTAAAAGTGTGTGGGTGCAGTACATGAGTACGGCCTCAACTATGAATAAAAACACTGAAGCAGTAATGTCAATGTCATGGCCTGATGGCCGTGTAAGGGTAAGTGCAGTAATCATGTGCAAAGTGTTGGTAGTGGGTTGTAGGGATACAGTAGACCCCACCCCCAAGGGTGGGGGATGCTTGGGAGGCAGTGCATGGGATAACATGGTTTCTCAGAGTACAGTGTTGTAGCAGATAGTGTGGCCAGGTGGCAAGTACATTCTGTCAGTCATCTGGGACTACAGCAGGGGAGAGGAGGACAGAAAGCACAACACATGAGGAAGCATCAGAAGTGCCTCCAGACGCGGAGAAGCTACACCTCCAGTTACATAGAGTCAGGAAGGCTGTACCAGAGGGAGGCCCCAACTCAACACAGACGAGAACTACAAACTAATTCCCATGAGGAGCAACTGACCCTGAGGGAGCATGAAAGGGATGATCAAAGACCATGAGAAGGGAGTAAATACTAGAGATGTAGTTGAAGGAATTGCTGGTCCAGGACACATAAGGACTTGCTGAGAATGCACAGAGTTCAGGAATGAACACTCATAGTCACTTTTAGCCTGTGCCATCATCACAGTCCTAGGGAGATACCTTGCACCAAGCCTAAAGGACTTTTCACACAGTCCAGGTCTGGCAGAGTTGCAGAGGAAAGAGTGTAGAATCACAGAAATCCTGGTAAAGCCTGCTGCAGTAGTCCACCATAGGAATTACCAGTCCTCTCCTCTGGAGACAGTGAGCTGCTGGGGGATGGAGTGGAAAGGAGGAATTCCACTGAGGAGGAGCAGCGTGTAGGGCGACCTCACAGAGATGACAGTCATGTGACTATAGAAGGCAAGTGTTGAGTGGAAGATCATCACAGGCTATGCACGACCACAGGTTTGAGCAAGAATAGGACAGAGAGTGACATGGAAGGAGGGAGCAGGTGTGGTGATGAGGATTGCCTCTGTGTGCAGCACATGGTTTGTATGCTGTCTGCATGACAACAAGCACGTATCAGATCAACATCGCATGGGTCACACATGGCAGTCATGTCAACGTAGCCTGAACTAGCAGACAATCATGACACATCACCCAAGCAACATCCACATGGCCTGGACACACACGCGTCACCACTCACCGGACATTGTCTCATACATTGGCAGGTCTCCCATGCCTTGGATGTGCTCCACTGCAATGACATCATTAGCGCTCTCCTCATGTCCAGTGAGTTCATCGTCCTATGGTAGTGACCCACCACTAGTCACCAGAGTAGAGGCGAACTTGGCAGCCAGCTTGTCTTTTGCTCGGCGTCAGAGGTCATTCCAATGCTTGATGGCATCACCAGCTGTGCGCCTCTCATAGCCCAAGGAGCGAATACAGTCTGCGAGGCACTGCCAGTGGGCCATACGCTGAGAAGGCTTATGTGTGCTCCTTGCCTGCACCAGCATGTCACAGCCGTGTTCCAACACGTAGTCCACAAGCATGTCTAGTTCCTCATCACAGAAACTCCTCTTTCGCAACGTGTGGGACTACTGTGCCGTGTCTGGGGTCTCAGCCTGTACCGTTGGAGCACGCTTCTGCCTCTTGCGAGGTGGTGCAGACCCTGAGTGGCTTGTTCCGCTCTGGTCAGTAGGGGCTTGAGTACAGGTGGACTGGCCTGTGGAATCAGCCATTAATGTAACTACAGAAGGTCGGCTTGCAGGTATCAGTAGCTGGGTGCTGTTGCCAGGACCCTGCACCTCACGTGTCTTGTCCTTTGGGACATGGAAATTCGCCATTGAGTCACCCTGTACCTGGGCCAGGACCACTACAGTCCGGGCCGGCTGACCCTGAGCCTGGGTGGTGGTAGCCGCAGCTGCCCCTGCAGCTTCCACACCCTGGCTGCTCAGGACAGCAGATGGCACTGCTTGTCTGGGACCACGGGTGCTGGGGGACATAGCACTCCCTGCACGGGTCTGGACACCTTGCCCATGTGGACCACCCTGGCCACCTTGGCCACCCTGGCCACCCTAGCCAGCTTGGCCACCCTGGACATGTCGCTCTCCTTGGCCAGGTTGGCACCCTGGCCTTGTTGCCCACCTTGGCCACATTGGCCACCCTGGCCACGTCACCCACCCTGACCACGTTACCCACCTTGGCCATGTCACCCACCTTGGCCACCTCTGGCAGGTCACCCACCTTTGCCTCCCTTCCCACTTGTTGCCCTCCGAGTCATGGCACGGATGGACTAGCACAATGGGAGGGGCAGTTGGAGTGAGGGGGCAGGGTACGTAATGGAAACCGCACCACTCTGCCCCAGCAAGGCTCTATGTGACCCCTGGTGAAAAAATAATGGGTTGCGCAACACTCAGGCACCCCAAAAATAAAAATCAACGTGTACGTGACCCCTCAGTAGCGCATGTGTGAGTAAAAAACGTCCTGCAGTACGCAGCAACACAAAAAATGCAAACGCGGGGAAGACGTAGGCTACTATGACCTCACAAATGCCGAACGTGACACACAGGTGCAACAACAGTGGGAAAAATGCATGCACGACTCACTGTCTGCCTCTACAATGAAAAAAATCACACGCACGTGTACACGCATTCAACTCCCTCACCAAAACAAGAAGTACGCACTGCCACAGTAGTGAACTATACACGTGTGAACCCACCAAAATATGAAGTTCACGCATCCGTCCCCTGTTGTCCTATGCAAACCTTTAACCCGATACTGAACGGAACTGCAATGCCCAACCTCCAGCGCGCGTCATGTAACTTGCGTGCTTAAGGCCTTTCCTCTGATTAGATGCTAACACGATGTTTCTGCACGTGCAGAGTCACTCTATTTCCGGCTGGTGAAGCGAAAGAAAACAGAAGACCCACGCTCCTGCCTAGAAGGCCATTTACCTGCCTTCAACTGCCCTGAGCTGCCTCCTACGAGCCATCTGCTGCTGCCAGCCCACTCTGTGTGCCTGCTGCCCACGTGCCCTGCATTTTGGTGCCTGCTCTGAAGCCATTGCCAAAGATCCTGTTGTTGTGACCAACTCTGCTGATCCTGAAGACTCCCGACTGCCATACCACCACTCCACAGCCCAGCCCCAGGACCACCTTGCCCACCCACACCTGCCTCTGGGGTTGCCAACCATCTGAGGCAAGTAGCAACCCCCCGGCAGAGAGGCAGAGAGCTGTCAGCTTCTCAGCCCGGGAAGTTGGCATCCTGGTAGAGCAAGTCCTGGGGCACCATGATGCCCTCTTCCATGGCCAATCGCAAGTCTGCAATGAAGGACGGAAGAAGATCTTGGAGGACATTGTGGGTGCCATCTACGCAGAGGGGGTGGCACCCTGCAACTACCAACATGTCCACAAGTGCTGGGAAGACTTGAAGACTAGGACCCACAACAAGGCCCGGCGCCTCCTCAAGGCTGTTGATGATCGAGCGAGGCGCCGGCGCCAGTTGACCACCGACGAGATGAGGGTCCCAGAGTGTTTCTACCCAGCGCTGTACCCCCAGGTCTTGGAGTTGGTGCTCCGTCTCCGCTTGCAATACCTCACGGGTTGCACAGAGTTCGACGGAGATGTTTTGCAGCACCTGCTCCATCTGCTGTTCTGACCGTCTACTGCGGGCCAACTCGAGAGCAGCCAGAGTAGATCTGAGGGAGGTATTCTCTTCCCTCAAGGCAGCCCTGTGGGCCTCAGCTTCAGCAGCTATGGCTGTGCGCAGAGCCCCCAGTTCAGCCTGACGGTCCCTGTTACTGGCCAACATGTCTAGTCTGTGCAAGTGGCATATGGACTGCAATGCCTGCTGCTAGAGCGCCATCTGTCTTTCAGGGGGAGCATGGAATTGGCCACCCTATCCATGCCTTGAGCCAACATCTCACATGATGCCCCATGTTGCAATTCAATAGCGTACATGGATTGCTCCCACACAGTATTTACGAGTGGCACACGGCCACCGAGTTGCCGTACCCTGCACCTGCCGGACCCTATGATACTTGGCCCTTGCTGCGGTGGCGCTGCCTGTGGCTGCAGGACTGCATTCCTCCCTTGATCAGCTGCCCCAGGAACAGGAGCCAATACTGTGGAGCGTGACCCTGCAGCCGTAACCAACACAGATGTACATACCAACACTGACTAACCCTGTGAGGGACCTATCGCTCTGCAGGTGTTTGGGACAGAACAACATCCACAGTAGAATCACTGACCTGCAACAGCAATGAGGGTTCCATGTCCAACTCAGCAGCAGAGGCATAGACTTCCTCAGAGGTGTACTCAGAAACATCCCTGGCCAGGATGGTCTATAGCGCCAATGGATCCCATGGGTTACCACACCACGTCCTCCACTGGTGCCTGGTTGGGGCTCCGAATACATTTCCTCTTCAACCATCTCCTCCTCCTCTGCTGCATCCAGTGCCTCATCACCTGCACAAAATCAAAAAAAGACATGAAGACACATGTTAATAGCATAGGCCACACACATAGGTATTACAATGTTGTCAGCCAACACATGAACCTGCCATGTCACACATGACACAAACTCAGGCACGCACGCAGTGTCAATGAAATGGAAGGGGAGCATGAAAGCAGACAAGGATGCGTGTCAAAGGGCAAAATAACACATGTACTGCACGGTGAATAGCACCTGCTTCACACACAAGCATGTGACTGGCATAGGCCTTCCACAAACATGACTGATGCCAATACACAGATGGCACATAGCATAGCATTGCCGGAACTGTCACCCAGCCTCAGATGGCAGTTGAATTCTACTGTCCATGAGCCATGTACAATGCATGTCAGATGACATTTCATGGAATTTGCTATTAGAAAACACAGTGTCACAGGGTTCAACGACCCTACGGTGTTGTAATACAGTGAAGGCAGGCACACAGATTCAATAATGCTAGGGCACATTGACATCACGCAAGTGAATAGGCATGTTGAAGGGGAGAACAGGGTTTAAAAGTGTGTGGGTGCAGTACATGAGTACGGCCTCAACTATGAATAAAAACACAGAAGCAGTAATGTCAATGTCATGGCCTGATGGCAGTGTAAGGGTAAGTGCAGTAATCATGTGCAAAGTGTTGGTAGTGGGTTGTAGGGATACAGTAGACCCCACCTCCAAGGGCAGGGGATGCTTGGGAGGCAGTGCATGGGATAAAATGGTTTCTCAGAGTACAGTGTTGTAGCAGATAGTGTGGCCAGGTGGCAAGTACATTCTGTCAATCATCTGGGACTACAGCAGGGGAGAGGAGGACAGAAAGCACAACACATGAGGAAGCATCAGAAGTGCCTCCAGACGCGGAGAAGCTACACCTCCAGTTACATAGAGTCAGGGAGGCTGTACCAGAGGGAGGCTCCAACTCAACACAGACGAGAACTACAAACTAATTCCCATGAGGAGCAACTGACCCTGAGGGAGCATGAAAGTGATGATCAAAGACCATGAGAAGGGAGTAAATACTAGAGATGTAGTTGAAGGAATTGCTGGTCCAGGACACATAGGGACTTGCTGAGAATGCACAGAGTTCAGGAATGAACACTCATAGTCACTTTTAGCCTGTGCCATCATCACAACGGAGCGCCTGACCCCGCAATTCTGGGCGCATCGCGGCGCCACAACGAGGCCGCATCTTCACTTTTCTTCGGCCTGCATCCGCCGGCAGGCGGAAACGCCGGCCACGACGAAGGCCATACTAAGGCCTGTTGGGTGCCTATGACCTCCATTCCACTTGCCTGCAGCAAGGGTAGAGGGCAGGAGCCCCTCGCACCCCCCCCCCCGAAGCCAGAATCCAGCTCCAGGAGTGCGGGCACACGGAGCAAGGCCTGCCTGACCTTGTCCCAACGGAGCGCCTGACCCCGCAATTCCGGGCGCATCGCGGCGCCACAACGAGGCCGCATCTTCACTTTTCTTCGGCCTGCATCCGCCGGCAGGCGGAAATGCCGGCCACGACGAAGGCCATACTAAGGCCTGTTGGGTGCCTGTTTGGAGCCATAGGAGCCAGGGGCCAGGAACTTTGCCCTTTCCGCTCCAGGTAAGCCAACGCTGCCACCCCGCACGGTTGCACACGTATGTGCTGTCCATGCCCAGCACCTCACCTCCCAAATCACCTCGTTGTCACCTTTGTCACTCGCCCACAGCTACAACTACTATGGACCACGTCCTGTACTCCCACGACTGAACCTCGTGCATCCCTTACGTGCACCTCTCCTTAGACCTTTATTTACATCCCCATTATTTACAAGTATATCCTGTATGGCCTATCCAATGCCACCCTGTTTCTAGATGCCTCTACTTTGCCGAGTAAACCGTGGTGCACTGTTGCTTAGCCGCCTAACTGCACCATTTTCGAATCTAGATGTCCTGTACTGTGCCTACTCACTTGATTTGCACTGATGTTAGCTGTCCAATTGTGCCATTTTGCATCTAGTTATTCTTGTACTGTGCTTACTGACCTGTTTTGCACTGATGCTAGCCGCCTAACGGCGCCATTTTTGAATCCAGATGTCCCTGTACTGTGCCTACTTACCTGACTTGCACTGTTGCCAGCTGCCTAATTGTGCCATTTCGCATATAGATGCCCCTGGACTGTGCCTATTGTCCTGAGGTACACTACTCTGCACTGAACCCTTATAGCCATATCCTCGGCACATTGAGAAATACAAGTTGCGACATGCAGCCAAGAACCTTTGCCAGCATTATCCTTATATGTATAGTCCTCCTAGGACTATCAGCCTGCACTGCCGATAGCCACCGCACAAGTATAACTAAGATCTTACTTATTCGCCCATCAATCATGCTCTACCATCCTGTGCCTATATCGAACCCTTACCTCAATGACCCAGCCCTCTGGCTCAAGCACTTTGCTACCAAACCCACCCCAAACATCCCATGTTCTGTACAACAAAGGAATAGCAGACTTAGAACTAGACTGCCTAGACCACCTAGTATTGTGCACAATCGCACTGCCCTTCCACTACCCACCCCTACAGCAACGCCTAGCCCTCCACCATCCACCCTACCTATCGCAGCACTCAAGGGAGCCCTTATCAATGCTAGATCCCTCACAGCACACGCCCTTGACATCGCTGACCTCATCACGGTCCAGAACCTGGACTTCCTAGCTATTACCGAAACCTGGTTACATGAAGCCTCTGGTCCTCTCCTCGCTCTATCCCTACCCAAGGGTTATACCATCATCAGAAACGACCGCCACTCCAACTTGTCGAAAGGTGGTGGAGTCGCCTTTATTCACAGCAACAAAATCGTTATGAGAGCTGCTCCCCTCATACAATTTAGTTCTGCAGAATCTCTCTCAGTGAAACTATCACTATCTCCTACCAATACAGCAACACTCCACCTTATATACAGACCTCCAGGCCCATTAGGTTCATTCACAGATGAGGTTGCATCCACCCTGTCGACTAACACCAAGCCCAACTCTCAGATACTGCTACTAGGAGACCTTAACCTAGGTCTCTCAGATCCCAAGGACCACATGGCTACTGAAGTAGACACCACCCTCTCCAACCTAGGCTTCCAGCAGCGTATTCGTGATCCCACACACATCAAAGGAAGAACGCTCGACTGGCTAGCCGACCTTAACTGTAACACCAATGTCACTTCTAATGATGCATGTGCCTGGTCGGACCATCATGTTATTACCTTCCTCCTTCCAGCCACCAACCCCCAACCCATACCTACCATAGCCCCCGCTATACCTACCAGAAACAAAAAAGATATCACCAGGGAGAAACTGCTTCCTCTTATCCTCCCTTGCTTGAACACCTTTGCTGCACAGCAGAAGGATAAGGACCCCACTGTCCTAGTAGACATTTATAACAGCCTAATGACCAATGCCATTGAGAGCTTAGCTCCTTTAAAAATCCGTAAAGCTAAACAACAGTCCCACCTGAACACTTGGTTCACCCCGCAGCTCAACGCGATGCGTAAAGTAAAGCGCAAAGCTGAAGCCCTTTGGAAAAGCCATCCCAGTGCTGCCAACAAAGCCTCCCTTCTAATCACCTCTCTTAATTACAAGGAGGCCATATTACAAGCCAAAAAGGAGACATACAACACACGAATATGCCAGGCAGAATCGAACACCAGGGAATTATTCAAAATCCTTAAAGAGCTAGAATCTCCCTCCACTGCACCGGACACGTGCACTAAGGACAGCACCTGGTGCAACAACATACAAAATGCCCTTCTTAACAAAATATCAACCTTATAAGCCAATATCAACGCCAAACAAAACACCCTCCACACCCCTTCATTTAGCAATACCAGGCCACCCAAAATAACAACCCTCGACTCCCCGGTGCCGTTTAGCTTCACACCACTCACCGTTCTGGAGGTTGAAAAAATCATCCGCAATCTAAAACCCTCAAATTGCCAAGGGGACACCTGTCCAGCCCCTATCATTAAGGAGTCGGCTCATGACCTCGCTCCTTTTATAACCTCTTTCATCAATGCCTCCTTTCAATCGGGAGTGGTCCCCAATAACCTAAAGGATGCTTGGGTTATCCCTCTCCTAAAAAAACCCACCTTAGACCCGGAGGTTCCAACCAATTATAGACCCATCACAACGGTCCCTTTTCTGCTAAAGATCTTAGATAGAGCAGCCTATCTTCAGATACAGAACTATCTGGAATCAAACAACCTACTAGGCATGAGACAATCCGGCTTCAGACCGAAGCATGGTACGGAGACAGCCCTCCTTGATCTCAAGACCCAAATCGAGGATATCAAAGACAAAGGTAAACTAGCCATGCTACTACTACTAGACTTATCTGCTGCCTTTGATCTGGTTAATCACCAAATCCTCTGTCACCACCTGAAAACTGCAGCTCACTTCTCTGACATGGCCACAAACTGGATTCAATCCTTCCTGGTAAACAGACAGATGAGGGTATTCTCGCCCACCTCTGCGGCTGACCCTGCACCAGTCCCGTGCGGAGTCCCCCAAGGATCGTGCGTTTCCCCTACCCTTTATAATGTATTCACTAAACCCTTATTCGATGTGCTTGATTACCTCGGTGTTACCTACACAAATTATGCGGATGACACCCAGATACTCATCCCCATCACGGGTGATTACACTTTAGACTCAAAAGCCTTGAACGATGTCTACCATGTCATTCAAACTTGGATGGCCCAACATGAGCTCTGTCTCAATGATGACAAGACAGAGCTCCTCATCCTAGGTACTCAGCAAAGACTAAACAAACTGAACCCTATGTTTAGTTCCTTTAACATTGATGGAAACATAACTAAAGTTTCTAAAGACACAAAAACACTTGGAATCTACCTTGACTCCACCCTCTCCCTTCACAGACAAACCAATGCAGTTGCGGCCGCCGCCGCCTATACCTGCAAGTTGATCACAGCCTGTCGTCCTCTCCTCTCCTCACAGAACTGCACTACCCTGGCTAGGACCCTGGTCATGTCTAAACTTGACTATTGCAATGCATTGTACCAGGGCACTAACCAGTGTAACCTAGACAAGCTCCAAATTATACAAAATAACGCCATCAGGGCAGCCCTCAATATCCACAGATCTGCACACATCTCGGATACCAGGAAGAACCTTCACTGGTTGTCAGTCACCCAAAGGATCTCACTAAAATCGCTTGCCCTTACCTACAAATGCCTGAACAATCTGGCCCCCACGTATCTCTCCTCACGATTCACGATGTACACTCCAGTCCGATCACTTAGATCTACCCTGAATCAGAGCCTAACGATACCCAGATACAAGCTCCAAACAGCCGGTGGGTCTAGCTTCCCAGTCCTGGCAGCCAAACTGTGGAATACTGTCCCCTTGACTATCAGAAACCTCCCCTCCTTCAACCTTTTCAAACACAAAGCCAAATGTTGGCTCGCCTCCTCCAATGCCTAAGATTCTTACTAAAACGTGCTGCAATAACATCAGTAAGGATGCATTACTTGACTTTCCATGTACCACCTACACATGTCTATTTCTATGCCTTACTTATTGTTGATATATCATCATTGTATGCAACGTATGTAACCATTGCCTTAAGAAATGCGCCCGGTAGCCTCCGGGCCTGGTCTGCGCTATACAAATAAAATAAATACAAATACAAATACAAATACAGTCCTAGGGAGATACCTTGCACCAAGCCTAAAGGACTTTTCACACAGTCCAGGTCTGGGAGAGTTGCAGAGGAAAGAGTGTAGAATCACAGAAATCCTGCTAAAGCCTGCTGCAGTAGTCCACCATAGGAATTACCAGTCCTCTCCTCTGGAGACAGTGAGCTGCTGGGGAATGGAGTGGAAAGGAGGAATTCCACTGATTAGGAGCAGCGTGTAGGGCGACCTCACAGAGATGACAGTCATGTGACTATAGAAGGCAAGTGTTGAGTGGAAGATCATCACAGGCTATGCACGACCACAGGTTTGAGCAAGAATAGGACAGAGAGTGACATGGAAGGAGGGAGCAGGTGTGGTGATGAGGATTGCCTCTGTGTGCAGCACATGGTTGGTATGCTGTCTGCATGACAACAAGCACGTATCAGACCAACATTGCATGGGTCACACATGGCAGTCATGTTAACGTAGCCTGAACTAGCAGACAATCATGACACATCACCCAAGCAACATCCACATGACCTGGACACACACGCGTCACCACTCACCGGACATTGTCTCATACATTGGCAGGTCTCCCATGCCTTGGATGTGCTCCACTGCAATGACATCATTAGCGCTCTCCTCATGTCCAGTGAGTTCATCGTCCTATGGTAGTGACCCACCACTAGTCACCAGAGTAGAGGCGAACTTGGCAGCCAGCTTGTCTTTTGCTCGGCGTCGGAGGTCATTCCAATGCTTGATGGCATCACCAGCTGTGCGCCTCTCATAGCCCAAGGAGCGAATACAGTCTGCGAGGCACTGCCAGTGGGCCATACGCTGAGCAGGCTTATGTGTGCTCCTTGCCTGCACCAGCATGTCACAGCCGTGTTCCAACACGTAGTCCACAAGCATGTCCAGTTCCTCATCACAGAAACTCCTCTTTCGCAACGTGTGGGACTACTGTGCCGTGTCTGGGGTCTCAGCCTGTACCGCTGGAGCACGCTTCTGCCTCTTGCGAGGTGGTGCAGACCCTGAGTGGCTTGTTCCGCTCTGGTCAGTAGGGGCTTGAGTACAGGTGGACTGGCCTGTGGAATCAGCCATTAATGTAACTACAGAAGGTTGGCTTGCAGGTATCAGTAGCTGGGTGCTGTTGCCAGGACCCTGCACCTCACGTGTCTTGTCCTTTGGGACATGGAAATTCGCCATTGAGTCACCCTGTACCTGGGCCAGGACCACTACAGTCCGGGCCGGCTGACCCTGAGCCTGGGTGGTGCTAGCCGCAGCTTCCCCTGCAGCTTCCAGACCCTGGTTGCTCAGGACAGCAGATGGCACTGCTTGTCTGGGACCACGGGTGCTGGGGGACATAGCACTCCCTGCATGGGTCTGGACACCTTGCCCATGTGGACCACCCTGGCCACCTTGGCCACCCTGGCCACCCTGGCCAGCTTGGCCACCCTGGACATGTCGCTCTCCTTGGCCAGCTTGGCACCCTGGCCAGGTTGCCCACCTTGGCCAGCTTGGCCACCCTGGCCTTGTTGCCCACCTTGGCCACATTGGCCACCCTGGCCATGTCACCCACCCTGACCACGTTACCGACCTTGGCCACATCACCCACCTTGGCCACCTCTGGCAGGTCACCCACCTTTCCCTCCCTTCCCACTTGTTGCCCTCCGAGTCATGGCACGGATGGACTAGCACAATGGGAGGTGCAGTTGGAGTGAGGGGGCAGCGTACGTAATGGAAACCGCACCACTCTGCCCCAGCAAGGCTCTATGTGACCCCTGGTGAAAAAATAACGGGTTGCGCAACACTCAGGCACCCCAAAAATAAAAATCAACGTGTACGTGACCCCTCAGTAGCCCATGTGTGAGTAAAAAAAATGTCCCGCAGTATGCAGCAACACAAAAAATGCAAACGCGGGGAACACGTAGGCTACTATGACCTCAAAAATGCGGAACGTGACACACTGGTGCAACCACAGTGGGACAAATGCATGCACGACTCACTGTCTGCCTCTACAATGAAAAAAATCACACGCACGTGTACACGTATTCAACTCCCTCACCAAAACAAGAAGTACGCACTGCCACAGTAGTGAACTATACACGTGTGAACCCACAAAAATATGAAGTTCACGCATCCGTCCCCTGTTGTCCTACGCAAACCTTTAACCTGATACTGAACGGAACTGCAATGCCCATCCTCCAGCGCGCGTCATGTAACTTGCGTGCTTAAGGCCTTTCCTCTGATTAGATGCTAACACGATGTTTCTGCACGTGCAGAGTCACTCTATTTCTGGCTGGTGAAGCGAAAGAACACAGAAGACCCACGCTACTGCCTAGAAGGCCATTTACCTGCCTTCAACTGCCCTGAGCTGCCTCCTACGAGCCATCTGCTGCTGCCAGCCCACTCTGTGTGCCTGCTGCCCACGTGCCCTACATTTTGGTGCCTGCTCTGAAGCCATTGCCAAAGATCCTGTTGTTGTGACCAACTCTGCTGATCCTGAAGACTCCCGACTGCCATACCACCACTCCACAGCCCAGACCCAGGACCACCTTGCCCACCCACACCTGCCTCTGGGGTTGCCAACCATCTGAGGCAAGTAGCAACCCCCCGGCAGAGAGGCAGAGAGCTGTCAGCTTCTCAGCCCGGGAAGTTGGCATCCTGGTAGAGCAAGTCCTGGGGCACCATGATGCCCTCTTCCATGGCCAATCGCAAGTTTGCAATGAAGGACGGAAGAAGATCTGGGAGGACATTGTGGGTGCCATCAACGCAGAGGGGGTGGCACCCTGCAACTACCAACATGTCCACAAGTGCTGGGAAGACTTGAAGACTAGGACCCACAACAAGGCCCGGCGCCTCCTCAAGGCTGTTGATGATCGAGCGAGGCGCCGGCGCCATTTGACCACCGACGAGATGATGGTCCCAGAGTGTTTCTACCCAGCGCTGTACCCCCAGGTCTTGGAGTTGGTGCTCCGTCTCCGCTTGCAATACCTCACGGGTTGCACAGAGTTCGACGGAGATGTTTTGCAGCACCTGCTCCATCTGCTGTTCTGACCGTCTACTGCGGGCCAACTCGAGTGCAGCCAGAGTAGATCTGAGGCAGGTATCCTCTTCCCTCAGGGCAGCCCTGTGGGCCTCAGCCTCAGCAGCTATGGCTGTGCGCAGAGCCCCCAGTTCAGCCTGACGGTCCCTGTTACTGGCCAACATGTCCAGTCTGTGCAAGTGGCATGTGGACTGCAATGCCTGCTGCTAGAGCGCCATCTGTCTTTCAGGGGGAGCATGGAATTGGCCCCCCTATCCATGCCTTGAGCCAACATCTCACATGATGCCCCATGTTGCAATTCAATAGCATACATGGATTGCTCCCACACAGTATTTACGAGTGGCACACGGCCACCGAGTTGCCGTACCCTGCACCTGTCGGACCCTAGGATACTTGGCCCTTGCTGCGGTGGCGCTGCCTGTGGCTGCAAGACTGCATTCCTCCCTTGATCAGCTGCCCCAGGAACAGGAGCCAATACTGTGGAGCGTGACCCTGCAGCCGGAACCAACACAGATGTACATACCAACACTGACTGGCCCCGTGAGGGACTTATCGCTCTGCAGGTGTTTGGGACAGAACAGCATCCACAGTAGAATCACTAACCTGCGACAGCAATAAGGGTTCCATGTCCAACTCAGCAGCAGAGGCATAGACTTCCTCAGAGGTGTACTCAGAAACATCCCTGGCCAGGATGGTCTATAGCACCAATGGATTCCCATGGGTTACCACACCACGTCCTCCACTGGTGCCTGGTTGGGGCTCCGGATACATTTCCTCCTCAACCATCTCCTCCTCCTCTGCTGCATCCAGTGCCTCATCACCTGCACAAAATCAAAAAAAGACATGAAGACACATGTTAATAGCATAGGCCACACACATAGGTATTACAATGTTGTCAGCCAACACATGAACCTGCCATGTCACACATGACACAAACTCAGGCACGCACGCAGTGTCAATGAAATGGAAGGGGAGCATGAAAGCAGACAAGGATGCGTGTCAAAGGGCAAAATAACACATGTACTGCACGGTGCATAGCACCTGCTTCACACACAAGCATGTGACTGGCATAGTCCTTCCACAAACATGACTGATGCCAATACACAGATGGCACATAGCATAGCATTGCCAGAACTGTCACCCAGCCTCAGATGGCAGTTGAATACTACTGTCCATGAGCCATGTACAATGCATGTCAGATGACATTTCATGGGATTCGCTATTAGAAAACACAGTGTCACAGGGTGCAATGACCCTACGGTGTTGTAATACAATGCAATCCTGGTAAAGCCTGCTGCAGTAGTCCACCATAGGAATTACCAGTCCTCTCCTCTGTAGACAGTGAGCTGCTGGGGGATGGAGTGGAAAGGAGGAATGCCAATGAGGAGGAGCAGCGTGTAGGGCGACCTCACAGAGATGACAGTCACGTGACTATAGAAGGCAAGTGTTGAGTGGAAGATCATCACAGGCTATGCACGACCACAGGTTTGAGCAAGAATAGGACAGAGAGTGACATGGAAGGAGGGAGCAGGTGTGGTGATGAGGATTGCCTCTGTGTGCAGCACATGGTTTGTATGCTGTCTGCATGACAACAAGCACGTATCAGACCAACATCGCATGGGTCACACATGGCAGTCATGTCAACATAGCCTAAACTAGCAGACAATCATGACACATCACCCAAGCAACATCCACATGGCCTGTACACACACGCGTCACCACTCACCGGACATTGTCTCATACATTGGCAGGTCTCCCATGCCTTGGATGTGCTCCACTGCAATGACATCATTAGCGCTCTCCTCATGTCCAGTGAGTTCATCGTCCTATGGTAGTGACCCACCACTAGTCACCAGAGTAGAGGCGAACTTGGCAGCCAGCTTGTCTTTTGCTCGGCGTCGGAGGTCATTCCAATGCTTGATGGCATCACCAGCTGTGCGCCTCTCATAGCCCAAGGAGCTAATACAGTCTGCGAGGCACTGCCAGTGGGCCATACGCTGAGCAGGCTTATGTGTGCTCCTTGCCTGCACCAGCATGTCACAGCCGTGTTCCAACACGTAGTCCACAAGCATGTCCAGTTCCTCATCACAGAAACTCCTCTTTCGCAACGTGTGGGACTACTGTGCCGTGTCTGGGGTCTCAGCCTGTACCGCTGGAGCACGCTTCTGCCTCTTGCGAGGTGGTGCAGACCCTGAGTGGCTTGTTCCGCTCTGGTCAGTAGGGGCTTGAGTACAGGTGGACTGGCCTGTGGAATCAGCCATTAATGTAACTACAGAAGGTCGGCTTGCAGGTATCAGTAGCTGGGTGCTGTTGCCAGGACCCTGCACCTCACGTGTCTTGTCCTTTGGGACATGGAAATTCGCCATTGAGTCACCCTGTACCTGGGCCAGGACCACTACAGTCCGGGCCGGCTGACCCTGAGCCTGGGTGGTGCTAGCCGCAGCTTCCCCTGCAGCTTCCAGACCCTGGTTGCTCAGGACAGCAGATGGCACTGCTTGTCTGGGACCTCGGGTGCTGGGGGACATAGCACTCCCTGCACGGGTCTGGACACCTTGCCCATGTGGACCACCCTGGCCACCTTGGCCACCCTGGCCACCCTTGCCAGCTTGGCCACCCTGGACATGTCGCTCTCCTTGGCCAGCTTGGCACCCTGGCCAGGTTGCCCACCTTGGCCAGCTTGGCCACCCTGGCCTTGTTGCCCACCTTGGCCACATTGGCCACCCTGGCCACGTCACCCACCCTGACCACGTAACCCACCTTGGCCACGTCACCCACCTTGGCCACCTCTGGCAGGTCACCCACCTTTCCCTCCCTTCCCACTTGTTGCCCTCCGAGTCATGGCACGGATGGACTAGCACAATGGGAGTTGCAGTTGGAGGGAGGGGGCAGGGTACGTAATGGAAACCGCACCACTCTGCCCCAGCAAGGCTCTATGTGACCCCTGGTGAAACAATAACGGGTTGCGCAACACGCAGGCACCCCAAAAATAAAAATCAACGTGTACGTGACCCCTCAGTAGCCCATGTGTGAGTAAAAGAGTCCCGCAGTATGCAGCAACACAAAAAATGCAAACGCGGGGAACACATAGGCTATTATGACCTCAAAAATGCGGAACGTGACACACAGGTGCAACCACAGTGGGAAAAATGCATGCACGACTCACTGTCTGCCTCTACAATGAAAAAAATCACACGCACGTGTACACGTATTCAACTCCCTCACCAAAACAAGAAGTACGCACTGCCACAGTAGTGAACTATACACTTGTGAACCCACAAAAATATGAAGTTCACGCATCCATCCCCTGTTGTCCTACGCAAACCTTTAACCTGATACTGAACGGAACAGCAATGCCCAACCTCCAGCGCGCGTCATGTAACTTGCGTGCTTAAGGCCTTTCCTCTGATTAGATGCTAACATGATGTTTCTGCACGTGCAGAGTCACTCTATTTCCGGCTGGTGAAGCAAAAGAACACAGAAGACCCACGCTCCTGCCTAGAAGGCCATTTACCTGCCTTCAACTGCCCTGAGCTGCCTCCTACGAGCCATCTGCTGCTGCCAGCCCACTCTGTGTGCCTGCTGCCCACATGCCCTGCATTTTGGTGCCTGCTCTGAAGCCATTGCCAAAGATCCTGTTGTTGTGACCAACTCTGCTGATCCTGAAGACTCCCGACTGCCATACCACCACTCCACAGCCCAGCCCCAGGACCACCTTGCCCACCCACACCTGCCTCTGGGGTTGCCAACCATCTGAGGCAAGTAGCAACCCCCCGACAGAGAGGCAGAGAGCTGTCAGCTTCTCAGCCCGGGAAGTTGGCATCCTGGTAGAGCAAGTCCTGGGGCACCATGATGCCCTCTTCCATGGCCAATCGCAAGTTTGCAATGAAGGACGGAAGAAGATCTGGGAGGACATTGTGGGTGCCATCAACGCAGAGGAGGTGGCACCCTGCAACTACCAACATGTCCACAAGTGCTGGGAAGACTTGAAGACTAGGACCCACAACGAGGCCCGGCGCCTCCTCAAGGCTGTTGATGATCGAGCGAGGCACCGGCGCCAGTTGACCACCGACGAGATGAGGGTCCCAGAGTGTTTCTACCCAGCGCTGTACCCCCAGGTCTTGGAGTTGGTGCTCCGTCTGGAGCCGACTGGTAAATGTCCATGTGTTCTTGTCCACCATAGTGCATGTGCATGTTGACGTGTGGCTGGAGGGTGCACCTTGGCCTTATGTCTGGCTTGCCTTCTGTACAGATGTCTGTGTGCATGTCCATGACAGTGCTGCATGTGAGTCCATTCAAGCTTGTCCCACATCAATGGTGTCTGTGTTGCAATGCTTGATGGGCACTGGCATGTAATGACGTGCACATGTTTGCATACCTGCGTCTGGACTGGGGCATGCGAGAGGTGTGACACATGGGTGTTTATGTCACCATCATGGACATGCATGGTGTAAATGTGCATGTGTCTGAGTGGTGAGTGTGTGACTGCCCAACACTCTGGGATGTATGTTACTTGAGTTCTTGATTTGTGATTGCCTCACGCTGCCAATTTGCCCTCAAGTGCACTGTGACATGATAGCTCCATGGCCTGCCTCATGACTGTCAAGTGATGTGTGTGAATGAGATATGTATGTCCCATGATGTGTGTGAGCTGAATACACAATTGTGATCTTGTGTCAGTGCCTTGTCCAAGGATGTGAATGTGTGTTGTGAATGACAGACATGTTTATGAATGTGTGTGAATGGCACTTCCCTGTGTGTAGTGGAGGGTGATGATTGTTGTGACCTTTGACAGTGCCACTGATGGATATTTGCATTTTGACAAACACACATACACACATATGTTCAGTAGCCTGATGTTTGTGTTCTATGTTTCCCTATCCACAGCGACGATGGGAGAAAAGGGTGGAGAAGGCGCTGTGGAGCACTGTAGCAGGAATGCCTCCACCAGGCACAGACGCAGGGCCCAGTCATCCTCCCAGGGACCGTAATCTTCTGGGAGCGAGGGGACTGGTGCCACATCCGTGGCAACAGCTGCTGAGAGGAGGCCCAAGAGAGTGACGTTGGTTGTGGGCTCTTCGTCAGTGGGAGGGACAGGTGAGCCCACACAGGGGCACTCCAATGCGGAAGACAGTGGGGAGTCATCCAGGTTGGTGGTGGTGGAGGAGGAGGCCACATCAACCCAGCACATGGGGTCTGGCGGGGGTGATGAGGTAGATGTGACTCGTGCAGTCCAGGGTCAGGGGCCGGAGGCAGTGCAGGTCACTTTGGAGGGACCTGTGACTGATCCTGTCCCTCTAACTGTGACTGCATCAGTATGCACCTGTGGGCATGCCTCAGGCCGGACCTATCCGCAGGTGGCGGATGTATCCAATACCTGCAGATGAAGCAATTTGTGACAGGGTGGAACCATTGCTAGCTGGTATGGCAAGGCATACAGGCAGTATTCGTGATGATGTGCAGGCTTCCAATCGGGGGCTTGCACATCATCACGATTAGGTCTGTTGCTTCATTAACTGGTTAGCTGGTCACAAATGTGCTACATGTGCTGGTCACTGCTGTGACTCCATCCTCCTCTTCCTCCTCTGTGTGCCAGTCATCCTCCCTGCTGTCTTCCGGACCACATACCATCAGGGCCCCCTGTGTACCTGTCCCAACCCCGGCGGCCAGTCTGGTGGAGACCACATTCCTGCCACAGTCGGGAGTCAAAGGACGATCAGCAGAGGTGGTCACCACAGTAACAGGACCAATGGCAATGGAGGAAGTGCAGGCACCAAGCAGCAGGGCACGTGCACGACAGCCGTGGGGGTTGTCATCATCCCAGAGGCTGTCCCGCAGGCACCAGGCTTTTTTCGGTGGCAGTAGGCTCGACGTAGGAGGCGACAGGACTCGGGGCTCTCAACATCAGAGGGGCAGGTATCGGCCATCCGGCAGAAGGTCTTCCGTGTTGGTGCGAATAGGCCAGCAGATCGGAGCAGAGGGGCAGCGGGCACAAGGGGCACGATTCACCATCACCAGGGCAGAGAGCACACTGCGTCGGGCGGAGAGGTGGGCCGAGTTCCTCGAGGAGTCTTGCAGGGAGTCTGAGAGGAGCACGATGGAGTATCGGCAGGACCTCGAGGGGAGAGGACAGGCCCGCCTCAGGGAAATTGACATAGAGTTCAATGATGCCCTTGCCCAAACTCTTGGGGGAAATGGTGAGTCGTAGGACTAGCCTGCTGTCTTTTCATATAATTATTTAGGAGTCGGTTTCATTTGTTTATTCCCTTTTTTTGGAGTCCATGGACTTTGCTCTAGGTCTTGTACATAGTTATTTCTTCATGGAGTGAGTTCTTAGGGATGTTCGTTGGGGATTTGGGATCATGGACCCTGGATCTTTGTATATAGTTTTTTTTGGGGTGGCCATGTGGTGGGGGTGCCTGCTGGGTATGGTCACTGTGATGCTGGAATTGAATCGGAGGTACAGGGCCTCTGTATCCTTGTCCTTTACTGCTTTTTATTGTGTGTTCTGTCGTGTTTTCCGTGCAGGAGTTCATGTGGGACTCCTGGCGGTGCAGCTCTATCTCTTGGTTTGGTGAACAGACCCATGGGATACCCTTATGGCACCCATGGGTAGGGGTGCAACCCTGTGCCCATAGTGTATTTTTTTGGGCACCTGTATGTGACCCACAGAGCAGGGTACGGGCTGGTGGCAGCTCCGTGCTGAATTGACTGGTGCCCTGAGCGTCCTCCATTTTGGGATGCCCAGGCCCTGTCATTGGAATCGGTAGATTCATGATGGAGACAAATGGCCCCCATGGCCCCTTGCCTTCCATCGCCTGTTACCTTGATCTTCCCGAAGTCCAGGAAGCCCTGACTCTGTCCCTTCCCCCTGACTGGCTATTGGGTGGAAGTTCCATATATGGTAGTATGGGGAAGTGCTGACCAGACTGGCTGGAGCCTTCCCAACGACCGTATGTTGTGGGTATGCCTGTGGGTGGGACCTGGGTGAATGGAATGTGTGACAAATACGCATTCCATGTTGTGGGTGTCTAGTATCTGGTGTTTGACACAATGACTGAGACAGCCCTGCACGAAACCGGTATGAATGCAGTACAATACACATACATTGTTGTGAGTGTCTGGAGAGAAGTGAATGGCCGGAATGCACTGTGTGCCTAATTGGCTGCCGGAATGCATGAATGCCCTTCACCATGATTGGATGCTTGAATGGGAGATCAACAGTATATCTGCGGAACTCTCACTGCTAGGAATCGTGTTCATAAGCTGAAGTCAACTTCGACGAGTAACTGTCGTAACTGAAGCTTGACCTTGAAGCCCTGCTGGACGAGGAGAATTGCTGTTGCTCTCCTTCACAATCTGAAAGCTGCTGTGCCTCCAAGGACTGACCCAGAGAGGACCTGGTAAGGCGTCCTATTCCCGAGCTACAAGGGACCATCGTGCACCAGCAGACCTTTGCCAAAGCTCCCTGGTAGACAGACCTTCGACAGGCTGCCGAGCCGATACGGGGACTGCTGCAGAACTCCAAAGAGAAGCGCCCGGACTGTTGTCCGCCACTGTTGACGAACGCTGTCACCGACTGGAGCCACTGTGCTCCCGTTTTGCCTAAGAACTTAATTGATCCAAGGACGCTCTCGTCCGCATCGTCGCCGCTGTATCCTGCTGGAGAAGGCCTGACCGTTGACGTGCCGAGGAGCATCCACCGGTGAGTTTCCCGCCACCCAAGGACCACAAAGACACCGATGACTCGATGCCCTTGCTGGGCCACAGTTCTTCAAACTCTTTTTGGTCCAGAACTATCGACACCGAGGTGCCCCGCACGCCTCTTCCTTGCAGGACGTTTATGCTTCCTCGTCAACGAGCACCGCTAGGAACGACGTGGCCACTTCAACGTCGTAGCTCGACCTGTTCTCCATCGGACGTTCAACGACCCGTGACTCCTGCCTTAAAGGGAGGGTACTCAAGAAGGGCTGTCGATTCCCCGACGAGGAACGCTACAACGCCAAGGTACTTTGGGGTTGCAGAACTATTGGAAAGTCTAGTGTGAACAATATACGGACTGGGCTTGTGATACATCTTTGCTTTACAAGTTGCCCAGGTGGGGGTATCTCCACACAGAACTGTGTCTACTGGTACGGGGTGTAACGCTCACCTGATTCTCGCAGAGGCGCCGGTCTTGACTGGGCGACTACCGTATCTTCAAAGGTGATGTGTAGCACCCGGTTGGCTCTTTGGGCTGGACCTCTGTGCACTGTATGCCTGACGTGTAGAGTAAGATGTCTGCAGATAGAAAATATGGGGTTAATGAACTGGGGTTATTGGGGTGTCCCTATCTCTTTCCTCTTCTCCTCTCCTGTAGACCCCCAAAGGTTAACGCTCTCACCTTAGGTAAGTGAATGCCGAGCTCTCCATCTGCCTCGGGGCAGGGTGCTGTAACCAGTTTCTTCACTGGATAGGTAGCGCAGGCCTCTTGACTTCAGAGGACTGCTGTCCGTCGTTTACTGCACGAACGGTAAGTTTCGAGTCATTCAAATGTCTTTAAAGTCTTTAGTAATGATGTCTCTTGTTTTGCAGGGTTCCGGCGATGGCGGATGACGGGCTGAAGTGAGTTGAAGATGGAGCCCGTGTGATGAATAGAAGCGCCTGGAAGCACGTAAGTAAGCGCTTGTTGCCTGCTTCACTATGCGCTCTAACTGTCTTTTTATTTTGCAGGTACGAGTTCGGAGCGGCTGCAGGGTGCCGGAATACCCACTGGATTAGATGTGGAAAGGAGTAATGGCACGTGAGTATTAAAGTTCCCCAATGTCTTTAAACGCACCTTGTTTTGTCTTTCAGATGCGGGATGCAGCGCCGAAGGCCTCCGGAGCGTGCGAAGAGTTGGTAAACTTTTGTCTTTCAGATGCCGGAATGCTAACCTGTTCTTTCTTGTCTTTATAGGTGTTGCTGAAGACTGGATTCAGGATGGTAAGCCTTTGCCTTTCAGATGCCGGAATGCTAACCTGTTCTTTCTTGTCTTTATAGGTGTTGCTGAAGACTGGATTCAGGATGGTAAGCCTTTTTCCTTAGGCCCAGGACCGGATGCAGAAGACACGATGAGCGTTCTGCTGCAGAGCTTGCAGAATAACGCAAAGCAAGATTCATCCACCGGGTGTGGTTTAAATAGCCTCCTGTAGTGCTTAGGTGTCTCCTTCCACAGCCACGCCTAAGTAAGAAAAGAGTTCCTGGTAAGAAAAGAGTTCCTGCCTTCCAGAAGAGTTCCAGTGTTCTGAATCTAGGGAGTGGCTCCAGCCCCACCCAACAGGAAAAGTAGTTCCAAACAGAAGAGGATCAGAGGCTCAACTGGCAGGCAAGTAAGCAGCATGGTCTGCTGAAGGTAAGTCCACCCAAGCATTATGAGCCTGGCGCTTCCAGCGCTGGGACTGGGCATATTTATGAGCCTGGTGCCACTGGCGCCAGGACTGGGTCCAAAAGGTCCCAATTGGGACTGGTTGGCACTCGGAACCTGGGTTATGGATCTGCTTCCAAGGGAGTTGGGAAAACTCTGACCTTTTGGAAGCAGAGATCATGACAGTACCCCCCCTCAAGGCCCCTCCCAAACCGGGCTTCTCCGGGGGTTTTGGCTTGTCAGGAAATGTTCGGTGAAATCTTTTGATTAGGCGAGGAGCGTGGACATATTCAGCAGGTTCCCAGGATCTCTTTTGGGGGCCGTAGCCTTTCCAGTCAATTAGGTAGAATAGTTTAGATTTGGAGATCTTGGAGTCCAGAATGCTTTTGACTTCAAACTCGAGTTCTCCATCCACTAGGATAGGTTTTGGAGATTTGGTTAGTCGGGTTTGAGGTTGCACGGGTTTTAATAGAGAGACGTGGAAGACCGGATGTATCTTCATGTGCGGGGGCAAGTCCAACTTGACCGCTACTGGGTTTACTATGGTAGTGATGGAATAGGGACCAAGGTATCTTGGGTTGAATGTGCGTGGCCCTTTTAGAGATAGATATTTGGTGGATAACCAGACTTGATCCCCTACTTGATAGTGATGGGCTTCCTTCCGATGTTGATCTGCTCCTTTCTTGTATTGTTCTTTAGCCCTTTGAAGGGGAGAAACAGCTTCCTTAAAGGCTTGGGTGATTGTAGAATGCAGGTAGTCTACTGCTGGTGTTTCAAGAACTTGGAGGGGATCCAACTCCAAGGTTCGAGGGTGACTGCCGTACAAAAGAAAAAACGGGGTTTTCCCAGTTCCCGAATGGACAGAGTTATTGTAGGCATACTCGGCTATCCAAAGGATATCTTTCCAAGTTTTTTCAGTTTGTTGCAGCATGCAGCGTAAATACTGTTCCAGAGTTTGATTGGTCCTCTCGGTTTGTCCGTCGGTCTGAGGGTGGTGACTGGTCGATAGTCTCACATCAATTTGAGCAGACCGACAGCAACTTCGCCAAAAATGAGAAATAAATTGACTACCTCGATCCGAAATTAGAACCGAAGGAAAACCGTGCAGTCGGACGATGTTTTCGAGAAATTCTCGGGCCAGAGTTGCTGCTGTTGGCAAGCCTTTGAGCGGAATGAAATGCGCCATCTTGGAGAATAAGTCCACGATTACTAGAATCGTATTGTATCCGGAGCATGGAGGTAGATCGGTGATGAAGTCCATAGAAAGCGTATGCCAAGGGCGAGGTGGGATGTCAATAGGGCGTAAGAGGCCTGCTGGTCTTTCCTTTTGACTCTTGTTTTGGGCGCATACTCCACAGGACATTATAAAGTCTCTGATATCTTTTTTCCAAGACGGCCACCAGAAGTAGCGCTTGATCTTTTCTGAGGTCTTGGATATACCGGGATGTCCTTCCATTAAAGAGTCGTGATAACAAGAGATTACTTTTTTCTGTAAATCTGTGCTGGGTAGGTATAATCGTTCTTGGAAATACAATAACTTGTCCTTTACTGCAAAGTCCTTTCCCTGCAGATGCCAATTCTGTATGTCTGCTGGAGTTACAAGTTGCCTGGCTTTATCCTTAACTTCCTCTATGGATTCTGTGGCGATTACACCCAGAATTCTTTGTTCGGGAATGATTGGTACAGGTTTAGGGTTGACCAAGTGTTCTTCCACTCCCATCCGAGAAAGGGCATCGGCTTTACCGTTCTTTGTACCAGGTCGATAGGTAATTATGAAGTCAAACTCGGCAAAGAATAATGCCCAACGGAGTTGTCTAGAGGATTGGGCTTTTGCGGTCTTCAAATATTGCAGGTTTCGGTGATCCGTAATCACAGTAACGGTGTGTCGGGCCCCCAGCAGATAATGCTGCCAAGCCTTAAAGGCAGACTTGATAGCCAGAAGTTCCTTGTCAGTAATCGTGTAATTGATTTCAGGAGGCGAGAATTTGCGGGACCAAAATGCCACGGGATGCAACTGATTGGTTACCGGGTCCTTTTGTGATAGAACTGCCCCCATGGCAAGGCTTGAAGCATCAGTTTCCACGATGTAGGGGAGTTCGGGGCGAGGGTGTTTTAAGATTGGTGCAGAGATAAATTTAGTCTTCAAATCCTGGAAAGCTTGTTCCGCCTCGGTAGACCATTCAAAACGTTTGTTTTTCTTTAACAAGGCAGTGATGGGCTGGACTATTTGAGAGAATTCGGGGATAAACCTGCGGTAAAAGTTAGCGAAGCCTAACATGCTTTGCACACCTTTTACGGAGGATGGTGATGGCCATTTGAGAACTGCATCGACCTTCTTTGAATCCATACGCACTCCGCCAGGTGATAATATGAATCCCAAGAATTCAACTTCAGTCACGTTGAAAACACATTTTTCCAACTTAGCGAAAAGTTTGTGTTGACGCAATCTTTCGAGGACCATTTTCACGTGTTTCCGATGTTCAGATTCTGATGAAGAATAAACGAGGATGTCGTCAATGTAAACAACAACACATACATCTATGAGCTCTCTGAGGACATCGTTCATAAAATATTGAAAGGCGGCCGGGGCATTGCAAAGTCCGAAGGGCATGACCTGATATTCAAATAGCCCATACTTTGTGCGGAAGGCCGTCTTCCATTCATCGCCCTCTTTTACTCGTACCAAGTGGTAAGCTCCTCTAAGATCCAGCTTTGTATATATGCATGCTTTTCTGACTTGGTCCAGGAGTTCAGGGATCAAAGGTAACGGATATCTATTCTTAACGGTGATCTGGTTCAGGGAGCGATAATCTATACAAGTTCTAAGGTCTCCTTCCTTTTTTGGAACGAAGAACAAAGCTGAAGAAGCAGGGGACTTGGAAGGACGAATAAACCCATTTGCCAGGTATTGATCCAGGTATTGTCGAAGGTGAAGGTTCTCAGGCTCGGTGAGGGCATACATTCTACTACAAGGAGGAGTAGATCCAGGTATCAGGTCTATCTGGCAGTCATAAGACCTATGAGGAGGTAGAGAGTTAGCCTGATCCTTCCGGAAAACATCTTGGTATTCTAGGTATTCGGGAGGTAACTGGGGAGTCTCTGAAGAAATTGCGGCCAGTGCAACACCAGGTGGAGGGTGACAAGTAGAGACACATTCTGGAAACTGGACCGTTCTTGCTCGCCAATCGATCAGAGGATTGTGTTTCTCTAACCAAGGTATTCCTAGAATAATCTGAAACTGAGGGGCCTTGATCACATCGAACACGATCTTCTCATGGTGTCCATCTTGACTTACTAGCGTCACCTCTTGAGTGGTATGCGTTACTGGCCCGGAGGCTATCTCCGTACCATCCACCGTAGTAATGACGTCCTTTACAGCCTTGGGACAAAGAGTTAGATTCATCCTCAAAACCATTTCATGATCCACATAATTGCCGATGGCACCGCTGTCGACGTAAGCTTCAATTGCATGTAATCGATCCGGATTATCAGGGCTAATGAGGACCATAGGTATCACGAAATGCGAGGTCACGGAACTGGTTTTCACGCTCGGCAAGAGGACCTCTATTCTTGTCGGGCGAGGTCGTTTCCCTGCTCAGAGTTTGTAACTTTGGTAACTGCAGCTCCTACTGCCTTCTTGGCAGGTTTCACCGGACAGTCTCGAAGAAAGTGCCCTGAGTTTCCGCAATATAGGCATAATTGCAACTGTTTCCTCCTTTCCCGCTCCCTTTGTGTTAGAGGACCTTTCAGACCCCCTATTTGCATGGGTTCCCCGGAGTCTACTCCTTTGGAAGGAGTTGGCGGTTTGGAAAATACTCGAGCATCAAACTTGGAACGATCGGCCTTCCTGTTCTGCAGCCTGTGATCTATTTGAACGACCAAGTCTATATAATCCGAACAGTCTTGTGGGGGATTCACTACTTGGGCTAAAACGTCTTTGAGCTCTCCACGTAGACCTCTATAAAACAGCGTAATCCTTTTGTCCTCAGGCCATTGAGTTTCCACTATTAGTCTATTGAAAGATGCAATATAAGCCAAAAGGTCTTGATTACCCTGTCGCAACGAAAGAAGCTCATTGTCCAAGGCCTGCCCCTGTGAATGTCTTGCGAACAGTTTTTCCATACTAAGCTGAAAGGCTTGAAAATCATGGAGAACCGGATCATCTTGATTAACTAGAGGGATCGACCAGTCTGCCGCATTGCCACTAAGATACGAAAGTACAAAAGCTACTTTTGCTTGATCAGTTGGAAAGGCTTCTGGCCGGCATAAGAAGTGCAACCGGCACTGATTGATAAATACTGCAAACCTCTTTGGGTCACCAGAAAATCGTTCGGGCGGAGCCAGAGGTACATTCCCAGGTAGGTTGATCTGCACTGGATTCATAGAGGATGTTGAAGGAAGATTTGCCCCTGATGCGGGTAACGGGATCTGTCCGGCTTGTGACTGTAGCACTTGTCTAGCAAGATTGTCTGTTCTCTCCTTGGAAATAATTAGTTCCCTTCTTAGAGCATTCGTTTCCTGACGAGCTGCATGCACTTCTGCCCTTAGTTCCCCAAGTAACCGGGCTAGGGGGTCAGTATCCGAGGTTTCCATAGCGCCTGGGCGAGAGTTTTGCGGTAGGCTTTGCGTTCTGTAACGCTCACCTGATTCTCGCAGAGGCGCCGGTCTTGACTGGGCGACTACCGTATCTTCAAAGGTGATGTGTAGCACCCGGTTGGCTCTTTGGGCTGGACCTCTGTGCACTGTATGCCTGACGTGTAGAGTAAGATGTCTGCAGATAGAAAATATGGGGTTAATGAACTGGGGTTATTGGGGTGTCCCTATCTCTTTCCTCTTCTCCTCTCCTGTAGACCCCCAAAGGTTAACGCTCTCACCTTAGGTAAGTGAATGCCGAGCTCTCCATCTGCCTGGGGGCAGGGTGCTGTAACCAGTTTCTTCACTGGATAGGTAGCGCAGGCCTCTTGACTTCAGAGGACTGCTGTCCGTCGTTTACTGCACGAATGGTAAGTTTCGAGTCATTCAAATGTCTTTAAAGTCTTTAGTAATGATGTCTCTTGTTTTGCAGGGTTCCGGCGATGGCGGATGACGGGCTGAAGTGAGTTGAAGATGGGGCCCGTGTGATGAATAGAAGCGCCTGGAAGCACGTAAGTAAGCGCTTGTTGCCTGCTTCACTATGCGCTCTAACTGTCTTTTTATTTTGCAGGTACGAGTTCGGAGCGGCTGCAGGGTGCCGGAATACCCACTGGATTAGATGTGGAAAGGAGTAATGGCACGTGAGTATTAAAGTTCCCCAATGTCTTTAAACGCACCTTGTTTTGTCTTTCAGATGCGGGATGCAGCGCCGAAGGCCTCCGGAGCGTGCGAAGAGTTGGTAAACTTTTGTCTTTCAGATGCCGGAATGCTAACCTGTTCTTTCTTGTCTTTATAGGTGTTGCTGAAGACTGGATTCAGGATGGTAAGCCTTTGCCTTTCAGATGCCGGAATGCTAACCTGTTCTTTCTTGTCTTTATAGGTGTTGCTGAAGACTGGATTCAGGATGGTAAGCCTTTTTCCTTAGGCCCAGGACCAGATGCAGAAGACACGATGAGCGTTCTGCTGCAGAGCTTGCAGAATAACGCAAAGCAAGATTCATCCACCGGGTGTGGTTTAAATAGCCTCCTGTAGTGCTTAGGTGTCTCCTTCCACAGCCACGCCTAAGTAAGAAAAGAGTTCCTGGTAAGAAAAGAGTTCCTGCCTTCCAGAAGAGTTCCAGTGTTCTGAATCTAGGGAGTGGCTCCAGCCCCACCCAACAGGAAAAGTAGTTCCAAACAGAAGAGGATCAGAGGCTCAACTGGCAAGCAAGTAAGCAGCATGGTCTGCTGAAGGTAAGTCCACCCAAGCATTATGAGCCCGGCGCTTCCAGCGCTGGGACTGGGCATATTTATGAGCCTGGTGCCACTGGCGCCAGGACTGGGTCCAAAAGGTCCCAATTGGGACTGGTTGGCACTCGGAACCTGGGTTATGGATCTGCTTCCAAGGGAGTTGGGAAAACCCTGACCTTTTGGAAGCAGAGATCATGACACGGGGCCAGCATTCTGCCAGTTGTTCAACCATCTTGCTTTCCTTCCTCTCTCTACTGCTGGTTTCCTCTTTATTTTGATCTATGTGTCATTCTGACCGTATGCACTTTAATGAGATCTGATAACGTTAGTAGTACCACTTTAGAACTGTATATATTTACCATTGTTGATTTTTAGAGTACAAAGTGAGTTATTGTGATAGTGTATGTGACCTTGAATATTAATTATATAAAGACTGTGTTTTAACCGATACAGTGTGCGGACATTCCTTTGTAGCTGCTTGGGGACTACACTATACTTAAGAACCAGCCAGCATCACCTCCTGAGAAGCTAGGCCTTGATTGCTCGACCACAACACCAATAATAGAGAATCTTGGCTGGGGTCCTCTGTGCCTCTTCTCTACCATATAGAGAGCGGAAGTACCGACACCACCCACCGGCGTCTTTACACTGGTGGCAGTGGTGAGATGCTTATGGTTTTAAGAATCAGTGTATAACCGTGCCACTTACGAAGGATATCTGCACTTTGTTAAATTAAGGTTTAGTTGTGTACAAGATAACTACATTACAAGCAATGGAATCTATTGCGAATGGTAAATTGACTCGGATGAGCTTAGAGGCTCTAAAGAGTGCTTGTGAAGCCAGGGAGTTAGACTTTGTGGATAAGTCTAGGGCTGAGCTGATAGCTGCCCTGGTGGACTACCAGATCGATTGTAAAACTCTTGAAGGGGGGGATGCAACCAGTGAGGAATCTACCCCGAGGGTTGTCGCAGAATCTGATTCTGGGAATACCACCGTTGCTGCTGTCTCTGTTCCGAACCCCTGCACTTCATTGGAGCTTGAGTTATTAACGATGAAATTTGCCTTTGAATATCGCAAGTTGGAAATAGATGCTGAACTTTAGAAAGAGGAGTTGGCTCAGCAAGTGGAGCTCAAGAATCGAGATCTTAAGCTAAAAGATAGGGATCTTGAATTCAAAGATAAGGACCTTGAACTCAAGAACCGGGACACTGAATGACAGCGAATCCAGTTAGAGAAAGCTTGAGTGGAAACTTCAGCGAAACCAGTTGAGAGTGTCAGGTCCCCAGCAACCAAGTTTATGAAAGATTTGGTTGGTGTGTATGCGGCGGGTTCTGATATCCTCCAATGGATTGAAGCGTTTTAAATGGCTTGTGCAATTCACGATGTTGATAAAAGAGATCGGGAGAAGTGTTTGTTAAGCAGAGTGCCTCAGACTGGATATGACTGTATTCTGAAACTGAGTGTGGAAGAAAGGGGTCAGTATGAGTGCATGAAGTCTGCTTTAATTGCCAAGTTTGGCAAGACGCCTACCCAATACCTTAAACGGTCAGGGATTTTAAGAAATGAGAGAATGTGTCTTGGATTGACTGGGTGAGTGCTGCACACATGAACATGATGGGGTGGATTGATGGCTACAAAGTGAAAACGTTTGTTGAATTGTTCCACCTTTTGTTTTTTGAGCATTTTTTGGATGCCTGTTCACTGGAGCTGCGTCAGTATGTTGCTGACCAGAACATTTTGGACCCCTTTAAGCTGGCTAGGTTGGCTGACAAGTGGGTCTCCCACCGGGTGTCCCCTAAGGACTCCAGTGGGAAGGACAAGGACAAAGAAAAGGGGGCCTCTCAGAAAACTGAGGAGTCCCAAAAGCAGTCACAGTCGGGTAAACCAAAATCTTCCTCTCCGAAGACCCAAAAACCTAGTGGGCATAAGTCTGTTGTGGGTGGGAGTAAGAGTAGTGGTCCACCTGTTGCAAATCAGGGTCCCAGTGGTTCCAGTACCATACCCCGCACTCCCGGCACATGTTGGGATTGTGGGGCTCTGGACCACCGAAAGGGGTGACCCCAAGTGTAAGGGTAAAGCACTTGGAGTCCAGGCTGTCAGCCTGACCTATCCCTACTCCGTACCTGAGGTGGAGGCCACTGTCCTCCCCTCCTCTACAGGATTCACATTTGGTGCTTCTGTAGAGATTTCCTTAGTGTTCCTTGTGGTCTGGGACCAGTACGCAGAAGTACTGGCAACTATCCCACAGAACACTCGTAGGTTTTTGAGAAGTGTCCTCTTGAATGGCCAGTCTTCTACTGGTTTGAGAGACACTGGGGCAAGCATGACAGTGGTGGACAGGACCCTTCTCAGGCCAGAGCACTATGCCGGTGCTCCTCTGAGAATCACCAGGTTAGCTGGTGGGCCTCCCAAATTATCGCCTGTAGCCTTAGTCAACATTACGATTGGAGACAAGACAGCAAAGCTTCCGGTCCTGGTTCAGGACAACATGCCTGCGAACATTTTGTTGGGAAACGATTTGGTTGCGTTGGGGATGATCAGGGATGGTCTACCCATGGCTGCTGTGGCGGTCACCCGATCGCAGGTCACAAGGGTCCGGCTGCGAGCCCGGTACCCTCGCCGATGGGGAAACCCAAGGCGCGAAGGAAATGGAAGAGAAGAAGGCCAACTATGTGGAGGGAACCCCTGCCCTTCCTGCTGTTCCGACAGCTCCCATTGGGGTCCATGCTCCGGACGGGCTGGATCCAGTGGTAAACCCCATCTCAACTCGTGTGGAGGAAGAGCCAGAAGACTCTCCTGTGGGAGAGGTTCTTAACCCGGAGGATCATCCCGACCCTCAATGCTTTTTAGCTGAAGGGGGTCCCTCCCGGGCGGACTTCTGTATGGGACAGAGAGAGTGCCACTCTCTCGAGGGTCTGAGAAAACAGGCTCTGTCCCAGGCACAAGGAGAAGTGCCTAGGACATTCCGGATTTATTGGGAGGGTGAGCTCCTTGTTAGTGAGCCCACTAAGCCTGAACCTGGTGCCCTCAAGAGGTTGGTGGTACCCCAGGTTTACAGGCCCTTCCTGCTGCAGTTGGAGCATGAGGTGCCTTTGGCTGGTCATCTTGGTACCAAGAAGACTAATCAGAGGCTCTCTGCCCATTTATACTAGCCCGGATGGGAGTAGAAGTGGAGTCCCACTGCAGGACCTGCCCAACTTGTCAGTTGTATGGCAAGACTGGAGGCAGTGTCATTGCACCACTGCAGCCATTGCCAGTGGTTGGCACACCATTTGAGAGGGTGGGCGTTGACATTGTCGGTCCCCTTGACCCTCCCACTTCAGGTGGACATCGGTTCATCCTGGTCTTGGTAGATCATGCCACCAGGTACCCTGAGGCTATACCCCTTCGGACTGTAACTGCCAAGGTGGTTCCCAGGGCTCTCCTGGGAATTTTCACCCATGTTGGATTCCCTAAGGAGGTTGTCTCTGACAGAGAATACAACTTCATGTCTAGTTACATGAAAACCATGTGGAAAGAGTGTGGGGTAACCTACAAGTTCTCCACCTCTTACCATCCTGACCAACAGTCTGGTTGAGAGATTTAACAAAACTCTCAAAGGCATGCTAGGCGCTTTGGAAGAGCCCCTAAGGAAGAAGTGGGATCTTCTCCTGCCATGCCTGCTGTTTGCTTACAGAGACATATCCAAAGAGGGTGTTGGTTTCAGCCCCTTTGAGTTACTCTTTGGACATCCCGTGAGGTGGCCCCTTGTCTTAATCAGAGAAGGTTTGGAGGCCACCCCTCCAGGTCCCGCCAAGCAAGTGGGGGACTATGTTTTAGGCCTCAGGCGGAGGATGACACAGATGATGGGTCAGGCAACAGCGAATCTCAAGGCCAGCCAGGAATTGAATAAGTACTGGCATGACCTTAAAGCATCGCAAGTGGATTGGACTCCGGGACAGAAGGTGCTTGTGATGGAGCCTACCAAACCTCGGGCTTTGAAAGATAAATGGACTGGACTCTTCAGGATAATCTCCAAGATGGCAGAGGTCAATTATCTGGTTGACATGGGAGCCTGGGGGGTAGCCCCTCAGGTATTCCATGTTAACAGGCTCAAGCCTTTCCACAGGTGAGCTGAAGTCTCATGTCTCTTGCTAGCTTCAGAGCAAGAATAGGATGAGAGTGAGCCCCTTCCTGATTTGCTGCATAGCAACCCTCAGGATGGCTCAGTGGCGGGGGTACATTTCTCTCCCGATCTGACGACAGAGCAGCAGAAGGCCTGAAGGACTTTGCTCCGGCAGTACGCCTCTCTGTTCTCACTGACACCAGGCCTTACACCGTGGTGTAGGCACGAGATTGACACTGGTGACAGTGTGCCTGTCAAAATCAGGTGCTACTTATGTCAGATACCGTTAAGAACCACATCCAGGCTGAGGTCATCAAGATGTTGGATCTGGTTGTTATTGAACCCTCAACCAGTCCCTGGTCCAGTACTGTGGTCCTTGTCCCCAAGGCAAGTTCCCAGGCTGGTACCAAGGATTGGAGGATCTGTGTGGACTACCGAGGAGTCAATGCCGTCACCAAAACTGACGCGCACCCATTGCCCAGGGCTGATGAGCTTGTGGACACCAAAGGTGCTGCCAAATTTGTGAGCACCTTCGACCTTATCTCAGGCTATTGGCAAATAGCTCTGACAGACCATGCCAAGGAAAAGACGGCGTTCCCAACACCTGAGGGACTCTACCAGTTTAGGGTCATGCCTTTCGGGTTGAAGAATGCCCCTGCCACCTGTTAGGGAGAATTCTCATATATGGCTAATTTCCCTCACCTAGTGAGTCCCCCAGCAACTTTGCTGGACTTCTGGAGTTTATTATTTTCCACTTGGTAAGAGTGAGAGCTTTTCCCCCACTCTTACCTGTGTTTTGCTATGTGTTTCTATCTATTTTTGTGATTGTGGACTCTGAAGCACACCACTTCCGCAGCCCGCTTCTTTTTGTGTGTCACACAACGCCTTCAGTGCCGTGGCACAGGGTTGTCTTTAATACTTCCCTCGACTCCATTTCTGAGGCGACTACTGTCCCCCAGAAAAGGGTAAAGTCAATCTACCAAAGATCCAGTGCAACCCATCTTCCATGGAGTACTGGAAAGGGTTAACTCATATCCCTTTTTATCTGTACCTCCTAGAGCATTGTTTCGCTCTTTTAACATTTAGACTTAGCTGGTGGCAGTGGTATCTACCCTAACTTTTCTACCGTGATTATATTAGATAAACGTGGTACTGCTCTTGGCTATTATATTAGCCTCAAACATAAACCCGCTTGACCAAATCGTCTTTCTTTTGGCTCCGGTTGGGTTTATTCGCCATTTCTTTTTGTTAAAGTCCTTCTTGTGTCTTACTTTGCGTGGCAAACTAGGTCCGCCTTCTTTGTTCACCGTCTTTTGGCAGGCTTTCTGTTCAGAAGCCATCCACCAGGCGTCTGGGTGTCTATGTGGGCTGAATGTGAGGGAGGGTTGTAGTCACCCCCTGCACAGGGTATCCTAGGAAACCCAAGTCGCACTTTGTCATGATTGGCCAGGGTGGTTGTCCGGGCTGGACAACCCCCCTGCTGGGTGATTGACAGCCAGGCTGTGTGAATGGGGGTTTTTCACATAAAAGGCAGGTCTCTTGGGCTAGAAGTCAGAGAGTCGCCACTGGAACTCGAAGGAACCGAAAAGAAGCTGAGAGAACGACGGCTGCTGCAACTACCACGTCCCTGTGAAGCCCTGCTGCAGTCCTGAGCTATCTTCCCTTCAACGACTTAGAGAAGATCCATTCCGGAGTCTTCTTCCCTTGATCTTGGTGGGGATAACCAGCTCATCTTCTACAGCCAGAGGATCCTCTTCCTTGGTCAAAAATGCAGCACACTGCTGTAGTGGTCCGGATAGCCACCTGAAGAGCCTCTCCTGTTTTTAAGGAGAGCACCTTTTATTCCTTGTCGCTGCTGCCGGCTTCATCCCTGTGTGGTGCAGTCCCCCTTCAGACATCCTCCTTCACAACGAAGCTCCAGGAATCGTGGGTCTGTGGGAAACCAACAGGAACAACTGCCATGGCACAAGCTGCACCACTGGAACAAGGTACTGTGTTCTGTTGAAGAAAACTGGGTGAATCCCTTTTACTTCATTCCCAAGCCTTGTCCTTGTCTTCCCTCCTTCTTATAACTTTTGCTTCCGAATATTGACAATATCGAAGTACTTTTGGCTATGTTGAATCGTGAACTGTTTGACCGTGCGATCATCGGCAAATGGCCCCGGTGTCTTTCGACCCTGGCTCCGGCCCTTTGACTTTTGAACTCCTGTCATTGAGAGTTTCTTGATTCTGCCTGCCTAACCAAAATATTGCCTGTGATTTTTGTCTCCAACTCCCTCTGGGTATCTCAAGTGCTAAGTGTGTTTTTTCCCCGGTAGCATTTCATGTCACGGATACGCGTTTGTTTAGTAGACCGAACTGTCAAAAAGTGATCGCAATCGTATCAGTGGTAACGTGTTTTGTTCGTAACACTGGTTCATTCAAACACAGGGTACTTACCTTGAGACCTACTGTACAAAGTGAATTGGTTAGTTGTGGTATATTTAACGTGTGGTTTTTATTTGAGTTTAATAGAAGTGTTGTGTTTATAACGAATGGTTGAAAAATAAATGTACTTATATCTTTTACCTGAAACCTTGAGTCAGTGTTTGCTTGAGTCACAGTAATTGTGGTCTCTTTGTGTAATCTCTGCTACTGCTCATATACTCTTGAGATAAGCCTGGCTGCTCCGCCACTGCTACCATTCTGACATTGTAGTATATGCTTGTACCAAAGGTAAAACATGTATTGCCACCTGTATTCTTAATTGTGTGTAGTGGTCCCTAAGGGCACTGCACAGGATTCTGCCTAACACCACCTTCCAGAGATTGGTCAACCATGCGCTCTGTGGGCTGGAAGCCTTTTGTGTGGCTTACTTAGACGACATTGCCGTCTACAGTTCCACCTGAGAAGAGCATTCAACACATCTGGATAAGGTTTTACAGGCCTTAAAAAGGGTTAACCTCACTATCAAGGCCACCAAGTGCCAGATAGCTCAGGGGAAAGTCACGTATCTTGGTCATGAGGTAGAAGGGGGTCAAATCCAACCTCTCCCCAGTAAGGTTCAGGATGTACATGACTGTGAGACTCCCACTACTCAAACCCAGGTGAGAGCCTTTTTGGGCCTCACTGGGTATTATCACAATTTCATGGCAGACTATGGAACCATAGCTGCACCCCTGACAGCTCTGACTTCACCCAAACAGCCTAGGAAGGTTAATTGGACTGAATACTGTCAAAGGGTCTTTGATGGCTTGAAAGAAATCTGTGTAGGGCACCTGTGTTGTGTGCACCGGATTACTGCAAGCCCTTTATCGTTCAAACTTACGCCTGCGACACCGGGATAGGAGCTGTCTTGTACCAGTTAGATGACAAAGGAAGAGAACATCCAATCATAATCATCAGTAGACAACTTAAGGGTAGGGAACTTAGGTGGGCTACTGTTGAAAAGGAATGTTTTAGTATAGTTGTGCCTTAGGGGTTTTAGAACCTACCTTACCGGGTCTACCTTCAAGGTCCAAACCAATCATAAGCCCTTGAAGTGGCTTATGCAGATGAAGGGTGACAACCCGAAACTGCTCAGGTGGTCCATTAGCCTGCAAGGGCTAGACTTCACCATTGAGCACAGACCAGGGGAAAAGTCTCGATAATGCAGATGGCCTTTCCAGAAGGTATGTTGACAGTCTGGATGAGGGTGTCCATCTCGCGGGAGATTAGGCACCCTAACCTCAGTCTAGGCGGGGGTGACTGTGATGCTGGAAATGCATCGGAGAGACAGGGCCTTCGTATCCTTGTCCTTTACTGCTTTTTATCATGTGTTCTGTCGTGTTTTACGCGCATGAGTTCATGTGGGACTCCTGGTGGTGCAGGTCTCTCTCTTGGTTTGGTGAACAGACCCATTGGATACCCTTATGGTACCCATGGGTAGGGGTGCAACCCTGTGCCCCTAGTGTATGTTTTTAGGCACCTGTGTATGACCCACAGAGCAGGGTACTGGCTGGTGGCAGCTCCGTGCTGAATTGACTGGTGCCCTGACCTTCTTCCATTTTCGGTAGATTCCTGATGGAGACAAAATGGTCCCCATTGCCCCTTGACTTCCATCGCCTGTTACCTTGATCTTCTCGAAGTCCCGGGAAGCCCTGACTCCTTCCCTTCCCCCTGACTGGCTGTTGGGTGGAAGTTCCATATATGGTAGTTTGGGGAAGTGCTGACCAGACTGGCTTGAGCCTTCCCAACGACCGTATGTTGTGGGTACGCCTGTGGGTGGGACCTGGGTGAATGGAGTGTGTGACGAATACGCATTGTATGTTGTGGGTGTCTAGTATCTGGTGTTTGACACAATGACTGAGACAGCCCTGCCCGAAACCGGTATGAATGCAGTGTGGAGTGCTGAATGGCTTAGCACTTGTCGCAATACACATAACTTGTTGTGAGTGTCTGGAGAGAAGCGAGTGGCCTGAATGCACTGTGTGCCTGATTGGCTGCCAGCCCGCATGAATGCCCTTCGCCGTGATTGGATGCTTGAGTATGACCCAGCCGAATGAATGGGAGATCAACAGTATATCTGGGGACCTCTCACTGATAGGAATCGTGTTCAGAAGCTGAAGTCCACTACGACGAGTAAATGGAGTAACTGAAGCTTGACCTTGAAGCCCTGCTGGACGGGATGCATTGCTGTTGCTCTCTTTCACAATCAGAAAGCTGCTGTGCCTCCAAGGACTGACCCAGAGAGGACCTGGTAAGGCGCCCTCTTCCCGAGCTACGAGGGACCATCGTGCACCAGCAGACCTTTGCCAAAGCTCCCTGGTAGACAGAGCTTCGACAGGCTGTCGACCCGATACAGGGACTGCTGCAGGACTCCAAAGAGAAGCGCCCAGACTGTTGTCCGCCACTGTCGATGACCACCGTCACCGACTGGAGCCGCCGTGCTCCCGTTTTGCCTACGAACTTCATTGATCCAAGGACGCTCTTGTCCGCATCGTCGCCGCTGTATGCTGCTGGAGAAGGCCTGACCATTGATGCGCCAAGGAGCATCAGCCGGTGGGTTTCCCGCCACCCAAGGACCACAGAGACGCCGACGACTCGACGCCCTGCTGGGCCACAGTTCTTCAAACTCTTTGTGGTCCAGAACTATCGACACCGAGGTGCCCCGCACGCCTCTTCCTTGCAGGACGTTTACGCTTCCCCATCAACGAGCACCGCTAGGAATGACACGGCCACTTCAACGTCGTAGCTCGACCTGTTCTCTGTCAGACGTTCGACGACCCGTGACTCCTGCCTTAAAGGGAGCGCACTCAGGAAGGGCCGTCAATTCCCCGACGAGGAACGCTACAACGACAAGGTACTTTGAGGTTGCAGAGCTATTGGAAAGTCTAGTGTGAACAATATATGGACTGGACTTGTGATACATCTTTGCTTTACAGGTTGTCCAGGTGGGGGGATCGCCACACAGAACTGTGTCTAGTGGTACAGGGCCAGCATTCTGCCAATTGTTCAACCATCTTGCTTTCCTTCCTCTCTCTACTGCTGGTTTCCTCTTTATTTTGATCTGTGTGTCATTCTGACCGTATGCACTTTAATGAGATCTGATAACGTTAGTGGTACCACTTTAGAACTGTATATATTTATCATTGTTGATTTTCGGAGTACAAAGTGAGTTATCGTGATAGTGTATGTGACCTTGAATATTAATTATATAAAGACTGTGTTTTAACCGATACAGTGTGCGTACAATCCTTTGTGGGTGCTTGGGGACTACACTGTACTTAAGAACCAGCCCGCATCACCTCCTGAGAAGCTAGGCCTTGATTGCTCGACCAGGATACCAATAATAGAGAATCTTGGCTGGGGTCCTCTGTGCCTCTCCTCTACCATATAGAGAGCGGAAGTACCGACAACCCCCACCGGTGTCTTTACAGTCACTGGTGATGGGGTGGCCATGTGGTGTGGGCTGCCTGCATGGTATGGTAACGGGTGATGGGGTGGCCATGTGGTGTGGGCTACCTGTGGGGTATGGTCACAGATGATGGGGTGGCCATGTGGTGTGGGCTGCCTGCAGGGTATGGTCAAGGGTGATGGGGTGTCCCTGTGGTGTCGGCTGCCTGCAGGGTATGGTCAAGGGTGATGGGGTGGCCATGTGGTGTGGACTTCCTGTAGGGTATGGTCACAGATGATGGGGTGGCCATGTGGTGTGGGCTGCCTGCAGGGTATGGTCAAGGGTGATGGGGTGGCCATGTGGCGTGGGATTCCTGCGGGGTATGTTTACGGGTGGTGGGGTGGCCGTGTGGTGTGGGCTACCTGCAGTGTATGGTCACGGGTGATGGGGTGGCCATGTGGTGTGGACTGCCTGCGGGGTATGGTCACGGGTAGTGGGGTGGCCCTGTGGTGTGGGCTACCAGCGGGGTATGTTCACAGGTGATGGTGGGGGTCCCATGTGGTGTGGGCTGCCTGCGGGGTATGGTCCACTGCTGGGGTCTGCTTGTCCCTTGAGGAGGTCTCTACTTCCAGGGGGGAGTTGTGTGTGTATCGCTGGGTACGTGCAGGCCTACCCAGCGATTAGGCTGGTGTGAGTGGGGTACGCGATCTCACTGTTGTGCGGACAGGGAATGTGTGGGCCTTGCCACGCGATTTGTCTGGTGCGAGCGGGGCACGCGATTTTGCAAGGGTGCGGACAGGGTACACGCGGGCCTTGCCATGTGATTTGGCTGGTGAGAGCGGGGTATGCTATTTTGCTGGGGTGCAGACGGGGTATGCGCAGGCCTTGCCACGCGATTTGGGTGTGCGAGCAGGGTACGCAATTTCGCAGGGGTGCAGATGGGGTACGCGTGGGCCTTGCCATGCGATTTGACTGGTGCGAGTGGGGTACGCGATTTCACTGGGGTGCAAACGGGGTACGCGCTGGCCTTTCCATGCGATTTCGCTGGTGTGAGCAGGGTACGTGATTTCGCTGGGTTGCGGATGGGGTACGCGTGGGCCCTTCCACGTGATTTGGCTGGGGCGAGCAGGGTACGCTCTGATTTTTCATGCGATTACGATGGGGGGCTGTGTGCTGGGCCACGGATGGCGCTGGGCCTTGTGCCGTTTTGGGCATTTCACTGGCTTTTTCCTGCGCACTGGGCCGTGTTGGGGGCTTTACTGGCGCTGCTTGCTGTTCTTTGCACCATGGCTACTGATGCCTCGGGAAATTCATGAATATGCGTGCTGCGCAATTGCTGGTTTGCGCCTTGCGTTGCTTCTGCGCTGGATTCTGTGAATTGGGCCCAAATTTGCATTATGGGGGTGTAGTGAACACTAGGACACAAACTACTTCTAGTGGCTAGTGTGCTTGGCTTGGTGTTGCCTAGTGCTTGGCCGAACCTCATGCCAAGGCAATTCATCCACAATTAACATACCTAGCATGTGCTGCTCAAAGCGACAAACAACAGCATGTGCTGCAAAAAGCAAACATGCTTATTAAAGGAAAGTTATAGTTCTTTCATCAGTGTTTAAGGAGAACGTTTTAATAATTTACATGCAGTGCTGGAATATAACTAAACATGTTCAGTTATAAAAACCTATTGAAATGCACTGAAAAAACATTGTTAACCTGACTCCATGGTTACATTGACTTAATAACCTATGAAATTCAGCGGAACATGTTCTTAAAGGGATGGTATGTTTGTAGCATAACATACATTTAAAACACAAAGAACTGGCAGGTTTCAATTAGGATTACAGCAAGAGAGACAGAGCTTCCCCAGGAGTTAGTTCTGGCAAAGTTGTGAAGAGGAAGTGCCAGGCATCATCCGCACTCCAGCCACCCGCTTTGAAGTGCCAGGAACGTTCATGCCAAAATATGTGACGTATGGAGAACAGTTAAACCAGCAGAGAGCCTCATCTGGGCTCTGCCCAGTGCCTATCGGATTAACAGCACTTATTGAAGTACAGGCACCTAAGCAAACCTGGACAGTAAGGTACCCACTGAGAAATCCATATCTACAGACACGACATAAGGACGTTTGTCAGAAGGGAATACCCGAAGAAACCCAGAAGATACTAAAAGAAGACGACTGGTGACGTCATGAGAAATTGGACTGATGCACATATAGAATATATAATGACCTAAGAATGCTGATAAAGAGATGAAATACCATGGATAAGTGACATCTTGAGCCTAAGGTGAAACAGTTGATTTCAAGATGAAAAAACGTATGCCATATGCCCGATGAAGACATTAAGTCAGTTAAAACGTGGACATACGTGAGAAACCACAAGATGCAAAGAAATTGTGAAGCTTGCTTACGCTTAGTAGTGAAATAGATTGCGTCAAGCACCAACTATACATATATCTACCTCAAAAGCACTTTATAGATGAGTGAAAATCCACTACGCACATGAGCATAATTGAATAGAGGTTATTAAAGGCCTCAAGAGGAGAGGGCCGCAGCAACAAATCAAGAAGTTAAAGACGGAGAGAGACCCCGCTGAAGGTAACCATGCAAAGAGGCCAAGGTCGTACCAGGCTGGGATAGGATAGCAATGCCTACAGTTAAAGAGAAAAATAATAGAGTCTCCTGTTCAGCAAGGTCGAGGTAAACTGCTGATGGTATACAACTGACAGAATTAAATCAAATACAAAGAATTGCTTGAAGAAGAGGCTGATTTCACGGTGTCCTAGTCACGTGGCAAGGCAGGCAGAAAGGGATGACATTTTCACACCTACGCATGGAGCCTTGTCGTACCCATACTCCTTAACTTTCTCAGACCAAGAAGCAGACTCAAGGCCAAACTACAAAGCAGTAATTGACACATGGCCACTGAGGTGATGAATGGTTGTACCATAAATTGAAGGGAAGCTGGCGTGCAGGCTTACTCCCTCCACCTGGCTAATTATTCTGCACGCTGCTAAGCGCAAGTGGTAAAGTATGTGTGGGATCACTGCCAACCCAATCATGGTGGACCATGTAATCTAGGGTCCTATAGAGAGTAGAGCCAATGGGACATCATACTTTTAGTGACGTTCACAGTGGCCAGTTTGAAGGAAGGGCTTAGTTGCCCTACCTGACATTATTATCCAATGCCCTCTCCCCGTTACCATATACAGACATAACACCTATGTTAAAGTTACCTTCCTATAACCAATCAAGTTGCATGTTATGTTTTTAAGATTACACATCAATGATGACGGGTTTTTGGTATAACTAATTGGAGTTTAAGCGAGAAGGAAGATCAAGCGATTGCTGATGTTCATTGAACTCTCTGTTTTTTGTACTTGTCATTAAACGGACTGCCTTTGCCAAACTATTGAGTTGCCATTATTATTTGATGCAAGAGTACAAATCTGCATCCCCATCCATCTCGAAGGTGCTGTTGCTCATCTTAAGGGGCTGTTTGGAGACCCCCAGTCTTATGGGCCGGCTAGGGTCCATCCAGTTCACTTGGTAGCAGAGATTAGATGGCTAGATTAGATAAGACACCCTTTGACCATCGACATAAGTTACTAAGGGTCCTCTGCAATATCACAAGTCCTTTGCCATCCTGCTGATAGAACGAGAAGCTCCCCATAGATAGTGGCTAGTGTAATTAAAACCCTGCAGGTCAGATCAGAAGGAAACTTTGCTTTCCCTCAAAAATCCCTTATCACTTCTACGAGCAGCCGATCGGACGAACAGCATGGAAAGACAGTAATTAAGGCGGTGATCCTGAGCGTCCGGAGAGGAAAAACATGCAAACGGTGAGTGAAAAAGACTGAATGCTTTGGCAAAAAGTGCATGCCTTAAAACAAGGAAAAGGAAGGTAACAGAGGGAGGCGGGACAAAATTAACTTTAGAGTAAAAGTATAATGTATATATAAGGGGAAAATATTGACTCGAGGGTGGCTGAGCAATAGAGAGAGATACCGGGAGTAACCGAGGTAGAGAGTATACGCCCAGTTTCCTAGGTTTTAAAAGAGTGCTAGAAGAAGCATTCATTTAAGGTCCTGAATTGATAGGATGACGTAGAAGACCAGAATCGATTAAAGACGATCTGAAAGAAATGGGCTTAAATTCCATGTTGGAACACAATTAGGGGCAGAATGCATCTGAGGAAGCAGATGGCATGAGATTTGTGTAGCCAGCCGGAGTCTGTCTTGTCCGTTTTATGTTTTATGTTTTTTCTCCTATGACGTCATAAAGTAAAACACTTTTTAAAATAGCAGGAAAATTGCGCAATTGTGATGATATGATGTTGCATGGCATGGATTGATGGTTATAGTTAACAAAAGTAAAAGTGAAATTTTTGTTGAAAAACCGGGATTGGAGCTTGCAATGATTGGTGGTGGCTCATATTGTTGATATTGGTTGTGAAACGTAAAGCATAATAAAGTGTTGTATAAAGGAGAAGATAAACAGGTTAAGCATGGAAGACATTACCCTATTGGTACACATGTGCAAACAGCTGCCGAAACATGCACCTAAGCTTAAACAGTACAGTGCAGAGTGGGTTAAAAGGACCACAGACAAAATGTTTATGCCATGGCCCCAGGGAGGATCGCTATCTAAAACGGTCCTACAGCACATGACAACATATTTGCACGCCACATAAACAGGCAAAAAGTTAGACAAACGCCTAGCTAGTTTAGAACTTTGGAAAATGTACCAACAAGAAAAGGAGGAGGAGTCACCGTTAGATTGGATACTGAATATATGCACAGAGGGGGGTTAAGAGCCTTCTGCGCCATCCGCCCCGTCTAGAGCAAAAAGTGAAACTAGTAAAGACAAACGATTATACCCGTTGAGGGAACTTAAAGCAGCCACGGGATATAGCAACCCAGCATATGAGTCACCTACGCAAAGTAGTGACGAAAGCAAAGAAAAAGGCAGAGACAGAGATATTACCTCTAAAAGTCCCGAGGGACAAGGAGAGGCGCGAAAAGGAAAAAGTAGACCAAACACAAGCAAGTGCATCTCTAGATACGGGTACAGAGGGAAAGAGATGGAAAGGAGATGAGGATAGGACTGATGAGATGGCATTTGCACAGAATGAATGTCTGGAAGGTCAGATTTTATTGAAACTCGATGGGAAAGGCATTGAGGATATGAGACAAAAAGGAGAACGGGACGAATTAGAAAGGAGGGAAAAGGAAAAACTATCAAGAGACGAAGGGGCTAAGAAAAAGGATAGAAAGAAACAAGAGCAGTTATATCATGATGAACAGGTCAGAAAACAGGAAAAGGCAGAAGAGCAGAGAAAATGCGATCAAAAGCAGAGAACAACTGATGATCGAGATAGAATAGAACAAAGAATGATAGAAGAAGAAGAACAAAAAATACAGGGAGAAGAGAATAAAAAGACGAAGGGAGGAGGAAATGCAAAGGGAAAATAAACAGAGAGATGCGAGGAGACAAGAAGAAGATAGGGTAGAGAGGATGCGAGGAAGCGCAGAGAGTTTGATGATGACATAGAACGTAAGCGAAGACAGAGAGCACAGGATCTTGAATATCTGGAAAGAGAGGTTAAAAAACCAGATCCAGTAGTTGGCCGTGAAGATATAGAAGAATTCTTCCCTGAGTACGATTCAGTACCAGGCACATCTAGGGCAAATATCAAAGATGACTTTGACACCAGAAGCATCTGAGAGGTGATCGATAGAATATATGATGAGATGGGGCTAGAAAGAGTACCCCAAACGTAAGGAGAGGATGAGTGTCTGGAGAACACTCAATTGTACGATACTGAGGATGTCTCACAAAGTAGCAGAAATAGAGAGCTGTCATCAGATAGGCTGACCCTAACCAGAAATGCGGAGGATGAGAGAAGTTGCACGAGTTGGGCACAGACAATATCGGAAGCAGAAAGAGAAGAATGTGTTACGCTCACCTGGTTCCCACAGGGGCGTCCGTCGGACCCAGACAGCTGTGGTCTCCACAAACGTGATGCGTATTGCAGAGATGACTGTTTGGACTGGCCCGCCTAGTTTTGTCTGCTTGACCCAAAGAAGTATTCTCCTGCAAGTGGAGAAAGTAGTTTAGCCACCTGTGGATTTTAGCACGGACCCCCCCGCTGCTCTCGATCTCCCCACTAGTCACCTCTGATATTTCCCTTTAGTAAGCTCACCTTATGTATTTAAATGATGAGCTCTCCATCCTGCGTGGTATGCAGGGGCAGGTAGATACCAGTTACTTCACTGGCTTGAAGGTACTGGAGGAGTTCAGGCTATTGACTCCTGGGCTTATATAGTTCAAAAGAGTTCAATATGTCCGATGTTCACTCTTGTTCCATTCCCTTTTTAGAATTGCAACTGGGTCCAAAAGAATATTGCCTGGAGGTAGCTGATGGCATTTGGGTAAGAGTCTGTATTTCCCAACACTGTCCGGTAAGGTCCCTGAGTTTAATTAGTTGTTTTCTCTCCCTTTATAGGTGCGGCATATGAAGATGTGGCATGTTAAAGGGTCATGCCTCCGGTGGTAAATCAGGTAAGTCTATGGTAAGTGATAATATTTGTCTGCTTCCGGGCTCACCTTGTTGTTTCTTTGGTTTTCCCCAGATGCTGGAGTTCGACGACGAAAAAGATGGAGAGAGCGCCGAGTTGAAAGATGCTGTGGACTGGTGAGTATAACGCGGTGCTGCAGCTGGCGATGCAACACATGTTGGAATAATGTTCTTTCCAGGCTCGGAGACGTGCTGGGTCCGGAATCAGGTAAGAATAAAAATGATGTTCGTTATCTAACCTTTCCTCCTTCTTCTCCCCTTTTCCTAGGAGCTCCGGATTCGAGGCGGGCATGGCAGAAGACTGGATGCAGGCTTGCAGGCACTGTGAGCGTTACGCTGAAGAATGCAGAATAACGCGAAGTGCGTGCTGCTGATCGGGCATGGTTTAAATAGCCTCCAAAGTAGTCCCAGGTAAGAAGGTACCCAGAACCACACCCGAGTAAAAAAATAGTCCCTGTAACAAAGTAGTCCCATCCAAGCCTCACGTTGGCTTGGATTCAGTTGCAGCATGGTCTGCATGAGGTAAGTAATGTCTATGAGCCTGGCGCCTATGGCACCAGGACTGATTCCTATTATGAGCCTGGCGCCTAAGGTGCCAGGACTGAACCCAAACAGCCCACAGCCGGGGCTGTTGGGGTTTTGATAAATATCTGGATGCCTGCTCCCGGGGCTGATGGATTCGATCCGGATGCCCGCGGGGTAGGCATCATGACAGAATGTGAAAAAAGAGAAAATGAGAGAAGACTCAAAAAACGCTTCTCTAGGGGAAAGGGAGTAAGATGGTCAGATTCTAGTGGGTCCGCACCTAAGACATCAGAGTCAGCCACACCAGAAGATTGGCATGAAGGAGTATCATATGGTCAGAGGGGGGTGTCTCCACCACCCTATGTGAGATGACTATTGACATTGCCAGGTAGACAGTGATGCAGGAATATTACCCCTGCGATAAACAGAAGAATGATGAGAGAGGAAAGGAGTGTCATGTGTCACAGTTCCCTTTACTAGAAAAAGGAGGAGCGAGGCCACAATATATACCCTGGCCTCATATGGCCAGAGAGAACCTGAAAAATAATCTCCCAATGCAAAAATGACAGGAGGGAACACGTTAGCTATAGGGGATATTAAGGGTCTTTTAATCGCTGTACTTGGTGATAGAGCTGACGATGTGTGGGCACAAGCAGGTTACCCTGGAGTGACTACAGTTAACACTGCGCATGACGGAGCGCTGTTTAACAATTGCAGAACTGCGGCATTGAAAGCAATTCGAGTCCTATACCCGGACACTTCTGACATGGGAGCTTTGATGACACGCAAGATGAAGGAGTCAGACGATCCATTGCTTTACATTCAGAATTTCCAAGACGCCTGGGTGCTGGAAACACATGAGTCTTGGGGAAAATGTATACCCGTGTTTTACCATATATCATGCCAAGGGCTGCCAGAACAGGTACAGAAGTAGCTCAAGATATTGGTAGGGATCGAGGCTAAGCCATGATCTGAAATACAGTTGACCATCGCGCACTATTGCAGGCTACTGCAAGAGAAGAATCACAAAAAGGATGCTGCACGAAAAGGTGCAGAGGCTAAATTAGTGGAGAAAAAAGTATCAAAGTATGCCATTGAGGGGGCAATATAATTAATACAGATGATCAAACATGCAGCAGGCCAATAGCCAAAGACAGTTTGATCAAAGCAATATCGGGCTTTACCCAAGGGGAAGAGGCTTTCGAGGAAGAGGATGGCAGAGTAATTAGGGAGGTTTTCAAAATATGCAAAATTGAAACCAGGGTATGTAAAATGGGCAAATAATTAAACCACCACCAATATGTTGGACTTGTGGAATGACAGGGCATCTAGAACGTATGTGCATAAGTCAAGGCATGGTGCAGAATGACCAAGTCACAAGAGGAAGGTTGGTGAATCCATCTGCATTCTCACAGCAGGGTGGAAATGGAGTTGCACAGAAACACACTTTGCAGCAGCAAGCACCGGGATTAAAGAAAACTCTGACACATTTTCCACAGGGACAGTCTTAACAGTCGCCAATGCAACTGTCACAAACAACTGGTACAGGACAGATACTGAATTCAGGAATGAGAAATGCCACAAGTGACCGGAGGAAATCCGTTCACTCAGAATGGGACAAGATTATATATAGACTAGGACAGCTCACTGGAATACCTGATGTGTTCTATCCTATCAGTGACACCGAACCCTCACGAGGAACCAAAGGTAGATTCCTTCTTAGTTGACACAGGTGCAACACGCTCATGTGTACGTGAAGGCAAGTTTTCTTTGACCGGCGATGCCATAAATACTCAGGGCTTCACAGGAGCAACAAGTCGTGCTCCTCTTACAACAGTACTCCCAGTCTCCATAGGAGAATGTGACATGAATGTGCCACTGCTATATTCAAGGCAAGCCCCGGTGAATATATTGGGACGAGATCTGATGACAAAGTTAAACATAACAATCTCGTCCACCGAGAAGGGCATAGTTTGTTCAACTCCAGGAATGCATTATTTGAATGGGTGCAAAATGATTAGAGCATACACAGGACAAATGGCTATCAGAGCTATTCCATTGGAACCAGAAATATTTGCTTATGGAGTGTGCATATTAATGGCATGGTTCCCAGGCCTTGCAGACAAAAACATGAGAACCCCAAATGAGTTTTTATTCAGACCAAGAATACCTATGAATGAGGAAAAGGGACGAGTGTTTCCCTTGACAATACAAGCAGCCATAGTACGAAGAGAAATGTCTCTGCTTGACGGTTGTGATGATGAAGGCAGACAATGGTGGGCAGTAATCGCCATTGGGGAAGGTTACAGATTGACTGACGTCACTGATGACGATCTGTTTGGAGAACAAACAAGTGAAGATGAGATGACAGTTGAGGTTAATCTCATCTATTTGATGAAAATGATCAAAAGAGAAGTGCCTCAGAGAATGATGCTGGCACAAAAACGTCCTGAATATTTTGATGACGACATGACAAAGGTGCCTCTCTCAGTATGGACTACAGGCCCCTATGACATAGGCTTACTGAAAGGAGTCGGAGAAGTGAAGATTACATTGAAACCAGGTGCAATTTTACCAAAAGCAAGACAGTATCCCATATCTAGGGAAGCAGATGAAGGGATTTGTAAGACAATTTCCGCCATAATGGATTGGGGCATCTTAGTGATGGCAGAGTCGTCATGCAATACTTCGGTTTATCAGATTAAAAAATCAAAGGGAGGGTCTTGGCGTTTAATCCAAGATTTATGAGCGATAAACCAGATAGTCAAGGCCGAGTTCCCTCTAGTCCCTAACCCGTCCAAGATCCTATGTAATATACCAGATGAAGCAAGGTATTTCACGTTGATTGACTTGAAAAATGCATTTTTCTCAATCCCATTGCACAAAGACTCACAATATTTGACATTGTTTACGTTCAGACAAACTTGTCTGAAAAGCACAAGGCTGCCTCAAGGCTAAAGTGAGTCTCTTTCGATTTTCAACAGAGTCCTGCAGATGGACTTGAGCAATATCGCATTAGAGAGTGTTGTCTTACAATACGTGGATGACATTCTAATTTGCAGCACGACAGAGGAAAAGTGTAGACACAATACTATTCCGCTATTGACTATACTGGCTGAGAAAGGATATAACGTTGACAAAGAGAAGTTACAATATTGTCAACGAGAAGTGCTGTATATAGGCCAGTTAATCTGACATGAGGGGAAAAAGGTTACCCGTGAAAGAGCTGAAGCCATTTTAAGGACAGCCAAACAACACACGATAAAACAAATGCAGAGCTTTCTTGGCTCCTGCAACTATGTCATGGCATGGGTCTTTGACTACAGTTCCTATACCAGACCCTTGTTACAAGCCTTGAAGAAAGCACAGGCAATGAAAGAAAAAATCGTGTGGACCGAGACCATGGAAGAAGGGTTTGTTGAACTAAAAAAGGCCATAGCGAAGGCTACAACCATTGTGATGGGATGCCCAATGACGGTGTTTGTCGAGCACGCATTATTTGCCATTTTAGAGAAACCAAAAGGCAAATTGACATCTCAGAGATCTTCTGCTTATGAAGTGGTCATATCAAATCCAACGATTAAAATAGTTCAATGCAAAATAGTGAACTCAGCTATGTCTATAGCAGAGCCAGTCACTCAAGGAGAGCCAATACATGATTGCGCAAACTATGAGGAATTCTATGATGAGATTCCCAGAGTGAAAGAAAACGCATTGGCAGGAGGAGAAATCATCTTCGTTGATGGTTCTTCGAGGATCGATCAAAATGATGGACAGAGGTGTACAGGCGCCGCTGTGATGAAACACACGGCAAATGGGGAATTTCGAGTACTCATTGGTGCATGATTACCCTCACACTATTCAGCACAAGCTGCAGAATTATTGGCATTGATACTCGCACTTGAGAATCACGCAGCCCAGGAAGTGACGGTGTACAGTGACTCCGCCTATGTGACGTCAACAGTGCATGCAGGCCTAGCGTGCTGGAAAAGGAGGGGCTACCTCTGAGCGGACGGCACACCAGTGCGACACGCAGCCTTATTGGACAGGCTCATCAAGGCACTACAGCTCCCAGTGGGCATAGCGGTCGTGAAATGCACCGCCCACACGAAAGGGACAGATTTGATCTCACATGGAAATCAAGCAGCAGACACTGATGCCAAGCATGTGGTGGCTAAGGATGAAATAATCATGAATGTGGAAATAACTGATGTGCATGAGAGAATGACTGTTGCACGAAGCGAGCCTGAAGGCTATAGCAATTTGGCAAGAACTCTGTTAGTAGAGCTCCAAGGGGAGGCACCATAGGAAGAGAAGAACATATGAAAGCAACAAGGGTGTTCTTTAAACCCTCCAAAAGCTTGTTTGACGACAAGACAGCACTGGTAAACCGGTGATGCCTATAGCCTTATTAAAGAAAGCACTGGAACAGTTACACTATCCAGCGCACATGTCAAAGGAGAATCTAGCGGCAACGATTGCTGAAGACTGGTTCATACCGAACTTGGCAGAGCACATTGCATTTTTTATGGTGAACTGTATAATTTGTCAGCAGTTCACGGCTGGGCATACACTACGTGTGATTAGAGGAGTTATTCCAAGGCCTAATGGGCCTTTTCAGCACTTACATATCCATTATGTCGATATGATTCAAGTATGTAATGGGTACAGGTCTCTAATTGTTGTGGTGTCTCCATTCTCTAGATGGATAGAAGCAGGTCCATGTACGCACCCAGACTCTACCTGTGTGGCCAAATTCTTGGTGGGTGAGTGTGTGAAGTCATGAGGTCAGACAATGGTCTGCATTTTGTTAATGAAGTAACAGATTAGCTTGTTGCTTGGTATAAAGCACAAGTTTTCTTTGGCGTATCATCCTCAAGGGAAAGGCATATGCGAGAAGCTCAACTGCTTGTTAAAGGAAAGGATAGCCAAGTTGAAGCTTAGGCTGAAGAAGGGATGGCTACACGGTCTTCCGCTGGCACTGTATGCACTCAGAAACCAGCCTGGTTCTGACGATCATCTCATGCCGCACTAAATTGTGAGAGGCAGAAGGATGCGCATGCCATTGACAACTCAAAATAGAGCTAGATGTGATGTCCATCTAACAGGAGAAGTGTTTGGATTGGAAATGCAAAACTACTTGAATTGAATGACATCTTGTCTTACTGTAATTTCAGGGAAGCTGCAGTGACGACAGGAAGGGTGCAGGGCAGCACAGAACACAGAAGGGGATACTACAACAGGTCAAGTTCCAAAATGATGTGTTCCACCAATATTCCCTGGGGACACGGTCCTGGTGATAAGCAACACAAGAAAAAAGTGGGTGTAGCTGAGGTTCAACGGCCCCTTTACAGTGGAGGAGGTTACACCCTCTGCAGTCAAGCTACAGGGAAGAAGAGCTTGGATCTTTCTGGGCGACATCAAGCCTTACATCAGAGAAGACCCTGTACCGGCACCCCACCACGTAGAAACTACAGACAACGGGAAGAACCACAGCACGTGCAGATGAGATCCATGATGCGGAAAAAGGATGCATGACCAGCAAAGCAGAGACAAAGAACATTTTGTGCAAGTTGTGGCTTAGTGTTAAGAATGATGGCAAGGCGCGCACTGTGGTTCCCAGTCAAGTTTTCCTGCTGTAGCAACAAATTGTCTTCTCCTCCAAACGTTTTCTTGACTCCATCAATCATCATCATGAATTAACCTGAAACACCTGAATAGGAAATGTAACTAGACACGACTGTAAAGGAAAAGAAACACAGCCTCCCTGATGATTGATGGAGTGAGGAAAATGGTTGGAGGAGAAGACAATTTGTTGCTACAGCAGGAAAACTTGACTGGGAACCAGAGTGCGTGCCTTGCCATCATTCTTAACACTATGTTCCAGGAGTCCTGGGCTCAAGAGGCTGCAGCACCAGGGCCATCATGCCTTACTATGGAGAGCCATAAACATGGTTTTCCCCCTCCCCCTATCAAGGGTAACATTTGTGCTTTGGAGGGAGTTGTTTCCCAGTCACCTGCTATTGAATAAACGTGCAAGAATACAAGTGCCAGTATCCTTAGAGACATCAATGTGAATTAACCTGAAACACCTGAAAAGGAAATGTAACTAGACACACCTGAAAAGGAAAAGAAACACAGCCTCCCTGACGATTGATGGAGTCAAGAAAACGTTTGGAGGAGAAGACAATGGGGGTCATTCTGAGGTTGGAGGTAAGGGATTACCGGCGCCTGTAAGGGCACCAATGGCGGTAATCCCTTACCTCCGTATTCCGAGTTCCCTTTGCGGGTCCCTCTTTACCTCCTGCTTTTAGCAGGAGTAAATTACGGGACCCGCAAAGTGACCTTAGAGTAAATTACGGCACCGTAATTTACGGTGCCGTAATTACCTCCTTCCCCATTCCCATTGAGCCCTACGGGGACAGAAATGGGGATGGGGAAGGGCTACGGTGAATGGGGAATTACCGGTCCTTGGAATGGACCGGAAATTACTCCATTCACCATGCCGGTATTCCATGGAGTAAATAGCTCCAAGGTTGCCAACCATGGAGCTATTTACTCCATGGTGTAGTCCTAACTCGGAATGAGGGCCATTCATTCCGAGGTTGGAGGTAAGTACCGGTCGTTTCCGGCATGGCGGAAAGTACGACTCCGGCAAGGTGACAGACCGCAAATTGCGTCCCATTCCGACCTCGCGGACACGCGCTTTTCGCCATGCCGGAAAAGTACCTAGCGGCATGCCGCAAAACCCCCCGAAAAACCCCTACCGGCCTGCTGCGACACGTACATTACAACACCGCCATGGAAGCAGCAGCGAAAGTAAATAACGGGGACCGTAATTTACGGATCACGTAAATTACGGTCACCGCAAAACAACGGAACCGGAAATTACGTCATCGCACAGGAACGGGAAGGAGCGCGGCGGCCATCTTTAAAAACACAATCCATTGCCATCCTCATCAGGCAGCACCCTTGGGAGCAATCCGAAGTTGGGGAAAGCATCAGGAACCCAGGAACTATGCCTAAAGCACCTAAGAAGTCTGTGGACCGGCTCCGCAAGAAGCGATTCTGCCCTGATGAGCTCCAGGTCATGGTGGACTACCTGGCAGAACACGCTGACGTGGTGTTCAGCCCTGACATGCGGAGGGAGTCCACTATCCTCAAAAAGAACATCTGGGCAGAAACCGCCCAAAGGGTGAGCGCTGTAGGCTCCACCCCTCGCACCCCCAAGGACTGCCGCAAGCGGTGGGATGACTTGCGGGTGCGGGTGCGGGTGCGGGGACTCCTCACTGCCAACAGGAGTCAGGCCATGCAGACTGGAGGGGGCCCAAGTTCCCCTGTGCGACTAGAGCCATGGGAGGAGACATGCGCCGCAATGATTGGCACGGAATGCATAGAGGGCATCGGTGAAATGGACTGAGGGGCAACGTCGTCTGCCGATGGAGGTGAATGTCCAAAGTCAACACTGCCAATGGCAATTGCATGATGTAGACTCCCCTAAGGGCCATAAAAGGCACCTTGTCATGTAGCCACCCCCCCATCCTACTAATGCAGAGTCAACTGCAACGCAATCAAGGGCCAAGTGCAAGTACATAACACACATCAGCCATAGTGCAGTAACTTGCACATTCCATCATGCACATTGTGCATCAGGTTCGGCAGTGTGTGAGCCAGACTGCACATTACTATGGCAGGATGAGTCACTCCGACACATGCGTACACATGCGTACATTCAATTCACATTCATATGTACTAGTACTGTTGCAACGCCCAGAGGGCCACAAACCCCGAATTACAGAAATGTGAATGCAGCGATCTATGCAATTAGCGCATCATACAATCACTCATGTTGTCCCTCTCCTCTACCCCCACAGGCACCGACCATGACAGCGGGGATACCCAGACGACCCGTCCATCCACCTCCACGTGCAGAGGCCGGTCCCGGAGCATTCCAGCACGGAATAAGAAAACCACCCAGGCACCACAAACGCCAGTGGAGGATGCACCACCACAATCCCTCCCTGCCTCGGCACCTGCCACATTAGACACCCCAAGGTCGGCAGAATCAAGCATTGCTGGGGAGTTGGCAGCTACGGCCACCCAGGAGAATGTGGACAGCCCCTTATCGATCTGTGGTGCCACTGAGGAGGACTTTTACCCCACAGTCCACACCCCGGAGCCCACCAATGTCCCCCTGCCATCAAGCAGTGACTCTGTGGAGCAGGAAACACCTGGCCGTAGTGCTCCGGCAGATCCTGGACCTATTCCACCAGTTGAGGCCATGCCAGGGCAGGTAGGCCCAAGACCCGCCAGGAATGTACCTACATACATTGATGAACCACGTGCACATCAGCTGACGGACCTCATCAATGTGTTCATGGAGGACACCCGCCAGGGCAGGGTGGAGTGGGTGGATGAGCTAAGGCAGATGCGTCAGGCGGTCACTGACAGCAGCAATAGGTTGTGTGCGGTCCTGGGACGCATCGCAGATGCCCTGGAGGCTGCACCTCCCACACGACAGCCCCAGCGGGAGGACACACCGTCACAGTGCTCCTCCACCCAGACCAGCCAGCTCCGACGCTCATTGCGTACATTGCGCCGGCCCAACATGGATCCCCCTGGCTCTGGGGGCACGCCTTGAACATGCTGGCACACACATGTGGCCTATGTTGGCCTTATGGCACTATTCTGGGGTTGTTGTGGGTGAGGGGGAGGGGAGTGAGGGTGTGTTTGGGAGTTGGGGGGAGGGGGAGGGTGGTGGAGGTTTTGTTGTACACGTTTAATGACAATTATTCAATACACTGGTTGTTCATAATGTAAAACGGAGTGGACATTGATCATTGCGCAGGTGTCATTTGATGTCTCACAGTGCATGGAAGGCAACATTTGCATCTTTGGGAGTCCGTGGTAGGTATATGTAGTCCCTTGTGTGCTTGAGGAGGGCATCCAGCACTTGGTTCAGTATCCGGGTAAATAAGGGTTGTGACATACCATGCATGTGCCCCACTGTGTGCCGGTAGGTGCCTGTGGCAAGGAAGTGGAGCACAGTCACTACCTTCAGTGGAGGGGGGATGGCAGAGCTTTATTCTATGAAACTCACTATGTCGTCATGTATCAGGTCCACTATGGTGGTGATGGTGTCATGGTCAAGCCGGTACAGGGTGTGGATCTGATGTGGTGTTAGGTTGAAGGAGGTGGCTCAGATGCGAGGGATTGGGGGCTGCCGGCGTGGTAACGGTGGATGCACTGGTGGTGCATGCTGGGCCTGTCTCACCCTCCGTCTCCTCCTGTGTGTCCTCTGTGGTTGGGGCTGTGGTTGTTGTTGTTACTGCCTTGCAAGCAAGGCCTCCAGCTCCAGTTGTGCTACTACTATTGGTATCATCTTGGTGTGGGAGAGGGTGTGGTGTGCGGGTATGCTCATTTTGGGCTGTGCCAGACTCCATTGGCTACCCCAGTGCTGATTGTGTGCACCTGTGGCTGTGGAAACCACTGCTCAGTGTTCTTAACTCCTTCTCTGAGATGCCTGTATGTACTCCATGCCGGTAAGGTACTTTACGGCCTTAAGGAGACCGTTATTTACGTGTGCTCCTTACTTGCGATCAGCTCCGGTTTACGCCATGCCGTTGATTACGCCATGGTGGTGTGCGCGCGCGACCCAAGACCGTAAATTACGGCATTGTTGTTTACGGTGCCGTAATTTACGGTCTGAAGGGTCGGAATGGCATGGAGCGGAAATCCATGCCGGTAAATCATTACCGGCATGGTTTGTACCTTACCTCCAACCTCGGAATGAGGCCCACTTTGTTGCTATAGCAGGAAAACTTGACTGGGAACCAGAGTGTGCACCTTGCCATCATTCTTAACACTATGTTCCAGGAGTCCCGGGCTCAAGAGGCTGCAGCACCAGGGCCATCATGCCTTACTATGGAGAGCCATAAACATGGTTTTTCCCCCTCCCCCTATCAAGGGTACAATTTGTGCTTTGGAGGGAGTTGTTTCCCAGTCACCTGCATTTGAAAAAAGTGTGAGAATACAAGTACCAGAATCCTTAGAGACATCAACGTGAATTAACCTGAAACACCTGAAAAGGAAATGTAACTAGACATGCCTGAAAAGGAAAAGAAACACAGCCTCCCTGATGATTGATAGAGTCAAGAAAACGTTTGGAGGAGTAGACAATTTGTTGCTACAGCAGGAAAACTTGACTGGGAACCAGAGTGTGCACCTTGCCATCATTCTTAACACCAAGTTGTGGCTTAGGTTGGACACTTCCTTTACGCAAAATAAGGGAAAACAGGGACATAAAAACTTGGACACTCCGTCCATCCTAGTTGCATTGTGAAGAAGAAGAATTGCACATATAAGCCACAAAGAAGCTTGTTGATTTGGATTTTGGACTAAGGCACAACAAAGCCTTGAAAAGAAAAGGTATGCCAGATTTTGATCGAGGATGTGTAAATTGGAAGAGATTACAGTATCCTGACTCTTTTGATACATAAGTCTTATTTGGACTTACTCATGGTATCACGCAATAGCAACCTCTCCAAAGACATTCTGATCTATTTCCAGTTAGTATTGAGGTCATACCCATCATTGGTGGGAAGGATCACAAGCATAACAGAGTTTCTTCAGGACCCTGGAAACAAAAAGATAACCAGGAGGCTGCTCACAGTAATTGCAGAGCAGTTTCTTTTGCTTCCGGAATACAGCAAGGACAAGACAAATGTCCCTGTCACAAGAAGTTAGCAGACTAGCTAGTAAGGTTTTCTTTCGCTTAATTGAAGTCTTTCCAGAACGTGTGGGGAGACATGCCAGTGGTGATGTCCTCACTTTCATTAGAGACCCAGCGAACTCTGTACAGATGAGTATGCTCCTGCATGGTATCATAATGTAGGTCGAACCTTATAATCAGCAGGAGAATCACCGGAAAAGATCGGAAAACTTTCCATCGAGGTACAGATCGTAAAGTCGTTGCCAAGGACTTTGTTTTTTGTTTATGTTGACAAAAAGGAACGGCATGTCATCCAGAGCTAAACAGATAAAGAAACATTGACTCAGAACTGGTCTATTTTGAACAAGTGGATTAAAAGACTTGCTGAACATATCGCCTCATTTGGATCTTTCGATTTTAGAAAAAGAACTGTTTCCAGGGACAAGAGACACTCTATTATTCAGACAAAAAGGATAAGCAGTTTAGCATCTGTAACCTGCAAGCAGAGACAGCAGAATCCAGATAAAAATGGCAAATGTTTAGCATGTATTAAAAGTTAGTTTTGTTCCTTAAATGATCAAGATGGGAAACCAGAGCAGTAGTGTTGTCCTCCCTCATGAGGAGAGACGTCCATATTGGCCAAGGAACAACTGCTGTAAACTCACTTATAAATGCATTATTTACATATCCATAGGATTCATTATCATATTACTGTCATTGACGATTAGAACTGCATTTTTCATTGGTGCACAGAGTGTTCAGGTTCCCATGCACCCACCTAATGATGTATGCATGCAACCTACAAAGGGACCCAGACCGTACATAGTCATTCCAGTTCCTAGAAAGAATGACAGAGTGACTGAACTTGAAATAGATGTGATAAATAATGACACACACACACGAAACTTGGGGTTACAAAAGAATTGCAACGCCGGAGACAGGGTCGGCAAAGTAAACCCGAGAAGAGGTTGAGGGAAGGTACACATACACAAATGATGAGTACATACACACGTGGTCTAGTGTCAACAACTGCAGAATCACATTCCAGAAAATGGGAAGAGGTCGGAGAGAGCTCAACAAGAAGCATTTTACAAAAGGGTGGTACAAGACACATGGAAAAGGAACTTTTAAAGAGACAAAAGACTCTAGAGAATGAACGAACAGAGACAGCACCGACGAGCACACCTGATCCAGTAATGAAAGGGTCGAGCACAAGGCCTACAATACAATCACGTGCAGAAATGATAGCAGAATCAAGATGGACGTTTATAGCTATTGCCAGAAAGAGGCAGATGGATAAAGAAAAACTTACTGAACTTTCTCCTACTCAAATAATACAGACAAAAATGTCTGGATCATTGATGAAGATACCTGCGAATCCTCCAGCAAGAAGAAGCTATACAGATGAGTTTAAGGATGTGGTTATAGCAAACTACAGGAAGACCTTAAGAATTAGAAGGATCACACAAGAAGACAATAACAAATTGATTGAATTGGACAGCACAGCACACTTGGGAAACAACATATGGTACCAACAGATGAAGGAAGTTGGAAGACAAACTTCAGAGGAAGAATGCTTTGTGTGTGCGCTCCTACCTTACAGCATGGGGAAGTCAAAAATCTGTGTAGCTGTTGAAGTAGATATGCAGACAGCACACTGTCTGTCACACATAGCAATGTGCAAGACCAGAGGTCAGTTCATGGGAAGTGATGCTTCACTCAAATGGGCAACTGAAGTGACTGATCCAGTTGAAGATGATTATGTACAAGACATAAAGACAAGAAATAACAGCAAAACAAAGAACATTGTGATAAGATAGGAAAAGCCTGGAGTTAAAGGAGCAGACATCAGAAGAGAAACAAACAAAACACTGAACGTCGAAGGGAAATCTCCAGAAGAAGCACGAAGATGGAAGAACAGAGGTCAAATGCAAATCTTGGGGACAGTGCTTTCACCAGATGGATGGGAGAAAGTAGTAGTGATCTGCAGACCATGGATGATCATTGGACACTTGGACGTTAAGAAACCATTAGAAATGCACAGAGTATGCAAACCATTATGGCTGAGACTAGCAAGACTGATAACATGGGTCGAAGACAGAGGAGGAACCCTACAGATAGTGCCATTGGAGAATTCCAAACTGTGCTTCAGAAAAAATGGTACAAGAAAAATGGGAGAAAATCCGAACTGTGGACGAATCTTCAATGCTACAGGAAAGGCACATGGTACTGCTGTGATCATGGATCATTATTGGGCATATGGACCTAAAGCATATATTAGTTTGCTGAAGAATTGGGGAGGTATATACACATTGGTGAATGTCCATGTTCCTGCATTAGTGATTCCAAAAGGTGACCTGAATATTGACAGTTTCCTGAAAGCAAATGCTCATATGAGAAAGAAGAGATCTGTGGAACTGATGAGCCGAACAAAGAGAGACAATTACTTCTCTGCCAAATCAGAAGAAGCCTTTCATGCAATCCCATATGAACACAGGTTGTTCAGCTTGTCCTCATCGGTATTCACGACAATCCTGATGCCAAGAGTTCAGATTGGAGCAAATACTAAAAGGTTGCAGATAACCAGATGGGAATTACTGCAGACCGTCAACGCAACAATAAAGGGATTCAATGCAATCAAAGAAGAGTTAAGAGCGATTCGACTAATGATATGTCCTAGACATGATCACAGCTATGGATGGAGGTGTTTGTGCAAAAATCAGAGAATCATGTTGCACATTTATACCATGTCACGATGACAGAAATGGAACCTTCACAGAGGGCATAGGTATGCTGACAAAACTACAGAATCAGATGATTGATGAAGCTGACAAAGTTGATGATGACAGTTGGTTTGGATCACTGCTTTCATGGGTTCCACAATGGATGGCAGATGCATTCAAGTTCCTAGGAGCCCAGTTGGTGATGATATTGCTTGGATTATGTGTTATCAAGATAATAATCTCTCAGTGCCAGAAAACTGCAAAAAAGGCCATAGTAATGAAAATCATGATTGACATCGAGTCAGGATGGAAACCTAAGGACCTGACTGACGGAGAAATAAGAGACTTTGTGAAGGCCAGCATTTATGCACCAGAAGGAACAAAGTTTTGGTGTCCAAAGAAACATAGAAAATATGTGGGAAAATGGATCTATTGCAATCCAAGTGGAGAATGTCAACTAATGACATGGAACAAAGACGAGCATGTAAGAACAGCAGGATGTTTAAAGGAAATTAATAAAGATATAGACCCCAAAGGAACAGTTTTGTAGACCTAGATGTCTAGATCCAGAGGATGACAGAAAACTAAATACAGAGAAAGAAGTAAGAGTGGTTGATGAATTGCACAGAGGGGGGAGTGAAGAGGAAGTGCCAGGCATTATCTGCACTCCAGCCACCCCCTTTGAAGTGCCAGGAACGTTCACACCAAAATATGTGATGTGTGAAGAACAGTTAAACCAGCAGAGAGCCTCATCTGGGCTCTGCCCAGTGCCTATCGGAATAATAGAACTTATTGAAGTACCGACAACTAAGCAAACCTGTACAGTAAGGTACCCACTGAGAAATCTATATCTACAGACACGACAAAAGGACGTTTGTCAGAAGGGAATACCCAAAGAAACCAAGAAGATACTAAGAGAAGATGGCTGGTGACGTCATGAGAAATTGGACTGATGCACATATAGAATATATAATGACCTAAGAATGCTGATAAAGAGACAAAATACCATGGATCAGTGACATCTTGAGCCTAAGGTGAAACAGTTGATTTCAAGATGAAGAAACGTATGCCATATGCCCGATGAAGACATTAAGTCAGTTAAAACATGTACATACGCGAGAAACCGCAAGATGCAAAGAAATCGTGAAGCTTGCTTACACTTAGTAGTGAAATAGATTGTGGCAAGCACCAACTATACATATATCTACCTCAAAAGCACTTTATAGATGAGTGAAAATCTGCTACGCACATGAGCAGAATTGAATAGAGGTTACTAAAGGCCTGAAGAGGAGTGAGCCACAGCAACAAATCAAGAAGTAAAAGATGGAGAGAAACCCCGCTGAAGGTAACCATGCAAAGAGGCCAAAGTCGTATCAGGCTGGGATAGACGAGCAATGCCTACAGTCAACGAGAAAAATAACAGAATGAAATCAAATACACAGAATTGCTTGAAGAAGAAGCCGATTTCACGGTGTCCTAATCACGTGGCAAGGCAGACAGAAAGGGATGAGACATTCACACCTATGCATGGATCCTTGTCGTACCCATACTCCTTAACTTTCTCAGACCAAGAAGCAGACTCAAGGCCAAACTACAAAGCAGTAATTGACACATGGCCACTGTGGTGATGAATGGTTGTACCATAAATTGAATGGAAGCTGGGGTCCAGTCTTACTCCCTCCATCTGACTAATTATTCTGCATGCTGCTAAGCGCAGGTGGAAAAGTATGCGTGGGATGACTGCCAACCCAATCATAGTAGACCATGTAATCTAGGGTCCTATAGAGAGTTGAGCCCATGGGACGTCATACTTTTAGTGATGTTTACAGGGGCCAATTTGAAGGAAGGGCTTAGTTGCCCCACCTGATACTATTATCCAATCCCCTCTCCCCGTTACCATATACAGATATAGTACCTATGTTAAAGTTACCTTGCTATAACCAATCAAGTTGCATGTTAGGTTTTTAAGATTACATGTCAATGATGATGAGTTTTTGGTATAAATGTTGTGATTTTTCTGAACCTAATTGGAGTTTAAGCAAGAAGGAAGATCAAGTGATTGCTGATGTTCATTGAACTCCCCGTTTTTTGTACTTGTCATTAAATGGACTCCCTTTGCCAAACTATTGAGTTGTCATTATTATTTGATGCAAGAGTACGAATCTGCATCCCAATCTATCTCGAGGGTGCTGCTGCTCAACTTAAAGGGCTGTTTGGAGACCCCCGTTTTATGGGCCAGCTGGGGTCCATCCAGTTCAGTTGGTCATATTAAGCAGCAGTCTTCTGGGTCTTCTCCATGGGCTCCTCCCCTTCCTCTAACAGACATTCCCTCACTGGAGTGTGGATTCGGACAAAACAGTCCTTTCCTCCATATCAGGCTAAGTCACACACAGTTTGCCATGTAATCCATACTGCATCCCATGAAAGTCCATGCCTTAAATGGCATTTGGTGACCTGAGAAGTCAGGAAGAAAGCCAAAGTGCAGGGAGAAAACTACACAGTATGGTAATTTTGAGTATATAGTGTCACCAGCCCATCCTGGACACAGCAAAAGTGTAATTGTTGTTACATGACACTTTACATAGCAAAACAAAAAACGGGTATTCCTCTATAACCTTTGATCTTGTCCTTGACCTTTTCCAGATTTGGGCAGCATCTGATGTGAACACATTTGAATAGTCATGAATAGTCATGGTGTCGTGAATGTTTTCATTTAGAATAAGAATGTTGTAGAACATGTGTTATTATCATTTGAGTTTCCACAGAGCCACAAAAAAACATGCTTTCAGGCCACATATTTTAAAGTTTTCTGCTTTGATTTTCAATATCTTTCATATACGCCTAGTTACCTTGAGCTGACACATGCTATAAACATTTTGAAAATTGCATCAGCCAAACTTGAGCTATTCAATTTTTAAGCAACAAAACAAAATTGATATATTCTTATTTGCGCAGTAGGTCCACAGTGGCACCATTAAGCACCAACACAACAAATCACCGAACTGTGTAATGAAGTGATGGAAACAGCACAGATACAGAGTAACATCAATACCCCCAGGGGAACAAAACACCTCGGTCTGGATTAAATGGTTGGAAAGAGGCACAGGTTTTTGAGAAGGTTATATGACCCAGCAAGCACTGCTGTTTTTTTTTCACCTATACATGTCAGAATGAAGGAGAACCGTACTGCAACTGTGGGGCAACTTGATATAGGCACGCACATGGCACCTTCATTGCCACATGATAATTTCTCCCCTCAGGAGCACCTGTCATCACTCAGGCTTGCATGCTGGTATAGAGCCCAAACGTCAGTGAACGCCATTGTAAGCATTCCCCTACTGCAAACAAAGTCCATCACACAACTAATGAATCTTAACTCACACTAAACCACTACTTCAGAATACTCGCTTTAGATATTAGATAGGTTGCACCTCTGTGTGCAGTTAACATGTGTGATGTGACGTAGCGGCATTGCCAACCTTTGTAGGCCTCACGGTTAAATATGCAATACCCTGTTCTTTCCACTTCCGTTATACACACACCTGTTGAGTGAACGTCTGGGTGGAGACTTTCATCCATTCACATTTCGAGGGATGCATGAATAAGGAACTTGTAAGTCGCAGCACCATGCATCGAAGTCCCCCACGCATAGTTTTTTGAGTGTTTCACTGTGAACATGGCCCGAACGTGACAACAGTATCTGGCAAAGTCTATTGTTTCACCTCTACTTCCTCAATGTCAGGGCTCTCACCTCTCTCCTCAACAACGCTGTTACTGTGCTCAGCTCACCGCCCTTTCCCATAACTAAACACTGTTTTTTGCCCTAGGGCTGCATATTTTCAAATCCAGCATTATTATTTTGTTTTACTCTGACATCTGCGCCATTTTCTTTACTAACAAATACATATTTGAATCACGCTCATCTTTAATTATGACGTAATCCTAAAAGTAAATTTGACACCGAAGGCATTATCCATGGAACCTGTTTGATTAATGCATGATAAATTACCGGGCGTGCATTTAACGTTCTGAGCCTATTACATAACACCTTTCAGGAGATAAAAGCTACTGTTATTTCCACTGAATGGCATGGCTTGTTTTCAAAAGAATATGGATGATAATGTGGGCTGCAATTATTAATCCGTGACTCGAAAATAAGATACAATTAAAATCTGTCCTCTGTTTAAAGGGAAAATACTGGATTTGGGTGGAAATGAAAAACAGTGAACTGTATAGTTCCTGGTATATTTGTGTATCCCTCAGCGATGAGCTGTTCTCAAAGGGCAGCGTGCGCGTGAGTCAATATTCAACTCTGATAATGTATTCCAAACCACTCTTTGAGGGCCTGCTTTGGAGGGCACACTTCAGATAACAACCCCAGACCCTTAAGCTACAAATTGTATGTTCTGTGAAACATGAGATCCAAATGCATTTCTTGCCTGTGGCCCCATAAATGTCTGCATACTTTCCGTGGCGAGCCTTTCCATAAGTGCTCAGCCCAGCAAGCTTAGGTTGTCAAAACCCAGGTCACACAGAAATTAAGTTCCTTTTGTGGTTATTGCTCTTTTTTATGTCCTTTCTGCCTCATATTTTGAAGCCAAAGCAAACAATGCGTGTTCAGCATATTCGGCGATGACAGCTAATAATGAAAGACTGAGGAAAACGGGCCTTTAATACCAGCAGCTATGTGTCCCACAATCAAATGGTATTTGGGTAGTCTCTCATAGGGACAGGCGGCAGAGTGTCATAAAGCTGTCTCGGTTTCTGTTACCATAATTTGAGACTGAACCCTTGGTGCCAGCCATTTTGTTTAGTCACTTGAATGCAGATTGCAGGGGCTGCCAGCTGGCAAGCTTTGTCGGCCATTAACACCAATGAACACATATTGCACAATATTACTAACAACAGCAGGGCCATAAGGCAATTGTCTAATGAAAACAATGCTTGCAGTATGCTCCGAGGCAAGAAAATGGCCGGCCAGCACCTACCTAGTAATGCATTTTGGGCTCACTGACATCTTGACAGTTTATTAGACTCAATAGGAAATTGCTATTATTTTATCTCACAGAAGAATATTGCCTGGTCTGTTACTTATGATAATCTGATCTACAAAGTGTAATTAGCATTTGCTGAGATAATGAGAGGGTCATGCTAACAGAACATTTCAAACGAGTAATTTTCCCATATCTACATGTAGAATGAGCGCAAAACTATTAATGGTATTATTTTTATTTTAAAAGATGAAATTACAGTGGCTTTCAGGCATGGAAAGCTGGTTCATAGCTGGAGAATCGTTACCTGCCAATGCCTAAAGGGTTACATACTGAATGCCTGCCTTGCAAACCCAAGCAATCGTTCTTTATGTTATAGTTGAGGGCACATTATTGGGTCCCTTAAAAATAAGTAGAAACGTTAGGGTGCTTTCACTTTCAAAACATCTTTATTATTATTTTACTTTTTGTTCCACTTTATTAGTCTACACTGGCACTGGCTCCCACTTAAACATCGCACCACCTTCAAAACAATGTGCATAACGCACAGGGCAATCAATGGACAAGGAGCAGAATTCCTACAAAAGAAAATAACAGTCTACAAACCAACGAGACCCCTCCGATCGTGCAACGAAATCCACCTGGAACTCAAACCATACCTCAAGAAAAAACTTGGAGGCACCTCCTTCTACCACTTAGCCGCAAAAACCTGGAACAACATCCCAAAGGAAATAAGAAACACTGAAGATCACCTAAAATTCAGGAAATTACTAAAAACCTGGCTCTACAACACCACAGACTAAACCTGAAAAACGAAACTGGTAAAAAGGATAACTAAACCAAAAAGACACGGACATCCCTGACCGGGGAGAGTAAAGCCCACGGCAGCTGGATGGGTGACATTGGATAGACTGGAACACAGGCAGCACACACAGAGACTGAGTCAACTAACCCAGACAATCCCACCAACTCTTTCGCCCACAGCGTAATTTAATTACCGACAGGTGCCACGTTGGTGTGGAATTATCGAGACATTGACAATCCCCCCACTACCTGAGAGGTTGTCATTAGCAGATGCACTGGCCACTAGAGTCTAAATGGAGGGTAAGGGGAGCCATTAGAGAGTATATTAGAGGTGGGGGCCAGAGGAGTAAGGAACCTGTAGGCCAGTCAGACCCAGATCAGGACAGAGCCGCAACAGGGGAGACTACGCAAGCCGAGCGCTTCAATTCAGGATAGAGATGCAAACTAACCAACCCGAATAATAACTTCCCTTTCTGCATACACCTCTCAAACTCCAAACCAAACACAACCAAAACCTACAGCACAACAAACCGCACAAACTTCACTACATTGCAACAACAAAACAAAAACACACATAGCCTTGCACAACAGTACACGACGACTACTGGCCGCAAACACCCCAGGCCCAGCCAACGGACCCACCGGGCTGAGGCCGCCAACAGCACATCACTGCTCTCTTGCATTATTCCTGCTTCCTCCCACTAACTCAACCCCCCTCTCCCTTTTCAGAGCCGCCAGAGCGCCAAGGGACCACTACGGTGGTGACAGTGCGCGGTACAAATGTCCTTTAACATTAACATTTAACATTAACATTAGTCCCTCAAAACTGTCCCACAGCATTTGCATTGCAGTTATAATACTTTAGTTTATCGCAGACAACTATGTTTTCTGGTTAGATGTGTGCATATCGAACTTTAACTGGTCAAATTCTATTTTTTTAAAACAAATCTTTTCTTTACCACATTTATTGCCACAGTATGCAGGGGGGAGACACACTGACTCCTCCCACACCCAGTTTCACCCCTTCCCTCCAAACCAATAGTTGATTACGACAGTGGTAAAAACTGTACAACGATTCAAGGAAAAAAACTGAGACCAGCTGGTTTTCGGCCACAACACATACACCCAGTGTTCTCATTAGGCCTCTGCATCCGACTAGAACTAGCCTATATGAGCATACAGTAACACTTTATCCAAATTATACAGTATCCCTCCCTGTGCCTCTTCCCTAAAAAAACAACAACATATGTATAGTAGATAACAAAACAAAGCACAATACACAGATTCTCATACTTACCTTCACACCACCAGTGCGCCAATAGTTTGTTTTAAATACAGAAATAAAAGGATGAAAAGCAACAGAATAAATATTACTTTTGGGCGTCTTACTCTGCGCGAGGCCCCACTAGGTACTACTCAATTCCAGCAAATGGTTCCTTATTAACCTGGGCCACATTTCTTCAAATACCTGAATTTGATTTTTAAACTTTATGTAGATTCTTTCGCAGTTTGCTGTGTAATACTTTTTGCAGTTTGCTGTGTAATACATTTTCTAGTTTGCTGTGTAATGGTTTTTAAAGTACTGGACGTTCATTTTCAAAAACATTGGACTTATGAACAAAAAAAAACAGTCTTAAATATGCTTACTGTGAGTTGGCCGGACATGTCAGTGAAAGAAAATGGGACTCGGACAGATATTCTAAGAATTCAAAGTAGGAGATCAAATGACATAAGAAAGTGGGTGCTCAACAGTTTTGGAGCTAAAATCTCAAATTATTTGAATCTCCTTTGAATAAGCGCTTTTCGTCATGTTTGATGATCTACCTGGCTTTCATACATGCAGTCTACTTGATGATGTTCATGGAATTAGCAGAGTTCTGAAAACATGATATGTAATAAAGAAAGAGTTGGTTGGGCAAAACACGATTAGAAACAAGTATTGACAACGTCATTCATTTTATGTATCGCATGGTGAAAAGTTTATCTTAGTTCATGCGCAAACATCCATACTCAAGCAGTTGGGGGATATGTGGAGTGGAATGAAAACATATTGGAGTGAGAATGTCCATGATTTGCCGACTGAGAAATGTTTGAGGGATAAAAAACCGAAAGTCACTTGAACGAAAATGATTATCCGTTTTCACTCCCCTGAACAATTCTGGTAACCCGCAGCCCTCCACCCCCCTTCTTACCTTTTGGCGCACACTTCGATGTGTGCTGCCGACTCCTCTATCCCTCTGCGATGCCAGTTCCCTTAATTTACGTGCATGAGAACTGGCGCCACATGGTCCTTTTTTTGTAAATTTTATTTTGACTTAGCAGGGGACACCCCGCAACCCCTGAAGCCATTGTAGCAAACAAGGGTGCGGGAGACGCCCCTGCTCCACTTGTTCGCTACAATGGAAACGAGTGGTAGATGTGTTCGAAGTTTTCCGCTGTACGTTATTTTCATACAGCCGAAATCCGAACAAATCTACCATTCGTTTTATTTTTCGATTAATTATACGGGTACCCAGGAGAGAGGCTACACAAATAATGAACACGAATGTGAGGATTGATGGCGGAATGAGAGTGAGTTAGGATGTGTGAATGAATGAGCATGAGAATAGATGAATGAATACGGTAAAGGTGCAGAGGAATGCCAGAAAGGTTTTGAAGATGGATGATTGAACGAGAGGTTAATGGCATATCATAGTGTGAGTATACAGTGATGGTAAATGCATACGTGTGATCTGGATGATCAGGAAGGGGGGGCGGGGGGGGGGTGGTGTGTGTGTGTGCGTGTGCGTGTGCGTGTGCGTGCGTGCGTGCGTGCGTGTGTGTGTGTGTGTGTGTGTGGTGTGAAGTTAACAGCAAGGTGGTGTCATGTGACTCCACTGTTAACAGTGCAGCCGCCAGCAAGTGTGAGTATGGGTGACATAGTGCATATGGGTATGAGAGTGATGTCACATTTGCTAACTTCAAGAAAGCCCAGAATGCGAAAAGATTCATGAATGTCTTTCAGCAGTAATCCACTATCTTTGTTTCCACAGTTTGAATGTGTTGGCAGAGGAATGAGTGTGCTTCATCTGTTCATTCTAATAGCAGCCAAGCCCTAGGTTGTACGCAGTTTACACAGTTGGGTACTACTCACACAATGGCACAACGCAGCAGCTTTTGATTTCAGGGGGGCTGGTGTCTGCTGAGGGGGCACTGGCATTCCAAATTATTGAATGTCAGTGGCGTCTGGTGAAGATTTTAAGTGGAGGGGCATTGATATTTTCCCTAAATTAGCAAGAGTGGTTGAGTATGGTGAGGGAGCTCCCTCTAATGCAGGAGATATCTAGGCCATCCTCACATAGAGATTGTTTTTTAAATAATAGGTTGAAATGACGCATTTTATGGTATGTTATTTCAGAAGAATATGTTAAAAAGCCATATAATTTACAACTGGTACAGTAGGATAAAACAAGAAAAGAAATGATACATGCCAGATAACCAATAGTACACAACACCATTTTGCTACATTTGTATGATGTCTTTGCCCACAGAGTACACAGCTGCATATATGCATGCCTGCATTTCCATAATAAACTTGTTCATGATGTTGCACCAACAATATAAGCCAGTATTCCCTATTACATATTTTGGTTAATGCTGCACCCACAACATTTACCAACATTCCCCCATGATGGCTGTGCTTTTAGTATTTGGTATCATCCCCACTGTACAAAATGTCCATGATTCCGGTCCACTAAGTATACATTATCATTGCACTTTAAAACTTCCATGATGCTTCAGTTGCACCCAAAATATATACTGGCATTCCCACAGGAAAAAACGTTGATGATGCTGCGCCCCCAACATATGCCGCATTCCCACTGTAAGTCACTTTCATGATGCTGGAAACACATTATTTGTCAGCATTCCAACTGTAAACAACGTTCATGTGCATGCCAGCATTGCAACTGTAATACCCTTTCATGCAGATGTACCAACAATGCATGCTAGCAGCTCTACTGTAAAATCCATTCATGATGCACTCACAACATATGCCAGCATTCCCCCTGCAAATGTCATGCTGCTGTCACACTTTTCATGGGGCTGCACCCAAATTATGTGTCAACATTCCACTGTAAAAACATGAATGATGCAACACCCATAATATATGCCAGAATTTCTATTATAATGCCGTTTTATGATTCAGAACTCACAATGTATGCCAGCATTTCCACTGTAATGCCTTTTTATTATTCAGCAATCACAATGTATTTCCACTGAAAAATACTTTCTGGATGTGTTCCGGCCCCACTCCCATACACACACAAAAACACACACACACGCATTGTATACAATTACCAGCACACAGGATGGCACCCATACTGGCCAAAAAGCCTCATAGTCAGCAGTTCTAGTGCTCATGCACAGTGCAGTTAATAATGGACAGTATTTTCCCAGTGCCAAAAGGCAAATGGGATAGCCTAATAAACTCAGCTAAAAGATAAATAAAATAATAAAACACTCGGACAGGACCATGTACCAATAACATACAGGAGATGGCAGAGTGTTGCGTTATATTGAGACCACTCTTAAACTGCGGAGCTCCTCCCCACCCCCAATCAAAGTGCCCTGCAATCATTGCTTATGTTTTATTAGCACTGGCCTTACTGAAGACTCATATAAAGTCACACAAATCTCCCCTCCTGCTCCCACAGTGAGCCAAGAACCAGGCTGGGGTATAGGAAGTATATTTGTATTTATTTGGAAGATAGGTTATAGAGATCACACTAAAACGACACGAGCCACCTTCTTTGTGGCTCACAATTAAACTTCGTGTTATACAAAGAAATCATGCAAATTGATTGGGAAAAACACACATCACAATTCTTTATTTTATACAAATTTCACTTACAGAAATAATCAAACTGGTCAATGAAGAAAAGCAATTTACATATGCAGTGGAGTGACATTTCGATTTTCCTGTGCACTTAAAAGGCTAGAAGCTTGCTTTATAGATTGGTACAAATGTATGTGGCAATTATGATTTCGCCCATACTTTTGGTTTAAAATAAACTCAGGGCGATTTAGCGATTTGTTTTCAGACCCTCTTACTGAAAGGTCTGTGGTGGATGTAGTTGGACAGTAACATCTTGGGATAATTTAAGAATTTTGGATTTTCAGCCCCCATCCACCTAAAGGCCTGTGTTAGGGAAGCTTGACCAATAGGGTTACCCAATTTAATTTTGAGTCTATAGTTTTCAGTGCACACTGGGAATAAGCTTTGTTAATTTAAATTTTAACAAAATCACCCTTTGGTGTTCTGCCAAGTGGAATGAATTCAATTAATATTTTTAGTTAAATAGGCTAAGGATCTACACAAGATTTCAATATTGGGTGATGCCCTGCAAGAATTCTCGCAACCCGGATTGGACAGTTACCTTTCTCTCTACCCCCAAGTCCAGCCTCACTCTAAGGATTGGTTTAGGAGTTTGGAGCAGGCATACAGAAATTCCCATTTGCAATCCTCTTGTGTTTTCATGTCAACATTTGCCAACGATATACTTATGTGTCAAAAACATTGTGATTTACTAGTAACTGCAATAATGTATATATATATTCTGCTTCAGCTAATCATGGGGAATTTAATAAAACAACAGCCGGGTCCAAACCGTGTTGCACAGGCGTTTGGCAATTTTCTGCCATTTTTACAAAAAGCATAATGGTTAGGAACATGTAATGTACTCCCCACATTCCTAATTTAACATGTTCAGAGCAGCCAGGAACACCTTTTAGCTGGTCCTTACAATTCCCTAAATTGCAGGTGGAGGACCTTTATTTCAACAAAATCACCTGGGAATTATCGAACAAATGAAACAGAAATTAGGGCAGTACTGCTTATGGTTGCTAAGAAACATGCCTAAATGATAATTGTCATTTAAATTAATAGAACATCTTCAGGTTATGCAAATTGTAGCTCTATGGTCTCCAGGTCATTTACCACCCTGGGCCTGCCTGTGACCAGAGTTTTTTTTATTTTTTATTAGTCTCATTGTTGTTTGAAGTGTAGGCTGCAGCCTGTAAATACATAGGACGCACTGGCCAGCACAGAGATCCCCCTTCGCACATTCCAGTCATGCACTGGCTAAAACGTTTGGCCTGCACAGAACTCCCCTCATAGACAGCAGGTCTAGGGAAACTTGGTTGTTGACACCCTTCAGGCAGGCACCATTCTATTGCAGTTGTATGTAGTGGGCATGCAAGCCAGGTTTTCAGTGGGGGAGTCCTTTGTGAATTTCGCACAGAGACCCGCCATTTGTCCTTGGTTGAAAGGAACTCACATATTGCATTTTCTAACATCAGCCTTGATTCTTAGACATACAGTATGTTTTGCTGATCAGAGATCACTTTGCTTTTGTGCTGAAAGTACAGAGGTGTTTATTTCAGTCATTAATACCATACACTTTTAATTATCTGCTGTTCGCTTTTCTGCTGAAAAGTGGGTCTGAATTGCCACAGTACACCACCTTTAAATGGTTGCCAGTTTCAGTGAAAATGCTGCATTTATTTCTCAGCCAGTAATGTCATGTGTTTTTATAATCTGCATTTGGATTACATTTTTGTTTTAGGTTTCTCCGGATTTCACCTGCAGAAAGACACCCACATAGTCTGAGTAAATTGGCCCCTTTTCAGCATGCAGGTTTCTGAACGCTGACAGGTAGTTTTCCCAGTGGGACCTTCAGTTCTGTTGGTTTGGGGCCTTTGATTACACCCCACAAGAGGAAAAAGCTTTTCCCAAAGGTAATCCTGAACATAAAGGCCCTCTTCCCCTTGGTTGTCTGCATGTCAATCTTATTTACTGCACACTTCCACACTAGCAATCCCTGAGATGCAATCAATGGAGCCTGCATGTTGGTGCTGAGCTCACGGACATGTCTCCAGCCACCAATTAATAGCATATTTGTATTTTTTAGTCCAGTCTCAAAAGTGAAGGGCATGAGGAGCTAACTCAGATGCTCTGGAGGGCTTTATGGGATTGGCTACTTTCCCTTCACCTCCTTTAGATTCCCCACCATACCCCCATTTTATATGGCCATAAGCAGAGTTAGCGAAGAGGTAGTATTAAGAATGTAGTGAGAGCAGAATTCCTCACATTACAGTGTTTGCCATATAATTCCAGGAAACATTGGAGCAGGTGAATGCTCTACAGGAAGGAACCAATACACATGATCTTTGCTGTATCATTACATACATTTGAAAGTCTATTCCTCACAGACATATTGTGGATGGATGGCTTCATTAACTTTCAGCCAAAAATGGAAAGATAATGATAAAACCTGAAGACCATGCATGAGAAGGGGATTTGAAAGCTTACACAGATAGGTATCCCGCTGAGACATGCAAAATAGGTTGAGTTATGAGCATAGAGTGATAAAGCAAACATAATCGAAAGAAAGGTTGTTGAGAGACATGTTGAGACTGAGAGGGCGGGGCTTTATCCATATGCCTGATTTTCAGTCTAAATGGAGGTGCTAAGTTCCGTATGACATCAGTGTACAGTCTTTAAAACAATAATTGGTAGGTTTAATTTTGTTTTTAGATCAGGAGAGAACATTTGTGAATGTGTTTAACATTATATTCACTTATTGAATAAGATATGTACCCAGGAAGGTATAGGAAGGGGTAAGGCAACCATCAACATCGGAAGGAACAAACTAGACTACACATTGGAACACCTGTTAAACAAGTCTGTATTTAATGTGTCCACATGTGTGGAATATGGATTTTGTGAAAACCAATGGAGACACATTATGCTATTATATTGATATAAGCAGAATGCCTTGATTATCAAGGTTTTCTTCTTTAAATCATTTGTATACATCCTATTGAGATGACATTTCCACATTTTGTGCTTGTGTTGAGACAACATATATATAAAATAATATGTTTTGAAAAAATAGCAGCAATTTCCTTTGCTGTTGCATCATGAACAGGTAATTAGATACATTGGATACCTATATTTTAGTGACCATTAGGAAAAAGACTTGTGTGTCTCTCCGAACCCAGTTATTGATGTGATAGTCCATTAGTAGAAAAATACATGTCCCTATTTGTAGCCAGGAATTAGTTTTCTGCTCCCTCAGGGCATGATGTGTATTTCACTCTCTGAACCCAGACACAGTGTTTCTTCTCCCTCAGGAAAAAGATATATGTATATCTCCCTAAAGTCAATTAATAATGTTCTACTTCGTTGGGAGAAAAAAATGTGCATACTTTCCTGTGCCCAATGGCTGATGTTCTGCTCGCACAGTTACAACAAACACATCTGTGTCAATCTCTGAACCTAGTTAGCATTGTTGACTGGTACATTTTTATTTGGAGGGGTTTAAGTCTTTCCCACGAAAATGCAACTTAGAGTACTGGGTCACCCAAACCAACAAATTTTCATGATGACATTGCCCCGACCTGCCTGAATAAAAACATTTTCATGCTGGTGGACCTATACCTGTGCAAGAAGGCTGCACTAATACATGCACGAATGTCCACATTAGAACATGCTCCTGTTGGGTTTTCCAGTTAAAAATGCAATGGAGCTGTTAGAAAATGTATACAGACTAACTGCACCAACGTTGGCCAGTCCAGCCACGTAATGACACCAGCCATGTAATAACATTCATCATGCTTAGTTTCCTTTTCATGCCCAGCAGAAAATGTCATGCAACAGGAGGAAAATGTAAGCAGACTGGCATCAGCAATCCAGGCCAGTCTAGCCATGCACTAACACTTATAATGTCTGCTTTAACTTTGATACCCAGCAGAAATGCAATGCCAGAGTCAGAAAACATGACCAGACTGGCTGCAGCAATGTAGTCCAGTCTAGACACCTAGCAAAAGTTATCATCTTTGCTTTATCCTTGACATCCAGTAAAAATATGGTGCCATAGTAAGGAAAAGTAACCAGGCTGGCTGCATGAATGTATGCCATTCTAGCCACATAATAACACTTCTCATTTTTGCTTTAAACATGATGCACAGTAAAAAAAGTGAGAAAACGTAACCAGACTGGCTGCAGCAATACAGTCCAGTCTAGACATGTAACAAAAGTTATCAAGTTTGCTTTAACATTGATGTCCAGCAAAAAATGGCATGCCTGAGTCAGAAGACATAACAGACTGGCTGCAGCAATGTGAGCCAATGTAGCCACATAATAATACTCATCATGTTTGCTTTAACCTTGATGCACAGAAAATTCCATGCCAGAAGCATTAATGTAACCAAACTGGCAGTCCAGTCTAGCCACATAAAAACACTTATATTATTAGCTGAACTGAACTTATTGGGAAGAGGTGATGAGAGTTGTAGTTTCAGGCATCTTGCAATTCGCATGTAGCGTCTTCAAGATGTTCTTCGCCAGGTTCTGTAAAGTCATGTGTTTGCGTTTAGTAATTTGTAAGCATGTCAATGGGCAGGCCTTTACATTTTCCATCTACCTCAGGGCCAAATTCGTTTAGATAAGCAATGTCCTTGTTCTCTAATCCTGTACAAAAAAGGGCCCCTGGCTATTCCCTGAACACGCCATATACTATAAACTTCAAACAACAAATGATCAGGATGAGCCCGTAAACACAATGACTCTAAAGAACAATTTAATGAAGAATTTCACAAGAATACATTTCATAGTTTACAATTAAATAAAGTCCACAGTTAGGCGAGTACCGACACATTACCAACATTTAACATGCACTGTACTCAATAGTGATAGCGACACATGGTACAAAAAAGAGTTTCTGATAACTAATTCATCTACCCAGAGAACTCTGTATGGGAGAAGAAACTCTATACAGGTTTTTACAAAAACATAGTGAGTGCCCGCTCTCTGTAACGGGTGCTGTGCAGTGTAAAGGTCGACACAACTGTGTTACGGCCTACAGCCTATTCGGTTGGCTACAAGTTAGTTGTCCTTCAGCAGGACGGGCCATTGATGTCTGGTCTCAGGCTGACTGTCCGTACCTTAAATCTTAAGCACATGGGTTCAATGATTCAAGCACACCGGAGGCATGATGGCTGATGATGCAACTGCAGATCATGTGTGCTTCAGCCTAGATCTGTTTCTGAATGATCTATTGTAAATTTCTCATTCCCACATGGATCTTTTGCACCGCAAGTGCACATCGTTCCTTAAGAGTTGGAAATACCTCATCTGGATGAACAGTTCAGAGTAAATGGACTGCATTGAAGAGCATGAGGTGCGGAGGCAGCTATGCATGTGATGTTTTTTTAAGGACTCCAAATGTCCTTCTTGATGTACCTGAAATTCCTGGACTGGCTGAACATCATCATCTTCAGGATCCACTCTTCGGGCCATCCCTTCTGCCCAGACCTCCCACCTTGGATTATTCTCCTACAAAATGAATTGGTGCCATCCAGAGCTTTCTTGAGCAATCTTTGCATGTCCACTGTTGGCAGGTTCTGACCCTTTTACCATTTTCCACCTCATAGTGTCATCATAGGCAGGATGTTTGGGTCTATGCCCTTTCTCTCAATAGTTTTGTTCAATTGCAATGGATCATTCAAGATCACGCTCAGCAATGGTGTTGGCGATAAAGAGAAGAGGCATACAGCATGTTGATTTCATAAACCCTCACAAAAAGAAAGAATGCAACAGTACAGTGTAAATCCCCTCCAATGCCAATAGAGAATGTTTGAGTCACTTGTAATACAAAGGTCTGTAATGGGTTGCATTTGATAGACCACAATGGACATTATCTTAGCCCCATAAAGTTTCATACACGTCCAATGGCAATAGCAATGAAAAAGGTAATCGTTTTCAACTAGAAAGTTAATAAACTTAACCGGGTCAGTAAAGGGAGCCTACTTCTTTGCTTTAAGTGCTCAGATCTTCATGGACTTTTGGGTCACATTCTCCTTGGCCTTCTGAGGTCTCATCCATTTCATGGCAGGGTTCCTACATAACAATGTTGGGTTATCGGCAAAGGCAAACTTTTTGCCTGTTATGATCCAGTCGTTGGTGTAGAACATGCTGGTCTCCATCTAGAGATCGGTACCATAGGATCGGATCAGGTCCTGGTAAATACTCTGTTTAGAATTGAACCAAGAGAAATGGCGCCCCTTTAAATCTCTCCCTCGGTTTGATAACTCTGTTTTAAGTGCTGCACAGGCCATTTACAGCTTGTAAGATAACTCAGCGGCATGCACACTCACTGCTGCGATCTGTGTGTGATATGATATGATACATGTCATGATATGGCATTTATAACGCGCATATACACCAGTGTTTCAAAGTGCGAATTGGCATTCAGGGGAAACAGAGGGAGGACAAAACAACGATCCTACTAGGCCTAGTGACAGTGAGATCACGCAAGTACAGGGGAGCAGGAAGGGGAGAAGTTCGGGGGGGAGGAAGGATGGGCAAATGCAGGTCATGGAATCATTACAAGTAGTGCAGCCAAAAGGTGGCAAGTGCGAGTGTTAAAAGTGCAAACAGCAGGAGTCTAATAAGTGCAGGAAAGGGGACTGTAGGGTTACAGATACAGACCACAAGTACAGGGGATGCCAGAAGGTAGTGTGGTTGTGCAACTGGACGGGCAGGCACCTGAACCCGTGTTTAGTGGGTAGCCAGGTGCCCAGTGCAGTATCAGACAGGAGATCAGCAGGGGAGAGGAAGAGTGAAGGCAGAAGCAAAGAGGAAGGTCTTGAGGTGCTTCCAGAACCAGAGATGGTTCTGCTCAAGTTTCAGAGAGGCAAGGAGGATGTTACAGAAGGAGGCGCCAGCCGAAGAAAGATATGTGCCACCAACTTGTTGCTTGGAGAAACGACTGACCCTCAAGGAGGTGGAGGAGGAGGAGAAAAGAGCTTGAGTAGGAAGATATTTTCTAAAGAGATAGTTGGAGGAATTGCGGTCCCAGGCCACAGAAGGCCTTGTGGACAATGCAGAGGTGTGATCCTTAGGTCACATGTATGAATCCCAGTAAGGCCAACTCAGACTTTCATCCTTCCAAGGTCAATAAATGAGTACCAACCTAGGATATGGTGTGTACATATATTCTATGTAAAGTGCCTTGGCAAAAGCAATATAAAAATAAGACATCATTGTCACTGAGCAGAAGTGTTATCATGCACATTAATGCTTTATGTTTCACTTTGAGGGCATGAATCAATTCACACTCCCTGAAGGCCTCTCCAGCCCTTGGCACACATCACTGTGGGTAGGTGAGAGGAGAGCAGTGTAGGGAGGGTAGGTACAGCACAATGCAATTTTAAAGAAGCTAATGCTTTGCGGGTGGGAGGGTTATTGTGAAGTGCCTGTTGTTTCTGTGTATACAAAGCATATGTTGTGTGTACCATATGCCCATGCTGGGCCATGTAATAATACATTTCCAATGGAAGTGTAGGAAATGCAGCTGAACCCGAGTCTACTGTGGCAGTTCTCCAAGACACATAATGCACCCCACACCCTCTGAATGCCCTGCACCTGCCCAAAAGGCAGCATGCCATTGATGCAAGCAAATACTGTTCATTCAGTCTACTGTAGGGTTCAGTGATTCATTGAGTGATGTTTGAGAATTTACTGTACTTTACAGTAACAGTACATGATGCCTGTTCATTCAAAACCACTGTTTCCCTCTGCACACAATAGTACATAGAACAATGAAAACATGTATCAGGTGTCTAGAAGCAAAATGGCATAAAATAGAAAGGAGAAAATGACTGTGTACACTGCTGGATAGTCGCTTCAGAATACCACAAGACTGTTTTTAAAACAAAAATCACTTTTATGGAAAGATCCTCAAACTGCCAACTCCAGCAAGGAAATATTGTTGCCTACTTACAAACTTCTCTCTACTGAGCAGCTAACAAATATATGCCTGCTATCTGCTGATATTTGTAAAAAGTGAGTATTGTTGTGGAAAATGTATACAATGAGAAAGGCAAAAAGTCACAACCCTGAGTCTCCTAGGGGCACCAGAGGTTATGAGCAAACATAGATGGAAAAGAGGTATCTTTTTAATTTTTTTTTATTTTGTTTGGTTTAGTTGCATCGCAACTTTTCAAATATTTAAACATATATAAATAGTAACCGATCATATATACATACAACAATGATATATCATAACACAGAAGTGTAAAATCATACTAATATTAATAATCACACTAGGGAACAGATTACATTCATCAATTTTGTTACCCCAGCTAGAGTCATCTAGATCAGTATATAATTACAAAAACAATACCCCTCCCTCCCTCACATAAGCTTTCAACATACATAACTCGTTACTTTACAGATACCTAACTAAACCACTAGCAATGGTCTCAATCTTTGTTCCCCATGCTTTTGAGAGTGTCTCCTTAACTCGAGGTAGTACCATTTTTAGGAATTGTACTATTGCTAACTGTACCTTCTCCCTAGGGTTAGAGAACAACATTTGCCATAAATGATCATTTTCCACCTCAGGGCGGGTTACAAACACATTATCGAAACATCTTGACCGTACATTCTTCAAAGCACAACATTGCACTAACAAATGTTGTAGGGTTTCCCTTTTTCCATTAATAAGTAGTATCTGCAATAATTACGTTCCATTGGGATCAGTTTCTGCCTACACAGGACATCGCGGGTACTCGATAGATTAAATCTGAACCTTAGGAAGTCATCCCGAACTTTCGCTGACAGACATTTCATTAGATACGGTGCCATCATTCCATGTCTCTTTATTCCAAATGTCCAGATATTAAAATCTTTATGCTGAGTGCATTTTGCTAAATTTCTAGCCCAGTCTGCTTGAAAGAGTTTCGCTTTCGCACGGTCAGGGTTCGAAATCAGCAAATCAAGGGACACATCATCCTCGGCCAAAAGACCAAACACAGTTCCGCCATGACTTGGGGAATACATTTCGAGATTTTAGGAGGTTTTAACCAATTACTTCTAGGATAGTTCCGCTTTTTACTGCCATCAGGCATTTGCGTAAGAAGGCACATTGTCTCCACACCGCCTGAACATGGACAGATAACAATCTAAATTCATGGTTTATTAGTGCAATTGGTACTGCATTAGGTAGAACTAGGATCTGCCTCCAATACCTTGCTTCTAACACTTCCCAATAGTGGCAATTGTCAATCAGCCTGGCCTCCACACCATATAGCATAATTGGTAAGACCTTCATTTTATAGAAGGACACCACATGCTTCAGGGAGAATTTCCCAAATGTATTTATTAGAATTCTAGACTGTGAAATTAAGTGCTGCAATTTATTCCCAGCAGAAGTCACCTCAGCAGATTTAATTTTCCTATTAGTTATGTCAATCCGCACATATTTGTATTTCGGCAATCTTAATAGTTTAATGTCTTGAAGCGTCCATGATAGAGCAGGGACCGGGTTCTTAGGTCCTGCAGTAGCTGGGCAACCTAAGATTTGGGATTTAGAGACATTGATCATCAGGTTATTAGCTTTAACATATTCCCCCAACCGCGCCAACATGCGTTGTAGACCTTGTGGCATTTGTGACAGTAACACTAGGTCGTCCGCATATAGCATATAAGGGATTTGCTGATCACCAATCCTCGGGGCATCGCCCTTACAATTTGCAAATTCATGGCCCAGATCTAAGATAAAGAAATTAAAACGCTGCCAGAGCACAACCCTGTTTTAGCCCACGATGGGTCTCGATTTCGGGCGTTAACATCCCGTCTAGACTGATACGCACTCTCATTGATGTTTTTGAATGAAACAAGATAATTAATGACAAGAGGGAGTGTGGGCAATCCTACTCTACTAGTTTTTGGAACAGCCGATCTCTGTCAACTGAGTCGAACGCGGCTCTGAAATCAATAAAACCCAATATACAGGGGTTGCCTGCGTTCCGCCTGCTGGGCTTTAATCATTCTCAGTGATATTATATTTGGAATGGTTCCCAGGCCCTTTACAAAACCTGTTTGCTGGGGGTCTATTCGTTTTTTACTCTTTACCCATTCCTGCAATTTGCCCAATAATAGGCGACCAAACAATTTCCCCGGGACATCAAGCAGAGAAATGGGCCTAGAACTACTCAGCTCTTGTCTATCCCCCTTTTTATATATTGGGATTGTTATCGCCTGTGTCCATGAACTGGGAAGCCTCTGGGTTGCATTTATAAGCCGAAAGATTTTATGTAATATGGACGCCCATAGCTCGGGATATTTTTTTAGCTCAAAGTTAGAAAGACCATCCGGGCCCTTTGCCTTTCAATTACTAGCCGAGTTGATCAAGGCTAAGATATCGGACAGCCCGAACTCCAAATAAAAGGCGAGCGGGGGAATAGCTAGCCCGGATGATACTTTAGAGACCAGGGGAGCATGCAGTTGTGTAAAATGGACTACCCATGTGTGCGTTTGGACAGCACTCGCTTGCAGGGCAACTTGAGGGGCCACAACAGAATTGTTTATAGCTGACCACATCTTTGCGATATTTTTGCCAGCTAGGATCTTTAACATATTGGCTCCATCCTCTTGGAAAAATGCAGCTCGGTGGCTTTTTACCCAATTTCTATGGGACGTTCTTAGTTCAGTAATTAAGGGTTGCCTCAAAGGCACAGGTTCTTTTTGGACAGATCTCAGTTTGGCGCCTAATTGCGCTTTCCTTTCTTTCACCTCCTTATCATATGAATGGAGATGTGTTACTATTTGTTTTCTTTTGCCAGTTTGTTCCTGAAACACCAAGAGTAGGTCAGCTTGCACATTGCTAACATTCCCACCCAATAAGCCGTACTCAGGCAAAGTCTCAACAGTCGCTCTAGATTAGTTACTTCTTTCTCCGACCATCAAAGTCTGTTTCCACTGGCATTCACTACACACACCCCATTGATGGGCTCATGATCCAGTCTATCACTTGTTGTACTGGCGACCCATTTTGCTTTAAGTATATTATGGTCACTTGCCTCAGATTTAGACACAGAAAAATGTGTTACTGCTGGCCACAAAGCCTCATTCACATAAATATAATCAATGGTTGATTTACTTTCGCCCTTTTTCCAGGTCGGAGCTGGGGGGATGTCTGTTTCAAATGCTCCATTAAGAGCAATCAGCCCTCTCGCTTTCACTAAAGAGGACCATCTTCTGAATCTTGTTTAATTTTTATTGCCAAGCTCAGACAGGCAATTTAGATTCAGATCACCTGCTACTGCTAGTGCTCTTACCTTTTGATCCAGCACTATCAGGTCCAAGATTGTATTTAGGTCATTAAAGAAGCTATAATCAGACATGGCAATTAGGTTCCAGTAAATATTTAAAATTGCGTATCCGCGATCTACAGCGAATACTTTCACCAAAATCATATATTTATTTGGCATGGGCCACCGTTCAGACGACAGCCCATTACCCATCTTTATTGCTGTTAGGATCCATGAGCTTGGGCGACCCACAGCAGGTTTAATTGCGGAATTCAGATACAATTCGTGGTTATCACAAATGGGGACAGTGGTGAGCCACGTCTCCTGAAGCAATACAATATCACAATTCCTCAGATCACTATGGTTGTTATTTATAAGATGACTAAAACCCCTGGTATTGCAATTTACCAGGGATATCTCTTTTACGCCCATCCTCTCCTCACATTGCTTCTGATTTCCCAACCGGTTACTCATACCAGCAATGGAACGGGGCTGTGTTACCGGTGCTTTCATATTGCCCCCCACATCACACATTTGCAAACTCCTTGGAAGGCAAGGGGTAGTCGGCCTTGATGTCTGGTCTGGCGTCTGGCAAAGAACAAATCCCAGAGCATATAGATCATCTTTGGCCTGCCAGATTACATTCTGTACAACACAAGGTTTAAACAACAAGTTAACCGAGTTTAACTGACCTTTCACAGAGAATTCTACCAATGTCGGAGGAGACAACATCATCTAATTGTGTGATCTCAGAAAAAAATTGCCAACACTGCACGCCTATTTAAATCATATTGTATGCACGGCGGCCTCCTACCAGCCAAACCAAGTGCATACAGAGCCGGCTTGCTCCGAACAGGAGGCTTCAAGTATCTTCCACCATTGTGAGGCATATAGATTGGCGGGGGTAGTGCCTCTGATTGTTGCTTATGTCCTTGCATCTTGTTCAGGGCACTCTCAATTAGGGACATAATAGCTCCTGACATATGTGAAAGATCTCCGCTGTTACCATTTTGCCTACCTAATTCATGGGGTTGGATATGAATACCACCACTCACAGGGGGGCTGGGACCGGTTTCATTTTAGGCTCTGAGCGCAAATCTCTTACTAGAGCAATTTTTCCGGGATGTTCTTACCCGTATCCACAACAGCAGTCTCCTCCGGGCACTCTGGTTGCCGTTCACTAACGTGAATTTGTTGGCTATTTACACCACCAATTAAGCACTTTTGCGGTGGTGGGATTAGTACGGCTGGGGTCAAACCATCCATATAGGCATCAACAGCTTTCCGAATTTCGTCTCGCTGTACGGCAAGAGTTGAATCTATTGCCTCTCGGTCGTGGTTCACTTCCACCACTACCTTTGGGGTTTGGGTTGCTTCTATGTTTGCTCTTTTACTCGCGAGGCACTCTTTGTTGGCTAACACCTCCATAAGCTCATCCAATGGCGGGTATTCCATTGCATGGGCTGGGGTAAACTTCAGGGACTCATTTCTTCTCTCCATCGCCAGCAGTTGATATTTTTGCTTAATTGCCTGCGTTGCTGCTACGGAGGTGCGTTTTGGGACAGTGATCATCTTGAAGAAATGTTTTACTGAAGATTTCCCTATATTTTTCGGGATTTGTTGATTCTTTGGGAGTTTTTTATTAGTTTTATTATCCCCAGTCTTTCCTTTTTTATTTACTTGACTAGCAAGGGGGGCAGCAGTTATTTCATTCATATCCTTTACATGCTCACATTCGACTACGTCCTTAACCGCAGGCGATGCATCCAAACCCTTGCTTCCCACGGGGACCAGACCCAACCCTCGCCTTGGGTTTTCAAAAATGATATCATCAAAACATGGGATTACTGACTTAACCACATGGGGCTTGTTAGTAGCATGAGGAACTTTTCGGGGGATTTGACTAAAGTCTACACCACTTTCCGTTTGAGATGCTAAACTTACAAGGCAACAATTCACATGTTGACACTCTCATACTTTCACAGTTTGGTATGCATTCCTCTCTTGCCATGCCAACATTTTTTCCAGACATTCACCCTGTATTCCCCATACATTATCCAGCTGCTGAATAACCACTGAAGTATTCGTACTGTGATTATGAGATATTGATTTTATCGCTCCTGTGGTTTCCTTGACAGAAATCGAGCAATTTATACTGCTCTCAGAGAACATAACTGGAAATGCTGATAGATTTTCGGGCAACAGGTTATCTGAAAAGACTGTGGGCCTCATTACACGGATGGCGCTAAGGGATTACCGGCACCGATAAGGGCACCAGTGGCGGTAATCCCTTAGCGCCATACTACGAGGTCCCTCAGCGGGTCCCGTCCTTAACGTGTGGCCAGACCACACGTTAAAGAAGGGACCCACTGAGAGACTTCAGGGCAAATAACGGTACCTCTAATACCGGTACCGTTATTTGCTCCTTCCCCATTCCCATTGAGCCCTATGGGGGCTCAAATGGGAATGGGAAAGGGCCTTGGCGAATGGGGAATTACCACCCCGCCATTCTTGGAATGGGGCGGTAATTCCCCCATTCACCAAGGTGGAATCAGTACAATACCAGCGGCAACCATGGCGCTAGTAGCGCCATGGTTACCGCCGTCCGTGTAATGAGGCCCTGTGTCATTTGCATCCAAATCTATTACCATAGTGTCCCCTTGATCCTCTACCCGATCGTGGGGTACTGCTGGGACCAGAAGCAGAAGCCCTGATACAGGGACTGAATCAAGTAAAGCAGTATCTGAGATTGAACACTCCCCCCTCGGGCATCCACCTGGCAGCACCTTTTTTGATACAGCAGATCTTAAATTAGCAGAAGCAACATGATAGTGCATTGGCTCTCGCGATTTTTCCAACTCAATTGCACCCCACTCACTGTTTGATTAGGAGTATTGCCAGTTTGGGCACGGAACGCTGACAAAGAACCGTTGCAGAATGTACGGATGTCCGTGTTTCCCACTGCCCTCTGTTTCAATCCGCCCCATCTAGGGGTGGAGCATAAGGGCACTGCCTCACAGATATTTTCAACTCACCCAACTTTCAATCTCTTTAAAGGGCTGCGCAAAGGCATACCTGATTTAAGGGTTAAGCGAGTGATTATCACAAGCCCGCTTCCAACAGAACCCACGACAATGAGTTCCCGAAAGGTCCTCCGCATCCCCGCTCCGTGACGCCGTGGTGAAGCGGCAAAGTGGGACTTGAGGGGACTTGCTTGGGTGCAAGATTATATAGCACCGCCTCCACAAAGGTGCACAGCAAGCCTAAACAGTAAAGAAATATACGTTTAGTATATAAATGTAGCACCAATATGCTAATGTCAATGTCAATAGTGATGGTGTTCACCTTGTGGGAAATTAAGTTTACACAAGTCCACAGTCCAAAGTCCAATGGAAAAGCGTTCCAAGCACAGGATCAACAGGATCAGCAACAGCGTCTCGCGGAAAAGCGGGACTTGAAGGGACTTGCTTGGGTGCAGGATTATATAGCACTGCCTCCACAAAGGTGCACAGCAAGCCTAAACAGTAAAGAAATATACGTTTAGTATATAAGTGTAGCACCAATCTGCTAATGTAAATGTCAATAATGATGGTGTTCACCTTGTGGGAAATTACGTTTACACAAGCCCACAGTCCAAAGTCCAAAGGAAAAGGATTCCAAGCATAGGATCAACAGGATCAGCAAAAGCGTCTCGCAGCAAAGTGGGACTTGGTGGTGGGACTTGCTTGGGTGCGTGCACGCGGTGCGCGTGTGTGCAAGATTATATAGCACCGCCTCCACAAAGGAGCACAGCAAGCCTAAACAGTAAAGAAATATACGTTTAATATATAAGTGTAGCACCAATGTGCTAATGTCAATGTCAATAATGATGGTGTTCACCTTGTGGGAAATGAAGTTTACACAAGTTCACAGTCCAAAGTCCAAAGGAAAAGCGTTCCAAGCACAGGATCAACAGGATCAGCAACAGCATCTCATGGCAAAGTGGGACTTGAGGGGACTTGCTTGGGTGCTAATTAATGAAGGTATCTAATTAATGGAGAGGAGGAACCCAGAAGCAGCCTCCGAATTGACAGCATAGAATGGCAGACCAGAAGCATGAGGTTAAATTAGAGAGTCAATCATTGAATAAAATATTTAAAAAAAACACTTCAACCACAGTACAAACCATACATGTTTGTTTTTTAGTGGACAACAGAGGACAGCTTTTGGGATGTACACGTCAGATCGTTTGGCTTCCCTAATACAAACTATGGTCCCCAACTTCAATCAGGATAGCCAAAATAATGCCTCTTCTGAAGAAGTATAATCTTAACCTGGAACATCCTTCTAACTACTTTAAAGGAACATAGCTGGGATCCTTATGAACCTCAACATAATGAAAATATGTTTTTTTCGATGCTTCAGCAAGAACTAGAAACTGGCTAAATGCTTCATCCTCTGCGATTAGGCTTTAGGTTAGACCACATAGCTGAGAACAAGCCAGTGACATATTTCAACGATGCCTTAACAGATATGGACAGGTGTCCAGAGACGTGTGCCTTTGCAAGACTTGTCCATTGCCTCCAATGCCAAAGACTATTGCCTTTTGCTCTTGTGACTTGCTTCAATGTAAAGGGTTGGAGGCATGGATCCCAAATGGTTTAAATATTTCCTCTGCTAATATACCCAAGGGGCATATGCTGTCAAATTCACATATTCACCCTGGGCCCCAGATTGCAGGTTCCTGTAGGGGTTTTCACTCTCCCACGCAGTCTTTAAAATGTATACGACTCAACACTAATACATTTTCTACAGGTTTGGTCCACAGTCCTATGTGGATTCTATTCCACTGCTTTTAAAATCTCATGAAAGTTAACTACCTGCATAGCAAATATTCAAGCAAGGATGAAGGAGTGCTGGCTGCACCATAGAAGGCCAACATAAAGATCATCATCCAATGGGCAGGCATTCTAAAATGAAGCAGGAAATTACCCAAATGTCGCTTATCTTTGGGCAGAATATCAAACCTGACTAAGGCTAAAATCTTGGATGTGATCCTAGATACAATGCTATCATTGGGGCCCTAGCTTACCCCAGGTGATAGAAAACGGATTCTTGCCAATTAAAACGTTCAGGAGGATTCTGCCTTTTTACTAAAAAAATCTTCATGTCATGATGGTGAGCGGTATGGTTCATTCTGCCAAGATTTCTGAAATGTGTTGTAGGTGGGTCCACAAAGATTTAATACACCTCTGAAAGGTTCTCAGCACAGCCGTTGCCTTTATTCTGCAGCTGAATAGTATGTTTCTATTTCATAACCTAAGCAGAGCATCAATACTTTCTGGTGCATCGAACAATTGTGCGCGACGGTCTGGATCTGTTCTACGCGCACCGGTCAGGCCAATCGACTGTCTAACTTTCACAAACATTTCAATGATACATCCTAACTAGACATTTATATTTAGAAGTTGAAAAGCTCCTAAAAAACCTGAATTAAAGATGCATGAAAAGCTGGAATAGAAGATTTGCTTCCTGGGGTCAAGACCCTGGAATAACCTTCCAGCCATGCTTTGAGAGACTCTGTCCTAGATGTTCTTTCCCTGTGACATGCTTTTCACTGGTGATGATATGATTGGTTATTTATAACCCACGCTTAATACCCAGAGTTCAAACCTGTGTTGCTCCGTGTTGCCTTGTTTCCAAAGCAAGCACGTTGCCCCTGAGCTATCCTCCCGACCACCCTGGTTAGATAGCGCACAAGTAGATTCTCAGCAGCTAACACCAAAGGCCAGAGACAATTCCGTAAATCAAGTTCTTATCAACTCTCGCCCTCACTCTGTTGTGCAATACTGCCTCAGGTATACTGCAAAGCAACATTTTTTTACCAACAAGCTGGTTACATTTATGTTTGAAAAAACTGGTTGAAAATACATAATCTCAAATACAAAATACAAATACAGAAATACACCACGTTGCTGGCCCTCGCCTCCCACCGCTGTGGGTGCTGGCCGCCAATTTACATCCAGGTTGTAGGCAATGTTCCTAACACCTATGCTTTCATGAATGGCCGGATAGCAGGGCCCTTACGCCCGCAGCCAGGCCCTTCTCCTGGATGCAAGTGCCCTCCTTTAATAAGGGATCTGTGTGAATTCACTGGGCAAAGTGCAGAATTTGGTACCTGCAATCCTTCATGAATTTCACCCAATGTTAAAAGTGGCTAGGATTCTTCTTTTAGAATGCTCTTTAATATATGTGTACACTTTCTTTTCAAGCAAAGTGATTGTCAAGCATAGGCTTTCAACCCGATCTATACTTGCTATCCGATCAGATGTTACCACATTTGAAACATTTTACACCATTTTCATGACAGATGGAGTTTTGCATATGGACAGGTGGAACCAGAGGCACAATAGCTACACAATTTCCCACAACTAATTTGAAACCCTGTGTTCAATATGTCTAACATTTGCACTACTGTAAATCACAAGTCACCTGCCTTGCCTTGGTGGTGCTCTGGCACTTGGGTCAAGATGGGCCTCCTTTCATAGGAGCTCCTCGCTGCCCTTCTTTTTTGAGTTTAAAAAGATTTTTATTATGAGAAATCAACATACAAGATATTCAATAGCCATTAATAATAAACAAGAACAAGATATCAACAAAATTATTTAAAGAAGTGCAGATGAATTACAACAATATCAGTTATGTGTACATACAAGGGTTTAGTTAACATCAACAGAACAATATTTTTAATATAAAAGAAGGGGGGGTAACGAAACAATAACATAATAACAAACTAGACATATGACTAACATGACCGACAGGACGGAACACAAACAAAGGGAGAAGAGGGGAGGGAATAAAGAAATATATAATAATAGTATTAGTGGTAATCTGTATTAGATAAGAAATCAAGAAATGGTTGCCATTTTAAATTATGTTTGCATAGTAGAGCAGGAGAGGAAGCCATGCAATTTTCAAACCTATGGATATTACAAATATTATTCCACCAACACTTATAATGAATGTGATGCAGACTTTTCCAATTAGTACCTCACTTCCCTTCAAATTGCAAGCCAATCATATAGCGACTATTCTCGTTTTATTTGACATTGTCAGCACAGTAATGAAAGCCAATAGTTCAAAGAACTGTGAACTCCGTTTCGGATGCAATAATGCTTTGATCCAATAAAATATTTGCTGGTTAAATTCAGATTACTGCGAAACAAGTGTTTCAGTTCTTTTTGGAGTAAAAAATGTAATCATTACCTGATGTCCAGCTCAGCTTCAAATACCCTGGGGTGCAGCTGCTCACTTGATCATTGGAAGGCTCTGGATGGTTTTATCCTTTACATGTGTCATGTGTCCAGTTTTCCCTAAAGTCAAGTTTTAAGTTGAATCTGCATGGCATTTGACCCAACCTTTTATTATTATTATTATATTTATTGAGCACATGCATAGCTTCAGGAAGTAACAAAGCACTTTATGATATGATAGGTTATTTATAACGCGCTTAATACCCAGAGGTTTCTAAGCACGGACCTGGGGATCGAACCTTTGGTGCTCCAAGTCATCTTGCTTACAAGGCGAGCACGTTGCCCCTGAGCTATCCCACGGTCTTTACAATCACATGTGGAAGAAGAATAAGGTTAAGGAGTATAGAAACAAGGGAGTGGGGAATCTAACAACAGAGAGGGAGCGCTAAAGTCAACAATGCATATATAAGTAACCAGGGGAGGAAACAGTGGAGATCAGCTATTCCTTGCTATGTGCTGTTTGAAGGACAGGTGTCTGCTGATGGTGAACCCAAGGGACTTGGTGCTGGTGGACATCTGGGGTGTGAACCTCTGTCTTGAGTCCAATTTGAAGCTCTCTGTCTTCTCTGATGAAGCAAGGCGATATTCATTCATACTGAAGAACATCCCAATACGCATACAATGAGATGCACCATTTCCAAAGTCTTGCAGCTTTGAACAACTATCAATTCAGCCACAAAAAACTCTTAATCCACCAATCTCCGCACATCAAATGTAATGTAATTGTCATTTGTATAGCTCTTTTTACCATTGATATTGTCCCATGGTGCTGTAGGATGAACGCCATTAGGGGCCAGAAGTCCAGGTATGGGAAATTCATCAGAGAGTTGTAGAATGCATGTGTACATATGAAATATACGTGTGTAACCACTCCTGCAGTGAGGGAGGTGTACTAATGCCTATTGAGGATGCAAGGATTCTATCCCTCGACAAAATCGTATCCCACATGAAGGGGTATCTTCCTACTCCTAGCCCCCCTACCCCTCACTCTGCTGTTCGGTGACTACCACTTTCAGGGTTTTCCACTGAGGAGGGTTCCCCATGACAGCCCCCATGTTTCTCTATAAAGGCACTCCATTCCGCCGTGAAGGTTAACAGATCGTCATGCCTCAAGTACATCAGCTTCTCCATCAGGTAAACATGCCATACCTTCTGTAATGAGTCAGATTGATCAGGGACGGAGGGTTGCCTCCACTTTAGTGCCACTGCTATTCTCCTTGCACGACTAAGGGACACCTATGTTCTCAGGAATCTATACGATTCATAGTTGTGGGCTGGGATCAACGAAATAACTCAAAGTGGTTGGAGTGACACCCCTGTTACTTCAAGGATCCAGTTCAACAGTTCTGCCCAGACAAACTGTATCCAGGGCACTTCCACCTCTTGTGAATGGAATTCCCTATCTTCACGTAGTGCAGAGTGGAGAAGTGCCTGGAACCATCTTAGATATCCTCAATGGATCCCTGCACTACCATTGTAGAACCTTAAAATTGTGCTCAATCACATGTGTGGAGGGGTTGCCATGAAATGAAACCCTATATATTATCTCCCACAGCCCTTTCCGTTTCCGAGCCCAGTAAAAGTTGGCTTCCTCTTCATCATGTTTAGTACCAGGGCCTTATATAATTTGGAGATTATCCTTTTCCTTCAAAGGACGGTCTTGAATTGTGTAAGCTCTTGGAGCAACCCCTCCCTCATCCTAGGCTCATAATCAACCCTTTAAGTCTGAGGTATTCAAAAATTCCAATATTCTCCTTCCCTAACATTTCCTAAATGTCACTAAAGTCCTTGAAGTTCCAACTGACAGGGAGATGGCCAACTCTCTCAAGACCAATGTCTGACCACTTCTGTGTCCTTTTGACCCCCTAATTGGTTCACTTGAAATGGGAAACCCCACAATGAGATTGGCTGGAAGGACATGTGGATAAACCTCTGTTCACCCAATTTTTCTTTCCCAGTAGCCAAAGAACTTCCAACTTCAGGTGTTCCCTTATCTCCCAAGGGATTGAACTAGATGGAGCCCATTAAAGCTCCCCCACCTTTTTTTGGGTAAGTAGCACATTCTTCCAAATACATCTAATAAGTCCTCAAATCCGCTGTCATGTGTTATAGCATCACCCTAATTTGTTCTGACTTGTAATACAAGAAGACATTTGGAAACCGAAAACCTCCATATCCCTTGGGAAGCACCAATACATCCATGCTATACAGGTCCTTTCATTCTTGACCTCTTTAAAAAACATCTCCCAGGAGCATCATAAACATGAATAAAAGGCGAGGTAGTATGTTAATTTTAACCACTGTCATTCTCCCCACCTAATAGAGTATGAGGTCAGACCATCTCCTCAAATCCTGCTTCAATTTCTCAATCAGGAGATCATAATTAAGCAGGCACAAACCTGAGACCCTAACACCCGCATATGTTATTGCCTCCTCTGCCAGTGTCAGTCCACCCAAAACCCCTATGTGCCTGGGTACAGTTGCTGCGAGAATATAAGACTTGATTAATTTTAAAACCTGCCAAACCCCCCTAGTTACCCAGTATTTCCATCAGCTCCTTCAGAGAGTCCTTTAGGTTTGTCACATAGCACATGATATAATCCATGAACAATGATATCTTAAATTCCACCCCCTTGCAGTCGATGCCTTGTATCCCTGTGTTGGCCCTTATCGCTACTGCCAAAGGCTCAATCACCAATGTGGAAAGGAGAGGGGACAATGGATATCCCTGCCTAGTTCCCCTAAAGAGCGAGAAATCCTCAGAGACCACGCCATTCACTGTCACCTTGGCCAAGGGGTATCCATTAAGTGACACCACCCATGCCCTAAATTTCTGGCCAGATCCAAATTTAGTTAGTTCCTCTCTAATAAAGACCCCTTCCACCTGATGAAATGCTTTCACCTCATCAAGAGATGCCAGGTATGCCTCCCCGTTTAATGTTTGGGCATGGTATATAAGATTTAGCAGCTTCCCAGTGTTGTCTGATCCTTATCTAACCCCAATAACCCCCACCTGATCCCTTGAATAAGTATTGAAAGAAACCTATCAAGTCTGTTTCCCAGGATCTTTACCAGAACCTTGACATCTGTGTTAAGGAAGGTAATGGGCCTTTATGATTGACACTGTGTCAAATGCTTCCCTTCTTTAGGGATGACCAGAATAATAGCTCTGAGCATAGTATGAAGGAGGGGTTTTCCCATCAGCACCTCACTGAATAACTCCTTTCCCATAGATTTTCCACTCTTCATTCCCTTCATGGTCACTGCGGCCTCCTCCATCAAAATGGGCCTGTCCCTCAGTTTGGCTGTACTGACCTCTCATATATTGTTCAATTCAAAATACTCCTTCATTTTTGGAAGATGGCTTTGGCCCAACTCTTTGTCCTTTAAAAGTTAATCATTGCAGTGCCATCTCTCCCTAATCCTCTCCCTCTTATGTACACCCACCACTGCCATAACTAAATCATAGTCTGACCAAGGTACGGAACTTTTGTCAGTGTTCTGAACAATACTAAGCGTGTTCGAGTCCACCATTACCAAATCAATTTGTGAAAAAGAAACATGCACTACCGACTGTTGAGTAAGTGGTACCATGGGACGAAACCCCAAGGCAGATACCAATGCCTCTGACTCCCAAACATCTGCTAGCCCTAAGGCATTGTTAATGTCCCGGAACTTAACTGTGTTGACTCCTCTATCCCCCTCCCCCCGTGCCACTTTAGTTCTCAGCCGATCTGTGAGCAGGCTAAGGACCATGGTAAAATATCACCCCACCAGCAACACCCTGTCCACAAACTGTCTTAACCGATGTCCCACCACCTCACAAAAAGTCACCTGACCCACGTTAGGACACTATACTGAAACAATACAGAGGGCTTTCAAAAACAAAGATTGTCCTTCCCTGTTGCATTCCACATTGGCCACCTGGAACCTGAAAGTTATCCCCAACACCACTGTCACACCACATTTTCCCTGTTGCCCGAGGAGAAGTAAACCTTGGAGACCACACCTCATCTAATGACTGGCTCTTGTCCCTCACCAAGGGAGTCTCCTATATACACAGAATATCCAGTTTCAAGGAATTCCCTCTTCATCAGCGACCTCTTGAAGGGGGAGTTCAAGCCTCTCACGTTGAGGGTGCCTATTTTTAAGCATACACCTTAGTCACTCATTATCCCCAGACATGTATTTCAAACGTCCTCCACCCACATCCCTCCATTCTAGACCACAGACCATGCAGATTAAAGCTTCCTACTATCTCCTGGAAAAACTTATAAAACACAAACAGTAGGGAAAAACACCAAACATACAAAGATGAGCCTCTTGGACAATAATACCCTATGACCACCTCCCCCACAACTCCTCTCCAGTGTGTCCCTTCCCCCGCCCCCCTAGAGGTACGAACCACCAAGTAAACCCCCCTGCAACACTGAAAACATTAAAAACCCCTCTTGGCAACAACCCCTCTGATTCACCACCCTGAGATCCCCTATGTAACCCCTGTGTCTCTCCCTTGCATACACCCACCCGATATCCCATCGAGAGTCCAACAGCTTCCCATCCCCTAGTAGCAATTCTGGGACCCCACTGACTCCGGTCCCCTAACATCAGGACCCTAGATTTTTCTCTGCACCACCAAATGCAATTAACAAGAAAGTCATGCATGCCCCCATCCAGGAACAGAAGCCCCCTAAAACAGCATGCTGGTCATTTTCTAGGTGATGGTTTGTTCAGCTTCTTGCCTTTTCTAGCCACCTGGATTTTCCATCTGTCTTCGTTTCCTCGATCCTGTGGTCTGTGTTTCTTTAATGGGCCAAGAGTCTCCCATTGGTCCTCACTCTCATTTATCAGTTCTTGTGAGACCCTCTGGATATCATCCTCAGTGACAAGCTGGTATTGCATTCCTTCCCACTGATAGCACAGAGAGAAAGGCTACCCATATCTATATCTCACCCCTCTGTGACATGAACATTGGCACTTTGCTTGCGATAAGCCAGGGTGTAAGCTGAAAGATCCTGATAGATCGTCACCTTGGAGCTACCATAGTCAAAGGAGCCCCTTTTTCTGGCCTTGTTCAAGATCCGCCCTTCTAGTAGTGTAACCAAACTATGATCAAGCGGCATCCCTCTCTCAACCTCTTGCTCTGTGGGTTCTGGTGATAGTGCAGCCAAGTCTTTCGGCACCATTAAACACCAGTGATAGAGGTCCTGAATTAGCATTTTAGACTTCCCTTTGAGTTTCGCCTTCCTTCTCCTGTACTCCGAAGAATCTGAGGTTGTTACGTTTCTCCCGATTTTCTATATCATCTAGTTTAAGACTCAATTCTTTGTTTTGCTTTTTCCAACTCTGAAATTCTCATGTCCAGCTGTGTTTCCAGAATTTCCACAGAGGACTGATTGTTGTCCAACCCTTGCAGTTGTATTTCCATTCTCTAAATAATTTCTGCCACCTTACTTCCAATGTCATCTCTCGTTCTCCTGATCTCCTCCAGAATGTCCTTAATTTCACTGTTTGTTGCCCCTTCCTCCATATCCGGTGCACTGTTCCCTATCTGGGCCATTCCCACCTTGTCCCCCACCTCCAAGCTCTGGTTCCTACATGGCTACAGCGACACCTTCCAGCTCATTGTGCGTCTTATCGCAGGCCTAAAACCCTGAAGTCAACATCAAAGTCAGGTTTCAGGCAAGAGATAGCCGACAAGAAGGTGTAACGCTCACCTGACTCCCACGGAGGCGCCGGCCTGGTTCGCGCTGCTGTGACCTCTTCTAAGGTGATGCGCAGGGGTCGGAAGACGGACTGGACCGGGCCCCCAAATCTGGCTTGTCTGGCTCGCAGAAGTATCCTTCAGTAGGCGAAAATAGGGGACTGTCTGTTTAACTGTCTGCGGGGTAATGCAATCAGCCTCCCACTTTCCCCTCTCACCCTCCTCGAAACCCTTATGTGATTCCTCGTAGCGTCTCACCTTAGGGTCTGGAAGGACGAGCTCTCCATCCTGCTTCTGATGCAGGGGCGCGTTGGTATCCAGTTACTTCACTGGATTTTCGGATTGGTGAGAACCAAACTTGCTTGGCTTCCAGGGAAGTTTTTTGATAAGAGGTTCCCCTTGTGTCCATGCATTAATGTACTAATGCTAGTGTCTTTTTCCCCATAGGTGCTGGGGTAAGGAATGCCGGGGAACAGGCACCGACCCGAGATGAGAGGTGAAATCCTTGTAGAAATCAGGTAAGTCTTTAATGAGCGTTTTTTTGGTAATGTCTTTTCATTCGCTCATTAACGCTGATGTCTCTTTTTCCCCTTAGGGGCCGGGGTCAGGAAATGCCAGGATGCGGCGCGGATCCCAAAATGGAGAGGGAATGCATCAACAGGTAAGTCTTAACATGGAGATTTAGCTTTCATTATTCCCTTCTCTCTCTCACCTTTTGTTCTGGTCTTTTTCTCCCTAGGCGCTGGGGGGTGACTGCGAATCCGGATGATCACTGCTGAACATGGAGGCGCCCTGTAAAGGTGAGTGGAATGCGGCGCTGCAGCGATTGAAGCGATGAGCTTTTAAATAAAAGTCTTCCTTTTCAGGATTGTCGGCGAGATGTCTCCGGGATGCGGTTTTAGCAGGTAAGGACTTTTCCTTCTTCTGTTCTCTTCTTCTCTTCCTTTGCAGGTGATCCAGGATGCTGACAAGCGTGGCAGAAGTCAGGATGCAGGAGCAGACACGGTGAGCGTCCAGCTGCTAGATGCAGAACAACGTGAAGCACGTGTGGCTGTTCGGGTGGGGTTTAAATAGCCTTGGAAGAAGTTCCAGGTATGTATCCTTCCTCCAATCAGGTATGTATCCTTCCCCGACCACGCCCGGATGGTAAATTAGTCCCACAGGTAAAGTAGTTCCTTTCAGGCCTCAAGGAGGCCGGGATCCTGCAGCATGGTCTGCATCAGGTAAGTGCACCCAAGCACTTCCATAATGAGCCTGGCGCCTATGGCACCAGGACTGATGTCTTTTATGAGCCTGGCGCCGTAGGCGCCAGGCACTGTCCAAAGGGCCCCTATATGGGGTTGCTGGGTCCTTCCTTGGGGACTGGATGTCCACTTTCGGGGATGCAGGGCTTGAACCGGCTCCCCGGGAGCGGGCATCATGACAGCACTCCCCCCAAGGCCCCTCCCAAGGTTGTTCCCTCCGGGGGTTTTGGTTTGTCTGGGAAGAGTCAGTGGAATTTCCTGACTAATCGAGGTGCATGCACATGGTCGCTGGGTTCCCACGACCTCTCCTGAGGTCCGTACCCCTTCCAATCAATTAGGTAGAACAGTTTTGACCTAAACATTTTTGAGTCTAAAATGTTCTTCACTTCGAATTCGGGCTCCCCATCTATTAGAATAGGTTCTGGAGGTTTGAGTAGTCGGGTTCCGGGTTCCACTGGTTTCAGAAGTGACACATGAAAAACAGGGTGAATTCGCATACTAGCTGGTAAATCAAGTTTAATTATTGCCGTAATAGAATAAGGTCCCAGATATTTTGGGTTAAAAGTTCGAGGCCCTTTGAGTGGTAAATGTCTGGTAGCTAACCACACTTGATCCCCAATCTGATACGGAGGTGCTTCACTCCGATGTAGATCAGCATTCTCCTTGTATTTTCTCTTGGCTTGTTGTAAATGCGTAGTTGCCTCTTTGAAGGCTTGGGTAATTGTAGAATGCAGATGTTCTACTGCAGGCATTCCGAGGTTCTGAGGTGAGTCAAGGTTTGAGGTTCGAGGGTGGTGCCCAAACAAAGTATAAAAAGGACTGTGGCCAGTTTCAGAGTGTACCGAATTATTATATGCGTATTCAGCTATCCAAAGAATGTCTTTCCAGTTGCTTTCAGATTGCTGTAACATACACCGTAAGTATTGCTCAAGGGTCTGATTTGTCCTCTCGGTCTGACTATCGGTCTGAGGGTGGTGACTGGTCGATAATCTTACGTCGATCTGCGCCATTTGACAACATTTGCGCCAGAAGTGGGAAATGAATTGGCTTCCCCGGTCAGAGATTAGTATAGATGGGAATCCATGTAGCCGAACAATATTTTTGAGGAATTCTTTGGCTAGGACAGAAGCTGAAGGTAAACCTTTCAAAGGAATAAAGTGGGCCATTTTGGAAAACAAATCCACAATTACCAGAATAGTATTGTACCCCGAACAAGGAGGCAGGTCCGTAATAAAATCCATTGATAGGGTGTGCCAGGGTGCTGGCGGTATGTCTAGAGGTTGAAGGAGACCGGCTGGTCTTTTCTTTTGACTTTTATTTTGGGCGCAAACACCACAGGACATCACAAAAGATTTAACATCTTTTCGCCAAGAGGGCCACCAAAATTGTCGTTTCACCTTTTCCTCTGTCTTGGCAATACCGGGGTGTCCCTCTATTAATGTATCATGATAACCGGAAATAACTAGTTCATGTAATTCCTTATGTGGCAGGAATAAGCGTCCTTGGAAATAAGGTAAACCATTATCTATGGTAAAGTCTGATCCCTTTTGTATCCAATTCTGTAAGGTTGTAGGGTCCAGGAGTTGTTTCACTCTGGCTTGAATGTCTTCAAGCGTCTGTAACGAAGTCATGCCTAGAATCCTCTGTTCGGGAATTATTGGTACTGGTTCTGAGTTTGTATCAGATTCTCCCATTCCAATTCGGGATAAGGCGTCTGCTTTGCCATTCTTGCAGCCAGGTCGATAGGTAATCACGAAATCAAATTCAGCGAAAAACAAAGCCCATCGGAGCTGCCGTGATGACTGAGCCTTGGCGGTTTTCAAATACTGTAAATTCCGGTGATCAGTGATCACTGTGATGGTATGTCGAGCGCCAAGCAGATAATGCCGCCAGGCTTTAAAAGCGGACTTAATGGCTAACAGTTCTTTGTCCGTGATTGCATGATTAACCTCGGGTGCCGAGAATTTTCTGGACCAAAATGCTACGGGATGCAGTTGGTTGGTTTCAGGATCTGTTTGGAACAGGAGAGCCCCCATGGCTAGGCTGGATGCTTCAGTCTCGACGACATAAGGGAGATCTGGACACGGGTGTTTCAATATAGGTGCAGAGGTAAACTTAGCTTATAAATCCTAAAAGGCCAGCTCGGCTTCTTCAGACCATTCAAAACGTTTATTTTTCCTCAAGAGTGCAGTAATGGGTTGTACCACGCGTGAAAATTCCGGGATAAACCTGCGATAGAAATTGGCAAAGCCGAGCATGCTTTGAACCCCTTTTACAGAGCTAGGTGATGGCCATTTGAGGATGGCATCCACTTTTCTTGAGTCCATTCGGACTCCTTTGGGTGTCAGGATGAAACCTAGAAACTCAACTTCTGTGGTATGGAAAACACATTTCTCCAATTTAGCAAATAGTTTGTGTTGGCGCAGTTTTTCAAGTACTGCCCTGACGTGTTTTCTGTGATCAGATTCCGAAGAGGAGTACACCAGAATGTCATCGACATATACGACAACACAAACATCAATGAGTTCCCGAAGGACATCATTCATGAAGTATTGGAAGGCAGCCGGCGCGTTACACAATCCGAAAGGCATCACCTGGTACTTGAATAATCCGTATTTAGTACGGAAGGCAGTTTTCCATTCGTCGCCTTCTTTAACTCGTACCAGATGATAAGCCCCCCCGGAGATCTAACTTGGTGTATATGCAAGCGTCCTTCACCTGGTCAAGGAGTTCAGGGATCAGAGGCAGAGGATAACGGTTTTTAACCGTTATCTGGTTCAATGCGCGGTAATCGATACAAGTTCTAAGGTCGCCTTCTTTTTTGGGCACGAAGAACAAAGCCGAGGATGCCGGGGATTTTGACGGGCGAATAAAACCATTAGCTAGGTATTGATCCAAATATTGTCTCAAATGCAGATTCTCAGGTTCGGTAAGGGCATAAATCCTGCTACAAGGGGGTTGTGCACCGGGCACCAGATCGATTTGGCAATCGTACGATCTGTGAGGAGGTAACGTGTTGGCCTGTTCCTTTTGGAAGACGTCCTGAAAGTCTTGGTATTCCGGAGGTAGTTGCATGGAGGCAGAGGTTACAGATGCTAGATTAATCTTCAGGTTTTCTGGGTAGCAGGTCTGTGTACAATCCGGGAAGGTTATTCTCTTAGCTCGCCAATCAATTCGAGGATTATGTGTCTCTAACCAAGGGATTCCAAGAATAACCTGAAACTGTGGAGCCTTGATTACATCAAACACAACACCCTCCCAATGGCCGTCGGGACCAATAAGAGTCACTTCAGTAGTGGAATGTGTTACCGGTCCAGAGGCAATTTCAGTTCCATCGACTGTGTTGATGACATCTTTGCTGGTTTTAGGACGGAGAGGGAGGTTAATCCCAGAGACCAATTCACGATCCACATAGTTTCCAATAGCCCCACTATCGATGTATGCCTTTATTGCATGCAACCGCTTAGGCTGTTCTGGATCTACGAGAACCATTGGCACAATGAAATGCGAGGTCTGAGAGTTAGTTTTCAAGCTCGGCAAGCGGACCCCTACACTTGTCGGGCGGAGTCGTTTCCCGAAACAGAGTCTTCATGGTTTTTATCAGCGGCTCCTACCGCCTTTCGGGGCGGTTTTGCCGGGCAATCTCGTAGAAAGTGTCCAGAATTCCCACAATAAAGACATAATTTTAACTGCCGCCTCCTTTCACGTTCCTTTTGAGTTAAGGGTCCTTTAACCCCTCCAATTTGCATAGGCTCAGAGACATCAACTCCCTTGGGATTAGCATGGGTCTTGACCAACACCCGGGTCTCAAACATGGACCGATCTGCTTTTCTGTTTTGAAGTCTGTGATCCAATTGGACCACTAAGTCTATATACTCTGTGCATTCTTGGGGCGGATTTACAACTTGGGCCAAGACATCTTTAAGTTCTCCGCGTAGGCCTCGATAAAACAACGTGACTCTTTTATCCTCTGGCCATCCCGTTTCCACAATTAGTCTATTAAAGGTTGCAATATAGGATAGGAGGTCCTGATTGCCCTGTCACAGGGATAGAAGTTCGTCATCCAGAGCCTGCCCCTGAGAGTGTCGAGCAAATAACCTTTCCATGCTTGCTTGAAACCTTTGAAAATCAAGGAGAATCGGGTCATCTTGAGTAACCAGTGGAACTGACCAATCGGCAGCGCAGCCGCTGAGATATGACAATACAAAGGCTACCTTGGTCTGATCATTAGGGAAGGCCCCAGGTCTGCATAGGAAGTGCAAACGACACTGATTCATGAATACGGCGAATCGTTTGGGGTCCCCAGCAAAGCGTTCGGGTGGGGCCAGCGGCATGTTTCCAGGTAGATTAATCTGCACAGGGTTACTGGAAACCACAGGAGCGGGGTTCCCTCCGGAACCGGGTAGAGGAGTTTGCCTAGCTTGACTTTGCAAAAGCTGTCTGGCCAGGTCATCAGTTCTTTCCTTTGATATTATTAATTCCCTCCTGAGGGCATTAGTCTCTTGACGAGCGGCATGTACTTCGGCCCGTAATTCCCCCAGTAATTGGGCCAACTGATCAGTCTCAGAACTTTCCATAGAGCCTGGGTGGGAATTTGTAGGAAGGCTTCGCGTTCTGTAACGCTCACCTGACTCCCACGGAGGCGCTGGCCTGGTTCGCGCTGCTGTGACCTCTTCTAAGGTGATGCGCAGGGTTCGGAAGACGGACTGGACCGGGCCCCCAAATCTGGCTTGTCTGGCTCGCAGAAGTATCCTTCTGTAGGCGAAAATAGGGGATTTAACTGTCTGCGGGGTAATGCAATCAGCCTCCCACTTTCCCCTCTCACCCTCCTCGAAACCCTTCTGTGATTCCTCGTAGCGTCTCACCTTAGGGTCTGGAAGGACGAGCTCTCCATCCTGCTTCTGATGCAGGGGCGCGTTGGTATCCAGTTACTTCACTGGATTTTCGGATTGGTGAGAACCAAACTTTCTTGGCTTCCAGGTAAGTTTTTTGATAAGAGGTTCCCCTTGTGTCCATGCATTAATGTACTAATGCTAGTGTCTTTTTCCCCATAGGGGCCGGGGTACGGAATGCCGGGGAACAGGCACCGACCCGAGATGAGAGGTGAAATCCTTGTAGAAATCAGGTAAGTCTTTAATGAGCGTTTTTTGGTCATGTCTTTTCATTCGCTCATTAACGCTGATGTCTCTTTTTCCCCTTAGGGGCCGGGGTCCGGAAATGCCAGGATGCAGCGCGGACCCGAAATGGAGAGGGAATGCATCAACAGGTAAGTCTTAACATGGAGATTTAGCTTTCATTATTCCCTTCTCTCTCTCACCTTTTGTTCTGGTTTTTTTCTCCCTAGGCGCTGGGGCGTGACTGCGAATCCGGATGATCGCTGCTGAACATGGAGGCGCCCTGTAAAGGTGAGTGGAATGCGGCGCTGCAGCGATCGACGCGATGAGCTTTTAAATAAAAGTCTTCCTTTTCAGGATTGTCGGCGAGATGTCTCCGGGATGCGGTTTTAGCAGGTAAGGACTTTTCCTTCTTCTGTTCTCTTCTTCTCTTCCTTTGCAGGTGATCCAGGATGCTGGCAAGCATGGCAGAAGTCAGGATGGATGCAGGAGCAGACACGGTGAGCGTCCAGCTGCTAGATGCAGAACAACGCGAAGCACGTGTGGCTGTTCGGGTGGGGTTTAAATAGCCTTGGAAGAAGTTCCAGGTATGTATCCTTCCTCCAATCAGGTATGTATCCTTCCCCGACCACGCCCGGATGGTAAATTAGTCCCACAGGTAAAGTAGTTCCTTTCAGGCCTCAAGGAGGCCGGGATCCTGCAGCATGGTCTGCATCAGGTAAGTGCACCCAAGCACTTCCATAATGAGCCTGGCGCATAGGCGCCAGGACACTGTCCAAAGGGCCCCTATATGGGGTTGCTGGGTCCTTCCTTGGGGACTGGATGTCCGCTTTCGGGGACGCAGGGCTTGAACCGGCTCCCCGGGAGCGGGCATCATGACAGAAGGACTCCAATTCCAGAAAAAATCCTAAGTTCACCATATGAGCTGACCCCACAAGTCTATGACTTCCCCTTTAGGTATACCCCACAATACAGGCTAACTCTTTGGGGTATTGCAGGGTCACGTCATTGGCATGAGACTCAGTGGCCCACCTTAGCTGGATTTATTTTGCACCATCCTCATCTTGTGTCCTGGAACAGTTGGTACCTCTGCATGGATCTGGGGGATGGGTTAGTCCCCCTGGCCCTCATGTCACCGACCTTCAGCACCACTATGAGGCTCTCAAGGGAGTCAACTGATCTGCTCCCATGTCATCGCTACTTGGGCTGCTCCTCCTCCTTCCCGCAGCAAGGCCTCACCCCGTCACCTACCCTGTGCGACCGGCTAAGAAGAGGGCCCGTTCACACTCCAATGGGCTCTGCAGAACACCAGGTCCCACCACAGCAGTTGTTGTGGCTTGATCAGCCCCCTCCATCGCCTCCTTCAAGTGACCCTGGGTTATGACTCTCACTGTCCCCTCCCCCCTCACCTGCCACCCAGGTCTGGGACGTCTTCCTGGTCCCGCTCTCGATGTTGCCACTTCTCGAAGCACGCATCCATGGTACAGGGGGGTTATTTCTGTACCACCCTGGTCTTCGAGCCATGTCTCTTTTTCTTGCTCAGAGTGGACCGTTTCTCTTTGGAACAGTCCCAGTACTTCTCAAACTTCACTACATTGGTGCCCCATCGCCGGGCACTCAAGGGAGTATGTGTTGTCGCTTCTCAGAGTGAGTGTTACAAAGGCCTCCTTAGAGCTTCACTAGCAGTCAGCCATCTTGCCTGTGCCCCCTTCTGTCCTCTTAGATGTTTTTCTAACAGAATGCTTATTGTAATGATCCCCGAACCAGGATCGCAAGTATTATTAGTATACAAACAAAGACCCATTCCCTGAGGTAATCAAGAATATAAAATGTATGCTAGAGTCTTAGCAATGTTATGTTATCTGCTGTTCATGTGACTTGTTACACAATACATCTCCAGCACTGTGCTCCAGGGCACTGTGCTGTCTTCCGCATTAGTTAACGATTATATATATCGAAAAAGACAGGCCTTTAAAGTTTTCCAGGAGGACAGTTAAAGGGGTAGTTCAGTCTGAAATGTTATTGTCTCAATCGATTTAGCATGTATTTTAGAGCATACATTAGTCGTTCTTAAAAAAAATTCCAATGCAACTTATTTGAGTTTTTCTCACATTTACACATGAGAAAACGATGGGTCGGGTACCGCTATATTGTGCTAATCTTATCAGTTGATCCATCGCCCTAAGTTCATGTGCCCTCGTGGCACTAATTCAGATCAGACCCCATTCACAACCCCAATGCACCTTTCATGTGAACGTCCTCTGTGCCCAATCTATTGACGTGTCTCCATGGAAATGCCAAGAAGCCATGTTCCTCGACAAGTGTAAACAAACCCTTTCTGATCACACAACGTTGGGGTTTCTTTTTCCTTCGTGTCAGTGTATTTAATTTCAATCTTTCCTGACTTTTTTATGCTCTGTTCATCTATCTGCTAAGTAGGACACACTGAGAACTGGTACTTATACTGCCTAACATGAATTAACTTAGTCATTGCTTTTCATTTCTTATATTATGGACAAGGGTCTTTTCCAAGCTGTAATTAAACATGTGTCCTTGTGAACTTTTAAAGGTTGAGCCATTTAATCTTGTCTTTTCATGATGTGACATGGCTGTTTCTTCACTTGTCTTTCTTTATCCTTCAATATTAATGGGAAACTTCTTTTCTTTTCAAGCTTACCAACAAACATGTTTTTATTTACCTCACTGTTGATTCTGTGCTTCTTCACTATTCAGGAACTATGGTAACAATTCAGCCTTACCTGTACAAGCCTGAATATTCTGAAGAGGAAATCCTTGAAAGAGAGAAAACTTGAGACGATGTTGAATCAGATGAAAGTCATGAGGATTAATCACCGGAGCCTGAACCTAGTCGCATGGACCACGTTTCCACCTGGTGTACCTGCCATCGCTGTGAGCTTATACCTACTCTGGTGGAGAACTGCTGTTGCATAGAAAACTCTGGCTGCTTGGACTTCATTAAAGAAGAAGACACACCACTGCTATGCGTTACCGAGCTGCATGGCTTCAGGGCCACCTACCTTACAAGATCTGTGTTGCGAATGATGATGGTCCTTATGCATGAACTTAGAGCTACAGTTCCCCCTCGTAATCCAAGTAATGAGTAAATTCACTCTATATAGTTGTGTCTTTGACGACTAGGATGGCTAACATGATATGTTGTTACCCTACATAAATATAATTTTGATGGATCACTGACAAAATATTTTTTCTGTAAATTGAATAAATTACTCATTGTAATCTGAAAACAAAGTGTTAAACTTTAGATTTATCGTCCGAACAATTATGATTCTTTCAGTTGGAAGTATCTCCCAAACAGTTTTTGCTGGAATGTGCGTTCACATTTTTAATCAACCCCTACTTGAAATCACAAGAAGTGTCAGTACTTCGCATGGAAAGGAAGATTTTAAAACATACAAATGCCTTACATGTTACAAGGTAGTGCAAACAAAAACAAATCAATTATTGAGTTCATTCAAGTAAACTATTTCTGTATCTCTTACACAGGTGATAGATGCTTTTTTCATATCATGCCTTTAGTTGGTGTATTCATGGAAGACTGGGATTTCACGTAATACCTGCTTGTGTGGTTCTAGCCATTCGTGATGAATTCCCCAGTAACCACGGGCAATACCATGGATTTATACAGACAGAACCTCAACCTCGCAGTGAAATTTGTAGTTTAATTGTCATCCACTTTACCAAATTAAATGCAAAAATGTGTTAATCTGAACAGTTGTTAGAAATGTTTTGTAAGTCCACAACACGTCCAAACATCTGAGAGTATCGTAACAAATGGGAGTGCTTTAGCAAGTTTACTGGCTTATTGTGCTCCCCTCATCCACATCCATCCCCCCTCTGCTATCGATGGCTGTTTGCACCTGTGGGGTGGGCTTGCAAGAGCGGTGGGACAATGGGAACACTCAAGGTGGTGAATACCATGTACACTACAAAGGGTTATTTCGGATGGGGACCCTTATCCACATGGCCACCCCAGACCCGATGTCTCCAGACTCCTCTTTGAAGACCCCGTCCCTGCAATTAACGTATGTCTGTTTTTTGATTGTGTTCTGAGCCTATCATGCTCCCGTCATCCACATCCATCCCCCCTCCGCTATCAATGACAGTTGGCACCTGAGCGCGTTTGCTCGCAAGAGGACTGGGAGGATGGGAATGATCAAGGTGCCAAATACCATGTACACCACAAAGGGTTTTTTCGCAAAGGGACCCTTATCCACCTGGCCACCTCAGGCACAGTTTCTCCAGATTTCCCTTTGAAGACCCCGTCCCTGCAATGACAATATGTCTGCGTCCTTTGACTGTTTTTGGAGCCTATCACGCTTGCCTCAGCCACATCCATCCCCCTCCATTATCAATGACAGTTCACACCCGTGGGCTTGCGCTCGCTATGGTTCTGGGAGGATGGGAAGGCTCAAGGTGCCAAATACCATGTACACCACAAAGGGTTCTTTCACATGGGATCCTTATCCACATGGCCACCCCAGATCCCGTGTCTATTTTCTCCTCTTTGAAGAACCCAGCCCTGCAATCAACATATCTGTGTCCTTTGACTGTGTTCCGGGCTTATGGCACTCCCCTCATCCACATCCATCCCCCTCTGCTATCAATTACAATTTGCACCTGTGGACGTGCGCTAGCAACGGAAGGGCTGGGAGGATGGGAAGGCTCAAGGTGCTGAATACCATGCACACCACAAAGGGTTCTTTCGCATGGGGACTCTTATCCAAATGGCCATAACAGACCCATTGTCTCCAGACACCCCTTTGAAGACCCCATCCCTGCAATCAACATATGTCTGTGTCCTTTGACTGTGTTCCAGGCCTATTGCACTCGCCTCATCCACTTCGATCCCCCTCCGCTATCAATGACAGTTCACACCTGGGGTCGTGCGCTTGCAAGGGGGCAGCACTGGCAGGATTGAGGAGGTCAAACATTGTCATGGAGTTCTGGTGGGTGGGAACGAACATGTTAGGCATTCACATACACACTCACTTCTGTAATCCTTTATAAATACTCTGGGAGTTAACAAGAAAACATTTGTGAGATCGACAGCGGATATGGCTGGCTCTCCACTTTTTACTTTGCTTGCTGAGTCGGCTCATCTGTTCTTCTAAGTAGCGGTTAGTGAACTTTTACTATTGTTTTCAGTAGTGTCAACGTTCTCTGCTGGACACTTTCTATCACTTTATACTCAATTACACCCTATTCTCATTTTGTTTTATTCAAAAAGTCTACACAATTATCAACTGTCCTATGCAATTTTATCTCTGTAGCAGTTACATTTTGAGGCACAGCATGGCCCTTGCAAGATTCAGTGTTGTGATGCAGATGTCCAGTGGCTGGAATTTGAATTAAATGTCAACAGTGATCCATGGAAAGTAAACCTGGATCATTGTTACAACACACAACATCACCCAGAAGAAACGGAACACACAGAAGATTTTTCAGAATTGCTTGCAGAACCGCTCACACAATCCAACCTCTGTAAAAAAAATGCAATCTAAGAAACACACACTGTTCCCTGTTTTCTCAATACAGTTGGACAAATCAGAAATATCACACACAGAAATAACTGAAGCATCTTCGCTACTGATTGACAATTGTGCTTGTGATGTGGACTTCACTCTTCCTAGTGTTGAGGACTTATCCACCACCATGGAACTGCAACTAGTATATTTCAGGACGGTTGGCTATTAAAGGAACCAAAATACATTGTATTCGTGAACACGTGGAGCCATTGGGGAAGTTTACTCGTGTAGCCAAAGGAACCAACCTGAATCAAGGGTAGCTGTGTATAGTACCATAACTAATTTTCATGGTCTGCTCAACCTATACTTGGAAAATTGCCTGCTAGAAATGTACTTTGTTCATCTGCTTTTTTGTTTAGTGGATCAACGTACAGTACAATTTCAAATTGTTCTAACTTTGTGAGACTCGAGTTCCTTTAAAAAACCCAGTACTGCAAATATAAGAAGGATTTCTTGTTTACCGCTATTAGCCAGGCATTGACCCTTAAACAGATGTCAATGGACAGTGCTCTCGACAAAAGGCTCTGGCTTGCTGGTGGTGGACAGTGTGACAGTCCAGGTTTTTCTGCTAAATACTGCACTTACCACTTCCAAGACGAGGAAACCACATAAATAGTGTGTTCAGTTGTTGTGCAAGTATCTGAATGTACATCTTCTGTTGCCATGGAAAAGTTGGGTTTCATTAAATCCATTCAACTTCTGCAATCCAGAGGAATGCAAATAGACCTGATAGCGACTGACAGGCATGGTTCAATAGCCAAATCTATGTGAGAGCAGTTCCCAGAGATAAAGCATCAATATGATGTATGGCACATTGCAAAATCAATTTCGAAAAGAAATTACAGCTGCTGGAAAAAAAGGCTACAGAAAACACAGTCTATCAGAAACCATTTTTGGTGGAGCTCAAAACCTTGTGATGGATCTGGAGATATTCTGCTTGCACCATTGTTCTAACATATACTCTTGGAAATAAAAATAAATGTCCTTGAATTTGCACATGGGCCATTGAGCAGGGAGCAGGAGGATAAGAAAAGGTGGTTGGATCGAGGCTCACCACCTCACACAGCACTTGAGAAGATTGTGTACAACAAAACGCTTTCAGGAGAAATAAGGGGTCTTTCCGAGTTCTTCCACACTGGAGATTTGGACGTGTTCCACAATATGTGCTGAAAGTACAGGCCTAAAAGGTTGCATTTTGGCAGAGACGATATGGAGGCCAGAACAAGACTGCCTGCACTTGCACACAACAAGAACATTGGAAGGGAACAAGCAAAAACTGCAGGAATTTTCAGGATGCCTTGTTACAACAAGGAATTTACCAAAAGAAGCAAACAATGGCTGGCAAAGCAAATCTTTGAGCAGATGGATTTTGAATTTATGAAAGATCTGACAGTGAATGTGCTGGCCATGCAAATGCATGGAATTGATCCAGATTTTGTTTCCAGGGCCCAGTCTATGGCATCGAACATTGCAAAAAAGGTTTTCCCTCCCAAACCCGAACTTGTTAAAAGGTTGACTTCAATATTCAAATGATGTGTGGCTCTCTTCACTATGTTTAACAAAGCCAGTTTCAAGCTTTTGCACAGTGTTTGGAAACGGTCTTCATTGAACAATAAATGGAATAGTATGTGCCTTAAGGTGTAATTGTTAAATAATGAATTTTTAATTAATTACTGTTTGTGAAGTAATGTCAGTAGATAGGCCTTTACATTTGTATTTTTCTTTGATTTGTGTATTCATCAGAATCAATAAAAAATTATTTATGTTCAAACAATAAATGTCAATCTGATTATTTCAAGTATGTGACTCAAATCAAATCAAATGTAGAAGAGACTGGTGAGCTTAACACCAACAGTTACCAGGAGATACTTTTGGCTCCACCAGGCCAACTAATGTAATGCTATAAACTAGCTCCTTATTCCACAGTGGTAGCTCCTGGTGAACAGTTACTACTGGATAACCGGGCACTGCTTGTAATACCTGCATATCCAATCCTAATGTTGAGCCCTGTTTGTAATGAACTCAAAATAGTTGAAGAATCTAAGCAGAAAATAGGAGCAGCAGACATACAGAAACTCAATGTCTCCAGAGCTCTGGTCCTCTCCAGGCTGGACTACTGCAACAGCCTCTTCCTCAATCTGCCTAAATTCTCCCTTTGCCCCCTTCAACTAATTCAGAAAAGGACTGCAAGTCTTATCCTTGGCTTCAAACCCAGGGACCGCATCTCTCAAGCCAAAAAATACCTCCACTGGCTCCCGGTGGCTGCGAGGATCAAGTTCAAGACCCTCTGAATCATCCACAAGGCTTTCTGGGGCCAGGGACCCCACTACATCCATTCTTTCCCTAAATACCTCCCTGTTACAGACCTTGGGTCATCTGGCTGCAATTCTCGGCAGATTAGAAGCTATTCCAGGCAGAGAGTGTGGGGTAGATCTCTTTCCTCAGCAGGAGCATCCCTCTGTAAGGACCTCCCTGCCCCTCTCAGATTCAGCCGGATCTCGTTAAGTTCCAGAGGATTCTCAAAACCCAACTTTTCTCTTCTTCATTCCACCCCCTGCTAATGCCCCCTCTGTCTTATTGACTGGCTGCTGAGAACAACAGGGCACTGTGCCTTCCTCACCCAGTATACCCCAGCACCCTGTCTTTCTGCCACCCCACAACCTGCACTTGCCCTTCCGGGCACCTTTCCCCTGACAAGCCTGGAGGCGTGTGAATCCCTACCAAGCCTGGTTCATCCCATCCTCACGCTTCGCATGTGGTCCTCACTCACTGATTTCCATGGCATTTGCCCGCCTGGCCTACCCTTAGCACTTGCCTAGCCCCCTTGGCCCTTTTCATCCCCTCCTCATTCTCCACCCTGCACTTGTATCTTGCCCCGAACCTCCCATTCACCCTAGCATTTTCCCTTCTGCCCCGACCTACACCTCCCCCACTCCCTTCCCCTGCACTTCTTGTTACTGCTCATGCATGATCCAAATGACACAAGGCAAAGTAGGAATGCTATTGTTTTTTCTTCCCTGCCCCCCCTTGTTTGTCTTGTGGTGCCTTGAAAAACCATTTTTTGTATAGGCGCTTTACAAATAAACAATAAATAAGTAACCTGACTGGAAAGTAGGAATCATGTTAAGTGGCTGCAGAGGTTAATGTCTCACAGTGTTAGCCAACATTGGAATAACGAGCGAAGGAATATGTCTTGCCAATGTGCACTATGAACATCTGTGGCCTTTGTACATTTACATTTTACTGTGGAGACCCACATGTGGAGGACAACCAGGTGTGCATACATCAATGCAGAAATCAATATGATTGCTGGAATAGATATACACAGAAGCTAGTAAGCCTTTCAAAACTGCACTCATTGGAGGCATGCTGGAATTTTAGTCATGTAAAAAAAAAATCTTTGAATTGTTGCTCATTGCGCATGTTGCCCTGGCTGCAACAGTGCACCCAGCCTAGTGCGAAATCGCCCCCTCCTTTCCCGGTCCATTCTTGCGTCTTTGTATATTAACCCACTGCTTCTGTATTTGAATTCTGTTTATTTCAGAAAAGAAGTTGCTAAAAAAACTGCAACACCATATTATTTTGATTTCTTTTTTTGGTCATTGCCCTATTGAAATATAGGGAAATCTGAGCCTGTCGGCCCCTTGCCTAGGGCCATCTTTGAAAGAATATGTGCATGTTGTGGGACCAGGCGCATTGCTATTGTTGAAATGGAAGTCAATATTTTCATATGTGGGTTACTTGAAATAATTAGTTGTTTTTCACTGTACAGCTTGCCATTAATATTGTTCAGTATTGTGGCATGTGTTTCAAAAACAAACCTCCCTCTGACACACTGTGAACGCTGGATGAAGGGTTGCACTGCTATGTGTCCTGAATCCACTGCACTAACAATTTGAAGGCCAAAATGTGTTGAATATCCACAAAGTGATAAGATTCACTATATTGAAAGTTTACGTAGGAATGTTAAGTTTCCATTACTGACATCGGTCTTTTGAAGTGGTTGTTCATCCGTCACATAGGGAGAATGGAAATGGAAATGCTTCTGCTTTCCCTCTCCCTCTCCCCTGCTGAGCGGCTAATTAATTTTCACTGAAGCTGCACTGATCCTGCAATTGGACCACTCTAAACGGCCTCGGTCCTGGGCCCTGCCACTCTCCACTTGCACTGATGCCCTGGAACCCCTTTGCACTGCGGGTCTGTCTCTGTATCCCTACAGCCCCCCCTCCCCCAGCACTTGTTCTGCACTTACCTCACACTTGCCACCAGCTGGCCCTATTTATTTATTTATTACGTACGCCTCTTACCTTGTACTGCACTTCCCCCCCTCCCCTTCCCCTTGCACTTTTCCCCTCCCCTACCCCTGCACTTGCGCGATCTGAATGACACCTGGCCTAGTAGGATCGTTTTCTGTCTCCCCTTGTACCCCCCTCCCTGCCTCGTCGCGCCTTGAAACACTTGTGTATAGGCGCGTTACAAATACCATATCATATCATATCATATCATATCAAGACACAAGGTAAGCAACGTTTTAAATAATATTTATGCAAGTGAGGATGGCAAGTGTGCTGTATGCTACAAGATTTACATTGTGACGGATGAATGTTCAATTTGACGCAAATAATAGACATCATACGTGTTAATTACAACTTAAATTGATAGTTAACATAAATATATACTGTGTACATACAATTATAAATTGGGTGCTGAAATATATTTTAGCATTCTCGGTTTTCCATAGTTTTATTATTATCATACCAATGTCTGTCTATCATGGGTACAGTTTATCGGTCGATGGCTTCTTTAACTGCAATTGGACAATATTCACCAGCAACGCATCCGTGATAACCATTATCTGAGATGATTGCCAGATACCAATCTGTCCTTTTGCAGTTGCAGTAATAAGGAGCATCATGGCAGCCTATAGGTTCTGAAAATATGCGGATTTGAAAGTGTTGCATTTGAAATTTAAACCACTAATTTCTTCTCTGTAATGGAATGCCATGTGCCTCGATCAGAAATTGGTGATGGAAGATAATAACTTTCTGTGAAGAATGCACAAAGACTGGGATTAATTGATCGATGAACGGAATCAGCATTTTAAGATCACCGTTCACAGTAAAACAAAAAATGAGAACCATGCAATGTTTGCTAGCTATAACCACTGTTGGAAAAAGTTAACCATGTTTTTGTGGACGTAATTGCCTCTTTTCAGCAGTATGTCAAAATTAAAAGTACTTGTTATGCTCCCGACTAATGCTGTTTTCTTTTTAAAAAACTGTCTTCATCATTTTGTATCTGTTGTGGATGTGTGTGTTTAGGTTCCTGGTTCTGCGTTACTTAACTTTATGATGTTGGTGATAACAGGGTATGTTTGGGTACGCTGTTCACTAACGTCAATAAAATAGGTAGAGCTCATCATGAGCATCTAGTGATGTCAGTGTTAGGTGACCTGAATTAGTGCTGCAAGGGCACATTAACTTAGGGTGATGGATCAACGGATAGGATTAGCACAAGATGGCAGTACCCGATCCGTTGTTGTCACATGTGTTAAAGTGCCAAAGACTCAGGTAAGTTGCATTGCAATTATTTTTAAGAACGATCGATATATGCTCTAAAATACATGACAGATCGATTGGGACAATAATATTTCTGATTGAACTCTCCCTTTAAGACACTGGGCCTCATTCTGAGTTGGGCGGTAAGGGATACCGGGCACCGGTAAGGAGACCGGTGCCAGTAATCCCTTATCGCCCAATTCCGAGGTCCCTTAGCGGGAACCGTAATGAACGTGTGGTCTGACCACACGTCCCTTACGGGTCCTGCTAAGGGACCAGGGCACTAATAACGGGCTTGCTAGTGGCGAGCCTGTTATTAGCGCCCTCCCCATTCCCATTGAGCCCTATGTGGGCTCAAATGGGAATGGGGAATGGTTTGTTCAATGGGGACTTACCGGTCCCTCCAGGGTCGGAATGCACCAGTAAGTTGTGCTAATAGCACCATGGCTACCGCCCATCTCGTAATGACCCCCACTGTCTCTCTGAAATACTTTGGAAGGGAGTGCCAGAGCATAGGTCCTTGATGGAGAAAGTGCATCCTGCCATTTGTCTCGGCTGAAATGGAACACTATGGCTGAGCTGCATCTTCTAGATCTCAAGGAACTATTTGGGATGTATGGGAGTTATTCATGGCTCTCTGCTCAATGAGCTGCCAGTGTAGTGTCCTTAGGACCTGCAAAATATAGGGACATGCTCAATGTTCATCAGAAATCGGAAAAGGGCCTGCCAGATAAGGGAATCGATTTTTGAAGTTTGAATAGCATGAAAAACCCTGTATTTGTTACTTGGTTGAATTGTCTTACTGAAGTTATTGGTTCAATTCTCTAATTGATCAGTCTCTTTTTCTTAAAGGCAGATTATTGACCATTTAGTTTCCTATGCAATGTAGTTGACTAAAAAGCAACATATTCCAGGTGTTTGACCAAATATCGTGGTTTTTTTCCTATTTAAATCTATGGAACATTTCCATTTGTTTTACATCCTTTTGATTTAGCTCCATTTCAGTGGTGCAAAGTGCCACCATATATATGCTAAAACCATTTATAAGAGAGAGAGAAAGAGAAGTGTTAGAAAGTAGAATAGCTGGCATAAAGATTGTTTTTCGGATAAGTCGCCAATATGTTCAAGTTGCATTCCACCATATAAACCATTGAGCGCCAGTTTAACTGTTTCTGGATGTCTGGCTCATTAAAGGTGTGTGTCTGTGTTTTCATGTCAATGGCTGAGTGTGGTGATATTACTTTCTTTTGTTGTTTTATTTAAATTTGGTTCACATCACAATACAAAGGCATAGGTCAATATAGATCCCAACCAGTCACATAACTACCCAATGCCATGTTGTTCCCCAACTGAAACAAAAGAAAAGCAATGACGGATACCAAAGAGACAAATCATACAAAAAGGCACGACATCTAGTACATAGATATTGATCTGACAGCATCCCAGGATCACAACACTAGTTCTCCCACTGAATCCCGGGGAAGGCCATCAACCAAGATGGAAGCCTTTTGCGTCTCCACAGTCTCACTAGTTCTAGAGGCTAGAAAACATCTCAATTGGTCCCATATTCTGATGGAGAAGAGAAAGTGACATCATCATGGGCTAATTCTGTTCCATATCGCAGATCCACATGAGATCCTTCAACCACTCATAGATTGTGGGTGGGGGCAGTATTTGTCCGGTGGAAGAGTAGAAGAGTATACAGTGTTTAACAATTATCATACACATTGATAACAGTTTCTGATTGTCTCCGAGAAGATCTTGTAATCTACCAGATAAACAACACAAAGGGTCCCTAGCTATATCAATGGTAAGTATTTGAGGCAGCATTGCAACAACACATACCCATAATCGTGCTACTGTGGGGCATGACCAGATCATATGAATAAAGTTTGCTAATTCCCCTTGACATTTTGGACATTTGCCATCAGACCTCATTTGTTGAGCAGGGGTTACTTATACCTGATGGAGGACTGTATAGAGAATATAGAGAATATAGGAGAGATAGATTGCGACATATATAGCTACAGTGGTGGGGAGGACACTTACCTGTCTGAAGTACTGAGGCACATTGATGAAGGGGGAGGGGTGGAGTGGGGGGCACAAGGGAGGGCAGGGAGACAGAGGGTAGTGCACACAGCTAATGAAAGCACCGAGCAGCCAATGGGTAGAGCTACATTTGACTTTAGCAGGACAGAATGAAAACACAATGCAGCCACTGGGCTCAGCTAAGTTTGATTTTAGGAGGACAGAATGAAAATACAATGCAGCCACTGGGCACAGCTAAGTATGATTTTAGCAGGACAGAATGAAAACACAATTCAGCCACTGGGCACAGTTAAGTTTGATTTTAGCAGGACAGAATGAAAACACAATGCAGCCACTGGGCACAGCTAAGTTTGATTTTAGCAGGACAGAATGAAAATACAATGCAGCCACTGGGCACAGCTAAGTATGATTTTAGCAGGACAGAATGAAAACACAATGCAGCCACTGGGCACAGTTAAGTTTGATTGTAGCAGGACAGAATGAAAACACAATGCAGCCACTGTGCACAGCTATATATGATTTTTGCAGGACAGAATGAAAACACAATGCAGCCCCTAGGCACAGCTGAGGTCGATTTTTGAGGTATGCATAGTAGCAGTCCAGATGAGATGGAGTGAGGGGTGGGACAGTCAAAGGTGTGGAGGTAGAGGATCGATGATTTTAGTTGAGGGAGCTAACCTTCTGAGAATGTAAATGTTCCATTGATTTCAGTGTGCCCAGAAAGTGTACAGGTTCTCCTCAGCCTGCATGTGAACATGTGGGGTTGTAGGGGAGCACCCTCAGACCCGGGTAGGCAATGGACAGGGGAACAGACAGGACCTTAGAAAAAGCCTGCCGGTTCCCCAATAGGCAGGTGAAATAAAGGCAGCCAATCACAGTTCCGTGGGGGTCAGAGATGAGGGACTCCTGAGGCCTTCTAATGGAAGCAAAAGGCGGCGGCCATCTTTCAGTTGCTGCATGGTGCCATCCAACAGACAGGCACTTGATATATTGAAAATAGACCCCAGCCACAATGCTCCTGCAACTAGGTATCAGCGTTCTTATAGAGCATTGAAATGAAAAATCGCGCAATTAGTGCTCTTCTATGAAATATCTTTAAACTTTTTTTTTTAAAGATAAATTCTTTATTTGATTCCTTAATGCTCCCACCTATTCGAGCTTTGTGAAGGTAAGGCTGGCAGGCAGAGGATGGGCCATCAGCTTCAGTGGCAGACATGTCTGGTAGGAGTCCACGTCCTCGTGGCTCAGACTGCAGGAACACAACAGCTGCTGATGATGCCCAGCCTAGAAAGTTGTTATGTTAGTTAATGGGCAACATCTGTCATTGTCTCAAGCCCTGTTTTCTGCCTTCTTTCTCATTCGTTTAAAATGTTTAGCAATCACATTGTGCAAAAAAAAGATTACGATTACAATTGGTGTCCAATGTCAAAACCACAGAGTGACCTAATATAGGAAGATCATTGATTTGATGTGGCATAAGGCATTAAGATGCAGTGGATAGTCTGTGGTGGTACACACTTTGCATTGAGTTCTGATCACGATCGTTGTTGCGTGCAAGAAGCCAGGTTGTGTATGGACTTTAAAAAGGTTTTTTGGAAGCTGTAGAAAGGATGGAGAGGGGGCAGTTCATTTCATACCTCCACTCACCCTGAAATAGTGGATAAGCAGAATGCTTTCTTCTGCTGGCACTGGCAGGCAATTGCAGCATATACAACAATCTGTTTAGGTTATACTCCTATACCTACTTGCCCAACGAGTAATTGAGTTCCCCTTTCAGAAAAGAAGATATTTTTCATTTTGACTTTGCTACCAAAGATGTTATTGTTATTGTTATTGTTATTTTGCATTTATATAGCGCCTTATATACCATTGGTATGGTCTGAAGGCGCTGGTAGGTTGAACGCCCTTGGGAACCGAGGTTCGGGTCAGTGGAGCGATTCGAGAGAGTCAAAGGTGCGTGTGCGCACCAGGTATGTGTGCAGCTGGTGCAGAATTTCTGTGGTAGCTGCTTCCTAGCAATAGGTGTGGTGGTTGAGGAATCAGGGGTATGTGTTCGGTCTGGCAGGAGTTATCCAGTCCGGGTGAGGCAGCGTTAGGCCTGACGAGAACGCCTGGCTGGGGGTGAGAAACCAGCAATGTTTACTTAGAGTGATGGGGAGTGAGCGGCGGATGTTGATATGAGAACAGTTATACCGAATGGTGTCATAGTATCTCTGTGTTCTACTTGAGTGGTGGTGTAAGGAGAGAGTAAGCGTGGGGTGTGAAGTGAAGTATGCTCTTACCACAGTTCCTTGTGTTCCACATCAAAGTCTGCACATCACGCAATTCAGAGGGGTCCGGCCCGTGCGATGTGTTTTGTTTCTCATCTGCTCTTATGCACTTTTCATCGGCTCTGCGAATTCATCCGTATAGCATACTCTTCCATCTAGCATAGTCATGCGCTCTGGTCCATTCATTCATTTGTTTCGTGCGTTCACCCGCTCCCCAGGCTCATCTGTTACGCCCTCATTCGTTTCAGAGGCTCATCTGCCAATCATTCGTCAGTTCTGCATTCATCAGGTCCATTCATTCTTCGTACAATGTCACGAATTAAGGTTCTTGTGCAAAATATCAATGATAAAAAAATGTCCTTGTTTATGCTGTTATTTTCAAATCTGTTGTAATGAAAATAAACAGAAATCAAATTGTTCATATGGTAAAAGGCTTTTAGAACTAAAAGGTTAACCTCTACCTCACTCTTCCATTTCCATTTCATATACCTGCTAGGTGGCTTGAGCCACACACCTTCCAGATTGCAGGTCCATGCTCTAGCCATGGAGATATTGGGTTCCCCTTCCAGAAGAAAATACATTTTTTTATTATGTCAAGGATACTAAAGGTGTCATGAATGAAGGTCGTCGTGCAAAATATGAATGATAGAAAATGTCATCTTTTCTGCTGCTTTTTTGAATCAGTGTAATGAAAATAAACAAATATAATTTTACAAATGATAAAAGGAATTTAGAACTAGAAAATGACATTCAATCTCTCACTGCCACTTGACTTACATGTGGCGGTTAGATGGCTTGAACCCAGTATCTTGCAAATGGTAGACACACACTCAGCTACCAAAGGTGTCATGACTGACGGTCCTCATGCAAAATATCAATGATACAAAATGTCAATATTTCTGCTGCTATTCTCGAGTCTGTTGTGATGAAAATGAACACAAATCTATTTTTTCAAATAGAAAAAGACATTTAGCAATCTAAATAATACAAACTTCTATCTCACTCTGTCAATTGACTTTCATGGGCCTGTTAAGTGGCTTGAATACAGATACTTGCAGATGGCACATCCAGGTGCGACCCATCAAGCTATTGGGGTCCCATTCCAGGCATGAAGATACTTTTCCGTATGACATGGCTAACAAAGGTGTCATGTATGAAGGTCCTCGTACAAAATATCAATGATTCAGTATGTAATTGTTTCTGCTGCTATTTTAAAATCCGTTGTATGGAAAATGAACACAAATCTAATTTTTCAACTATAAAAAGTAATTTGGAAGTCTAACTTCTACCTCAATCTGCCAATGACTTCCATGTGCATGGTAGGTGGCTTGATCGCAGCATCTAGCTTATGGTAGACCCATGCTCTACCAATCAAGCTATTAGGTTCCTCTTCCTGAAAAGAAGATATTTTTATTTATGACACGGCTACCACAGTGTGCATAAATGAAAGGTCCTCCTGCAAAATATTGATGATACAAAGGCCCTGAATCATGGATTATTTGCGCCGAAAAAAAATTGGATTTGTGCGCCATTCTGCCTGCAAATCACCATTTGTTAAACAGGGATTTGAGGGCAGAATGGCGCACAAATCCTGTTTTTTTTCGGCGCAAATAATCCATGAATCAGGGACAAAATGACAATGTGTCTGCTGCTATTTTCAAGTCTTTCATAATAAAAGTACCCAAATATAATATTTCAAATATTAAAAGACATTTTGAAGTTAAAAAAAATAATAATGTATACCTTACTCTACCAATTGACTTTCATATACCTGCTAGTTGGTTCGAGCCTAGTATCTTTAAGATGGTAGACCCATGCTCTACCCTTCGATCTATTGGTTGCCCTTACAGAAGAAAGCACATTTTCCATTATAACACGGCTACCAAAGATGTCATGAATGAAAGTTCTCGTGCAAAATATGAATGATACAAAATGTCATTGTTTCTGCTGCTATTTTCTAGTCTGTTGTAATGAAAATGAACACAAATGTAATTTTTCAAATAGTAAAAGATATTTAGAAGTACAAAAACGATCTTCTCTTTGACACTTGATTTTCATGAGCTTGATTGGTGACTGAGCCTATTGAGCCTAGTACCTTGCTCATGGTAGGCCCATGCACTGCCCATCAAGTTATTGGGATCCCCTTGACATTTTGAGAATTGTACTATTAACATCAGCTAGTTTCTTTATGAGTATTAACATTTATTTAGCATTAGAAACATGTGAATGTTGCATACACATTTATTGAAGCTATGCAGTCTAACACGCATATTGGCTTGTCCAACTGTTTACTGTACACAACAAAACGTTATAATTATAAGATTGGATGGTACTGCTTGTATTTGTATTAACATTTATAGTACTATATATGGTTCTGTAGTGCCTACATTAGTATTTACATTTGTCTTTTTGTCTTAACGTTGACGTTTCACCTATAGTAAAGAAGGAATATTACAATATAAAATGTACTTTTTGCTGCATACATCTGTATTTTTGCATATTGGGGAAATGTGATGCTACTGTTACCATTCATATTAACCTTTTGTATATATTGTTATATATAGTACACAAGTGACTAGAGTTATTTACATATTAGGTATAGTGCAATTAATGATACACTAGTTACCTGTGTTGTTTTCATTTATAACATTTTTGTGTCATTTCTTAGCATTAAAAACATTGTCTGTTACTTTCTCATCGTCTCTTAATGTTTGACCTAGAAAGAAGATATGTTACAATAACATGTTACTGTATACACATGTATGTTTACTTGCGAGGACATTTAATGCTACTAATTACATTCATATTAGAATTTTCTATATATTGGTATGTATAGGATGCAAGTAGCTAGAGTGGTATTTACATGTTAGGCATAGTGCTCTTAATATCACGCTAGTAGCTACCTGCACATTATTATTTATTGCATAGTGCTGATAATACTACACTACTGCTTACCTTTCTATTCACATGTTGTATATCGTGTTTCCAGCAGTACACAAGTGGCTACATTCAAATTGATAATGTTACATGCTACTGCTTACATTTGTATTCATAATTTTTATCTAGTAACATTTATAGTATGGTGGTGGCTAATTCGTATATTCATTTTGTACATACCACTATTAATACTATGCTAGTGCCTACATTTGTATTACTATGTTGTATATTGTGCTCTCATCAATATGTGTGTGGCTATATTTTTATGGATGAACTTAGATGCTTTTGCTTACATTTGTATTCATATGTTCTAACTAGTAATGTTTTTAGTATGATGCTGCCTACATTATTATTGACATTTTGTGTATAGTGCGATTAACAGTATGCTAGTGCCTACATTTGTATTAACATTTTGCATATTGTGCTAGCATCACTATGTGAGTGGCTACATTCGTATTGATGTCATTAGATGCTACTGCTTACTATCTCCTAATTATGCAACGGTAGTGCCTATATTAGTATTGTATGTTTGTGCATGGTGATATTAATATGTTAGTGGTTCATTTGTATATTGCATAATGAAATAAGTAAGGAAAAGTGTAGGTTTGATAATTGACAATGTTCACATTTAAACAATATTTGCTTTCAGTAGTAAAAGCTGAATTTGTAAAAAAAAAATATTCACTAGCCTGACTCCGTTGAATGCTCGAAAATATTAGTTGACATTTTGAAATATTCTGCTATGACATAGCTATACATTTTATTTTTAAAGCATAAAATTATAAAATTATAAGTAATATAATTTAAAAAGTATATACGTTTCTAAAGGGTAGTTACTTTGCATCCACAGTGGTCGCTGTCTTTAATAGAAGTGATTTATATTTTGAATAGGTGCGGCCAAATAAGTTGTGTGTTTGTGTGAAATGGTGCGTGTGTTTGTTGTAACATAAGTACGGCAGAGTATTTTGTATTGGTTGATATACATTAATGTGATTAATCAACTTTCGGGGCGCCAGTGGTCCAGGGATGAATATCGGTCTCTAAACCATCAATCAGCCCCACACCTCTAGTACACCAGAAGGGATCAAAAAGTTTGGAAACACAAGCACATTATAAAACTCCTTGTCCAATTTTGGTAATGTGGACTGAACGGCAGGCTTATCTCCGAAAGGTTGTGGATCATTGGTTAGCTGCAACAAAATGGTAGTTCAATTATTACTCAATGATAAAAGGGACTGTCCCGTGGTTACATAAAAATATATATTTTATTATTATTCTGCAGACAGTTCTAGCACACTACAAAATACAACCCACCCTGTAAAGGAATGCACAGTACAGACAGTTTCAAGAAGGAAAAGGGATGCACTCTGGATACTGACAGGAGGGTAGTTGGTAAAGTAATGAATCAATATATTTCAAGGATACTTGGTTTCAACACAAAGGGAGCAATGGGTCATAAAATGTCACTAGCGGCCTTCGGACAAAGACCATGGAGACAGAACCACAATGTACCTTGTGCTTGTAGAATTTCTTGGTGCTTGACAGAGTTGAGCAGGTTTCAGGGCGCTTTTCAGCTTCTGTGAGAGAGTTCAAGATGGGAGATAGCTGCGGGTATCCGGCAACAGGCAGTTCGGCAAGCAAGGCTGGACGGACGGCTGCGGGCTGGCCAACACGGTGGCTCTGGGTCAGGAATCATTGTCTCAGTGCTGGTTGGTGGGTCTGAACCATGGGTTGAGGGATCTCAGACGACGTTAGCGACTGCGGCGTGACAACAGTCAGCACTGCAGTAGGTTGCAGCTCGAGGGGCTCAACTGGCTCAAAAATGTCCTGTAAGGAGCTTGTCGGTGGCTGCTTGTCGATGCTCTCCTCCTAGCTTCTTCACTGGGCTTGTGTCATCCTTTAAGGCGGACGTCCCAAAGCTGAGGAAAGTGTTACAGGCAACAGCCTTGTCTTTGGTTTGGTTCAGAGACTCTCTATCCCTTCCCACCTAGGAAGCTTGCTGCAGAGCCTAGCAGGGCACGCTGTGTGCTGGCTGGGTACCGGTTCTTGAGCTGCTGGAGGGTCCTCTGGATTCAATGGGGGTCATTCCGAGTAGGGCGGTAAGGGTTAACGGTCACCGTTAACGAGACCGGTGCCATTAAACCCTTACCGCCCTATTCCGAGTTCCCTTTGCGGGTTGGTACTTAACGCCTGCTTTTTGCAGGCGTTAAAAAACCAACCCACAAAGGGACCTAGGAGCTAATTACGGCACCGTAGTTTACGGTGCCATAATTAGCACCTTCCCCATTCCCATTGAGCCCTATGGGGCAAAAATGGGAATGGGGAAGGGCCCTTGGTGAATGGGGAATTACCGACCCCGCCAACCTTGGAATGGGGCGGTAATTCCGCCATTCACCATGGCGGAGTCAGAAAAATAATGGCGTCAACCAAGGCGCTAATAGCGCCTTGGTTAACGCCAGGGTCGGAATGAGGCCCAATATCTCCCTCTGTTCCCTGGGAGATGTTTAGGGGAGGAAGCTTGCTTCCCTCTTTGAAAATCCTGGCCTTCCCTTACTGGCAAACGCTGTAAGGCAGACTATACCTTCAGTCAGGGCCCAAATTAGTTTTTCTTTTTATTCCTTACAAAGTCTTCAGATGATCTTCCCAAAAGAGGTACTTGACTCTATTTTAAAGCCAAATGGGCCCAAGTGATTGGTGTAGTCTAAGCCAACCTTAACAAACCAATCCTGGGTCCACACCAATAATCTCCTGTGTGCATGAGGTCATAGCCAGAGTGCTTTGCAACAGAAAAGGTAAAGGGGGGAAAACATGTAATACTAACCTCAACCCATATTCCGGTCTGTTGAGGATAAAAGGGTCTCTCTGGTTAATTGAGCTCTCTGTGGTTCCTGATTAAAGTGGCAGGTTCCCCTTGAAGCTGTGGCAAGTCCAGACTTTCTGTCTCCATCAAATCACATACTCCTATCCTCTGAATGGGGTCCTCTCTGCGGGGGCTGCCTCCTGTAAACGCATGCACCAGACATGACATCTCACTGTCATTGATACTTTGGGTGGGAGCTGACTTCAGGTTGACACAGTGCATAGGAAAGGGGTGTTGGGGTTTCCTGTCTCCTTTGTTTTAGCCTCTGCAGCCAGGTCCCATGTGGGCCCGTTTGAAGTATACTCTATTAGTATGTTAATTGTGTTAATTGCAGCCATCATCTGGAGAGGGTAAACAAACAGACAGGGCAGATCCACAGAGATTTTGATAGTTAATTAGGCTGTCCATGGCAGAAGGAAGATTTTGGACCTCCCCCATCTGAGATGCATTGTGTACTCCATCTGCCAGATCCCAACAAAATATGACAGGGAGTTAATTGCCGCCATCATCTGGAGAGGGTAAACAAACAGACAGGGCAGATCCATGGAGATTTTGATAGTTAATTAGGCTGTCCATGGCAGGAGGAAGATTTTGGACTTCCCCCTTCTGAGATGCATTGTGTACTCCATCTGCCAGATCCCAACAAAATATGACAGGGAGGACTATGCATGTTGGCTGTGCCCACCCAGAGTACGCAGGTCTATGTGTATGTCATGCAGTAAGCATAGGAAAATGTGTGTGGATTAGCCCCACACATTTTCCAAAGGTTGATCTACCATCATTCAATTTCATTTAAAATTTGAGAAAATCCCAGGCGAGCGCACACCCACTGTGCGGATGGTCAAATTCCTCACATGCCCCCGAGCCTTAACATGTGAACCACCACCTTACTGAGGGTCTGGTTCATCATCTAGGCGTACGTACCAGCTCAGGCCAACTGCATTTCCATGCTAGGATCCTTGCTTTTGCTGGATGTCCATATCTAATCCATGTAGTGATATGGCCCAACACAAAAGCTTAGGGTTCTTTGCATGACCGTTAACCATCAAAGAAGCTGGTGGTCTGTCTGGATCATAAAGTGTGACCCAATGATGTAGGGTTTCAGCTTCTTTACGGCCCACACAACGATTTGATCCTCTTTTTCTGCGACAGCCCAGTTCCTTTTCCTTTTTGGCAATCGCCTGCTAATGTTGCTCTACCTCTTGAGAGTTCAGCTGCGTTAACACTACCCCAATCCCATAATCACAGGCTTCTGTCTGGATAATGACCTCCTGACCATAGCCTGGCACTTTCAGAACTGGCGCCCTGCACAATCCATCCTTTAAATCCTGAAATGAGGTTTGACAGGCTGGGGTCCAAATGACATTCTTCAGCATCTTCTTGCAATTTACATAATTGAGGGGCATGGCAATGGTCCATAACCCTTGATGAATGGCCAATAGTAACTGGTGAGACCTAGAAAGGCTCTCACCTGTGTCTGTGTAGTGGGGATGTCCCAATCCTTCAAAACCTGTACCTTTGCTTTGAGAGGTTGTTTCTTACCTCCACCGACCAGCTGGCTTAGGTAAATCACCATGCCCTGTGCTATCTGACACTTTGTGGCCTTGATAGTCACACCTGCATTCTGCAGTGCCAGAAGTACCTGTTTCAGGTGGGATAAGTGATCCTCCCAGTTGTGGCTGAAGACAGCAATGTCGTCTAAATAGGTGACACTAAACTTTTTCAGACCAGACAAAAACTGGTTAACCATCCACTGAAAAGAGGCACAGGCATTCTTCAATCCAAAGGGCATCACAGTGAACTGATAGTGTCCTTCTGGGATTGAGAATGCTGACCTCTCTCTAGCTCCATCTGTCAAGCCAATCTGCCAATACCCTGATGTGAGGTCAAAGGTACTTGGCAGCGCCAAGTATGTCAATAGGCTCATCTGCTTGAGGAAGGGGTGATCATCTGTCTTCATGACAAAATTGAGCCTGTAGTCCACAAAAAAAGCGCACTTCAGTCTTCCCACCACTGGTCTTTTTAGGGGCAAGTACCACTGGGCTAGCCCAGGGGCTGCGGGATGGCTCTAACACTCTTAGGGACAGCATCTTGGAAACGTCCTCCTTGATTGTGTCTCTGAACTTATAGGACATTGAGTGAATCCTACTGTTCACCGGCTTACTGTCTCCACTGTTCACATTATGGGTGCACCAATCTGCGCAACCTGGAGTCAGCCAAAACAGACCGGCAAACTGCCTCAGGATACAGCGACAGTTGTTGTCAGTTGTTGTTCTGACAGGTCCATTGCAAGGTTGACACCTTCAACTGACCCGTCTGGCTTGGAAGGATAGCTCAGGGGCAACATGCTCACCTTGGAAGCAAAAGGACACAGAGCTCAGACAGGTTTTAACCCCAGGGTCCACGCTTAGAAACCTCTGGGTATTAAGCGCGTTATAAATAACCTATATCATATCATATCTGTGGCTTCAGTGTGCAGGACGCCTGGGAAGGGATCAGTCTCCTCCTCAGTCTCTCCATCCGCAATTATTGCCATGACCAAGTCATCCCAGCTATAATGGGGTTTTAACAGGTTGACGTGACTTTCACGTCAATGAGGTAATTCACCTCACAGACTAGATCCAGCACATATTAAGGCCCAGTCCAGGACACTGGGTTTGATGGGCTCCATAACCAACACCCACTGGCCTGGAGAATAGACTGTCACTGTGGCCTTCTGGTCATGCCAGTGCTTCATCAGCTCCTGACTGGCCTGTAGGTTTTTCTTTGACTTCATTTACTTAGCCATTCTCGACTGAAGGCCAAGCACATAGTCCACTACTTCTTGTGTAGGGGACGAGGGGTTGCCCTCCCATCCCTCTTTCACTAGACTGAGGGGACCTTGTACGGGGTGTCCAAACAGAAGCTCAAAGGGTCTAAACCCTACTCCGTTCTGTGACACCTCCCTGTAGGCGAACAGAAGGCATGGCAGGAGAATATCCCATTTTCTCCTCAGGTACTCTTCCAAGCCACCCATCAAGTTGAACCACTCAATAAGCAGATTTGTTTGTGGGTGGAATGGTATAGAGAACTGGTAGGTGACTCCACACTCTTCCCACATAGCCTTCATATATGCTGATATGAAGTGTGATCCCTTGTCAGAAATGACTTCCTTGGGGAAACCAACACAAGAGAATATCCCAATCAGAGCCTTTGCAACGACAGGGCTTTGATGTGCCTTAGAGAGACAGCCTCAGGGTACCTTTTAGCATGGTCTACCACCACCAAGATGTATCTGTTCCCTGAGCTGGTTTGAAGATCCAAAGGACCCATAATATCCATGCCAATTCTCTCGAAAGGCCGCCCGACCAGGGGTAGTGGAATTAAAAGGGCCTTTGTGGCACCACCTGACTTGCCAGAAGCTTGACAAATCAGGCAGGACCGGACAAATTCCTCAACCTTTACTCCAAACTGCGGCCAGTAAAAGTGTGCAGACAAATAGTCCGATGTCTTAGTCACTCCCAAGTGACCTGCTAAAGGAACTTGGTGAGCAAAGTCCAAAAGGAACTTTCTGTGGCACTGGAGAATTACCAAACTTCTGACGCCCACACACTCAGAGTCTTTTAGCTCACTGTGCAGGAGTCAATCCTCACAGTACACTTTGTACAGTCCAGGGGCCTCGCTCTTAGCCTGCTCCTCTAACTGCTTGCACAGACCCACCAGAGTGAGAAACTCTTTCTGTACTGTGAAGAAGTCAGTCTGACCAGGGACCCCAGCTGATGCAAACTCATCCAGCTTGGGCAGACTCTTCAGATCTGTGCCCAAATGGTCCTCCACCTCAGGTTCCTGCACTGTGCCAGGCAACTCTGAAGTCACTGAGTACCCTGCTACCAAAGTAGGGTTCTCAGTGGCTACTGGCCACTCTCGCGCAGGAGTAGGCAACTCAACAGTCTGTGGAAATGTACTAGGGGCTACCGGCCATGTCAGTTCTTCCAACAAACTCTCTGGAAGAACTCCAGGCCCTAACGCTTTGAGAGTGTTCAATCTGGCGTTTTCGTTGGCACTCAATCGTGTAGCCACTGCGACTATCTCAGGATCAGGAAGATCCTTACACAACAAAAATGGGACAGGGGTGGAGTCTTTCACGGCTGCACGGTACTGGGTCATTTCACCTCACCAGCTGAACTCTACTATCACCAAGGGGCAGTTACTGTTTCCCTCAAACCTACTGACAGTACAATTAGGCCCATCAATATATTGGCCTGGCTGCACCCATTGTTGAGTGACAGCAGCAATGCTAGACGAGGTGTCTCGGACTGCAGGAGTTTTGTGTCCATTGATTTACACATGGTTTAAATAGAATTGAGTAATATTGGGAACTGGGGTCTCTTCTGGAGACTGGGTAACGTTCCCACTCAGTGTAACCAATCCATATTCGGCCACTCCAATGCCTAGTGGGATGTCCGCCTCTAGGAGGCCCACACTAATGCTGGCCTCTTCCATGAGTCCAACATTCAATATGGCTTGCTTGGGTAAAGCCTTGCAATCAGGATCCCCTTTCCTATGGCCCAGCTCCTTACACACAAAATAACCTTTGGGTGGTGAGAACCCAGTTGTCCCAGTGTTAGGGGTGACTGCGCTCTTCTTTTCAGTGTGTACAACTGAACTAAATCTTTGGGATTTCCCTTCATTCTTTTGGGGAACTGACTTCGAAGAGGAGTGGGTTGAACCTTTGTCCTTCCTATCCTTGTTTACTTTTTTTTCTGAAGATTTCTCTTCCGGTTTGGGTGTGCTCACCTGAGCCTTTTTCTGGACTGAAAGACTCACAAACCTGCTGGCAGCCTTTGCAAGCTCCCTAGGGTCTGTGTTACGCTTGTCCACAAGATGTCGGTGTAGGTCAACCTGGCAATTCTTCAATACATGCTCACACGCAATCTAATTGTACATCCCTTTAAATGTGTCACCTTTGTTACCAGCCACCCACCTACACAGATATTTCAATGACAAGTGTGTTAATGCTTCAAATGTCTGCCCATTTCTCTTTCCAAGCTCTCTTAAGCTCTTGAGATACTGTTCTGGGGTTTTACAGAACTTCCTGAGGAGGGACGCCTTCATGCTTTCATAAATATGCCTTTCCTCAGGATTTAACCAAAGAATTGCATCAGTCCCTAGCATCTGTAAGCAACTCACCAGGGCTGCACCCCACAGTACCTCGTCCACCACCTGTAGCTGAAAAGCCAACTCGAGCGCTTCAAACCAAGCTTGCTGTGGGGAAGTCCCCTCTCTTGACATTGGTTGAGCAGGTCTTTCTTGATCCTGCCTTTTACCGTCTCCATGCCAAGATCCATGATTATTAAAAAATCCTAGCAGTGCCTAAATGTTGCCTGCAACAGTACTTTTATTGTTGGGAGTCTAAGCTGTGTGCAAGGCTCCAAATAGATCTATCCGCTTTCCACCAATGTGATGAGTCAACTTCCAGGGCACCTGTGGTCCAAGGATGAATATCGGTTTCTAAACCATCAATCACCCCCACACCTCTAGTACACCAGAAGAGATCCGAACAGATTGGAAACACAAGCACATTTTAAACCTTCTTGTCCAATTTTGCTAACGTGCACTCTGAACAATGACAGGAGGGTAATCGGTAAAGTAATTAATCACAATAGTTCAAGGATACTTGGTTCCAACACAAGGGAGTAATGGGTCATAAAATGTCATTAGGGGCCATCTGAGAAGGACCAGGGGGACAGAACCACAAAGTACCTTCTGCTTTTAGTAGTTCTTGGTGCTTGACTTTGTTGAGTCTGTTTCAGAACGCTTTGCAGCTTCTGCAACAGAGTTCAAGACAGAAGAGAGCTACGAGTATCCGGCAGCAGCCAGTTCGGCAAGCGAGGCTCGACGGAGGGCTCCAGGCTGGCTTACACAGCTGCTCAGGGTCAGGAATCGTTTTCTTAGTGCAGGTTGGTGGGTCTGAAGCACTGGTCGAGGCGTCCCAGACGACATTAGTGCAGTCAGTTGCTGCTCGAGGGGCCCGTCTGGCTCCAAAATGTCCTTTAAGGCACAAGCCGGTGGACGCTGGTTGATGTACTCCTCCCTGCTTCTTCACTGGGCTTGTGTTGTCCTTTAAGGCAGATGTCCCAAAGCTGAGTAGAGTGTTGCAGGCAACTGCTTTGTCCTTGGTTTGGTTCAGAGTCTGTCTGGCACTTCCCACTTAGGAAACCTGCTGCAGAGCTTAGCAGGGCACGCTGTGTGCTGGCACGGTTCCAGTTCTGGAGCTGCTGGAGGGTCCTCTGGATTCAGTATTTCCCTCTGTTCCCTGGGAGATGTTTAGGTAAGGGATCTTGCTTCCCTCTTTGGAAATCCTGGCCTTCCTTCACTGGCGGAAGCTGTAAGGCAGACTGTTCCTTCAGTCAGGGCCCACATTAGTTTTTTTGTTACTCATTGTGAAGTCTTCAGATGGTCTTCCCAAAAGATGGGCTTGACTCTCTTTTAAAGCCAAATGGGCCCCATTGATTGGTGTAGCCTAATCCTACATTAATGAACCAATCCTGGGTCCCCACCAACAAACTCCTGTATGCATGAGGTCATAAGCAGAGTACTTTGCAACAGAAAAGTTAAAGGGGTGAAAACATGTAATACTAATTCCCACCCATCTTCCTGTCTGTTGTGGATCAAAGGGTCTCTCTGGTTAATTGAGCTCTCTGTGGTACCTGATTAAAGTGACAGGTTTCTCTTGTAGCTGTGGTGAGAACAGACTTTCTGTCTTCATCAAAATTACATGCTCTTGCCCTCTGAATGCCTGTGGGGGTTACCTAGTGTTAACACATGCACCAGACATGACAGCTCACTGTCATTGATACTTTAGGGCAGGTGCCGGCTTCAGGTTGACACAGTGCATATGAAAAGGGTGTTGGGGTTTCCTGTCTCCTTTGTTTTAACCTCTGGAGCCAGGACCCATGTGGGCCTGCTTGAAGTATACTCTATTAGTATTTAAATTATGTTATTTGCTGCCACCATCTGCAGAGGGTAAGCAAACAGACAGGACGGATCCATGGAGGCTTTGATAGTTAATTATGCTTGCCATGACAAGAAGAAGGTTGTGCCCTGTTCCTTCTGAGATGCATCATTTACTCCACCTGTCAGATCACAACTAAATATGACAGGGAGGACTGCGCCTGTAGGCTGTTTCAACCCAGAGTACACAGGTTTATGTGAATGTCGTGCAGTGAGCATAGGAAAATGTATGCGGACTAGCCCCACACACTTTGCAGAGGTTGACCTACCGTCATTCAACTTCATTTAAAATTTCTAAAAAACCCAGGTGAGCGTAGACACACCGTGTGGATGGTCGAATGCCTAACAATTATGTATGCACAGTTGGTTGTTATTTGCACGTGCTGTTTGGTGAAGAAGAAGTTGTGTTTTTTTGAGGAATTTCAGTGCGCAACTTTCGAAAAAATGGATTCCCAGGTGAGCTTGTAAGCAAAGGTATTGTGTGTCTATTATGTGTATTTGTCAATCTTAGGTTGTGAAAGTTTGTTGACATCCGCAATGTAAGTGTATTTGCCATTAGTCATGCTTGCGTATTTGTCGTGTTGTTGCTTTATTCAAGTCAAATGTTGGTAAATATAGGTGCAGCGTTAGTACAGTGGACATAAAAAAAATGCGTGCGATGTTTGGAGCTGGAAGTGTGCCTATTGTACATTAGGCATGCATGCACATATGTTTCTTACTATGTAAGGCACATTTGTATTTGTATTTTTTTACCAGTGTGTTGTTATTTAAACAGCTTTTCTTTTAAACATAAGTGAAAATAGCCTTAATTGTAGGCGATTTGTTGGTCTATTGGCTCAAGCATCATATTTTGTGAGTGCTGACTGTTTCACCATTTGGTGATGTGAAAGTGGAATGGCTTGCTTTTAGAGGTGGCAAATGGCCATAATTATGGATTGAGGTTTTGTTTATTTTGACAGTGCCACAAAGCCACCTGATTTTCTTTCAATCCATGCTGGTGGGGACATTCCTGGATACAGACGAGGACCCGAAATCTGGTTTAACATTAAAACTGATCTGCTACACCTAGCAGGATTATTTCCAGCATCAAACATTTTTTGTGTGTTTGAAGGCACGTAAAGTGTGGATGTGGGGAAGTGCCAATCACCGAAAAAGTTATTGTGCATGCATAAGTGTAAATAGGTGGATATATACATTTTCAGTTGAACATGGACTACATTTTATTTTTCACGAGAACATTAAGAGTAACACTGACACTTTTTTTCGGATGGATATCGTACATTTGACAGATGGGGAATATATTTTTAGACACTATTATTAAAGCCATATATTATATAATGTGCTCCTTTATTTTTTATTTTTTTGGTATCATATACTTTTTTGTTAATACATTTGTATGTGCTTCCTTGGTTAATTGTGTATTTCTTTGCCTGTGCTGTGGTGGTTGTTTGGAATGTGTACACAGTGCGGGCAGTGTGTATGCTGTGTGTGGTTATGGTAATGTCTGAATATTGTATCTGCCATGTCTTTTACTGCTTGAGTGTATGTTGGGATGCATATGTAATGGGGGTAATTGCGGTTGCTGTATGTGATTATGGTAATGGCTGAATGGTGTTACTGGAATTATGTGTTTTATAGTTTTAGTGTATGCTGGACTGTGTGTTCAGTGTGGGTGGGCGTGTATGTTTTGTGTGTGTGTGTGTTGGGTGAATTCCCTAGTCTGTGCTGAGTGTATGTTGGACTGTGCACGCAGTGTGGGCAGATGTGTATGGTAAGGATTGCATTGTATCAAGAATAGACAGACACAAGTGATCACAGTTCAAAGGTGTTTATTAAACTGTATAGGTAGGGTAGATGGAAGAACCCCTAAAATAAGACTAAATCTAAGATGGGAGCAAGCTGTGACCATCAAATCAAAAACAGGCAGTCCTTGTGGCGTCTTGTCAAATAAAAAGGCCTATAATAAGAAAAACCCATTGCCAATCCTTACACTAAATACAACAGAGTGTGAGATAGGGCTCATAAGAAATAAAGAAGTGTTCACAAATAATATGTCAGGATGCGGTAGTCATGGTCTCCTTTCCCACGTTTTGAGCATGGGACAAGGTGGGACTCTGGAGCACAGCACACGCTTCAGCTTTCCCAGCACAAGATGACAGTTCTGTTCTCAGCTATCAGGACCGTTGATGGCCAAGTCTCTTGCACTGAAAAAAGTCTCTTGCCTTTGAGGGCCTGATGTATTCAAAATACCAACACAATGTCCTCTCTGTATGTAGGTTGGGTGATGACTTTTCACCCTGGGATTCCTGCTCTTCTGGGCTCAGATCCCCAAATAGTTCTTAACGATATCAAGATCTTCAGAGTCTAGCTTTCCTGCTTCCAAAGGGCTAATAGATTCAAAATCAACAAACAAAAAGTTATTGCACTTGAGGTGCTGAGTCTTCACACCTCGGTCCCCCATTTCTGGGCCCAGACCTCTCTCGAATATTTGCTGCCCTCCGTCAGGTTCACTTTGGCTTGTGTTCAGAAACAGGTTCTCAGTTGCATTCACATGTTGTTGGTGTGTGAGTTTCTCACCCCTGGATGCCCCTCTTCCGGGAACAGATCCTTCTCAACCATTTGCTACCCTCGGTCGGGCTCACTATGAGTTTCAACACAATCTCCTCTGCTTATATTCTCGAATCTTAATGTCTTTTTAAACAGTTCAATATGGACCACCCTCTGCCGAATTCACTCTTGCCAACACACTGTTGTTTTGAACTGTAGACTTCGCCCCTTTTCATCTGCATCCCTCCTTCAGGTTCACTCTTGCCAATCTCACAGTTCCTTCTACTTTCTTATGATGTGGGATTCACTTCCCTTCTTCATGATCATCTGCCGGTCAAAGACTTTCGACTGTACAGAGGATTTTTACTAGACCCTCGGGTTACCACATTGAGCCTCTTCTCGCCCTTTCCCAAGGCCTTCTGGTAATAGTAGTTTCAACAATCCGGTAATTACCCAGTTTTGCGAGTGAGCACCCACGTGGTGTCTGGCTCATCTGCTGCTGGCCTTCCCCTTTTGCATCAACAGTTCTTTGTACATTATGCATTCAGCCATTTGCTACTTTTGTTCAACACAGTTTGGTTTCTTTATTTGTTCTCTCCTCGACTCACCGGCTGTGATGACCGCTTGGCTTTCTTCGTATCGGAGTCAAGGCCGGTACCACTGTAGCAGGCATCTCCCTCTGTCTTGCTTATCAGCTAAGTCACCCTCTGTGTACCATTGACATCTGCTGCACACACTTGGGCTATTGTTTGCGGTCTTACAATTCCTTCCACAGAGGTTTCACAGGCCTTGGTTGGAAAGGGCAAGGTTGCTTCTCTACCTGTCACGGTTCGTGCTGTCTTTCTCCTCCTCTTGAACTGCCGTGCCTGTGTAGCTGTCTTGTTGTGCGGTCTGCCTTGCTCATATGGTGCTCTTGTGCTCCACCTTTTCTCCCTGTGGGGATGGGAAAGGGCCGTCAGGTGTGTGCGATTCTGGTCAATTGCCTGACTTTGCCTGACCCTTCTGTTGGGACACGTCACGTAAACGCCTCTGGTCTTTGTCCGTCGTCTTTCATGATGTGCGAAAGTGTTAGAGTTGGAAAAGGGGGGAGGTAGAGTATTCGAATATCCTACGGGATAGGATGGGAACAGGTGTTATAAGAAGGGGGATACCACTTATCACCCATCAGTTTCCTACTTCCACTCCCCGAGGACCCCCATCCAGGTGATCCTCCCTCACTGGTCCACCCCAGGAACTGGATCTAATAGCGATGGCTGTGTCCTGGCCACCTGGATGAGTGTATGTTGGACTGTGTATGCAGTGTGTGTGGGTGAGTATGTTGTATTTGTGTCTGTTGTGTGAATTCTGTCTGTCTTGCCTGAGTGCATGTTAGACTGTGTATGTATGTTGTGTGTGTGTCTGTGTTTGTGATGTGTGTCAATTCTGTATTTCTTGCCTGAGTGTGTTTTGGACTGTGTATGCAGTGCGGCTGGGTGAGTATGCTGTGTGTGTTAATTCTGTTTTTCTTGCTGAGTGTATGTTGGACGGTGTATGCAGTGTGGGTGGTTGCGTATGTTGTGTGTGTCATGTGTGAATTCTGTATTTCTTCCCTGAGTGCATGTTGGACTTTGTAATCAGTGTGGGTGGTTAAATATGTTGTGTGTGTGTCATGTGTGAATGCTGTATTTCTTGCCTGACTGTATGTTGGAATGTGTATGCAGTGTGGGTGGGTGCGTATGTTGTTTGTGTTGTGTTTAAATTCTGTATTTCTTGCATGAATGTATTGTGGAATATGTACACAGTGTGAGTGGGTGTGTATGTTGTGTGTGTGTTGTGTGTGAATTCGGTATTTCTTGCCTCAGTGTATGTAGGACTGTGTATGCAGTGTGGGGGATGGATGTATGTTGAGTGTGTGTCTATTTTGTGTGAATTCTTTATTTCTTGCCAGAGTGTATGCTGGACTGTATACAGTGTGTGGGTGCATATGTTGTGTGTGTGTGTTGTTCAACATTTTTCTTCAGTGCACCAATTCCAGATACAATCTAGCTTTCAAAATAATATGGCAATCAAAGTGGCCAATTTTGAGATATTTGGGCCAAATTTCTTTTTTCCTATGGAAAACCCCATGTTCAAGCTGTTCAAAAAGCGATCAAAGTAAAAAAAAAATAAACTATGAAGCTGTTAATGTAGAAATCAGAATTTCGCATGTATGGGTGGCTGCCTCAAAGTATTACTCTGCAATATTTTAAGATGTTCTCATGCAAGCATGGCAAAGCCATTTTCTGAAACTACATAGCGACTTCATTATAACCTTAACTATGGCTTGCACTAGCGGGAAGGCATTATATGTACATAGTTAAGTTGAGTATCAAGCTACATAGGAAACCTGAACATTGATTTGCTAATAATTGTTGACTCACATGAAGAATTTGGCTGACATTTTGCAAAGCAAAAAGTTTAAGATTTGTGAAAAAATGAACACGTTTTTAAGAAAGCAATAAAACACTATTTAAGGCTACTCCCAAAATGTTGCCCAAGCCAGAGCCAAAACCACTGGACGGAATTGGACCACGTAGGAAATAACTTGGGCACGAAGCATTGATTTGATTTCCGGGGTTGGGTCTGGGATTATTGCATTCAGTAGTTTTTAAAATATGCGATGCAGAAGGGGCTGCCTCTTCTCCCCAAATTATAGTGGTGCTTTTCAGCAGAGCTGCTTATCAGAAATGAAAACAACACCATTTAGTTTTTTTGTTCGATGTAAGAGATGTTCGAAAAACCTTTCAAAATATTCGCAAGTTATCCGAAAATGAAAATTTAAAAAGGAGAAGAAAATTGAAAAGGCACCAGGCTTGAGGTGGGGGTGGTGTGGAGAGGACATCATGTGAAATAGAGGCAGAGGGCTTTGGACCAAGCTCAAACATTTTCACATATTCAGGGTTATTCTTTGCATATTCCGGGTTACGGTAGAAAGCGTGGTTGGGAATGTAAGCATGCCACATGTATAATAACTGCGTATATTCAGGTTTGTTTGTAGTCCATAATATAAACACGGTTATGTGGAAGAGGTTTGCATTTTTAAAAGAGAGAGTTATCATTTTCTTTTTTGGTGCAGAGTGGGGTGCCAAAAGTTAGTTATATCTCCCATGATGCATTGCTATTGCCAAGCTTTTCAGTTCTTAAAGACGCCCATTACGCGATTCGAGAATCAATTTCCGAATCAACATTGACTAGTGCCTCAATATGATATAAAGGATGTTAATTAGGGAGCTAGTTGTGAGGGCAAGAGGCATGTGGAAAGGATAATGAAGGATGATTGGTGAAGGTTTGGGGTTTGGGGATATTGGGCCTCATTACACGGTAGGCGGTAACCATGGCGCTATTAACGCCATGGTTGCCGCCGGTATTTTACCGTGTCCGCCTTGGTGGATGGCGGAATTACCGCCCTACTCCAAGGTGAGCGGGGGCAGTAATTCCCCATTCACCAAGGCCCTTCCCCATTCCCATTTTTGCCCCCATAGGGCATAATGGGAATGGGGAAGGCGCTAATTTCGGTACCGCAAATTGCAGTACCGTAATTAGCACCAAGGTCCCTTTTCGGGTTCGTTTTTTAACGCCTGCTAAAAGCAGGCGTTAAAGTACCAACCCGCAAAGGGACCTCATAATAAGGCGGTAAAGGTTAACGGCCACCGGTAGCATTACCGGTGACCGTTAACCCTTACCGCCTTCCGTGTAATGAGGCCCATTGTTATTTTATTTTTTGGAGCTTTTTGGCAGGAACGAGAAGAGACGTGAACGGGGAAAGAAAGAGAAAATACTTGTAAACTATAATACATCAAGATGTGGTAATCAGTATGGTTGCTGGTTAAGGGGAAGATGAGTATTTCAAGTCAATTTATGATTTAAAAAAATTGTATATTTAAAAAATAAATGCTTTCCAAATTAAATTAAGGCAATTTGGCATCTTGCATTTCTGTAGTGAGATTGAGAAGTGCTTTATATAACGTTGTTTAGTGAATATAAAGTGTGCCACTGTGACCCGTTCATGGGCAAGCTGTGGTTACAGTGTGTTTTCTTTTGATGGGGTGAGGTTTTCATGTGATCTGACGGAATGTTTCATGATTCAGCATTCCCTTCAGTGCGGTAATCGTAATCAGGATTTGTATAGAAGTTGTAAAAGTTGATTTTAGGTTTGTTTAACATTTGGTTTGTTTGAGGGGAGGATGTGAGGGGAATGAAGGGGTAGATAAGTGCTGTCAGTTTCGGGAAAGAGGCAGTTGTGACAGAGATAAATCTACACTATTTTGCATGATTTCTCAATTCATTAGACATGACTAACGGAGAGTATACTATGTAAAAACAATTCTTCTCAATCCAGTGTTTTAAATGGAGCGGTTCTCGAAGTTGTGATTGGTACAGATGTTTACAAAGTTGCTTTTAGGATTGTTTAATGTTTGATGTATTTGAAGGGTGAATGTGAGGGGTCTCACAGGTCCCTGGCACCCCCACCAGTCCTCCAGCACTTGCCTCAGGGCCTGCACTTGCCTCATTGCTACTGCATAAGGTCAATTACCCTTTGAGAATGGCATCTCTCAGCACTTACCTAGTTTCTGACGAACTGGACGCATCTGAAGTCCTCCCCCCGGCACTTGTCGTCCTCCCCCAACCCCCCTTCCCCAACCCTTCTCCTGTACTTTCTGTGCACTTGCACGATCTGAACTTACCATGCCTCGAAGATCGACAATCTTTCCTCCCTGTCTCGCCTCATACTTGGCAGCGCCTCTATGCTCTTGGAAAAACTGCAGAACCGTCATCAGACCTATTTGTTGCTATCTACACTGTTAATTGTATTCATGCACTTACTATGCCTGGGCAGACTAAGTATCGTTCAGAAACTCAAGGGCTCTAAATGACTGTTGTTTTTCTCCCCTGTTCCCTCCCACCTTGAGCGCCTTGAAATATTTTTCTTGTGTATTGGCGCTATGAAAATAAACATTACCATACCATACCAAAGAAAGTAAAAAACTCAGAAAGTGGTTAACTGCCAAGCATGTTAGAGCTATCCAAATGCTCAATAGACAAATGGTGGGTGACTCTCCAGCAGCCCCAACTTGGATGAATTGAGTACACTCAAGAGTCCTGGATTATATATATGCATCACATGCATTAGTAAATCAGGTAAAATCAATGAAAGTGAGAAAGAGACCTTACAGTGACCATGCATTAATAACAATTGAATGCAAGCTGGGTCTGAAACAGCAGCTATATAGTTTGGATTTTCCTCCGGAGGTCACATGGGGCAGAAACCACCTACGAATAAATACAGAGGCAGTATTCCTCACTAAGGATTTTAGAGAAAGGATGAGAGAGGACATTATAGATATTAATTATGCTCCTTTATTGTTGCAGTTTTGTCATAGTGTAGGTAAAAAAAAATGTGATATACCTTTGGTGACTGAGGTATAGCCTCTGGCCATGGGCAGTGGCCAGATTGTCCAGGTCATTGCATATGGTCATGACCCGGACAATCTGGCTACTGGCCATGACCACGAGGGATGACAAATGGGGTTAAAGTGGCCATGTCCACTTGGGACTGGCTATGTGGTAAAGTTATTCGAAAGTGGGATTGGGCTTCTCTCTTTGCCTTCTGCAGGCTGCCATGAAAAAGGAAGAGGGGCTCTGTACAGACTCCCACCTTCCCTTTCCATGGTGGCCATCTTGGAAAAGGATTTATTTTAGCACTCCGTGTTACTGCTTTGGGAACCCGGGGTGCTAATGGCCTTCATCCCCCATTGCTTCACTTGGGCAGATAACTTGGAATTCCGGGGCGTTTGGAATCAATTCCCCCATGTAAATATGGTGAAGAGGATTAATAGTATGAGCATTCAATTTGAACGCAGGTTATAATGAGTTTAATCTAATTTGTCAGGCTTGGGTTAGGAAAACAGTGTTATTAATTTAGGATGCACAGGATGCGAACACCACAGGATTCAGTTTATTTTAGCTACCATTTACAAAATGCTGCCCTGCTGGTACTGGGGAGTGCTTGCTGCAACATAGTGCAAAAAGCACAGAAACTGCTATTGGGTTTATTGATATTAAATCTCACTTGGCTTTCAATATATTGAGAAGCACAGTGCATTCTTTCCCTATAATATTGAAGTATTCTATTGGACATGATTGCCCCCTTCTGGCATCAACACCCTAGTCAGACACTCCTCAAAGAAAACACCTGCCAATCTTCTTAAGTTAAACGTGAAACTATAGATGTGAAAAGAAAAACAAAGTGGGGTTGTATGTGCCTAATACTTTGGAATGCAAAATCATTTGTATTCCATATTTCATCATAACAACATGAAACAATGATGAAATATAGATTTCTGCGATCCTCCAACACTCGCGAACATTGAGACATGTGGCATGAGTATGGATGATAATTTAAGTTATTATTATTCATAATTTTAAAAAACTATTTTAAAAAGTGGGTAATTAAAATTTTCATATTCTAGAGAGGAATATGTCACAGTAATAACACACTTTTCTGTTTGTTTTTAGGTTATATAGTTGTGGATTTACAAGCAAAAAGCATGAATAGTGTTGATTGAAACAGCTCATTATGTTCTTGCAACAGAGTTCCAACTTTTTTTTATTTGTTAGAATTGTGAAAAACTAGTGCTAGAGTAATGAGTCATGCAAACAGCTTTGATAGTCTGCACTGTCTATTTTCCATTACTGGACATTTGGTAGGCTTTATTGCCTCAACTGAATTCAACGGTGACACTTTTAGTGCAATATTCTTTGAATCCCATTATTAGGAGTACAGGCTAGATTTTCATGTGAGCAATTCTGATTCTTATCTGCTGTGGACACTGTAGATTTAGTCTTAGTGGAATATTAAGAAGTATTCGTACAGAAACTACAAGACTACTAGGTCACAAGCAGATAGAGCCACATATGTATGTGGCAAGTACTGATTAAATGACATTATTCCCAGCGCACATGTGGTGGTAGCCTTCTGGCTCTTTCTGTCATTTGGTTATTCTGGGAGGAGACGGAAGATGCTGTATCCCTGGATAAAGAACCTGGTCAGTTTTGCATTGGTTGTAACTGGTGATAACTGGGAGATTCAGAGGGAAGAATAGATGGAACATGTTCAATGTTTCACATGTGTGCACCAGAAGGAATCTAAGCACACATTGTTGGTATAAGTTGTTTTGTACAGACTCTGAGTCATCACATAACTTAAGGAGGACTCACATGAGTACATACGTGTTGCATTTGTACCTATTTAAGAAAAAGGTGAGAGATTCAATCAGAACCACTGCACACAAGTAATGCCAGAAGCGAGAGGAGCAATTCTGATGACTGAGTGTTTTAAAATAAATGAAGGTGATTAGTGAGCAGAATGTGGTCCAGGGGGTGGTGAGGGAAAATGTAAGTGAAAACACACACTGCGACATCATAGGTTAAAGTAAATTTTAGAAGTCATTTTCAGTTATGTATATATGTGTTAAAAACGCAAAATGGAGGGACTCGTATTTGGAGGGGATATCCCAGGTATTGTCTCTCTATATATACAAAAACATACCCTCTCTCATTATTAGCACCACATGGAAAAAAAAAACAATAATCAATACTGCAAAAGTCCACCATTTTAACCAAAAATATATTTTCCTTTATTATTTCCAGAAAAAATAATCAATTGTAGTTCAAAACAATGTATATAAATATATCCGTAAAGGAAGCATTCAAAAATATCAGAGTCTGGCTCTGGTGTCGGAAGCGGCTGCAAGAGCACAAAGTATTGAGAGAGCTCTATGTAGTGTGGCTTGACAGTGACGGTGATGGTACTCCAGGTTGTCTAGGTACTTTCCTCTAACGCGGTGCAAGGAAGCAGGGGAAAGCTGATCCAAAGCAGATCTGAAAGTCTGTCTGAGAGAGGTAGGAGAGCCACAGAGGTTGAAACAGTCCGACTGACATGCCTACTGCTAATTAAGCTGAGATGCCTGCTGTCAGGACCTGGAGTGAGTGAGTGAGTGAGTGAGTGAGTGAGTGAGTGAGTGAGAAGGAATATTCTCATGTAGTTGGTAAGCACAATAGCAAAACAGAAGGGGGAAATGCCTTGCCATTAGGTATTCCCTCGCTGGTCTCCCTCACTTTTCTGAGCAGACTTGGGGCCACGGTGCAGAGACACAGAGGCTTGGGGCAGAAAATAAATAGCCTGTACCGCTCTCGCCAATGCCTATGCCCGTATTTGTCTGTATTGTCCTACATTGGCACTGAAATGCTTGAGAGGTGCTTGAGAGGAGGCTCGGCTAAAGGTGAGCGGTGTGGAGGCTGTGCAGGCTGCAGGAGGCTGCAGGAGCTGCGCTGCTGCTTTGCTGGGGGAAAGAAGTGGAGTATTGTTCAGGGACATTGGTGATTCTTAGTGATTTTCAGTGAGTGCAAGTTGCAAACCTAGGAAAATGGGGTTAACCCTCCCCCTGAAGGAAAAGACAAAACGTGCAAAATTAGTGGCAGCTGTTTAAAAAAAGCCAGCTGTTGTCTTCTTGTCCTGTTGTCCACTGTTGTCCTCTACCCTACTTTTACTGCTCATCACCTCACATCACTACTCATTTCTCATTTCTGTTTTACTACCACCCTCCTACCCCGCACCACTAGTTCATTGGAGGCTGGCAACCTGTGTGTGCTTGCGTTGGCAGTTGGTAGAGGGTGGCTGCTACTAAATAGAGATGCAGCCATGGTGCCAAAACTCAGAGTACGGAAGGCCATCATAAAAAAGGGAGGAACCTCAAGCACACAAACTGGAAAACAGCATAGGCAGGCAACAATTGACTGGGTGGCTGGAAGCAAGAATTTCGTGAGTCTTGCTTCCTGTCAGCACGATATAGTGTTGATGAATGGGGTGTTTGAGCTGTCTGGGAGAGAGGGTAAAACCAATAATGGCACAAATGCCATTGATGTCGCTGTTGCTAGTAAAGCAGTGTCCAGCTCTGTGGCATAAGTACAAGCAAAGATTCATGAAGGTGGCAGCTTAGCCCCCGGAGAGGGGTTTGAGGTGGGGATGGGGATAAGCAAGACACAGAGCCCACTTCCAAGAATGGAACTACCTACAGTAACTTTAGCTCCTGATATGCAACACGTGGCAGCTGACCTGACACAACATCAAGGATGTGAATGTGGCCCTGCTGAAATAATGCAGCAAATGGTCCAGCAAGATAATGTGGACAACACCTGGGCACAGGACTCAGTGGCTAAGGTGGTCATAGCTGGTTACTCAGACAAGTCAGCTTTGGCAGCATTGGAGGGCTCAATTGGCCGCTATTGTGTGGAGAATTGCTTGCACAGAGCAGTTGGGGAGATGTTGGAGAGGGGGGAGTGGAGAATGAGATTGACATTGATTTGGTTGATCTGGAGGTCAACTCAACCATGTAGCCAATGGAGCCGATGGCAACGTCGGTTAATACCCTGGTTAGCCAGATAGATAATGAGGGGGACAATATGGGAAGCAGTAGGTGACTGAGAAAACATCCACAAGACCTCCCACCTATCCCTCTGATAATCAGGGACCCATTCTGTGACTACCCCGCAAGGGTATGCTCCGTGGATAGAGTGAGATGCACACTGTCGGGGCGCCCACTGTTGGGTCATCCTTTTGGCCATTCATCTAGTATGGAGTATGCATATGGTATAATTGGCTGTCCAAATGGGAGCATAGTAGAGGGGGTGTTAAGCTCACCTGGTTTGTTTTGTCACCCTGCCCCCCAGAATTCTATGCCCATGGACTCCCATGATCCGAGTCTAATCCTAGAAGGTGAACAGCCAGAAGAACCATCTATACTTCACAAGGCACATACACAGACTTTCAGATGCATACCTGGAACTGAAAGCTGTATATAGGCAGCTCTTGAACAGGTCTGAAAGAGATTCCAAAAAGTTGGATACATGCTTGGGAGTTATTAGTACCGTGGCAAAATGTATGACAAATATACTAGCAGGGGACAGTACTGTGGCCAAGCGGCCCAGGTGGGGCCTGACCATATTTATGCATACCCGCCTAAGGGTCCTCTGGGTAAGTTAAAATTCCAGGCTGAGGTAGCATCAATGCCGGAACTAAGGGAGGGTTCAGGGAGAAGCAAAATGGGTGAAGGAATAACTGCAGGAGTAAACACAGAGATTAAACTCCCGAACGAAAAGGAGAAATAAAATATGAATGTCTTACAGCAGCTCAGAACATTGGAAGGGGTTAATAACAGAGCAATCAGCCAACAAGTGACAGTAAGGAAAAGCATAAGGCCAGCTCAAGCAGGGATGGTGATCCACCCCATCCCACATAGCAGGAATTTACCTGCTCCCATGCAGAGAAAAGAGTAAACAACAAGGGCATTTTGGACCCCTTGGCAGGATGGAGGAACATGAATTTAATTTGTTGTTTCAAGGGCCTCACACCTGCTAAAAAAAACAGCTATAAAAGTAATTGGCAAAGGCTTTATCAGAGGTCCTGGGTGTGAACACTATTTCAAACATTCGTATCGTATCAGACTGCAAGGGGTGCAATGTCCGCTTTTGCTTTGTGAACTCCCATTTTTGTATATGCATATTAACTTGTAGAGATGCAATAGCAATGAAGGGGATAGGGGTGTTTGAGGACATAAAGGCAGAAATATGCCATCTGCATGACACATGGTACTCCTGGCATATAGAGGGTGGCACTCTAGTTGAGTTGCAACAACCAATTGAGAGTAGGGGGTGGAACGAGCAAAAAGGAAGATTTGTTGATCATAACCATCTAATTATTGACCTGACAGGACCAGAGATAGAGCAGAAGCTTAGGCAGGCTGACCATGTGAACTACCAAATATCTAAGCAGGCAGGTGAGAAAGTCTATGCATTTGTGAGACAGATCCCACCAAAATCAGCTCTAGGTAATCAGGAGCACATAGGGAAGGGTTTGGATATGGCTGGGAATTTGGGATTGTATGAGGAAGGGATCCGAGGTTACAACCGGACGGGCCATGTTCCCATACCGAACCAGTCAGTTATTCAGTGTTGGGACCCCTCGAAGGAAGCTGTTGTCTCTCTATTATCATGGAATATAGCAGGGGCTAAGTCCAAGCTCAGAAGGGAAGATATACAAGATTTGATGCAGCATTTTTTCCTACAGGAGACATGGGCACAAGATACAATATTCTTGGATGGAATTCAATCATTCCAGATCCCAGCATTAAAGAATACATGGGGTAGGTCATACGGGGAATGGCAGTTTTTGAAAATGGACCCAAACACTCTCATTCATAGCTGGTCATTAGAATGGAAGCCACTGCTTTTGTTTGTTAACTAAACATAAGGCATACACAAGTCTGGTACAGTGAGATTGCTTTTGGATAAAACATTGTGCTCCAATAGAAACACCAATGTGTTTTTCACCTTTTCAATATCTATAAGCTGTTGCCAAATGTTCTTATCTTTAGTGCCAACACCATTTACTAAAAACAAACAATCTGCAATGGCACACTTCACTCCTACAGTGTTGAAATGTTCTTCCAAATTGAGAGGTAAATACACAATTTTGCCTCTCACACCTTGCACTCATGATTTTTTGGGCAGATTTAACATCTTTGTTTGCAATCTAACAATTGGTTGGAAAGGATGAACGGTTTGCAATACAATGGGCCTCATTACGACCCAGGCGGTAAGTTACCGCCTGGGCCGTGACTTTACCACCATGGCGTAAACTACGTTTACGCCATGGTGGTTGGCGGACTTACCGCCCCATTCCGACCTTGGCGGGGCGGTAAGTCCCCAATCCCCATTTACCCTTCCCCATTCCCATTTTTGCCCCATAGGGCATAATGGGAGTGGGGAAGGCGTTAATTACGCCACCGTAAATTACGGTGGCGTAATTAACATCAAGGTCCCTTAGCGCCATGGATTTTAACACCTGCTAAAAGCAGGTGTTAAAAGCACCATGGCGCTAAGGGACCTCGTACTCAGGCGGTAAGGGTCGGCGCTGTTAACGCTGCCGTTAACCCCTTACCGCCTGGGTCGTAATGAGGCCCAATCACTTCAAACATGTGCACTCTATATTTTAAAACACTAACATGACACCAACCATGACTTTTTTCTTCATCAGTGATATCAATAAAATAAACCCCAGGGATATATCTAAATTGCATTGGATGTTGTCTCTTTCTTAGGGAATTTGCAAATCACTTGCTCAAACCTTACAGGAAACCTGTTCAGCACAAAGAGGTAACAGCAATTAAATAAAGGTATGAAGATGTGTGTGGGTAGGCTAAATATTCCCTTTAACTCCATGAAAGAATCAGTGTGCCCAGAAAATGTTCACTACCAGCTGGCAGTATTTCTGTATCAAGTAGCATTGAAGAAAGAAAGACATTACAAAAGTTGTGCGTGTTTCCTATTGTGAGCTATTGTAGATGGATGCTTCCTATAAACCTTCTCAAATGTTTACAACCTCTAATTTGATTAATCAACTCATCCAGTTAAATTATGTCAATATAGAGGAACCCTTTTGCAAAGGCTAATTTCCTTAAATAATTACAAACCCATGACCAATAATCTGCATACAGGTATCTATAGTGGAAAAGCATCCCTGCTGGTGCTATTCTCATGGTTAGATATGTTCAAATGTCCAACTCATGAGGAAAATATAAAATAACAAAAATGACAACTCTAAAAAGACAATGCCACAAAAAATGAAGCCTCCTCTCTGAAACTCTCGGTTGGACCTGTAACTGTGGGCCCGAGGCATTAACTAACGCGATGATGCCCATCTGGCTCATAGCTTATTGTTAAATACTAATTATCTGCAACACAGATGTGCAATACATTAGACACTTAGACTGAAAAGACAGTAATTCCCCAAACCCGTGTGTAAATTAATTTCTTTACATGTTTTTCTTTTTTATTGAAAAGTAATATGCGCAAAAATCATAGCAAAAAATATAGATGTTCTTAAATCTGCAAATAGACATTTGCAAGAAGATAAACAATATTTTATCTAAAAGCAAGCTCTAAATAACACAATAAATGCACTTTCATAGAGTTTCCACTCCAAATAAAGCTGTAAATGTTTACTGACACTTGATATGTGCTTATTCAAAGAATCAGAGATGTTTAAATCAACAACACAGTAAGCATATGGGCGGTGTGACTTCTGCAAAAATAGCTACATTATTAAGCAATGCAAAATGATTATAACTAAATATACAAATAACATTATGTCTAATGCCATATGTGTTTCATCTATGTACACATAATCATTTTGTTTTTTAAAGAAGATGGGAAAAATTGCCACTTAAAAAAAATCATTAAGTATGACAACTAATGTGGTATTCAGGTCAACCTCTCCCAATCTTTAGTTGCACCACCTCCTACAGCAACCCATTTGTGACATAGATCACAGATAACCCTCACAATTTAGACATTAGCAGCTGGTAAACAAACACATGTGGAGTTGACACTGCTGCCAAAGTTGAGGTTTCATTCAGTGTTGATGGTGTCACACTGGTGAAATCAGCTGCTGGACATGCTGCCAATTTCCATGCACATAATACATGAGCCCCAAGCATTTTTTGTGGTGCTTGTGCAATTTCCAATACACCTCATCCACATCATCCCAGGAGACTCGCAACAGATGATTTATCATGATTGATGTTCCCAAGCTTTCTGATAGAACATTAGAAGGGCCACATCTTAGTTTTTTCTTGCACAATGTTAGACATGTTCAAATGTCCAACTGGCGAGGAAAACATAACATAACAAAAATGACAACTTTAAAAAGTCAATGCCTCAACAAATGAAGCCTCCTGTCTTAACCGCTCTAGCATTTACATTGACTCTTCAAATAGAGTGTTCCAGTACTACAGGTGTTTGAAGACTCTGGCTGTTGCTGGCAGCACCTTTAATGGGTGGAGGTTGATTCTGCACAACCACCGCTCACAGATAAAGTAAATATATAACACCACATATAAGCCAAAAAAGGATGCAGCCCAGTATGGGCCAGACTATCTTGTGAAATTTCCAATATGCATCATCCACATCATTACAGAACACTTGCGCCAGATGATTTATCATGATTGATGTTCCCAAGCTTTCTGACAGAACATTACAAGGGCCACGTCTTAGTGTTTTCTTGCACAATGTTAGACATGTTTAAATGTCCAACTGGTGAGCAAAACATACAATAACAAAAATGACAACTCGAAAAAGACAATGCTGCAAAAAATAAAGCCTCCCCTCTAAACCTCGCTACCATTTCTAATAACTCTTCAAATAGAGTGTTCCAGTGCTGCCAGTGTTTGAAGACTCTGGCTGTTGCTAGCAGCACCTTTGATGGGTGGAGATTGATTATGCAGAACCACCGCTCACAGCTACAGTGAAGATATAAGACCAATATAAGACAAAATAGGCTGCAGCCACGTATGGGCCAAACCTTCTCATGCAATTTCCAATATGCATCATCCACTTCATACCAGAAGTCTTCCACCAGATGATTTATCATAAGTGATGTTCCCAAACTTTCTGATGGAACATTCAAGGGTCATGTTTTAGTGTTTTCTTGCACAATGTTAGACATGTTCAAATGTAAACTGATAAGGAAAACCTAAAATAATGACACTTGACCCAGCCATACCCACCAACTATCGCCCCATTACTACAGTTCCGTTCCTGTTGAAAATTCTAGACAAAGTGGCATATTTACAAATACAACAATACCTGCAACATAACCACCTTCTAGGAGTACGCCAATCAGGCTTTAGACCACAACATGGAACGGAAACCGCACTGATCGACCTTAAAGCACAAATCGACACCCTGAGAGATAACAGCAAAACAGCACTCCTACTGCTACTTGACCTCTCCGCGGCATTCGATTTGGTCGACCACAAGACCCTCTGCCATCACTTAGACTCCGTACGAACTTCTCACAAGAAGCTATAGGATGGATTCAATCCTTCCTCAACAACAGAACGATGCAGGTCTTCTCACCCTCAGCATCTGTCGACCCAATACCCATTACTTGCAGTGTTCCCCAGGGTTCCTGCGTCTCACTGAACCTGTACAATATTTTCACAAAGCTCCTTTTTGGTGATCTAGATGGCCTGGGTATCACCTACACGAACTATGCAGATGATACACAGATCCTCATCCCGCTGACGGGAAACTACAACAAGGATTTGGCCTTTGTGAACAGAGTGTATCTCATCATCCAGGCATGGATGACTTCTCATGGTCTATGCCTGAATAATGACAAAACGGAACTCCTTATTGTCGGCACCTTGGCCAACCTCAACAAACTGGGCCACCTCTATTCGAATTTCATAATCAACAATAACAATATCACAGTAGCCAAGGAAGTCAAAACCATGGATTCTACCTAGATTCCACTCTCACTCTTAAAAAACAAGTCAACTCCATGGCTTCAGCCACGGCCTATACTTGCAAGCTATTCAAAGCAGCCATGCCCTTCCTTTCACCTAACAACTGATTTACCCTAGCAAGAGCCCTAATACTATCGAAATTAGACTACTGCAATGCCCTATGTGCAGAAAGCAATAAATACATCACCAATAAGATTCAGATCTTACAAAACAATGCTCTGAGAGCAGCCCTAAAAATTCCCAAGAAATCCCACATATCTGATCTGAGAAGATCTGTCAATTGGCTTTCCACCAAAGACAAAATCTTCCTCAAAACAGTCTCACTAAGTCACAGATGCTTACACCAAGCCGCCCACAATACCTTACATCTAGATTTATGAAACAATCCTCCAACCGCCCTTCTAGAACAGCTACAGCTAACCTCCTCATAGTGCCCAGATTCAAACGCACAAAAAGAGGTGGAAGTAGTTTCCAGGTCAAAGCCACTCAGAACTGGAACTTACTCCGACCTTCCTTAAGGGAAGACTTACCCTACCTACGCTTCAGATCTAACCTCATTCAATGGATCAAGGAAAACAACATCTAACCTAACTAGTCCCTACCCAGACCTTCTGTTGCTATCTGTTTTTTGTACATAATGTTACCTACACTTTCTGTTGTTATCTGTTCTTTGTACATAATGTTCCTGATGTTTTTGCCTAACATGCATAAAATTGCATGTATATGTCGCCACGCAGCTTCATACTCCGACATATTGTAATGGAATGTATTTTAACATATACCTTACAGCATTGTGACCTAAGCTGAACAACCCTCTTTATGCCTTCTGCACCCTAACACCTTCCGGTCTGGTGCGCATTATAAATAAATAAAACAAACAAACAAACAAACAAACAATGACATCTCTAAAAAGACAATGCCACAAAAATGTAGCCTCCTCTCTGAACCACTCTAGCATTTATAATAACTGTTCTAAAAGAGTGTAACAGTGCTGCAGGTATTTGAAGACTCTGGATGTGCTGACATCACTTTAAATGGGTGGAGGTTGATTCTGCACAACAACTACTCACAACTACAGTGAAGATATAAGACCACGTATAAGCCAAAAAAGGCTGCAGCGCAAGTAAAATCATTATTGCGGTATTAACTTGTCCCAAACCTTAGTTACACCACCTCCCACAGCTAGCCATTGGTGGCATAGATCACATATAACCCTCATGACATTGTCAGACGGTAAAACTGTAACATGTGGAGTTGACACGGCTGCCAACGTTGAGGGTTCATTAACTGTTGGTAGAGCCAGTGTGCCAGTAAACTGCCATTGACAGCTACCACTATTTCTGTATCAAGTAGCAGTAAAGTAACAAGAACATTAAAAACAAGATCAGTGTGTATCCTATTTTAAACTCTTACACATGGAACACATGGAAACCTCCAATAAACCATCCCAAAATTGTACACCTCTAATTTGTGTACTAAAATTGGATTGCTGAGCCCATACTGCACCTGAATTTATTGGAACAATTTGCATCAGAAGATCCAATCCATTTCTATTTTACATAGTAGAAGTTTGCATAACTAATACCATTCCTATATTCTTTATTAATGTATATTTAAAAATAAAATAAGTCAACCATATTTTTATGAAATTAAACACTACGTTTCACAAAACAATAAACACATGAAGTCAATGTATTTTCTCTTATAGCTAACCACACAGTAACACACTTCAGAAAAATAAATCTTTTTTCAAAGCACATAGCTTTTGAAATCACCTCAGACCAGCAAAAGACATCTTTTTAAAACACATACAGTTTCAGATCACCCCAAAAAGCACTTTAACACAAACCATAAGTGATTATAATAGCATTGTAGGTAAAATCACATGTCTACTGCTATGTGATCATCTTTTATTTTGAGTGCAGGAAACTAAATGATTATTTATCATGCACCTCACTGAAATTCATTTTCTTTCCTAATAAACAACTTCCAACAATTGTTCCCACCCATTTTCTACGAATACAGCATGACCACATTGTTAACAAATATAGTAAAAAACCAAAGAAAAACCACAGAGCCCCATCATCAACATATTTTCAAATAACACTTTCAACAAAACAAAGACAAACACATGATTAATGGCAATCATATTTTGTCACAGGTAACATGAACTGCACAGTGTATTCTGCAGTCAAAATGAGAAGAGTAGACAAATGGGGAGTTTAATACTTTCCAAAATCAAAACCAGAAAAAGACGACTATATTCTAAGAAAAAGAATGAAATGGCTGACACATATTCACTGCAACCTATCACAAAGAAGGACACATTTACAACATTATCAGCAGCCAATTAGAAACACTGAAACACATACAAAACCCTGCCCAACATCACTAGTAGTCACGGATATGCAACTCAGGTACAAAGCTTACTTGTAGCCACGGCTACACGTACATTTTCTACAAACTAAAAACCAAACTTAGCCAACCTTCAAAACTTCAGATAAGACAATAAAGTTCTGTGCTGTATCATCCACATAACAATATGATTATTGCACTGAAAATGTAAGTTTAAAGATGCAGCTATGAATATAACCACGCATACAGACACAACCAATAAAATTATGAAAAACATTAACGCACCTATGCACATGCTTTATATACATGCGGTTATACAAAAGTCCTTCATGGACGATTGTTGTTAGATGCAGCTATTCGCAAAAACAACGCATTGAAAAATGTATTTCCACTCCCCAAATTACAAACTAGTGTCCCTAACACACATACCAGCCCCTTCCGCTCCCCATGTTCCTCCTCCACTCCCCTGGTCTCGTCCAATCCCACAAAAATCTCAGTGCATCTATGATGCTACTCCACTCAAAATGTCGGATGCCACGGCTACCACACGTCCACAAACAAATGATGTTCCATTTGTCCTAATATAGCCACGGCTGCACAGGGGTCCAAATCTACCCACTGGTAGCAACGCTGAACACTGGATGGCTGCTCGATAGCCGTGGATAATTACAACACTACCATCAACCTATTACAAACTCCAAAACACACACATGATACATACCCGGCTAATACAAACTAATAGCAATTCAAAATAGGAATGATTGTCCTAGTAAACAAAGAAAGGCTCCAGATATCATGGCTGGTTTGAAAACGGTGTGGCTGATAGGACACAGTTGGCTGTTTTGGTTACTTTTTTTTGTTGTGAGAAACTAAATATTAACATGGACCTTGGTTAGAGAGATTTTACAATTAAATGCTTTGGATTGCGGGGAATGCATTGGTTCCACCCTTTTCCAGAATTGTTCAGTCTGAGAAGTACAGAGCAGCCAAACATCATACTAATTCAATGTGGAGGCAATGATTTGAGGAAGGTACGAGGTGTGTCCCTTACTTTAATGATGAAACAAGTAATTGGAAAACTAATGGAACTCTTTCCTCACACCATCTTTGTCTTTTTCAATTTGACTCAGAAGCAAAAATGGAGATGGACCACCAGATTTAATGGTAACATTGAGAAATCAGTGATAAATGTTAATAAAGTAGGTTCAGCATTCATGAGAGACCACAACCAATTATGGATTTAAAAAAAAACATGTGATGTGATGGCCAATTTCTATAGCCATGATACACCTAACCGATGAAGGAACTGCAGTGCTCCTTCATAACATCAAAACAGTACTCCAAATGTGCTAAAATACTACACTCATTGTACCCCACAATACAGTCATTTTAAGGACTACTTATCACATATAAATACACAAATACAATAAAATAATAACAAAAACATGTTTTTATTATACCCAAGGCTACTGTTCATTGACTTTTATTATATCCGCATTTATACATTGTAAGTTAAAGTGGGGGTACTCACTTCAGGTTTTAAAATACAATAGAACCTAAAAGATCAAATCAGTACAACAATGCTCATGTAGTAATGTAAAATAGGTGAAGTTAAACAAAGCAGAGAATAATACATGACAGTAAACTAGGTAGGGAATCCTTTAATAGGCACAAGATATAATAGCACAAGTGACAATGCCCACTCCCCAACTCTAGCCTGATGGCATTTGCATGTTTATTTTTTACTGCAAATAGCTTTTTTTCCTGCATTTCATTTTCCTATATCCTGGACTATAGCTGCGGATATTTCTTGCATTGAGAGAAAAACAAGATGGTGGTTGTTTCATTTCTAAAAACACTCTATTTTGGGTAAATCCCCAAGATATAGCTATCTATTTTTGAGAAGGGGGCACCCCCTCCTCCATCAAATATTTCAATAAATACTGCACGGAATAACCCCAAACCATGCATGGATCGTGAGTCAATGCTTCGTGCCCAAGTTATTTTGGACCTGTTCCAAATCCGTCCATTAGATTGGGCTATTCGTTTTGGCAAAAACTGGACTTGTTTGTCTATAATAAAATGAATGGAAAGTAGGCCGCACTTTTGGAGAAAAAAATGTTTATGCTTAATATAATCTTATTTTTTAACAAACCCTTAAGAAACGTTGCAGTCTGGAGTGCCCGCAGGGTTTTAATCACTTTCGAAATTTCTGTCAAATCCATTACTGGAATCAAAAATTATTTACGGCAGAATTTTGAGGGGTTAGTATTGGAGTCCATCTCACCTCAACTATAGAGAGGCTATCACCGCCATATAAGATATTCATTGAAAAAACTATAGATAAGGTGCAGTTAAGCAAATTTAACACAACAAAACCATTGAAATTAAGCAGATGTGGGAAGTCATGGTCAGCTTAACTTGGCGCGCTCCAGTTGATGTCCCTCATAATGCCATGTTGTATGTCATTGTGAATCCCTTCTCTTATAATATGTATGTGCTGTAATGAATTGAGGGATTCAGTCACTTCTCCCCAGAGGGGAGCCTTTCCTTGTGAGGCTAGGGAGGTGAGCCCACTATGCAATACTCTCCCTATGGGTAGAGGCAGCGGGACCCCACCGGGAGGGACTCCCAACCCCTAGCGATAATGACTCCCATTCCAATGAGGAACTCCCTTTCCAATCCAAACAGGATTATTCTGTTGGAAGAAGACGAGAGAAATCTACCTACGTTTTTTATTGTGGTGTCTCAGAACAAAACAAGTATCTGTTGGTTACTGGGACAAAGAAGATCCATGGTACTGAAACAAATAAACCCAAGGGAGTTGTAGAGAGTATGCCACAAACAATGAGAATGCACTACCAAAGGATGCTGGGGAAGCCTCAGACCAGTGTCATAAAAGTGGGAAAAGAGAGCCTGACATGGAGAGAGGCCCACAGGAGTTTCAAACCAACTCCAGGAGGGTGGCTGGTGAAGAACCAGAGAGAATGCTGACACCCAGCAAGGGAAGAAGGATGGATGAACAGGTGCCCTGGAAGCACTGTTCCAAAGATAGCCTACCGAGAGGCTCTGAATCAGACTGCCATCCCAGGAAGGACACAGCAGTGAGGAGTGGTGACCAAGAGATGGGAAGAGAGGAAACCCCTCTCCACATGTATTCCCCTTACCGGGAAGCACACTGCGCTGTGCCCGCAATGGAAACCGAATTGATGATCAGACTTGTCCAGAAAGTTTGTGGCCAAGAAAAAGAGAGAGCAGTCCTCTCAGTACTGATAACAATGTTTAGGACATACTGTTTATGAATCTGGAGAAGCAAGAAAAACAAACACGATTGCTGTCCTGACGAAAGAGGGAGAAGTTCAAAAGGAGAATGCTAACCCGGTCACGTGGCCGCAATACAAGCAAGGCAACGGGGAGAGGGGGAGACCCGGGAGACAGGTGGTTATAACGATTGGCATAATCCTCCTGGTCGGCCTAGTACCAAAAATGAATAGAACGATTGCAATAATCATACTCGTCCCAGTGGTACAAAGAATAACAAGAAGAGTGAGAAGAAGTATTGGGTTCAGTATACTCGTCACAGTATCAAGGAGTGTGAGAATAACTATTGGACCAATCATACTCTTCCGAGTAGCAAGGAGAGTGAGAATAACTACTGGACTAATCATACGCATCCCAATATCAAGGAGAGTGAGAATAACTACTGGGCTAATCGCACTCATCCCAGTACCAAGAAGAGTGAGAATAACTACTGGGCTAAGCATACACGTCCGAGTATCAAGAAGAGTGAGAATAACTAATGGGCTAATCAAACTCATCCTAGTAACAAACAGTGGACTGGAATAATCATACTTGTCACAATATCGAGAATTGTAGTAATAATTTCTGTGGGCATCCTACTCATCCCAATGAGGAGCAGTAATCAAAAGAGTGAGAATCACCATTGGGTTCATCCAATTCATCCAAGTGAGAAGGCTAAGAAGCAACAGGGTGACAAAGCCCTTTACGAAGAGAGTGAGAGCCAATACTGGGAATACCATTATTACCTTAGTGAGAAAGTGACTAACCAAGTGGGTGAGAGTCAATTAGAGAAAGAGAGACTTTTATCAACCTCTATGAAAGACCAAGGGAATCCACGATGAAGACAAGGAACTGTGATCAGAGGGATCCTTCAACAACAGGGGAAAGCGACGCCTGAGGACTGGGAAGTCCCCTTAATGAACTGAATGAACTTGTGGAAAGGCTAGCAAAGAACTATCTGATGATTTGCTATTAAAAAGGAACTAAACTGAGAAAGCTGCAAAAGATAGTCATTCTCCTGGACTACAGATTAGTTTTGAATAGGCAAGGCTGGGAAAGCCGCCGGGCAGAAGGCAGTCATTCGCCTGGACTTTATTCGTTTTGTCTTTGTGGTAGAATCAGCATAGTTTAGTTTTGGACCGATGGCAGACTTTATTTCTGAACATCACAAACTGACAATGAGCGTTCTAGTTAGTTGTGGTAGGTAGGGAAATCCATGGACTAAAGAAAGCTAGGCATTTTTCTAAGTACCTCAACATGGCAACTTCTAGTCTGTCTCCTCCTTCTGACCCTCTACAGTGCTTATGGGCTTTGCAACAAGAATGTGCCAAGTTAAGCTAGTCATGACTTTCCACATCTGCTGAATTTGAAGGATTTTGTTGCATTAAATCTGCACACCTTAACTGCACATTAACTAAGGCTTTCAAGTGAATTCCAAGGGTTTTGTTATACCATCGTTTTTTACTGGCCACTAGCCATAGCCTTCAGCCATGGCCTTGCACCTTGTCCACTGTACATGTTTCTTTTGGACCCACTAGGTGGCCACAGACTTTGGGTGTGGCCCCTCTACATGTCTTTCTGGCCAGTGAGCATGGCCTTCGGCTGTTCGCACTGTATATTTTAAAACACTACCTTTCTTTCCCGTTTACTAGCCATGGCCTTCGCCCATGACCATTGGCCCCAGCCTTCTGCTCTGGCCCCTTTACATGTTTCCCCAAATAGATTTCTTCCAGTCCCACTAGCCATGCCCTTTGGCTGTGGCTATTCTACATATTGCTCCAATAGCTTCCATACACAGCCCACTAGCCATGGCCGACATTCGTGGCCACAACAATAGGTTTCATTTGGGCACACTAGCCATTGCTACCTACATTTGTAGATTTAGGAAATCACCTTTTTTGCAAAATGTAGAAAGGGATGGTGGAAGCTTAGTGAATTAAGTCCTTGCAGCTAGTAAATGAGCTCCTCCCCATCACATAACAATACATAATATTTCTCCAACGCCACAGGTTTCAATGAAAAACATTCTTGTATTTTCAAATTAATTTAGAATATGTTTTGGTGGGTTAGATATCGACTTACTTAAACAGCAAAAGCTGATACTGCTTATCAAAGAACACAATGAACACACCTTAGTATGTTGGTGTAAGGCTACTAGGATGTCGATTATGTAGTCTATGGGGTAAAATTGAGAAAGTGACATGGGTCACCTATGCAAAGAATAGCAGCTTCTTCACTTGACAAACAGGTATGACCCAGGGAATACCTTAGGCATCCCTCAGTCGGGTTCACATTTGCCAGTAAAAATCATACCACCCCGCAAAGACGGAAGGACGTTAGGACGTAATCGGCCCCGCGACACATTCACGTGATACTCCACTGTGGAAAGAGACAGGCGAGCCAAAGACGCGAGGAAAGCCTGACGAGCGCGAATTCCGTACGAAAGAAATTCGAACTGGGAATATGGGAGAGAGTCGCAGGAGCAAGACTGAACAAACCAATTAAAACACAAAGTAGCGAAGATAGACCTAGCTCCCGCCAAAGCTTCTTGAAATCTGTATCGACCTCGATTAAACAGAGGATTCTTTGCGAAGCATCAATGGAACACTGAATAGTGGACAAATTTCGACCATTTTTCAAGGGTGGTGGATCGTGATCTTCCCTTCTCATATTAACGGCGAAGGGACTTCAAACTCTGACTAAGAAAAACTATATCGAAATTTGAAACATGTCGATATAGAGCTGTTTTTATATATTGATTTTACTGCAACCAATTACTATGAAATTAGAGTGAATTGTGTAGGCTACACCCATCCTTCTAGCAAGCCCCTGATTAATTTCCCCAACAATCATTGATAGCTACACACTATATGGAAAGAAACATGTTGGGCAATAGCTGTGTATGTTTTGAATGAAATGTTTATAGGATTCTGCGAGTGAGTGAACATGAGAATAAGTGAGTTGTGTGAAACTAGGTGTGACCGTGTGTGAAACATTACACAACACAGTACGCTTTTACAAGCCTCTTTAAACAAAAACCACATAGTGTTTTAAAGATGAAGGACTGAAGTTGTCACCTACGACCTAGTGATCTACTTTTTAGAGATCTACTGCTACTGTTTATGAATTAGGCAGTGAGTGCACATTTGTGGTGTTCTTAAAAATGTATGTATCTTTTTGTATATTTGAACAATAAAATATGTATACATTTATAATTAAACTCGCATTAAAGTAATTTCTGTTAATGCGGAGTACAGCAGTAAGCAGCAAAGAACAGGGACCACCCAGAGTGAGCAGCTACGACTAGCACTAGCTGTGTTGTTATGCAATAGTGAAGGGTTTACCCCTTGAATTTGGGGGTACGCTAGTGCTACATATCCCTCTATCTCTTTTTTTTGTTTGAATGACCCAGGGAATACCTTAGGCATCCCTCAGTCGGGTTCACATTTGCCAGTAAAAATCTAAATATCATCACCTTTGTAATATTTGTAAAACTTAATAATGGGTCTCATTATAACATTGGCGGAATGGGTTAACGGGTGCCGCTAATGGATGCGGATCCGTTAAACCCATTCCGACTCATTACGAGGTCCCCTTGCGGGACCCGATGTGAACGTCTGGTTTTACCAGACGTCCTTACCGGGTCCCGCGAAGGGACCAGGGAGCTAACAACGGGCCGGTCGTAATCAGCCCGTTGTTAGCTCCCTGCACCCATTGCCATTGAGCCCTATGGGGGCTCAAATGGGAATGGGGAAGGTCCGGGCCCGGGTTCCCTGTAGGGGGAATTACCAGGCCCTCCAAACTCGGAATGGCCCGGTAATTCCTCATTCAGGGATCACGGACCCGGTTTTGGTGGCAGCCATGCCCTTATTAAGGGCATGGCTACCGCCAAAGCCGTAATGAGGCCAATGTCTTTTTATACAATTGTGCTGGGTTACTCGGTTTTCTGCATGACAGGTGCTGGTTTCACAAAATCATACTGCATTTCCCTCTTCCGTGCACAAACGCCACCTCCCCAATTCCTTTCGTCTTGTTCACACTTTCACAACTTGTCAAAGAACTTCGACTGTATAAGGGGTTTGGCTTGACCCTCATATGACCACTTTGGCACTTTACATAGGTCTCCCCTAGACCTTTTGGTCTGGTAGTTTCAGTAACCATAAAGTTCATTACTTTCTCTTTCCTTACGAGAGGGGTACCAGTTAGAGATATTCGAATGGAGGCACACATGACGTCGTAACACTCTATAAGTAGTACAAAGTTTGTTCACAAAAAGACCTCTTTCTATTATCTTCTCTCTTATGATGCTGCCACTGCAACCTTGAGCCCAACACATTCCGGTTCAATATCAGTTTCCTCGGACTCACCGGCTGTGTTGAACTCGTTGGTTCTTCTTCTGCCTTGGGAGTCAAGGACGGTACCACTGCGGCAAGTGCTTCTTCGTTGCCCTGGCTATAGGTGTTGGAGGGCCCCGTGTGCCATTGACGTCTGTCACACCCCTCGCCAGCTACGATTCCCGATCTTACATTTCCTTTGGCAGAGGTTTTGCAGGTCTGGGTTGAAAAGGGCAAGGGCAATTCCCTCCTAGTCGTCCTCTCAGGTCCCACCGTTTTTCTCCTCTGTTTAAACTGCTGTGCCAGCATGATTGCTTCCTCGTGCGTTTGGCTTTGCTTAGAGTGTGCTCTCATGCCTTTTATCCTTGTGAGGAAGGGAAAGGGTAGTCAGGTGTGTTTAGGTGTCTACAATTTCCTGACTCTGAATGACCCTTGTGTTGGGACATGTCAGGTAAATAGCTCTGGTGTTAGTCCGTTTTCACTCATGTAGTGAGAAAGTGTTTGTGTCGGAAAAGCAGGGGGGGTAGAGTTTCTAAATATCCTGCTGGGCAGGACAGGGAAAAGGTGTCATAAGGAAAAGGATATTGCATTTCACCCTTCGGTGTCCCGCTTCCACTCCCCGAATACTCCCCATCCAGGGGATCCTCCCCCACTGTTCCACCCCCAAGAACTGGGTCCAATAGCGATGGCCATGTGCTGGCCACCTGGTTGACAGATCTCCGGGGACAAGCGGGTGGGACACCTTCAGGTTTCTCACACATAATATAGCACTACTTGTATATGAGGCTGCACTTATCATATTATATCAGTGCTTGGCATGTGAGGCAACATTTAGCATATTATAACTATACCTGGCATGTGAGGCTTTAATAGATAATCACCTGGTTTGTGATAGTACTGCTGGTTGTGCCTCAGGCATATCATAAATGCACATGTTGTATATTGAGATAATGCCATCCTTAATATGTGGTTGAAAACTCACATAGTCTTGTGATTACTTTGGAACTGTTTCTTATGTTATTAATCTTATGATTATTATTTTTTTTACTTTTGTAATGTCAGTTCCTTTTATGTCACCAGGCTCAATGGTTATATGACATCACTTCCTGTGATGATAACCTGGGCAAAGGTCATGTGTTGTCACTTTTGGTGACGTCATAGGGTATGTGATGTCACTTCTGCTATCCCTGGCATTTTGGTGAATTGACATCCACGAGTGGCCAATCAGACAGGAGAGACAGGGAATGGAACACAAGGTAAACAACGGGTGACAGTGGGGGAGTTCAGAAGCAGCAGATACTTAGGGGGGTTAAAAGGGAGAATCTCAAAGGATTGCTGTATAGATAACCTATATTATAGTCTACTATTTTCCTCTCACTCATTACTTCATAATTGATAAATGATTCAGAACAATTGTTTACTGTAATGAACAAGGATAAATTGCAATCAATAATCTGGAAGCATCTTGGTGTACCATCTGATCTTGGGTAATCCAACATGAATTTAAAAGAGGTATTTAGATATATTTGCCAACAAGGTGCTTTATTTAGAGTATTATTTTGATCTTCCAAATTTACAGACAGAAAACTATACCCGGAATATTCAGGTTGTATGGTCACAGGATGAGGACAATTATTTTACTAGTTCTTTAAGAAGTCATTTGGGAAAAAGAAGGTAAAATACTCATAGTGTAGAGACCATAAATAGGGACATGAATTGATAAGGTAAATGTAATAGTCTAGAAATTAAACACATTCTTTTTTGGGTTACATCATGGGTTTAAGTTTTTGTTTTCTCGTTCTGCTCTTTGTTTTTTCTTCCAACTTTTACCTTTTGTCTGGTGTAGGTTACAGGTTCCTTTATAGCAAAGTTTTCTATGATATTAACTGCAGCTCAAAGGGCCTGATTTACAGAAATGTTTTAACATGGGAAAGTCCCATTGAAAGCATGTTTGTAAATCAGGCATACAGTATTTTATGGCCCTAAAGGAACATGCCCTGTGTGTAATTATGGCAGACCTGAAAGGTGTGAAACACCTGAAGGCTGTAGATACTTTTCTGATACATATTTAAGTCATGAAACTGTAGAGTTGTAACCTCAGGATGTTGTATGTTCTTTGGAAGATTTACATAGGCATACATTCATGTGTACAACATTATGTTTTGTTATAATTAATTCATAAGTTGGACACACCGATTGTAATGAATTTGTAAAACATGTTTTTTTTTAAATTGTTAATTACGTTTGCACCCATATGTAAAAACACATCTACTGTCTCTAAAACATCTATATACAGTTTATTTGGGCACACCTGACAGTTAGGTTGGTTTTTCTCTGCATTGCTTTAGTGACAAAATTCAGGGCAAGTTAGAGATAGAATATCCCAATGTGCCTATTGAGTAAGTGATAACTATTACCAGGGCCCTAATTGTGACTACTCTAAAACCGATCACTCTTTCACAATCACAAATGCCCTCTCAGTACTCCTCCGCTACCACATTCCACGGAGACTTCATTGATTGTTACAATTGGCACACAGGGGCTCAAACCTGCCTATAGAAACATGACAGTGGCCTGCCTAAAGATGGGTATCATGATCTACAGCCTGCTACTAGGCAGAGTTCACCAACGTTTAAAGCACTCCTTTGACTCTCAGTTGCTTTCAAGGTCAAATTTAAGATGGTTTGTTCCATGCAAAAATCTTTCTGCCAAAAAGACTGTAGGTGTGCGAGAAACCTGGACCATACTGCAGTCCTGCAGGAAACTTGAGAATGAGCTGATTTTTATTAATTTCCTACTTTCAAATTCAGGTGGGCCAAACATGAAGGCAAAACCAGCTGAACACAAGTGTTGTGGGTTCATATTTTTCCTAATCCATTTCTAAACTAACTCATATTCTGCAAGTACCAGAAAAGATCTCTGTTAAGGCAATTATTCCGCTCCTACACACAGTAGTTATACTCACACCCTCAAGTAGTATTTGTTCCATTGCATCCAAATGGAACATCAAATCTCTAATCTTACTCCCAAGAGGAGGCGTTTTGCCCTAATTACCTAATCAGTCACCCTTATTGACATGAGAATCTACAGGTACAAGTTGTGACACAGGAGATAGCAAAGTACTCTGAAGTGGCTCTCTCCTTTCCTGTCACCCTCTGGATGACCTCTCTTTGACCTCTTCATGCTCCCACCTAAAAACCTCAGGGTCATCTTCGACAACACACTTTCCTTCTCTCCTCACATCTCTGACGTCTCTAAGAAGTCACACTACAAGCTGCACCTCCTCAGAGGTATTCTTCCCTTCCTCTCCTTCCCCCAGAAGCTTACTGTCTCCAGACCTCTGTTTCTCCCTAGGCTGCACAACTGCAACAGCCTCTTTCTAAATCTGCCTGCCTCTACTCTCCGCCCTCTGCAACTGATCCAAAACAGGACTGCAAGACTTGTCCTTGGCCTCAAGCCCATGGATTGTATCTCTCCAGGACTGAAATCTTTGCACTGGCTCCCAGTGGCGGCGAGGATTAAGTTCAAAACCCTCTGCATTGTCCACAAGGCCTTCTGGGGCCTGGGACCTCAATACCTTCAACTCTCTGTTCCTAAATATCTTCCTTCTCAAGCTCTTCGCTCATCTGCCCCCAACTCCCTCAGGGTAAATCGCTTCTCCAAGCAGCAAGTTGATTGTAGATCTCTTTCTTCTGCTGGGGCCGCCCTCTGGAACAGCCTCCCTGCCTCTCTGAAACTTGAGGGGAACCATCTCCGGTTCCGGAAGCACCTCAAGACCTTCCTCTTTACTTCTGCTTTCTATCCTCCTTTCCCCTGCTGATCTCCTGGCTGAATCTGAACTTGCGCTGGTTACATGGCTACCCTCTGAACTCCGGCCCAGGTCCCCTCCCTGCCAGTTGCACACCTGCACTCGGGGACTGTTTCTGTATCCCTACAGCCCCTACTAGCACTTGACACCTGATGTCTGCACTTACCCTTGCACTGACCACCAGCTGGCTGCACTTTTATTTATTGTCTTTATTTACTTACTGTTATCCTATGTACTTGCACTGCCCCTCCCCTTCGCCCCTGCACTTTCCCCTTCCCCCCTTCCCTGCACTTGCGCGATCTCAATGTCACCTGGCCTAGTAGGATTGTTGTCTCTGTTTCCCCTCCCTTGCCTCGTCGCGCCTTGAAACACGTGTGTATAGGCACGTTATTAATGCCATATCATATCAAGGTGAAATATCAGCACACACAATATAAATCCATAAATATGTACATGTGTAACTTCCATTTATCTCAAATAGAAGGGTGTTGAGTTATTTTGCAGCCAAATTCGAAGCAGCTTGCTTTTGACCTCATTTTGTGCAAATTCATTCATGATGAAGATCTATTGGTTCAAGGCTAAAGCAACACAATTTGAAACTATAGGTAAAGCAAATCTATCAGCTAGAAGATCAGAGTAACATCTGGTGTTAATGCATCTTCGATTGTAAATGGAATTTGTGATCAAAACAAGCAGGTTCAAAAGTCCCACATTGACATCTTGTGGATAAATATAGCAGTGAATTAGCACATCTTTAAAGCTGATTCCCAAGTCATGTTCACAATAAATGAACGTGTGTCCAATAATCAGAATCACAGGCCAGGACTAATAAACACTTCTTCAATGTGGCTGAATCCTGTAATTAAAATAAAGAACAAAACAATATTCTGGATATATTAATATCTAGCAGGAATTAAACAAATCAAAGACTTGTTTGACAGAGAGAGGTGAGAAACATTCAAGAATTAAAAGTAAAACACAACTTATCTGACTACACTTATGGAGAATATCGGAGGTTTAAATGTGCAGTGAATCTGCCAAAATTAGGCAATTCAGATTTAATGAACATCATTAAGAAAATAGGAAGTCAAGAGAACATAGCATCTTAGATGTACAACCTGTTAAGTAGGAATTTGTAGGGAAATAAAAAAGATTCTTGACAGCATGGTCGGCATGCCTAAATGAGGAAATGACTCAAGGAAGATGGGAAGCTCTGTGTGGAAACATCAAGAGGATGTCATTAAATATAGGAGAGAGAGCACGTCAAGTGAAGATCTTGAACAGAGTATTTTGGACACCGGCCCGAATGCATGAGCAAGGCTTGAGTCTGACAGACACTTATTGGGGGTGTGGCCATGCTCGAGGTACATTTGAATATATGTTTTGGGAATGTTACAAGGTGAAAGATTTTTTGAAACAAATAACCGAATTGATGAATAGAGTAGTGAATGAAGAATTGGACTTTATTGATCCTGGGAGAAGAGAAGATCCTGGAAGAGTTGGGACACCATCACATAGCCTGTATTTTGAAAGGGGCAAAAAAGCTAATATTGCAAAATCGGAAGTCGGATGCATTTCCGATATTGGACTCATGGGTGGAAGAAATGTTCTCAATTTGCAACATTGAAACACTGGTGCTAACGATGCAGAAAAAGGAATCTCTTTTTCAGAAAATTTGGGGGGCTTTTTAAATTTGGATCTGGATTGAGCTTGTTTCAAGAGGAGAAGTTAGAAGATAAGTACAATTTCAATGTCCTGTATATTTATATATATATTCAGTAAAAACACTTTGTTAAAGGAACGTTATGGTTAAGTTGCGCTACTAAAAACCTATGAAATTCAGTGAACATTTTTTGTTAAAGGGACATTATGGTTCAAAGTAAAACCGAAAAACCCCTGAAATTCGGCAGTTATGGTAAGATAAGCAACCATAACTCACGCCACCGTGCACTGCTAACACTAACACCCAGGACATCAAAGATGACATCACAAATGTCATTGATGGCATCACTGATGACATCACATGTGCATTTACTTTTCAATTTAAAAATACTTTAAAATAAACAGCATTACTGGAATCAATATTCTCATTATTACAGAAGAACATACCAGCTCTAAGAATGAAGGCACACATGCCTCGGTTGATTACACACCTAGCATTGTTTTGCTGAGGACAAAAAACTGAACTATTGTCCCATATTGCCCTAGGTAGTAATCCAGAAAAAATTACTTTGGCATTTGGAAGGATGTTCATTACTGCTTGAACCAAGTGTTCCAAATCTGCCAACAAAGTAGGGGCACTGACAAAGCCCAAATGGAAAACACCATAGTGCAAAACTACCACATGGCGACTGTTGATCCTGCCCATATCTTCACAAATGTGTACAATTCCCTGTACATTGCAATCAGGCACAGTGCTCCACACCACCTCCACTCCTTTAACATCAAAATTCTTTGCAACATGCCTGCATTGAGCATACTGTTGTAAACCATGCACAAACATATCTCCGAGCACCAACACCCTGACTTTCTCCACTTCTGCCATCTTCACTACACACAGTCTCTTTGAACACAAATCCACAACCTCAACATCTGATTGGCTGATCCCTACAGTCTTCTTTCCATGCTGGATTTGCTGGAAAACCACGGATGTAGCACGCCCTGTCCACAGACCGCATAACTCTTAGACATCCCTTCTACCATTTCCACTTCATTCTCTGTGCCATTCCCTCATTGGATACAGCTAAGCAGGCACACAATACAGAGAACGTCCTCAGAATACTCCCATTTTGTTTATTTTGGAACATTTCAGGACACTGCGAGTGTTCTTAGAACACATTCAACTTGCCAGCGAACAATACGGACAACGTCCTCAGAACACCCCCTTTTTCTTTATGTACGAACATTTCAGGACACCGCGAGTGTTCTTAGAACACTTTCAGCTTGCCAACGAACAATACAGACAACGTCTTCAGGACACCCCCTGCAAACATTCCAGGACCCCACAAGTCTTCTTAGAACACTTTCAACTTGACACCAAATCCATTCTGTTTATTTACGAACATTTCAGAACAGCCGTGTTGTCCGCAGAAAAATCGAACACAACAAAAGTGTCTAGCACATAAAAAAACAGAACATTGAACCTATCTCATACTCGCCCACCCTCCCCAAACACTCTTACACACCAAAAGACTCCACTAAATACAATTTTTAATCCAAGTTTCACCACGCTGTCCGCAGTCGTCCACGAATGCAAGATGGTGGGTGCCACAGAAAATCTGACGCGCTTCACGCACCACGCCGTCCAATCAGCGAACACGTCGCATGTCAGCGAACCGGGAAGTCCGTCCGTGGAGCGAACAGAGATATCACTAATTTTTTTGCCTTACATTTTGGTCATTTTTAAAAAAACTACTGGACGGATTTGCACCAAATTTGCAAAAGCACGCTTTCGGGACCAAGCCCCCCCTCCTGCCGCAAATTTGGTGTAAATCCGTCCAGCGGTTTGGGCTGTAGGCGTGTGCAAAGTTTTTTCCCATTATGTTTATGGGAAAAAACAAAAGTTTTGGACCCCCCTATAACTTTGCCCCCCCCGAACCAAACCTCTCCAAACTTTGCAAAAATATTCAGAGTGGGCCATATACCTTTTTTACAAAGTTTAGTGAGGATTCGTCCAGAGGGAGCAACGTAATAAGCCACCCAAAAAATGCTCTTCCTATGGAAACACCAATTGATTATATTGGACTATTGTGCTTTATAAGTTATATACAAGTATCTTGTTTTTCTTTTTTCTTTTCTCTTTTTCTTGTTCCTTCTTCTCCTATTTTCTCCTAGATCTTAGGTTTGGTTGATTGGGGTGGGTTTTGGTTGAATTATTGTTGAATTTTAGGAGGGTTAGATTTATCATGTTGAAGTTATGGTATCTCTAGTTGTTTGATGGAAACATTTGAATAAAATGGTTTCAAAAAATTAAAATCAGATTCACATTTTACAGAAAATACTGGTATTAAATCCAACTGAGGGCCTTAAGTACATTAGATAGTTAACACTGTTTAATATTTTATCTCTATTAAAGGTTGGGACATATCAAACATTAGTTGAAAATAAAGTATTTTTCAAAAAAGAAACAGGCACCAAAACATCCCATATTAGCAAACTGTAAATGCTACATAATATATCAGGAAATGCCACAGATATGGCGAGTTGGTGGTATGGGGTGGAGCCACAAGAAGAGAATATGTCTTGATCTTAGAAATGTACCCACTGAGTGTAACTAAACATGACGTTTCATGAAGGACGGGTGCATTATGCAACTTAGCCCCTGGCTTGGATTAGGAGTTGGGGATGTCATGATGATCAAACATCTCAATGGCACTAGGAAGACAATACAGAACATTTTGAACATAAATGTACGTTATTAACCAGGTCCTTTGTTGGACTGAGAGGTAGTGCAATAATGCCAATAATGGCAATATGATGGCCAAGCATCTCAACATGTTAAGCTGGCAATATAGAACTTTCTGAATAAAGGATGGCCTATTTAACAGACTGCTTCTTTGGATTGGAAGGTGGTGTATTAATGCCAGTGCAATGGTGAAACATCTCCATGATGTTAAGTGAGTAAGAGAGATCCCCACGATGAAAAACACATGTGTAACCCACTCACGTTTTGGATTAGGAGGTGAAGTATTAGTGCCAACGTGATGATCAAAAATCTCCTCAGTTTTAAGTAGGAAATAGAAAACCAATATGAATAAATTGCATAGATGCTCAAGTTGGTTTTCCAGTTGCTCCAGTTAAGAAACACGCAGGACGCCATGCTGATCCCAACAAGGGACTGTCAGTCACAAAAAAATTACTATACAGACCTGGAGGGAGAAATCACCCAACAGGGATACAATATCAGCAGCATACTAAGAGGAGCAACTGGAAAAACAGCTTGAGCATCTACACGATTTATAGACCACGAATGAAGCGTTAATATTGGACCATACAAAGTACCAATAATTGACTTGTCAAATACCAGAGGTCAAAACACGTATTGGCTGGATTGTGCTTATGCCAATTAAATATTTTGATTTGAAGCTTAAACAAGTGAATTCTATTAATTGTAATAGCTTAAAGTTGTCAAATGCACGTATAATACATTTGGTGAGCACAGAATGCTGGCATAAACCCATACATTCATCAATTTCCATTGGGCCTAGGGTAAGAACCATTCTTCCCAGTACCTCAGCACGCATGCTCGAGCGCACTCACAAGCAGCTTACCCTAAGACTTGTTCTATGTATGCAGCATGATGGTAAAATAGCTCCTTGACATCAAGTAGGCGATAGAACCCTCAGAACAATGAACGACTCATCTAACCAGTCATTTGTTGGATTAGGAGCTAGTGTATTTATGGCAACGTGATGTTCAGGTATCTCTGTGACAACAAGTAGGTGATAGAGACACCCTTGAATAATAGATGCCTGGTGCAAAGTAATCTTTTGCTGGATTGGCAGGTGGTGTATTCATGTTAGTGTGATCTTAAAAGAGTGCCATGAAAACAAGTAGCCAATATAGGACCCTCTGAACAATGTATGACTCACTTAACCCAGTCAATTGCTGGATTAAGACCTGATGTATTTATGGAAACAAGATGTTTAAATATCTCCATGACATAAAGAAGTTGACGGAGAATCCTGAACGAAGGAACCCATCCATTTGTTACATTGGTATGTGGAATATCCCCGTCAACTCACTCAATGATCTTAAGAAATTGATAGAGACCCCCAAATGAAGGATATTGTATGCCATCCAGTCACATGTTGGATTGGGAAGTGGTATATTTATATATTTATGTCAACGTTATGGTGAAATATATTCAGGAACATAAAATAGGCGCTAGAGAACCCTTTGAACCCTGGATGAATCAGCTAACCCAGTCATGAATTTAATTGGGCAGTGGCGTATTCATGTATACAATTATGTACATGATATAAGATGATAGAGAACAAAGGATGGCCTATGCAACCCAATAATGTGTTGGATTGGTAAGATTACTTACGTGAACCAGTCATTTGTGGGATTGGGATGTGGTGCATGTATGATAACATAATGGTCCAATCTCTCCAGGACATTATGTTGGCAACAGAGAACTTTCAGAGTGGAGGATGCCCTAGAAAGCCCATTCCTGTGTTGAATTGGGTAGTGATGTTCTCCTGCCAATGTGAAGATCAACAATATCAATGACATTGAGAGGGTAAAGGAGAAACTGAATACCAAAGGGTATTCTCACTATGTAATCCAATTCCTACATGGATTGGGAGTTGGTGTTGTTATGCCAACATGTTGGCCATACATCTCCATACCATTAAAGAGCTGAGCTGAGCATTTTGTGGAACACTTCCCGATGCCAATCAAATTGTTCCCCACGATGGAAAAAGCAGTCTAGCATTATAAAAATCAGGAATGGACACTTTTGGTAAATCCTGATCCCTAAGAAATAAAAGTGCACCACATGTGTCGTAAGAATAAATACAATCGCCTATGCAATGGCAAATACTGCAATTAAAGGCACAATAATGCATACGGGTACAAAATGAATCTGCCTTGTACACAGGCATCCTCAGCCCACACCGCAAATCATTACTATAATCAGATTTTCAATATAAAAGGATGTAATCTCCCATAAATAAACATACTGGGACTTTTAAAAGGTTCACAGACAGAACATGTTTTCTCAAAGCAAAGGGCTGTCAAAGGAACGCGTTGTGTTCATTAGAGGAGCGATTTGCACAGATAACCTTCTGAAATCCGTTTCTAGCTAATGGCGCACAAATATGTGCTGTGGAAGTTTGACTTTAATAGGTCTAATTATAAGGAAATGCATTTTGCAATCAGAAATGAAAAAAAAATCTCTTTCTCTTCAGCTTTTACAAGTTAACCAGCTGTTTTGAAACACAGAGCTCTAATCTTTTTCCCCCCACATGTTCAAGCGGATGAAAGCAATTTTGTGCTCAACTGTCTATAAGTAATTAGGCCGGATGTAAAAGAGTCTTTATGTATCGGTTCAGAAAGAGCGACACATTCGGAATACAGAGCAGTTCTGCGCAGCCGCCTTCATCTGGAAGGCATACCTGATGCATATTGCATGAGTCCCCGTTATTAACATAACATGACTATCAAAGCTCCATTGAAACTGGCATCTCCTCGTTTCATGTTCCTGACTGAAATTCCCTGAAATGTAATAATTTGAAAACGGTGATGCCAATGATTTGTTTCAGCTGTAATTTCAGTTTTCTTTTTGTATTCTCGTCTCTTTGTTGTTTGTGGCGAAGGCCTAACCCAGTGGGGCTCCGCTACACACAAACGAGCATTCTGGTATTTTTAGCTACGAGGTAAATATTAATATTCAGGAAGGCGTCCCAAATACTGCCACTGTGTCTCCTTCTCAGGTTAAACTCTCTCACTCTTTGCCAATCAGGTCAGCTAAACAGCAATTTTTGTCTAGGAAACAAAAAAACGGTGAACTATTTTAAAACACACTGGTGTCTCATTAATAGACTTTTGTAATTTAATTTTCTTTGTCACGGCTATCCCAGAATTGGCGGTTGATTTAAAATGTAATATGCAAGGTTGTGCGATGAGTTTAATCACACACTCAATATTGAAATGGGATATCCCTTTTGGTGAGCATGGTATCTCCCAGGCTCGTGCTCCTTTGTCGTTGCAGTGACCACGTGACTAAACAAATATGCGGAAGGGGATGTTTTGGAGCAGCCTGTTTGTTTTTAGTGCGTATGGTAGTCGTGGGATACAAACAATGTAAATGAAGGTCCCCCAGCAACAATGCAGTAACTATTCATGTGTGTGATGAGGTACTCCACACGTTTGACTCATTTACCATTTACTTCACTTTGGCTAGAGGGAGTCAACTAAAATGAATTCCTAATTGCACATTCAGACCCACAGTGCAGACTGCACTGCTTTTAAAGTGATGCTCCCATTGCAGTACTCGGGTAGGTCTCGTGGGACATCCCATGTGGTGGTAGGTTTCACATAACTAGGCCATCATTTAGACGAGATTTTCCACCCTGCCTACAGGCCTCAAGGCTGCCAGATGATTACACCACCAAATCACAAAACTGGACAGCCAACTGTGCTTCATTAGCCCCAGCATGGCTGCGCTGTTTCCGCCATGCAGATTATTCACACTCAGATTAGATGCCGGAGGTCCTCGGGGACGACCATCCTGATTGAGGCTTGAGGGGTGGCCCTCTTTAGTTTTTGAAACAACAAATGATTGCCTAAACCGGGTCCCACATGGGCTATGAGGAGGATAGAATGCAGGGCTACCACCAGCGTTTAGTGTGGGAGAGTGGCAATTACGCGTACTCCAGACCCCAACTCTCCCTGCCATTCACTGACTTTCACACCTGGTGGTGGCTCCACCTCCTCATCACATGGTGTCTGTGTTTTGCCAATAGGGTGACGGAAGGAGGTGGAACCTAATTCTGCCGACCTTCTTAATGGTGCCTTATTGTCAAAATGCATGCATGAAATGTGGGACATATTATCCAAACTGATTGGCCAAAAACCATGAGTCAGTGGCCTGTTATAATGTCCTATGATGCCTGCTTGTTTTGTGTGCATGGAATATTGGGGTGTTCTGCCTGAAGGTGGAAGAGACACAATTAAGGATTGCCTTCACATTATACCATTCTGATGCACACGGTGGAGTAGCAGAGTTCTGCCTACCCCTGCAGGGTGACAGACAAGTGGTCAGATATTGCATTTTGACTCTGACAGGTATGTTGGCCGCGCCATGTTTTGAATCACTGCAAAAGGAGTTGCCCGAAGAGCCTCGTCTTAAATCGTCTGAATACTGTATTTCAAAGATACGGTATCAGGTAATAAAATCAAGGCAAAAATGTTGCCGGTAAAAATAATTGCGGCAAAAATGCTGTGGTTTGACCCGGTAAAGGTGTACCCCATTATACCATTTAAGGGCAGCAGTGGTTGCGGGGGTGTCCCCTGCTCCCTAAATGTTATTATGGGTCCAGGGGTTGCGGGGGTGTCCTCTGCATCTTTTACATGATTGTGGCGGAAAACCCACAGCATTTATGCCGCATTATTTTGTATTCACAGCTATTTTTGCCACAATTTTAAGACATGGGGCCTCATTAAGAGGTAGGCGGTAAGGGATTACCGGTACCGGTAAGGGCACCGGTACCGGTAATCCCTTACTGCCCTATTACGACTTCCCTTTGCGGGTCCTCCCTTAACGCCTGGTTTTACCTGGTTTTGCCAGGCGTTAAGGACGGGACCCGCAAAGGGACTTTGGTGCCAATAACGGTACCGAAATTTGCAGTACCGTTATTAGCGCCCTCCCCATTCCCATTGAGCCCTATGGGGGCTCAAATGGGAATGGGGAAGGGCCCTGGTGAATGGGGAATTACCGCCCCCGCCAACCTTGGAATGGGGCGGTAATAGCTCCATTCACCAGGGCGGAGTCGGTAAGGATTTGGAGGCAGCCATGGCGCTAATAGCGCCATGGTTACCTCCAAACTCCTAATGAGGCCCATGGAACCAAAGATACATACCACCAAAGGCGACCAGGCTAAAAAGGTTCCAGGAAGTGGCTAACTTCTCAATTACTTAAAACTGCATTCCAGGAATGCTGTTCAGTTTCATGGCGCACACATTCATTATGCATTCAGACGTTTTCTTAATAACACACATTCAAACTCATAACTATTGACAACATACAGTTAAAGCAAAATATATATACTCATCTTTTATCCTTACTGCTAATATAATTTCAGTTGCATCAATTCTTTAAGTGGTTGCCCTTTTTTCTCCTTAATAACACAATTTCAGCCTTCTAGACAGAGCAAGGCTTCATTAGCAAGGGCTAGTGACTTGCTCACAAATCAGGGTCTAGGAAAAGCCGAAGGCTATAGGTTGTGAAAGGGCAACTTTCCCAAAGGTGAAAGACCCCTCTCTAAGATCAATAACGCTTTAAGCACGCAATGGTAATATCAATATACGTTTTGCAGTTATGGTGGTGAAGGAAAAATTGTTAGTTTAATAGTGCTTAAAGTGAAGGCACAAAACCTCTTAGAACATAACATTGTGGTTTTATGTTTTAGTGTTTAAATAGCAAGGCAATCTTTATAATGTAAGGATTTTAATTGCAAATTTGGTTGAAATGGAACAGTTATATGAGAATGCACTTGGTGATTTATATAGAATGTTACCAGTCACAATGAAGGTGCAATGAATACAAGATGCTTGCAAAGATTGATCATCTTGTTGAAATAAATCTTCCTGGAAAATTGGAAGACTGCTGAATGCACAGAAATGCTCTTTCCTCTTTCCCTGAGTGTTTATGTGTTTGGAAAGAATTTAAAAATTTCGATTCCCTTTTTACTGATTTTTGGCTGATTGTTTTACCGCCAAATGCACCTTCGACAGCCACTCTCACTCCTCAGCCGCTTCCTGTTTCTATATAGCCTGACCCCAAACAAATTATGCTGTAAAAAGAATTTGAACTTTTAAAGTTTGAACAAAACACATGCACCCCTTACCCCATCTTCTTCTGGAATCAAAATGAATGGAATGTTGTCAGTAACATGACCAGGTAACGCGGGACACTATGGCCAAACACAGTAGACCACATATACAATAATAAGACAAATGGACTGATCTACAAGTTTAGCGCATTCATAAAGAAGGCACAACATGTCCACTAAAATTAACAAGTAATTACGACCAAGATACGGGAAATGACCAGACTTACATGTTGGTACAATTTGTATACCAGATACATCAACGTCTAAGCACATATGACCACACGACCCATTTAGAATGCAATTTCTCACATTTATAGTTATTGCTGGAGCCTTGAGAAAGACTGTTCTGATCAAAACACTTGTCGGCTCAGACCAAACTATGGTGGTTGATATAAACGATAAAGATGCTGATATCGCAACAATACGCAAGTATTTTCTGCAATTTGATTCAACACGAGATCGCTCAGTCAGAAAATTAGAAGGGAATTAGTGCATGTGTAATCACCACTGCTCAGACAATCAATTGTTTTAGTGTGACTCATCGCATAGTCACATTGGTTGTTATCACGCTGCATCCCCCCACATTGCATATACAAAAGGCAGATTATATACTGAAATAGGCAGCACAGGACCTAGTGTGTCCTTCTGTCCAAACCACTATGCACTGTCAGTAACAACAGCTATCAACTCCATTTTGAACATCATTCTGATTGGGTTAGAGGAGGTAATGAATTGAATGCATGTGGTAAAACTAATTAGCACCCGGGAGATCTGTTGTAGTCAGCAATGTCCCTCTTCCATTGGTATACGCAACCAAGCCCCCTTAATTGCCATAACCTTTAATTTACTTAGTCTCATCTACATGAACATTTGCCTCATTGAAGGGCTAGGAAACTGATAAATATATGTATAGGCCTTCCAATAAGGAAAATATTATTCAGAAAAGGCACTCATGGATGGCAACCTTCCTACATCGTCATGTTTCTGGGACCAAGCCTATTCAAGAGATTTATTTTTAAAAGATCCCAGTAGTACCCTCATTCCCATGCTCCAATCCGAACTCCAAGCTATTTTCACAAACATATTTCCATGAATAGTTCTAAACTCAGATAGGGCAAGGCTAGGCCCCCTTACACATTTTGTCCTTCGATGTTAAGAGCACGTTTTGCTTATCAGCACACATTATCTTTATGAACAGGTTTCCTCTTTTCAAACTCGGCAACTTGCTCTAAAGGTTAAGCCAAGCTCTATTCTCATAGCTTGTCCAGGGCTTGCATGGGAGAGTCCCAGGATGTGAAGCCAGATATAGCCTTCCAAAATGTTTGCCCAATGTTCACAGTCCTAAAATGAACATTGCAAGACATAGGCAATACTAGTGAGCAATTTGTGGCGGTAAAGCATTACAGTTCCGATTAGGCTAAATCCTGCTTCAGTATTAACACACTTGTTTATGGATAACATAATTGCCACAGCCTTGGTGTGGCGTTTCTTAAAAACCAACAACTCTTTAGAATGAGACTCAACTTCATACCCCTGATAAGAGTAACTATAGCCCTTGTTCATTTTGCCCCCAGTTGTCACAAAACACTGTGTATCCTTCTTTACATTGCCAAATCTCATACATTTCGATTTTTCCAAATTAATAACCAAGATGTTCAGCTTTACGTACGCAATCACTGTGCTTGCACTTCTGCAGAGTCTGACAAATAAATCGAATATTGCCAGATCATCGGCATAAGCAAGGTATACAAATATTTTATCACCCAATTTTGGCAGAAAGTTATGGGTCTTCAAAAGGCACTATCAGATATCAGAAACAGATTAAATAAAACAGGGGCGAGAACACACCCCTGTTTTACTTTCTTTCCAATCTCTATAGGGGCAGACTATCCCCTAGCACAATAACATTTTACCCGTGCCATGTTGTTATCATGCAATAGTGGGTAACAAGCAAGCAAATTCAATTTTTCCCATAACTTTGAGCGAACAATCGTGTTGAATGCTGAAGAAAAATCATCAAACAGACAATAGAGTGGCGGTGAGGATTTAGGTTTCACCTGTCGAATTAAACAATTTACTATAAATAGTTGAAATAAGGAGAGAGGCCCTTCTGAAAGCCCGGCTGAAAATGGCTCAATATCTGGTTATCCCTATCCACTTCTCAATGTTATGGAGTAGTCACAAAGCACAATATTTTGCTTCGTCCATCTAATTATGACAATAACCCATAATTACAGGAATCCTCAATTTGTATTTGTATTTGTATTTGTTTTATTTATAACATGCTCCCTCCGGCCCGGAAGCATCAGGGCGGAACTTGGACAAGGTTACATAACGAGCATACATGAATTCAGACTATAGGTACAGTGCAAAGTATTCAGTACATACAGCTATATACATCAATTACAAAGTAGAGATTAGAACCATGCGTAAATAATGGGATGAAATGAGATTGTTTTCACGACCATCGGATATGACCTGTGCTGGCAATCTGCTTAAATAATGGTAATAATATATCCGCCCATATGTCGGGATTCACTCTCATAAGCATATTTGAGATGCTATCCGAGCGCTCTGGATTTCTTAAGTTTCTTTATAATTCTTACCAAATCAGCCTTATGATAACTCACATCCAAGGGGCTCTGGTGAATCAAGTTAGTGGAATTATTGACACTACATTTTTCTCCTAAATAAGCTTCCCAAGTTTTAGCAGCAATAGGGTTCGACAAAGTGGCCTGCAACGGGTTACCTCTACTATTGAATGTATAACACATCCCTTTACTGTCATTATTCCCGATAACTTCACATATTGTTCTCCAAGCACTATTACGGGAGGCCATATGATATCGCTTTAACCAATTTCTATATCTATTTGTTAGTTTCCGAACAGCTTTATTTATCAACAGGGCATCCATATTATAGAATCGCGCCTTTCAAATTTCTTGTCTCAAGGAGCGTTTTTTAAAATGATAACTTTATCATATGGATGTAAATGATTTCGCCCCAGTCTAAATATGAGACCAGTACTTCTAGTCAAGTAATGGGTAGTAATGGGGCTGATCCACTTTATTATTTCATTAGGAGAGGTGAATTTTTTATAAACTCTGTCGAGGTTTCCCATCAGGGGTGTTGCTAGGTTTGGAAAAAATCCCGGGCTATGCTAATGTTGGGACTGTCAGGAATCAGGGCTCTCTACCCTTTTCATTATAGCCCCTGAGCTTCTATCCGGGGCTGCAACTAAAAGACCTGCGGCTATAGCCCCATCAGGCACCCCCTAGCAACGCCTCTGCTTCCCATATATGTGTTACGGCCTCTAGGTTTCTATCCGACCAACCAATCCGATTTAGACCATTAGTCACCTTAACATCACCCGCCCTATCAAAATCATGAATCACATCTTCATGCAGAACCAGATGGGGATTTAAAATGGCATGGCCATAGAAATCATTGAATCTCACAGACATCACATCAACCTTGTTAGGAAGTGTGGCGCTTCCATAAAGGTAATCAATGGTAGAATAGACTTCAACATTTCTTCTTGTCTTAGAGGCAGGTATGTCACTTTTATTAGACCCATTAATCATCTGCACACAATGATCATAAAACATTTCTGACAATAATCATGCAGATCTAATTGCTTTCACATGCTTATTACAGTTTACTATCAGTGGAACCGCACCCCTTTCTGTGACAGTGCAATCAATTTAGGGTGAGTTAAGATCCCCTCCAATGAGAAGATCCACGTGTGGAGACATAGTTGTACTTGATATTATGGTCTCATACATACGTAGATGCAAGGCATCAGTACAACTCTCACCAGGTGGATCACATATATTTGCTGCAGATATGAGATACCCGTCACATAATACCACTTCAACCAACAGAAAATTAGGATTACCAGTTGACAGTACTACTTCCCCACTTCCAAAACATTGGAACACAAGGTCAACAAACCACCAAATGGTCAACCTTTGTCCCCTCTTCTAGCAGGGTTTTTAAAACATGTGTAGCCATCAAACACAGCGTCCGCATCAACCAGGTTAGTATCATCCCATCAACCAGGTTAGTATCATGTCAGAATTCTACAGTTATTCATAAGCACTACTGTCTGAGAACAGGTGGACATGACGTCTTGAGTTCCAGGAACTGACCAATACATATTACTTTTAGGTATGTTGATTCAGGACAGGGAGGACGTAAAAAAGCCACCACCAATGGGATTTTACAATCACATCATCTGTTTGACTTAATAACGGGAGCTTTGAAAGAGATTCTACAGGTTTGTTCTGAGTTTCCACCTGCAACTGGGAAGGTGCCGCTGGATTTTTATTAACAAGTTCTACATCTTTCACCTTAGGACTTGCAATTTGATCAATGTCAAAGCCCCATTTTAATAGTGATGGTGCATTGCTTCGAACTAATGCCACAATTTCTGAGTCCATACAATTTACTCTCGATACAGCCATGCTGTATGCTTACATTTGTTCCACAAAATCAAAGTCTCTGCTTTGTAGTACACACACAATGACGGTAAATGGCAGAAGATTTCCAGCACTGAGCTACGAATTATAGGAGAGGAACCATCATCAAATAGTCTTGAAATAGTAAATAGTAAATATTGTGGGAGAAAGCCATATCTTGTTTTCCATTTGGTCTAGTTTCAACATCACAGGAGCGTTTGTAGCTGTTAGGGAGCTCGGGATGCTCCAATAATACACGGACGCCAGCGGGTATAACAAACAACCTTCTTTATTCAACACAAACTGGAAAGTGTCTTTCCTGACACCCTCCTTCTCCTCCTCACGTCACTTCCCCCCCGTGACGTCTCCCCTACATGTGGCTTGCCTTAAAGGGGCAGCCACTCATAACAACACCCCCGGACAAATGTCCTTGCAAGTGACTCAACTTGGCCAACTGGCACCAATGTCAACATTCCTCCACTAACCTGGGAGGCCTCCTAACGTTCCTTTGTGGTCTTCCTCGCGGCTCCGGGTGGGGGCCGCCATCAGCGTCATGCTCAGGGTTGACCTGACTTTGAACCTGTGATTCGAGGGGGATCCAAGTTTCATCACGAATGTCCATGACTTCCGGGTCGGGGTCCTCAGGGGGCAACTCCTCCTCAACAGGTCTGGTAATGTGCTTGAACCTTGAACTGTTGCGAGTCACTTCCTGATGTCCATTTGTCGCTGTTATCATGGTGCCTTTTATCGCAACCCCTCTCAGCGGCTCAGATGAGAATTGTGAGTCTGTTTTTCTTGTTACGGCTCTCTGCACCCACACTTCATCTCCTATTTGTAGTTCTTTTGGATGTGCTCTCCTCCTCCTGTCAGTCTGTTCCCGCATCTTCTCTTTCGTCGCTCTGTCTCGTTCGATGACTTCTTGGTCTGCCTCAGGCCGGTTCGTCGGGTTGTTGACGAGCCTGGTCCTGACCTGGTATTTCATCATGAGCTCTGCTGGGGTTCTGTTCGTGGCTTCATGAGGGGTGTTCCTGTAGTCCCTCAACATTCTGCACAGCGCTTGATGGGGGTCAGTCCCCTCTAGGCGCGCCCTTTGTATGGTCTTTTTAATGGACGCCATAAATCTTTCCACCATGCCATTGGCCTGTGGCCATCTCGGTGTCACTCTTTGGTGATGGAAACCCATATGTTTCGCGAATACCCCAAACTCATGACCACTGAAAGGGGCACCATTATCGGATTTTAGCGTGTCTGGTATCCCCCACTCGCTGAAGACTTCATCAAATGTTGCAGCGACATGGGCGAACGCTGTTGATTTGACTCGTTTTACTATGGGGAACCTGGAGTGTTCGTCAATAAACAGTAGCAGATAATCTCCTTCCTCCCTTGGTCCATAGAAATCGACCGCTACTCTCTCCCAAGGATGATCTGGGATTGTGGTTATTCTGAGCGGTACTGGCGGGTCGGGTCTTGCTGTGCACTGGCATGCCGCGCAGTTCTTGACCCACCAGTCGACCATATCGTCCATGAAGGGGAACCAGACATTGCACCTTAACAGACGTTTGGTGTTCTCCGCACCACGGTGCCCTTCGTGGGCAGTTTTGATGACTTCCACGCGTAGCGTGGAAGGTATGACAATTTTGCAACCCCGTACCAGAATGACTTTGTCTTGGACTGCCAGCTCGGCGTGCACCCTCGCCAGTCTCTCCATCTCATCGCGGCACGCTCCTGGGTGTTTTTGTACCGCTCTGCGGAAGTCCTTCCACTTTCCATTTTCCGTCAGACTGATGGCTAGGGCCATGGATGGGTCTGCAGCCGACGCCACCGCAATTGTTTCGATGGATATGGCAGGCGGTAACGCGTTGGTCGTGACGTAGCTGATGTATTCTACGTCTCCCTGTCGAGGTGTGGGGCTACCGCTCGGGTGTCTGGAGAGGTAGTCTGCTGGGTTGTTCTCTCCTCCAGGTTGGTGAACAATGTCAAAGTCATATTCTTGCAGACGGATTCCCCAGCTCTCAATCCTGGGTGGCATTTTTGTGCGCGGGTTGCCGAAAAGGGAAAGCAGCGCTTGATGATCTGTGATCAATGTGAACTTTTTCCCGATGACGAAATTATGAAAATGCTTGCACGCCCAGACGGCTGCCAGGCTCTCTTTTTCTGCCTGAGAGTACGCCGACTCCGGCGGGGCCAGGGCTCTACTGGCATAAGCAACTATGTGCCTTGGATGCGTGTCTTGTCCACTGGTCTGCGCCAGAATGGCGCCTAGTCCCTCCGGGCTGGCATCTACCACTATTTCGGTGTGCCAGTCAGGGTCAAAGTATGCCAATTTTCTCGCCTCAGTCAACGATTGTTTGATGTTGTCAAACGCAGCTTGGCACTCCTCAGACCATGCAAATGAGACCTCTTCCTGAAGCAGGCGCCGGAGAGGTTCAGTGATGGATGCGAAATGTGGGATGTACCGAGCACAGTACCCTGCCATTCCCAAAAATGACCTGATGTCGGCGACTTGAGTGGGTCTTTCCAGCTGAAAGATGGTGGCTACTTTGTCTGGGTCGGGAGTCATCCCGTCAGCCGAGAAAATGTGGCCAAAGAATTTGAGCTTGGCCTTGCTGAATCGACACTTGTCGATATTAAGTGTTAGTCCAGCCTCTTGCACTGCCCGGCACGCTTCTCGAAGGGCAACATCATGTTCCTTACGTGACTTTCCGAAAACCAAGATGTCGTCGCTGTAGTTGAGTGTCCCGCTTACAGGGCGTATGATCTGTCGGATCGTTTCATGGAATATTTCCGCCACCGACGAAATTCCAAAATTTAACCGTTTGTAACGGAACAGTCCTTCATGTGAAGCAAAGGTGGTTATGGGTCGTGAGTCCGGGTGGAGTACCATCTGATGATACCCCTGATTCAGATCCAATTTCGAGAAGAGGACGGATTTGTTCAATTGGACTATCATGTCCTCAATTTTTGGACCAGGATGCCGTTCTCGCTGTATAGCCGTGTTGGCCACCCTCATGTCCACACATAGTCGTAGGCGACCACCTTCTTTTGGGACAATCACAAGGGGAGAGACCCACGGTGTCGGACCGGTGGCCGGTTCAATTATGTAATTTTTCAATAGTTGGTTTATCTCTTTCGACACCGTCTCCTGCAAATGGAACCCTACCCTGCGCGGGTGTTGCAGGACCGGTGAAATGTTTGGGTCTATGTGTAATTTGAGCGGCGGGCCATTCCACCTTCCCAACCCCTGGCATAGTCGCGGGAATTCTTTGATGATGTCTTCTTTCGTGATGGCAGGGGTGTCATGGGTGACTATGTTGCCTATGTGCTCCTTCTTGCTATGTGGTGGCTCCGAGGACTCAATGATATCTCCAGCCTGGACAGGTATGTTGATTAGGCCCAGGTGTGATGCCGTCCTGTAGCTTAGTAAACACCGACCTTTGGTGGGGCTTTTTATGACATGGATGATCGTGTCGGTTACTTGGCCAGCAAATGTGAGTCTCCTTTTGAACGACCCAACGCACTGTAGCGGGGCATCCGCACCCCATTGATAAATCTTTGAACTTGACGGGCTCAGTTTCGGTTTATCATGCAGTCGTTGAAACTCTGTTTCCCCTATAATGTTCACTGTCGCCCCTGAGTCAATTAGAAAACAGAACTGCTGGTTGCATATGTTTATCAAAATCTTGGGTGCTTCCTGGGCTTCCCTTTCATCCATGATAAGGTTTACAAACTCATCCTGGTCATGCAGGTCATACGCGAGACCATAGTCGAGCTCCCCATGCGTTTCTAGCAAAGGGTCATGGCGTGTCGACGGTGGTCCATCATATTCGTCCCTCAGTTGCACAGTTTGTCCTTGTGTGACATACTCTTGGCAGTCTTCCTCCGGGTATACCTCCTCAACCACTCTTACATATCTCCTGGGTCCTTGCTGGTATGGTCGTGGCTGGTAAGACTGGTTGGGGAGTGACCTCTGGGTTGGTCTCGTTTGCGTGCCTGTGTACACTCTCGGAGTGGGGAATGGTTTTCCTTCCCTGCACACAGCCTGAAAATGTCCTTCCCTGCCACAGTTGCCACATTTTTGGGACAGCGCAGGGCAGGAACCTGCATGTGGGAATGCCATTCCACATCTGTAGCATTGTCTTTGCATTCGCGGGGCTGTTGTGGCATTTCTGTCGTAGCTTTTCGGGTTGCCAGGTTGCATTGCTGCTATTACGTCACTCTTGTCGAGTTTTGTGGTGGCGTTGGTGGCCATGTGAGTGGCCTGCTTTTCCACTCTCTCGAGTATGCGCGTCATCTCACTCATTTGTTCTATTGTGACAGGTTTCTTTAGAAGTTGTTTCTGTAGTGTAGCTGACACACAGCCCTCAATGACCCTGAGTCGGAACGCTTCGTCCAGTGAGAACTCATGGAATAGCCAATGTGCTCCTTTGACTCGAAGTCTCGTGATGAACTCGTCGACCGTTTCTTCCATGCGTTGTGTGCATTGGTTAAAGACATATCTCTCATAGTCTCTATTGGGGGCGATGACAAGGCGTTTGTTCAGGGCTACTATGAGACTGTCGAAACCAGTGATTTCTGTTGGTGGTATGGTTTTGATGAGCGTCTTTATCTCAGTGCCGGCCGTGTTGATGAACATACTTCGTAGCCGTGGAGAGGTTTCTTCTCCAGCTGCCTCTATAAAGTTATTGAAGTCCTCCAACCATTCCACCCACCTTGCACCTTTATCTGCTTGAGGCGTCATGGCAAAGGGTGGTGGCATGCGCCATGCCGTGACGGTGGACCTCGATACAGCAGGCGGAGGCTGCGAGCTGGATGATGCCTGATCTGGAGTGGTGCTCATTTTGGATGCAGTCGGCGTTGCTTGCAGGCTGCAAAACCGTCAGGTGACATCCTTGTGGTCCAAACCGGCTAGCCTTGGGCACCACGTGTCGAAATGTGTCGAAATGTGGGTTCTTGTGGGGTGATAGTGGCACTGTTGTGGTGGATGCAAGTACTGCGACGATGAAGAAGGCTGCCGGAGGAATGAGGAGTAGTAGTATGGAGGAACATTTTTTTTTTTTTCACTACTTTAACGTGCTTGCTGGCGGGCACCCCCTCGTGTAGTTGGGCATCTCTGGAGTCTTGTATGCGCCTCTGGCGTTGGCCGTTTTCCCGGCCTGCGCCGTGTGTTTGTTTACTTTTCTTCCGAACACTGGACTGGAGCGGGGATCCGCGGGCTAGTGGGATCACTAGCAGTGGAGGAGGACGCACAGAGGGATCTCCGTTGCAGGAATAAGGAGAACCGCTGGCTGGAGAGTCCTCGTCGCCAAATGTTAGGGAGCTCGGGATGCTCCAATAATACACGGACGCCAGCGGGTGTAACAAACAACCTTCTTTATTCAACACAAACTGGAAAGTGTCTTTCCTGACACCCTCCTTCTCCTCCTCACGCCACTTCCCCCCCGTGACGTCTCCCCTACATGTGGCTTGCCTTAAAGGGGCAGCCACTCATAACAGTAGCCATATTAGTTATTACCACTGCTTCAGCAACAATACAGGATTCAGAGGCTCATGAAACTGATAAATTCTCCTCCATCTGTGCTAACTAAACAGATATCTCCCCAGGCGTTATAACCAATTCATTTTCAAGTCTGTTTTTTCTGTGATTTATTTTTATCTTCAGAGTTCATTAACCACAAGGTTACATTTCCAATCCTATTCTTTGTTCTTCTCAATATCCCTGCTGCTTTCTTACGTGCTTTCTTCTTTAAGGGGACACCTTTATGTATATTCACCTGGGATTCCACCGAACCAGATATGTCAAGCATCTGCTTATAGTTGCACTACTTGGATAGATTTTCCTTAGCTGCCTTCACTCTCTTCCATCTTTCTTTCCTAGACAGAATAGAATCAGAGTTGGGTCCATTTTTATCATCCACGCCCTCAGGATCCAAGGGCGTCTCCACTAGTGTAAATTCCAGTGGGTTATCATTCCTCTGGTTCTGCTCGGCCAATGAGGAATCTACAGGTGAAACTGGTTTTATTGTTGCATTAGTCGTTGCTTTCCTTTTTCCAATATTATAGCCTATGACATTGGCCAATTTGATGTTTGCTCTTGATGTCAACTGTTGCAACATATATGTTTGTCGCTGGGTCTCATTCGATATAAAATTGCACAGACTTAGAAAGATTTTAGAGGCAAAATTAATTGCCTCGTATGCAGACTCATTCTCTTCAACAATTATGGAGTTATGTAGATTTTCATGTTCTTCCTGCAGTAGGCTCTGGTCCATCACTTCACACATTGGCCCTCATTACGACCCTGGCGGAAAGTGACTGACCGGACCGCCACAGCGTAAATAGCGTTTCCGCCATTGCACGATGGAGCAAAGTGCGGCTCATTCCGACCCATCGGGCACGAGCACCACGCCATGGCGGAAGTGCAAAGTCCGCGATGGTGGAAATGACCCCAAAACGGCCCACACCGCCGCCGTACAGCGCCCTAGGTGCAATACCGCCACCCATCTCAGCGGACACCGCAGTGAGCGCCAACCGGAAAGTACGGCGACCGTAATATATACGGAAACGGAAGTAAAAGCATGGTCCCGGAACGGGAAACATCACGCCGTACACCTATAAAACCACTAAATCCACACAACCATTAAAAATACTACCCTGAGACACATCCCAACCCGTCATCCACCCTAGTGAAACCAAGAAAAATGGGAAAAGTAGCGAAGAAAGCGTGCGACCGCAAGCGGCAGGTCCACTTCTCCCGTGAGGAACTCACCGTACTCACAGAGACCCTCCAGGAGAATGCAGCCGCCGTCTTCTCCACGCAAATGACCAGGACGGCACTTGCGAACAAGAAGGCCATATGGGCCCTGGTGGCACAGCGGGTAAGTGCGGTGGGGACCGCACCCCGCAACCCACAGCAATGCAGAAAGCGATGGGACGACCTGCGGATACGCGTCCGTAGCATACTGTCTGCCAACCGCAACATTGCCACAGCCACCGGGGGAGGATCGGAATCACCCATCAAGTTGACCCCCTGGGAAGAAATCTGTGCCTCCACCATAGGAATGGAGAGCATAGAGGGAGTCGGAGGGATGGAGAAAGGAGTGCAGACATCCGAAGAATCAGGTAGGTGGCCCAAATAAAACAATGCCAAAACCACAATGTCCAATCATGTGAAGTACCACGTGCCCACATAGTGCAACAGTAACACATGTCCAGGAGAACGTCCACATACATAGGCCTGATAGCACACATCAAAACTCACATCAAATACATAAATAATTAAAAATCCTAAAAACACCCTCTACACGTGCAGCAGGCACACCCTAACTGCAGGCTGCCAAACAACTGCACCCTCACACCACACACAAATGAAACCACCTCCAAGGCCCCGACCCAAATCACCCTCAGGTACCACCCCATTGCATGTGAAACATCGCCATTCCAATTCCCACAGACCCATCAATAACGCTCGCCCTCCTTTACTCCACCACAGGGTCCGATCCAAACGACGAGCTCCAGGACACCCCTACCAGCACACCTGCAAAGAGGGCCAAGACCAACGGCCAAAGACCCTCCACCTCAGCTGCACGCATCAAGACACGGCAGCAGCACAAATCAAGTGGCAGCACAGAGGAGGGAACTCCAACAGGCACCCCAGCAGCCAGCATGCCCACACCACCACCACCACAGGTCCCCCCAATGGATGCCACAGTAGGCACTGCTTCTGGTGGCAGCAGCACCATAGGTGACACTGCATTAATGGCAGCATGCTCTGACACAGAAAACGGGGATGTCGAAGTCAGATCCATCCATGACCTGTCCCAATCCCCCTGTCTGTTCCATCCCGTACACCATGAGGATACCACGCAGGGGCACCCACAAGACGACGACTGGCCATCCCCCACAAGCCCTGTGGCAGGGCAACATGAGGCGAACAGCCACTCTGTGACACCACCGCAAATGGCCATGGCCCAGCAGAGGCAACAGTCCCTCGACCAGTTAATCGTGCAACAGCAGCAACTGGCCACGCTCCTCAAGGACCATGCCGATGAATGTGGGGGCACTAAGGCAGACATAGAAACATCAACTGAGACACTTAGGGCAGAAATGGAGAGAAGTACAGAGACACTAAGGGCACAAATGGAGAGTAGCACCGAGTGCCTGAGAGTCCAAATGGAGAGTAGCACCGAGAGCCTGAGAGTCCAAATGGAGAGAAGCACCGAGAGCCTGAGGGGGGAACTGCATGCGACGTCCAAAGACGTATGTGCCGAACTTGCCGCAGTGCGCCGTGTGCTCACTGAGCTCTCACAAACCCTTAGGGACATGCATGGACGTGAGCAGGCAGAGACATCATCCGTTGCAAGTTCCGTCCAGGGCAGCCCCCAACGTAGATCTGGGAGGAACCTGCGCTCCACAGGCAGGGGTGCCCCTGATACCCGCAGAGGGGGCTTGCAATAGCGACTGCCCACTGGCAATGAGCATCTCTGGACACTGGTGTTCGGGGGGGAGGTAGGAGGGTGGAGGGGGGGTGTTGGGCTCACTTGGGTGGCGGGTCGATAGGGTGTTTAACATGATATCACATATGCCATAAACAATGCACGATCAACCAATGAGATGTGTGGACATTGATCTTTGTGAACGAGGCCATTATAGGCGTACAGTCCATATTGTGCATGTACCATACACACACAGTGCCACAAGTCCCATGTCCATGTATCAGCCACCAGGCGTGAGTGCTAGAAGCATGCATCTATGAGATGCTGACGAATGTCACGGCCCTCCTGTGCCTCGCAGACTCCTTGAGGTGCTGCCACATCCCCACCCTCATCATGACCATCTTCAGGTGCTTGCAGTTCTGCGTCAGGGGGCATGGGCACATTTCTACGTACGCACATGTTGTGTAGCATGACACATGCCATCACCATCTTCGCAACCTTCACATGGCGGTACAGGAGTGCCCCGCCAGACCTGCTGAGGCACCGGAAACGAGTCTTCAGTAGGCCGAATGCCTGTTCTATGACTACACGGGTACGTGAGTGGGCATGGTTGTAGTCCTCCTCATGCTGGTCCCGTGGGTTCCGGACTGGTGTGAGGAGCCATCTCTTCAGTGGATATCCGGCATCACCTGTATGTGGACGATAAACGAATCATGTGGAATGCCATTGCTACGTACGCACCCCCCCCCCTTCCTGCCAGGTCATTGCCGCATCACATACCCCACATTATCATGCATGAAATGAGACTCACCGAGTAGCCAGGATCTGTTCCCTGCGTGTCGCTCCATGTAGCGTGGTATTGTAGAGTTCCTCAAGATCATAGAATCATGGGTTGATCCAGGGAATCGGGCACAACAATGTGTAATGATCCTATTGGAGTCACACACCATTTGTACATTCAGAGAATGAAATTGTTTCCGGTTGCGGTACTGGGCCTCCATGGCATGTGGGACGACCAATTCCACATGGGTGCAGTCGATGGCACCAATGCAACCCGGTATGCCGGCAAGTGCATGGAATCCCACTTTTGTGTTCGTAATTTCCTGCTCCGAGCGTGGTAGAGAGATGTAGTCGTCTGCGTGCTTCAGGAGGGCATCGAGCACTTGCAATAGTGTCCGTGAGAACAGTGGCTGTGAAATGCCATGCAACTGTCCGACTGTGTGCTGGTAGGTGCCTGTGGCCAGGAAGTGGAGTACAGACACCACCTTCAGTAGGGGTGGGATGGCGGTTGGGCTATCTATCATGCTGACAAGGTCAGCCTGTGTCATGTCCACAATGGCGGTTATGGTGTCCCGGTCCAAACGGTAGAGGGTGTGGATCTGCTCATCAGTGAGGTTGAACGGATGTGCTCGGAGGCGTGGGATTGCGGGCTGCCTGCGTGGTGGTAGTGGCTGTGCTGGCGGCCCTTGCTGGCCCTGCCTTGCCCTCCTCCTCCTCCTGCGTCTCCTCCGTGCGGCCGGTTGTAGTTGGTGTTCGTCTTCTTCTTGAAGTTGGAGTACCTGCAGTGCTATCAGGTCCCCCAGGGCCAACATAGCTAGTCCTGCCGGTAGCATTTCGGAGTGGTTGTGGGAGGAGACTGGGCGTGCAATTTATGTGTTTTCAGGCTGTATGGCCTCCACCTGTGGTGATTCATTCCACCTGTGCAAGCTGCTCTCCCCTTTGGGCGAGCACGTCCCGCACACAACGCTGCAATTCGACGAATGGCATCTTGCTATTACAATCATGTATTTGTACCCGATGGCAGTGTAACATTGGTTGATATGTTCATTCGGCTATGGTCCCATTGTTTCACATACTATCTTTGCAGTCGCGAACAGACTTGTGAAGGGTCAGTGGAACGTAGTACTCGAGTAACGGTGGACCCTCATGCATCACTGCACCGAGGTTCAACGACGGGCGGGGCGTCCCATTTGTGAGTGAAGGCAGTTGCCATTTTCACACACAGCCGCACTAGATGGATTAATTTGTGATTTCAAGCGGCCACAGATGCCTTTTCGACGTGATGTTGCAAATGAGGAATTCGAAGGGCGGCGCTTTCGGTTTTCAGCTAGCGGCGAGGAGATGCCCACAGGTCTGACTGCAAATATAACGTTCTATTGTTCAATGTCCTTGGGACAGGGGCCATGGCGAGGATGCAATGATTGATATGAATAGTTTGGGATGCGCAATGGCGAGGTGGACGATGAGGCCGGACGTTCCCAAATACATGTTACTTCACAACACTGGTATTACGGGCTGGGGCACAGTGGATTTTGCAGGCTGCATAACGCACAGACTCAATGGAAATTTCACATGTTATGTGAGTATGGAAACAGGCGTTCTCATTACGGGATGAGGGAATGATGTATGGATGCATGGACAGATGATTTAATTGAGAGTTTGCCATGTACATGGCTTTTTGGTATCTATCCCCTTCCCCTGCGCTATGTGATGCAGAGCTGCCATAGTGGGACCATCGTCTATCTGGCCTTGTTGAGCCCTCCCTGTCTCGACGCGCCTTCAGACACTTGTGTCTATGCACGTTACCAATCCCATCTGATGGATTCTGTTTTAACAGACGCATGCACAGGTACACTCGTTTGTGATGGTGTTTTCACCTCGATATAGATAGTTATGATTCGCAAGTGGTTTTTGGGTGGTGATGATCCTTTGGAGTGGGCTAGCATGCATATGGCTGTGGATTTGGTGTGATCATTGAAGTGAGTAATACTAATGAAGTTCTGATGGCCATACTGTTCTTTTTCATTTCATTTGGTTGACAGGTATCTCCTCCCCTTTTGCCACTGCCATCTGTATGCCACTCCTGCAGATGGATTTTACTCCCGACACCTGCTGCTTCGTGTTCATCAGTGGAGCAGCATTACGATCTTATGGGACGATCGCCAATGGGCCACATGCCCTTACGCAGTACTTGTGGCTAGGAGCAACATTTCGGCCTTTCAGCTGGACTAGTGCCTCCCTATTGGGACGGCCCTGCGGTTCTAGGCGCTTCCATGTTGCCTTTTCGTACGAGAATGTAGCCCCTGTGTACCATGAAGGAACAGGGCGTCACACAAGAAGTAGCTGGTCATTTATTGCGGATGCAGCCCACAATGGTGAAATGTGTTTTGGAGTTCATGGCCTAATGGCTGTATGGGCTTGGTGAATTTGTTGTGCATTAAATTTCTATTCTGATATGGACCGTGTAGCGTTCTTCTTTGCAAGTGATGTGGCATATTCCTATTTGGGGAGCGATGTATTGTGAGGAGATCTGCATTGGGTTCCAGCTTCGGAGTATAGTTGCGTGGTACTGTGCTGGGCGCGTTTGCCTACGAAGCCCAGTGAGGTCAGGGATGAGGGCTGCCAATATGACTGTTTTAATGATGTCCTGCTCATGGGCGGGGGATTTGCTTTTGTGTAACAGATGCCGGTCAGCCAGGTGGATTGGTGGAATGATGTGATTTTCGGAATATTGCTGGTCACAGGTGCCTGTGTTTGCGTGCGTTTCTTGGTGGGAGACTGAGGTCATGTCCATTGGGATGGCTTCTGTATTCGTGCCATCTGTGCCCTGCAGCTCCCATTGGCCCCTCTTGAGATTCATTTGTTCGTTGGCAGGCATGGATGACTGGTACATTTCACTGGTTGCATTGTGTGACTTCATTGCACCTACGGGGAGTTGTACAATGTGGCCAGGGAGCGGTGTACAGGCACTCAGTGGGGCCGTTTACGGTTGATTCGCGATGCCGTACTTCTCACCATGGCGGAATGGTACTTTCCGCCGTGCTTGATGGCGTTAGGTGCATGTCCGCTAGGGTCAGAATTCGCGTACCGTTGCGCCATGGTGGTAATTACGGTTTGGCATGGCGCGCGCGCGCGTACTTGGTGCAGTTAGCGTTGGCGTTCACTACGGTGTCGCTAATGGCATCGTACTTTGCGGTGACGTGTCATAGTCGCACCGAGCGCTATTCGATGGCGGTATTGCATTTCCGCCATCGTTTTTCGGTTTCCGCCAGGGTCGTAATGAGGCCCATTGTGTCATCAATTAGGCCTGTTAAGCATGGAGAGCCATTTTGAGGGGTAAACATTGGAATAACCCCTTGAGTTAGGATTAACCACACTCAAACTGTCAGATTTCTTGGGGCAGCTTGGGGTAGGGAGCTGCTGCATGCACTTCTGCTGGCAAGGCGATGCATACATTGAGCAGAGAATTATTATTTTCAATCTCTGTAGACACATTTCCTGTGCCTGCTTGCCTTCCCATATCAAGTATAATTACCATAGCTGCTACATTAACATCACTCTATGCCGGTGCCTTAAAGTACTTGGTGATTTTTGAAGTGTTGTGTTGAGGAGACTTAAGTGAGTCTAAGGAGGCAGGCCATGTAGATGTATTCCCCTGCCTTCCATTTCAAGCATCAGGGACTACATGGGCCAATTGAGACTCTTTAGTGGTTTTAAATTTCCAGAGTGAATTATAATTTCTTTTCGCAGGCATTACGATACACTCCTTAAAAACAAGAACGTAGTAGCAACACTCAGCTCCGTTTCTCCTGCAGGGAATGCAGTGACTGCTCAACTTCCCACAACTTCCCACAATGCGCATGCTATCATGCTCAGGTGTGGCATATGAAGCCCGAGGTACAGTCCACGGCGTACATAGCTGAAATCCAAGGGAGAAGAAATGGATTACCAACACGAACAGCAGCCCTATGCAGAGACTGCTCAACTTGTCACAACTTCACACAACTCACCAATTCCAATGTAACTATGGTTATAGTCTGTGAAAATCACATGTTTTAGTAAAATGCCAACACATTAGGTAACCTTATCAACCAAGATGCCCTATTAGGAGCAACAGTCATTTTGGATAAAATTGACCCTTCCTCGACAGTAATATAAACATCTCTTGGGCCTGCACGCAATCAAAGAAAGGTTTGATGCTCCACTCAATGTATATGTTATGTTGGAATTGTGGCTGCTATGCTTACAAAAACACTATGATCTGTGCATTCCCTATTAAAATCTGATAATGAGGCATACATTTCACTTGTTTGAACCAATCTCTCACATATTTAGTGAAGGACTTCTATACATTCATTGAAAATTTACTTTGCAGTGGTGCCTGTAAGGTGATATTGTGTATGTTTGTTTGACTCTATGTATCCTGGGCCTACTATTATGACTGGGCTTTTTTATTCTGGTTTTGCCTTGAGGAAATGAGTTATGATGCTTGATCTGTAAGACACATATGTGGTGTTGATAACCAACACTATGATGTTTGGCCAAGACTGCAATTAAATAGATCCATAAATAATGTGTTCCAGGTGCAGAATGACTGATGATCTAAAAATGTTCTAAAAATTCAGTGTGGGTCTCTGGCCAAAAGCACTTCCCAATGACAGGACAAGGGTTTTTAAACAGTTAGATGACATACCCATAGGTGCTTAGAATTCTGTCAAACAGAGATATAAAGTACATGGTTGAGAAAGGCATATATGGACTATAAAGACATGCCACTTGGACAATAATCAGATTAGATGTTTACCTACATGGGAAGCGTTGATATTTCTTTTTTTTCTGGAGTTGGAAATAAAAGTAAACAGATAGCTTCCTAGTTTAATAAACGTGTACACCACTTTAACATTAAGTAGATGGCAGAGGGAAATTACCTGTACGTTGCCATTAACAACATAATTACACAGGTAATTGCGCAGGCTAGGGCTGTACAGGCACTGGGCCCTTTGTATGCATCTGACATCATTGATTGAATGTTGGATTTCTGGATGTGATGCTCTCTGAGTACCTTACCCAGATTAATGTATGCAAAATTAGAGTCTGTTATATAGTCTATGCAGGGATGGGAGCCCTGTTTATGAGGAATACAATATAATAACTTATGGTTATAGGATAACTGAACACCAAAAGGAGAACACCATATTCCAAAGACCAGAACAACCCTAGCCAGGGCCACCCATGTGTGACAACAGGAAACTGAGCCCTCGTAACCTGCAACCGCAGAAACACTCTAAAGCTTACTAGCCTTGATTAAGACCAAGAGCGGTCGAAACACATGTCGGATGACCACAATAAGAATAATGATATTAAAGATCAATACTCAACATTATGAACCACAATACTAAGAGTCTTTTTTTACCTCAAGCGCAAGGAAACCGGACAAATATATTTTATGGTTATAGTGAACATCCAGCTTTGCATTTCCCTGTAAAATTCAAATATATTAAAGCCAACCATACTATTTTCTTGAATCTTATGAAGCATACAAGAAACAAAGGTGTTCTTGACCAAGTGTCATCCCTCCAACTCAAAGGTCATCAATTTATATACAATTTACATGTTTACCTGATTCAGTGATTTGCTTAAATTAACAATGCTATTGTGTTACCAGTGTATTACATGACAGCGCCGTTTCACTGTCTTTGTGTGGGTTACAACAAGGCATTGTAATGGCAGTGAAAATATTTTATACAAGTGGCGTTCACTGCAGTCATCTATAAATATTGACTAAAAGGATAGACCATATGTACTTTCCAGCACATGTGTCCTATTCATTCTTAGTAGCAAGTTTTAAACATGCAGTCCATCCACATTGCATTGTGTTCTTCAGAGCCTGGGTTTGCCAACAGTAGATTCTGCACTTTTAGACTGTTCTGTCAGGTAAAAAGAGTCTAGATTTAGTACCAGTTTCGATTTTGAAATACAACTATTGTTACAAAACAGTATGTTTCTTGTCCCAGAGTGCAGGGATGTGAAACTTGCATTTTGAAACCATTAAACTAGGCTTACTCTACTCCGTTCAAGAATCCAAAACAGGTAATTGTGCAAATCCTCCTGTAGAGTGGTTTGTTTTTTATTTATTTTATTTATTTATTTCCATTTATAAAGCGTGCAGCTGCCCTAGGGCATCCGGGCGCTGTTACATCATATTCACTTGGGTGCAGGCAAAAACAGTGTACAGTTCTCCGTTCAGGGTCATACATATTAGGCGATAAACAGTTCCTTGGTTACAGTGGAACAAACAGTTATTTGAATAATATGGTTTTCAGAGCCTTTCTAAAGGCTAGGAGTGATGTTTCCTTCCTGAGTTTGGGGGGTAGTAAGTTCCAAGATTTTGGTGCCAATACTTCAAAGCTAGTACCGCCGGCTTTGGCTCTGTTAAAGACAGGGACCGCGAGTTGGTCAGAGTAGAGTTCTCTCTTGGGTCTGAGTGATTGTGCAGGGTGTATCCCCGATCAGCTAGGTATCGGGGCGCTGATTGGGAAAGATATCTGTGTGTGATTGTGACCGCCTTGAACAATATGCGTTCTTTGATAGGGAGCCAGTGGGCATCTTGTCTGGCCTGGGAGATATGCTCTCTCTTGGGGATACTGAGAGCAGCTCGGAGAGCATTATTTTGTATAATTTGTAGCCTGTTAATGTTCTTGGCAGACGTACCAAGCAGAAGGACATTGCAATAGTCCAGTTTGGCTCCTATGGTGGCTCTGGCAATGTTGAGACAGTTCTTGGCGGAGAGGTGGGGTTTTACCGCGTTGATGATTTTAGTAGTGTGACCTGCTGATGAGGAGATGTAGCTAACTTGTCTATTCATGGAGAGGGTGGAGTCAAGAAAGACTCTGAGTGTTTTTACTGCAGCTGAGACTGGGATGACAGTGTTTTCAATGCTGAAATTGGTGTATTTGGTGTCCAGTTTTTTTAAGGTTTCCTTGGGGCCTACAATTAGGAGTTCCATTTTATCCCCGTTAAGGCATAGGCCGTTTGCTGCCATCCAGGCCTGGATGATTGCATATGTCTGCTGTAGCGTCCTGAGGTCTTTCTCATAGTCACCAGATAGAGGGAGCAGGATTTGTGTGTCGTCGGCATAATTGGTGAACGTTATGCCGAGAAATTCCAGGTCATTAAATAATGGTAGGGTGAAGAGGTTATAGAGGGTTGGCAAGGTGCATGAGCCTTGAGGCACTCCACAGCTGATAGGCAAGGGAGTGGCTGATGCCTGGTCTGAGAAGACCCTCATGGCATGGCCCTCTAAGAAGGAAATTATCCATGTAGTGGCTTCGTGAGAGAAGTGGGCAGAGATAATGAGGTGGTGTCCTAGTGTTTTGTGGTCGACCAAGTCGAACGCTGCTGATAGGTCAAGGAGCAGGAGAAGCGCGGCTTTGCCTTTGTCCATGTTTTCTAGGAGCTGATTTTTTAAATCTAGCAAGGCTGATTCTTTGCCGTGGCCGAAACCCAGATTGTCTCTTGCCCAGGATGTTGTGCAATTCCAAGTAGGCTTGTATCTGTAGGTAGGCTGCTTTATCAAGAATTTTCAGAAGGAATGGCACGGTGGTGATCTGTCTGTAGTTGTTGGGGGAGTCTGGATCAAGTGTAGGCTTTTTTAGCAGTGGTCGAACCCACTCTTCCTTAAGGGAAGAGGGTACAGTGCCCGAGGTAAGTGATGCATTAATAAAGGCTGTATAGAAAGGTGCTAGGGATGCAGCACAGTCCTTGATGATGTTAGCAGGGCAAATATCGCCTATGCATAGCAAAGGTTTGAGGTGCTTAATGATTTGTATGACTTCAGGGATGGTTACTTCTCTGAAAGTAAAGGGTGTGAGGTGATTCGAGTCTGCGGCGGGGGAGGTTTGTGGCTTGGTGTCAGTCTGAGTTGGTGGTGAGGCTTTGGGTAGGCTGTTGAGGTTGGTTTTAATTTTCTCTTGGAGTAAGTTGGTTTTGTCTAACATAGCATGTTGGATGTTGTAACACCATTTTTCATCCTTTACGGTCTGATGTGTAGACGTATGGGGAACAGTTAGTTCATTGAAAATGGCAAATAATTCCTTGGATTGGGATTTAGCAGTGTTCATTCTGGAGTTGTAGGCAGTGGCTTTAGCTGTGGCTATGGCATTTTTGTACTGTTTGGTGATTGATAGATATGACTCTCTAGCGAGGGTGGAGGGGCTGGATTGCCAGTTCTTCAGGGCTTGTCTTTTTTGAGCTTTTAAGTCAAGTAGGTCTTGATTGTACCAAGAGTTTGAGTGCTTGGTATTTTTGCCTCTTTTACTTTCTAGTGGGGCGATGATGTCAACTACCTCTTTGATGACTGAGTTGTAGAGATTAACCAGTTCTGTGGGATTATTGGGTAGAGGTTGTGCAAGGGCTGATGCTTCAAGAAGGGGGAGGATTCTTTCTTTAGTGAACATTTTTTTGGATCTAGCTAAGGTGGCAGGAAAAGGGTTTAGTTGTATAGGTATTTTGGCCGGTATGAGGAATTGTAGAAGGTGGTGGTCGGTCCAGGGAAGAGGAGTGTTGGAGCTGAGGTCCGCACCACAGTTCTGATCAGCTAGCCAGTCTAGTTTTCAACCTTTGATGTGGGTTGGGCTGTCAACTTTTTGGATGAAACCCAGGTCAAGAAGAGATTTGGCGAAGGCTTTGCCTTTTTTATCTTTGGGATCCTGGAAGCCAAGGTTGAAATCTCCTAGAAGGATGGCTCTGGAGCTGGTTTTGAGGTGGCTACCAATGAGGTGTAGGAGAGTAGCTTGGAAGTCCAGCAGAGGGCCGGGAGAATGGTAGACTAGGTGTAATGTGATGGTGTCATTAGGGGAGAAGGAGATTTTTACCGAGAGTGCATCAAAGTGGTCTGAGGTGGTGGATTTGATTTGTCTAGCTTTGAGTGATTCTTTAACAATAAGGGCCACCCCCCCTCCTTTGTTAGTAGGTCTATCCTGACGGAGGATGGTGTATCCTAGTGGTAGGGATTGGCAGATGGTGGGTCAGAGGCTTCATGTAGCCAAGTTTCTGTGATGGCTAAGGCATCAAGCTCTAGGTCAATGATGAGGTCATCAATTTCTGTGGCGTGGGCTTGCATAGATCTAGCGTTGATGAGAGTGAATTGAGTTTGTGGGGTTGGATTGTGGCTAGATTTGGGTTTGGTTGTGATAGTGACAGGTAAGGTGGTAGGTTTATGTGTGCTGGGTGTGGAGGAGGTGGTGTGAGGGGACTCTGGCGGGGTTGTGGCAGGCAAATTTCCATTACGGTGGAGATAGTGTGGGAGCAGGATCCGAGTCTTTGGTTCCTTAGGTGTATGGCAGGAGGGATAGAGTGGGCCTGAGCTGTTTGTGTGGACAATGGCGCGGCTATGCTTGGGGGCTGGGCTAAGGAGATCTTAGTGGGGGCATGGTATGCCTGGCCAATAATGAGTGCGGGGAGGAATGCCGTCGGTGGAATGCTTTGTGAGCATGTTGGGGTGAGTGTACCAGTGGACAGATTTGGGGCCATGTTGGGGTGGTGCCTTGGTGTGGGCAGGTGTAGGCGGGCAATCGGCCTAATGTGGTGAGTATTGTGGGTGGGCCGGAACACAGGTGTGCAGGCAATCAATAGTACACAGGGCGCAGGCAATCAATAGTAAGTGAGTCATGGCCTAGCGTGTGAGCATGGGGTGGTACTATGGTATGGCGGCTATAGGTAGATATAACAGGAATAGGTAGAGTATTACAATCGGGGAGCATCTGCGTTAGTTGTTCGAAGGGATTTACCCAAATATGCAGTTGTTCATAGCAGCATTGTGCATTGTCTTACTTTCTTGTCCTGCGGGCTGCTCGGCTGGAGCATAGGTGGAGATGATCCTTGCAGGTGGGGGAGGCGAAAAGGTGGTGAGGTGCGAACGGCAACGGCCCCTAGGCCACGCACGGACAGGTACAGACAGGCCGGTGGCTTTGCCGGGTGCTTTCGCAGGAAGGGCCGACTCACACCTTCTGGCGCTCCTCTGTGCTGGTTGCTGGAGCGGCGTGCCAATCAGTGTCAAGGCCTGGCTGCTGCTAAGCAACCGGCATAAACAGAAAATGCATCCACCATTTTGGAGGCTCCTCGTGTTAGGACGGGGAAGTCAGCGGTGCAGAGGGGCACAGTGGAGCTCACCCAAGGGGTTAAATTGCCCTGAATGTCTGTCACACAATCAAAATATTGGAACATTCATTCGCACTGTATTTGACATTGACTCTTTACCTTATAGAAAGAAAACTGAAAATAGTTTGCCACCTCACCACCCCGTAATGCAAAACTGGCCTTAAAAACGGATCATATATCTCTCTTTAAATGATGCAGAATTCACTGTGTTGTGCAAGTCTCACAAAGCGGGTTTTCGCGTACGTAATGGGATGTATTCTCGCATCCCATTACTTGCAGGAAAAACAGTTGTGCATAATTCACAAAGGGCCTATGCAAAGTGCACATCACTGCTTATAGATGCCCTTTCCATTTTGACAATTTCAGAGTTTGTATGGGGGTGTCTCTGGACATTGCACACGCATAGCGCGGTACAGAGAGCGATGCTGTTTGAAATGCAAAGAAGATTAAAGCATCTCCAAGTGTGTATTGGGAAAAGGCACAGAGTTATTTGCAATGTACTCCTGACATGAATGTATGGAAGGTGACTGCACGTGCATCATCGGCTTTGCCATACAACCACAGACAAATCCACCAATGTGAATATGGTGACTATAACCCTTCCTACAATGGTACAAGGGAAAAAACACATCGGGCCTCATTACGAGTCCGGCGGTAACCTGACGGTTTTTCCGGCTCGGTTACCGCCGGACTGGTATTGCCATTCCGCCTCTGTGATTCCTGTAATTACCGGGGCATTGCAACCCCGGTGACCCGGGAATTCCGGAGGCAGAATTCGGTAAATCCCCATTCCCATTGAGTCCCATAGGACTCAAAGGGAATGGGGGCCATGGAAACACCGGCACTATCTCGTGATGGTGCTGGTGTTTCTACGTCCGCCTCCAGGCGGGCGGTGTTAAACCCGCCAGGTCAGACCTGGCGGGAATTACACCTCCGCCTGCAGGACTCTGAATCACCCGGCATGGAAACAACGGGTGACTCGTAATGAGGCCCATCATCTCTGCTTGAAGCTTTAGATGTTTCATTATTTCACATTATTTTTAGTCATTTCCGAATGGTGCATGATATTAGCAATGTCACTAAAGTAGACTTGTTTGTCCATTGTCTAATGTTGTTTACATTTTGCAGACATAGGGCCTCATTACGTGTTTGGTGGTAATTCGCCATTAATTCTGCACAATTACACCTGAATGCGATTACGGTTCCCCACACTTGGCCCAGTGGATGTATCGCAGGATCACAGGTGACGGCAGGGCAGGGTTAATCTCCATTTTCAGAGTCCATAGGGCTCCATGGGGATTTCCGCTGGCGGTAATTCTGCCGGTTTTGCCAGTAAAGTGGAGAATTTACCTCCAGCATTCTGTCGGAGGATAATCCCCCACCTTAGCATCACATTTATATTATGGCAGAGCAGTAATGCCGCTGTTATGGAATTACCACTGCATTATCAACATTTTTACCCACACCGCCATGCTTGCATATATTTTGTTTTAAGGTTGCATACACTACTTGTGTCCCTCTTTATCTTAAAAATACATTTCCCCTCAGATTGCCATTGCTCATATGTCAGAAATAAGCTGTCTGATCATCTGTGCTTAGCCTTGTACATCTCGGCAGGTAGTAGATTATCAAGGAAAGAGCTTTTCCATCACAGGGTACTTTTATTGATACAATATGGTTCCTGTTCAAGCTATTTTAATGTTGCATATGCTGACTCATAGTTCTTCACATAATGGAGTTTTAGATTCCAACTCAGTGAGAGTTTTTTAATAGCCTCTACTGGCTACATCTCCATATGTTGTTATGGGCAAGTATCTACCTTAGCATAAAGATTGTGACATAAATTCTTCCAAGCATTACAAAAAAAGATTTGCCTGAGCTGGGCCATTACTCATCTTGATAGTTGTCTGATGAATAGCTTCAATTCTAAATACTTGCTGAACCTTTCCCCATTCTCTGGAATTCAGATGTTCTCTCCAAGCCAGATCTGTATTACCTCCTTCCATGCGAGGAACATTATGTTGTGTGATAGTGTGCCTTATTATGAGGTTACCTCTTCATTCATGTGACTCATTCCAGTGCACATTACTTTCTGAGATTGGTTGATCAGATAAGGGTAGAGTCATTCATTCAGATGGGTCCCTATATCACTACAGTATTCAAACAGCTTGCAAAAAATGCCTTTGCTGTTTTATTTCGAACAAAATGTTTGAAATTTTGCGCCAGTGTAGTTAATCCGTAATGTAAATAATATCAATTTGAATCAAGGCAGGCAGATCTAGGGCGATAGTGAAGATATCTGAGACCCTTCCATAATTCCTTCTCTATGATGTCCCCTCCTTTAGGCGAACACACCAAAACTGGTAGGGGTCATAGGTGCTCCTTTTATAATAAGTGAAAATTACCTGGAGGGGACTGCTAAAATGTGCACTTACATGCTGTTGGTTACCTGCATGAAATGTTCAACTTTTCTAAAATGGAGTGAAACACCAAAGTGTAAAGCCAAGCAAAATCCCCAGAATGGCTTTACTTTGCCTCCATTTTGTCAAACACTTAAATGCTGCGCTGACATTAACCATTAGCAGATAGTCTTAACAATGGATTCCTACTGATTCTGCCTACTTATACAGCAAGTGCTAAAAACAGGCAGATTTCATAGGAATCCATTGGTCTTATGCTAGTATGAAACGTGTGGTTTTGCTGGAGAAGCGGGATAGGGGTGCAGAAAGATATATCCCCTTCCCTCTGCCACTGTGCCTACACAACAACAATAAAAGCCTCCAGGGCATAAAAGCAAGGCATACACAGTTACAACTTACTTTTCCACCTTACTGTAAAATCCTGTACTGTAAAAACCTTACTCAAACATTTCCCCCTCATTAGTTTATGTTAATTTAGGCTCCTACCCACATGCCGTACTTGCCACTCTGTCTCAAAAGACAGTAATCCAGTTGTCAATTATTTGAAAAGGGGTACAATTGAGTGGGCTACGTTTTTGGGTGGTAGATGCAGGGTCGGTGAGTGCCTCACAAGAACAACTGCCTTATCAGAGCAGGCAGCACCTCCTTCTTTCCTAATAATCATGGGAATTATCATGAGATTTCCTCTGCAACAAAGCCTTATTGGCTGATAGATCATGTCATCTTTGTGAATCATGGCAGTCACAACTGTGACATGTATGGGACGATATAGGGTAATAAATAATACAAGGAAATAATAAAAGAAATGAAGAAATGTAATTAAAATTTCTGAATTAACTGCATGTGATAAATCACCTGAAGGAAACATTGATAGTATTGTCCTTAGGTTGAAACATGTTGGAATTGCGTGTAAATGATTAGTCTAAAAATACGTCAGATAGGTGAATTATTTGGACGAAGTGTGCTTTTGATGTCAGAAAGGTGTGATTTAGGGAACAACTAGTATGTGTTCTCATAGTCATTTTAAGCTATAGGGCCATTGCAGCTTTCCCACCAAGCAGTAATGGTGGACTTTTTTTATAATGGTCACTTGTAGAATGCACCAGCCTGCTCTTTTGTATGTTCAATGCTTTTTGTTTCTAAATGGAATGGAGTTTGTTTGAATTTGTACTATATATGCATGTGATATCATCTATTATCATGTCATAGTATCTCATTTGTCATTGCAGGAAAAGCAGTTTGAATGGCCATAGACAAAATGCATACATTGATGAATCCTTAGCCGACCAATACTCCGGCTTCTCTTATCAGTACAGATTGTTCCACCCCAATGCACGAAGGCTAAAAAAAAGTTGACTATTCAATAATACAGCTGGCCACAGAGACTGTACATGCCTGGAGAGTGCCTGTGACATAGATTCTCGCTAGTGACAACCTCCAAACAAATAAAATGATCTTTTGGGTGGAATACAGCACAAGGCAACAAGAATCCCCATCACTTTTATTTACAGACCATGCCATGTCAATTTCCATGATTCACCATTCAATCGATATTGTGAAGATAGCAGGTCAAGCCCTTATTCCTGGGTAATTGTGAATCATCACATTTGATCAGCCACTCTACCCATTAGAATAATAAATCCAGTGCAACCTGCCAACATCTCAGGGCTTAGAAACATTTATTGTAATGTCTGGTGGGCTCCATATTGAGGTGGCAGTTCTCACAGTATTTGGAAAATCATCTGGATGTAAATTGGTAGACCGGACCTATTGTTCAGGCTGTTGTTACCAAGGCTAGAAAATAAATCTAATTATTTCATAAATGTCCCCATGTGACACACCAAATCATAGCCAGCAGTCTCTGTGTACTTCTCCAGCAGGATTATAATGAGTACAGACTGAACGTAGAAGATTGCAGTCAAGTAAAATTGCTAGAAGGCTGGAATAAGGAAGCATTGTATGTCCCCAGTTCTCATTCTGGTACATCATTCCACAACTGGCACTTCTCTTGATGATTTATGTGAGAGGGAGTCTTCATTCTCTATAGAGGCCCAATCCAGGTTCATTGCTTGGTTCTTTTCTTTTGATCATACCGATTATGCAAGATGGAAGATGGATTCCTACCCACTTGAGTGGTGTGACTTCATTAAAACAGCACAATTGTAACACCCACAAGGAATTCATGGAAGGGGAATTTGTCATAAACATGTCAAAACATGTATTCTCAGCTGTTGTCATTGGTCAGTCCCATGTGGCGGCCCATGAGGCGGCCCATGAGGAGAATAGTGCACCTGTGATAGGTGGGGCTGTAGGCTTGACAGGAAACCCAGCAGCACTGAGCCATTGGAGGATCTCTGGTTCTGAGATGTCATGCTTAATTGAAGAATTTGAGAAATCAACTAAGAAGAGATGGGCATGGATGAGCATTCCCATTAGGCCAAAAAGCATTCACAGGTGGCATAAAGAATAGATGTGGAGTCTCCAGTTCGAGCAGTAGAAGATATGGGTTGCCAGACATTTGGTAGAAAAAATTTGGTCGACTGGACAAATGGTCGAACCAATTTGGTTGAAAGCCAAATGGTCGAATTTCAATTTTTTTATTTTGACCCCTTTTTTTGGGGGGGGGTCCCCCCCAACCCCCTTTTTTTCTAAAAAACCCTTTTTTCCCTAAACGAAAACCAAAAAAATACATATATAAATAAAAAATAAATTCGACCATTTGGTTTTCAACCAAATTACGTCGACCATTTGTCTTTCGACCAATTTACAGTTGACCACTTGTCTGGACAGCGAAGATATGGGATGTCATTTAGTGAAATCTGCTGCTGTACTCAATAGAAGAAATAAAGTACATCCACCTGTGGTAGACAGTGCTTAAGATGGAGAAACTTGAAGTTGACTAATATGAGTCGCAGGTCAGAGAAAGGCTTGTTAACCAAAGACATCACATTTCCTAGAAATTGGAACAACCATACCATGGCCATCTTCCAATCAGAGAAAAGTCAAAGAAACAGTTACACTTGACATGACAACAAAAATTACTGCTCACTCTTTTCTAGACTGTACATTGTATTCTGGATGTGTAATGGTGATCGGGATTACTTATTTCAGCATGTAAGATTTCAGTTGTCAGTGCCCAATGACCCTCACCCATTAGGGTTCCTGAGCAGTACTGTCCAAGAGCTTATGGTGAGAAATGGTACTAGAGGATTGTCTTCTAACTTTGTTGATGTGATGGCATTGCTGGACCTGGCCTTAAAGTTTGCCATAGAGTGTAAAGAAAACCCATGTTCAGACCGCTGTCTTTTAGGTTATGTGTCTTCAGGTACTTCAGCTCCCACATCTTTCTGTTTGTGGCATTTGAGAGGTCAGCTTTAAACCTTCACAAAAGATTCTGCAATGAGTGCTCATTCTTGGTGAAGTATCGACCCACTGGTGTAACTGTGAAGGTTCATCCTTTTACGCAGCTCTTTGCAGGTCTCACCTACATAACAATATTGTGTTTATTTTTTGGATTGGATGAGTACACAATATTGGATGATCGGCAGTTGTATGTCCCTTGTATCTGTATTGTTCGGATCTGTGGAGTTATGGCATATCCGATGCATAGGTGTTGGCACATTTTGATGTTGCAGGGCTACGTTCAGGTCTTTTTTTTTCTTGATCTAGTGGAAATGTACTACTGGTGGTTTCTAAGTTTTTTGTATACAATTAGCGCAACTTCATTGAAGATATCTTTTAGTTGATCATCCTTGCTGAATATTGGTTGCAGTGGTCGAAGTGGGCGAGAGCGGTCGGGAGCGGTGCTCCTCTACTTATTTTAATTAAGTTTTACCGTTTCTATACTTTTATTTTAAAAAGAACCGTTCCGGAACGGTTTCGTTTTAAAATAAAAGTGTAGGAAGAAGTTGAAACTTGCACTTACAGTGCACTGCACAGGACATTTCCTTGAAGAGCAGGCACATGTTTTTTTGGGGTTTTCATTGTGCATGGGAGGGGGCGCAGCGATGGGGTCTGTGGGGAGTAGAGCAAGCCAGTAGGGAACATAGTTCCACTACTTCTTTTCGTACACTTCGACCACTGATTAGTTGTAGATCTTAACAATCGTATACAGTTGTATTAATGCTGGATGGTAGGTGATGACCAAAGGAGTTCCTTCTGTGTCTCTGTATTGTAGCAGGTTGCGTCTAGGTATTTTCAATGCACGGTCAAATTCCTTTTCAATTTGTCTGGCTGGGAGACCCATCTGCAAGAAGGATGTGCGGAGTGTGGCAAGTTAGTGTAAAAGCATAGTTTGCATGAATACCGTCTGATAGTAAACATTGGCCTAAGCACATTCGCATCGCACTGTAAATCACATTTGAATGAACCTGAAATAGGCTGACTACGCCGGCATTTTAAGTTATCCGCCATTTTGATTAACTCCTGTTTTCTGTCCCATTTTATAATGTGTGTTTTTTTGGCTCCAGCAGAGCAAAATTAACTTTGTACTGTGTCAACATAGATAAGCATGCTGAAGATGCAAAGGTGGATTGTTTGTCCTGCACTAAGAAAACCTTGGAGCTAAACAAGAGCCATGCTAATCAGTAATTTAGATGCCATATGTACCAACAGTGTCTTACCCGTTCAAATAGCGAAACAGAATGATGAACAGCAGAAAATGTCTGTTTGCAGAAATCTTTGTTTTCGCTCCTTGAAAGTAAGCTGACTTTAAAGTTAAGAACAAATGGTCGATAAATATAAGTAAATGAAATAAGGAATGTTACCTTTGTGTCCAATGTTTGAAAAACATATGAAGTGCTTAACAGAAAACAACCAGCTATTCAAGACTGTTTTAACATTTATTAGTTAGGTGGAAAGGCTATGTACCCTAGGTAAATGTGTTACACGAAGAGGGGCTGGACGATGTGTCCGGGATTGTGAGAAAAATGTATAAATATTCATGTTTTTGAAATGTACAGCACTCTCTCATCTCATGGTGACTGCTTGTACACATTGCGTGTGTTGAGAGCCAGACAGCTGTTCTGCTAAAATAAAGTAGTACTCGTGGCTGGCGTATTTATATTATGTGGTATTAAGCCTTGATATTCTTGTAATCTTCATTAGTTGTTCCTTGTCTTCCGGTTTGAGCATATTAATTTGTCCCCTGCTTCCAGGAGTTTTACAGTCTTTTAGGTAAGACAGCAATTTAGGGACCCACATTCGAATCATACTGTTCCTTCAATTAATTAAGTTTAAACTGATTTTTCTCTTCATGTTAAGAGCAAACTGTGCTGTGGCTTTCTCTTTAGGAATCATTTCACACTGCACTGATGAAAGGGGTCTGCAGGACTTTGAAAGCCAATGCTTTGTTTCATCTCTGCATGTAAGTTTCAGTTAGGTATCAAAACATTCATCTTGTGTGATTTTAAAACTCAACAAATGCAGTGCTCAACTTTTCTCATTTTCTTTCAGCATGACAAGCATTCAAGGAAACAAGGCCAGTGGAGAAAGCTGGAAGGAGGGGCTTGCTGATGGTACTCTTTTAAGCGGATAAATGGCTAGCATTCCAAGGCTGGAATACCCTTGTGGGTAGGACCAGACTGATATGCAAATTAATATTTCTCCTCTGTGAAGGGTGCAGTGACCTAAAACATGGATGTAGACCCTTCTGAGTGGAAGACATTCCATAGAACAGGTGATTTGAACCATGTTTATTCTCAGTAGAGTGGCTCCTACATCCTTGCTTAGTTTGTTATATGTGGGGTTCACCATAAGTAACCCAGGTTAATCCAGACATGGACCCCTTGCACACTGTGCCTTAGGGAGACCCCAATTCAACTCACTGAGGAGGCCCAACAAGGCCAAAACACGTTTCTGGGGTTGTTGATGGTACTCTTTTTCATAGGTGAATTGCCTAGCATTTCGGTGCTGGACTGTCCTTGTGAGTGGGACCAGAGTAATATGCAAATGGTTATTTCTCCTCTAGTTGTAGAGGGGCCCATTTGTCTATTAAGACATAATTTGTGCAAGAACATTATTTGTGTTTTATTATCAAACCATTTAATAGATCTCTTTATGTGAGAATGTGCCTGATGGCAGTACCTTTTGCATCGTTCAAATCCAGTTGGATGAATCTATCTTCATGTTCTTGCCCCTTATGTCCCGAAATCTCTGACCCCCTTCAGCACTTTCTCTTTACCTGCCCTATGTATGATTTAATAGGTGTAGAAATCTTTAAAAAATGCCAGATCAACCAAGAGGTGCATACTTTGACACTATCTGAAAAATTATGCAGAACCTCAAATAACCAGGATGTTGTCTTCACTGCATGAATCTATGTTATTGAGGAATAGACTCCTAGAATCTTTGCAACATCTGCATTCTGTGCATTTATATCTGCTGATCCTGTTTTTAGATGATGTTATTGTAGTTTTGCTCTTGTTATTTCGCAAGTGTATGCTTTTTAATCAAATAATTTTTTAAAATATTTTCACCATTTAGTTTTCATACATGATTGAGTGCTTTTCTGATGCTCTTCTGTGTTGTTGTATATTTGCTGATCAGCGTTTATGGCACATTGACCGAAAAACGTTTTTTTTTTTTTGCTTGATTGATTGTTTTCTTATTTGGCAACAACTGCAGCAACCATTGCCAGAAACAGACAGGTGACTACCACATCTGATACCAATTTGCTTGTTATTAATTACCAAGACATCTTGATGCTGGTTCCATTCTTACACGAAAAAGCAGACTCTCCCAACCTACTTCACGAAATATAACACGGGTATAATAAATCCCTTATATGCGCTGAAGACACTGACATTCGAAACCATAACATTAGCACCTCATCTGAGCATTGATGACCTATGATGGTTGAATTTGGAATTGGGAAGAACCTCTAGTTCTTTGCTGCTCATGAATTAGCAAGAGTTCTATGCCCTGATTGCTGTATCACCTTGCCAAAGTGCCATGCAATTTCTGGGTGCAGCACAGTGTTCTGTTGAGGAGGCAGAGGGGAAAGTGCCGAATGCTAGAGCTGTAATATATACAGAGATGTCACCCCAGAATTCTGTATGTTGTCGGGCAGGATAAATCAACAGTCAGTAGAATAATTGCTCAAGTCATTGAAGGGATTCATAGTTGTACTGCATGAACGTACCCACAGTGAAGAGCAGGTCAATAAGGCAAGAAATAAGAAGGAAGGGATGGATGGGAAATATGCTGGTCAACTTTACCAGATGTTATGCAAGCTTGTAGGGGACTCATACAATTTGTCTGCAAAGGACATTACAAGTGTTGGAAGGCTGGTCTTAGTGTACTGCTCATTTTCTTTGCGGCACACCTTGTACTGACTAAAGTAAGGGGAAACACAGTATCCATGTGTATTTTAATTAAACAATCATGACTGTAGTAGGTATATTTATGTTAACTTTGCTTTTAAAGAGCATTAACAGAGTTCATGCTTTTATTTTGTTCCCTACATGCCTAATCAATCATTGAAGAAAACAAACTGCTATTCTATATTATAGAAGCAAACACATTTCATTTGCTGGTGCTTACCATTAGGCCTTTTTATACTTCTAAGATCTAAATAAGTCATCACATAAGCTAAATAGACATGATTCTCCAAAAATTTAGAAACATATAAGCAATTGATAGACATAATTATAAATGGCTGCCAGTTTGTTTACAGTGAAAATCTGAGATAGTTCTATAGCCACAAATGTTCAATATAGCATCTTTTAAAAGTGTAACAAAGTTCATGCCTCTATCATCAAAGGCACAATTGTATCAATTATCTGCCAATCTATAGAGAGTGGATGGGCAGAGACCAAGCGTTGAAGGAAATATTTGGGTTTAATTACACAGTTCCCTTTCTTCAAAGTGTGCTTTCTTTTTTCTCTTCATCAACATAGATTCTAGACTGCCCATCGAATGGTAAGACATTATACTTTTTTACCTATTCCATTTTATACATTTAGCATCAAACAGACACACTTAAAGTAGAGAAAGAGCTTGCTGGTCGATTGATCGATAAATAACTGTCCTGCCATCACCTCCTTTGTTTTGCTGTAGTCACCCCGTGTGGGACGGGTATGCCCAGATGTGGGTCCCATGCTTGCTGGGCCGAGAGACCCAAGCTACTTCTCACTGATGAGGCCCCACAAGGTCACAACATGTTTGGGGATGCTTGTTGTCTTGTACAGAAGGGATGTGGGCAAGCAGTTTGGGCTGGACTGCCCCTTTTTCGGTGGTACCAAGCCTGATTTGCATATGGTCTTTCCCCTTTTGTAATGGCGTGGCAGGCAAAGCGCGATGGTCTGGAGGGTTGCCCAGAGAAATGCCAGAGGTTAAAACTCATTCAAAACCTTCCAGACATCACCTCTTTTGTTTTACTGTGGTCACCCTGAGTGGGACATGTATGCCCAGACGTGGGTACAGCGATTGCTAGGGCTAGAGACCCAAGGTACTCCTCACTGATGAGGCCCAACATGGTCAATACATGTTTGGGGATGCTTGTGGTCTCTTGCAGAAGTGATGTGACAAAGCAGTTCAGGCTGGACTGCCCCTTTTGGGGTGGAACCAAGCCTGATTTGCATATGGTCTTTCCCCTTTTTTAATGGCTTGGCAGGCAAAGAACGATGGTCTGGAGGGTTGCCCAGAACAATGCCAGAGGCTAGGATTCACTCTAAACCTTCCAGCCATCACCTATTTTGTTCAGCTGGTGTCCAGACTCAGCATAAACCCTATAAATAAAGAAGAAAAGCTTTCTTTTCAACCATCTTTCCAAATACATGGAGGCTAGGCATTGGTCTGAATTATTACGCAAAATGTTTTTGAAAAACCAGATGTGAAATCAAATCAGAAACTATATTATATACAACCTTTTTACAAGCCTTAAGGAGAGTTAACCTATATTCAATCATTACACCACAAATATAAAACCTTTTACTGTTATGCGTTTGATACAAAACAAAACAGTAGTTAACTCTTTCAACATTTAAAGAATATTATTTCTTTAAGCAAAACATTTGTGCTTTATTCATATAACACATGAGTATGCACAGTGACCAGGGAGATACTGGATCAATGAGAAAGACAAAAGGATAGGTGGAAAATAACTTCCTGTCCCAACCTGGTCCCAAGGGGAAGACTTTCCCTAGGAAGCGCTGATGGAACGCTTACAAAAAAGGGGACAGTAAAAGATGGCAAAGAGAAGTCATTTTTGAAAAAACATAACAATTAAGAAATTGTTAGACTCCTGTATGTCCCAGGTCACTGATATCATCAAAGAGGAGTCTAGGCTGGAAGGTGTTTAAAAAGAGTACACACCTTTGGTTAGGAAAAAAAGGGGAGGTTGATCTGACTATTATGGGTCCAAAATGTTTTAATATCCCGTAGTCAGGTCAAGTAATCCCAAGGTAGCTCTAATTAAGAACTATACAACATAAAGCTCAGGAAAGTGCTGCAGGTTATGACTATTATTCTGTAGCAGGTACTCTCTAGATGAGGTGAGCTTAAGTCTAAAGTGAAGACAAACAAAGCCCACAGGGCCCGTCCAAAGCAAATACTAGGTAGTTGGACAGGGCGTGGGACATATATAAAGAACATACACAAGGTTGTTCATGGTATAAGTAAAGCTAATTTTGGCCTCCACCATGCAGCAATCACTGTCAACCGGTTTCAGTGGTGTATATTTTTGTGAAACCACTTTCATCAAGACAGTCTTCTTAAAAACAGGGGTATATGGTGATCATTCAGCTGAAACCGGTCGACGATAAAGGCTCAGGGTAATGACCTTACCCCCGAGACAGGCTTACAAATTGGCAAGCTCCAAGACATTATATAATTTTAGTGAATTGATTAATTATATAGAAATAATGGTGGTAACAGATCCACATTTTAGAAGATAAATGACATCAATCTTCTAAAAAGATTGTTTTAACAATTGTTGTTTCAAGTTGATAAGACACACTATGAGGAAGTAATAAAAAGATAAATTTGACTTCCACAAGTGTGCACCTTTTTTTTAGATGTTAGTGAAAGTAGTGAGAGAGGGGAGGGTCAAGCTCTTTTGTATCCCCTAACCTAGACAGGCGGCACACAAGCGCTTATTAGGGAGACATCATTCACTTAAGGGATAGTTAGTCTCTTTTGATTAGGGATATGTAGTAATCAGAAGGATCCTATAGATCTAGAAGCTATAATCGATCAACTCAAAGATGTTCTGTCTTCTGTATTGTGTGAAATAAGATATAGGGCCTCAGGCAGAATGTGCTTGCCCATAGACTTCTGTTGTAATTTACTGCAATAAACAATGTCACATGATGCTAAAAACCCATCTGGGCAGAGATATACGATCCCTTCTGCAGACCTTTTGACTTTGCAGGAATGCTAGTGGATGTTATTGCAGGCAGAGTAAACAACAGAGCCAATACCCAGACCACCAATTAAGCTTGAAGGGATGTAATGAAAATTTAAGTTAAAATATGCTGTAATTATTTTGCCATAGATTTTCATTAAGAATCATATTCTGGTGATTATCTCAAGACCGTGAGTCGCAGAAAGATTATCCAGATATCATTGGAAAGGTCATGAGAAGAACATTCTATTGATACCATTTGACCATGGGAACTAAATTTATAATCTGAAATGTGATGGTGGCTTCTGAGAAAATGTTCCAAAGCCGAAATTTGGAAGATATTAGCTTATGAAAATATTTTTTTTCTGTTTTGTGAAAATGACTTTTATCATTTTTGAATAAATCAAGAAAACCCTGTGTTCGAATCATGGGACTCTTTCAATAGGTCTGGCATGGGCAGACCATTTCAGGGATATATATATATATATTGTTGTGCTTAGCAATAATTTACAAATATTTGCCATGTTACAGTTTTTCAAGTGCAAAATTGAAATGTGGAAAAATGAAACTTCAAGGTGGAGGACTTGCCCCGTACAAATTTGAGCTTGGTAAACTGAAGGGGCCAACCAAAGAAAAGAGGTTCAGCCTTGGCTAAGGGGATGGAAGATAGTTGTCTAATCCTGAGCAAGAGCCAATTAATTGGCATATGATAATTTAGACATTCTCGTGGATTGATAAAAGATTCATAAGGGAAAGGGGATTGGCGGAAATAATTTGTGTGGAACTACTGTCCAGGTTGCTGAAGGGACAGAGGCTGGGGCCTATGACCAAGGAGAGTAAAAAGAGAAAGTTTGAGACTGGAGAATATCCATGACTGAGGTGTAGTTTCACTAAGATCCCTGTCATGTACGTGAAGGCTTGATGTCTTGTCACTGAGTGCAAAACCCACATAAATTCTAAGTAAGTAACTTGTGCAACCCACCCAAGTCTTTTGCAGATCTGTTTGATGTAACTTTTCCCTTTGTAGATTGGGTGGGGAATAAAATTAATTCCCATATATCCAAATTACACGTGGCTATTTTATTGAAATTCAAAATCATTTACATCACTCCAGTGTGTAAAGAAATATAGTGTGTAAAATAACTGGGTACTCATATTTCTTTTTGCCAACCCCAGAATTTGCTAAATGGAGGAGTGTATAAAAATTCTGAATTCCCTACGGCTTCTAATTCCACTGAACCCTGCTTTAAAGCCAAGGGATTCCAAATGATCAATTGAATACATGAGCTTTTTTGTGCTGGTACAGAACAGTGGGCCTTATTACAGGTCGGGCGGTCTGGTAAAAAAGTGCCAGTATTCGTGGATACTGGCACTATACCAGACTGGCAGACTACAGGTTTGCCAGTGAGGCACCAGGGTTACCTCCAGCCAAAAGCTGGAGGTCAGCCAGGTACCCTACCAGCAAAGAAAGCCCTCATTACCGGCATTGCCAGGACAGAGTGCCAGAAAAAGTATCTCCATTTGCCAGTATCCTGGAGCCTCTAGTGCCAGGATACCGGTAATCTCGGAATGAGGCCCAGTGTCTTCCCAAACCTAAACAGAGTAAAGTCCCTGATTTGAAAAGCACACTTTCTAGAGAAAGTGAGATAGTGGCCCCTGAGAAAAGGGAAAGGGAGATTTTGCATGGCAGAGGGGTGATGAGGAAGGTTAAAAAAAAGAAAATGCAAGTGTTTGTTTTAAAAAGTACGTTGGACTATAAGAGTGTCAGCATTGCTAATGGTGCTGCGCCAGTTAAAATTAGTTTTACATGTGATTCAGCTAAACAATACTGTAATGCTTTGGTAAGCACGTATGGAGATAACAAGACAGACTGCTGCATGTGTGAATTTGTTTTTGAAAAGTAAAACATTGCATTTTATATAAATTGAACTGCCTATAAAGTATAGTGCCAAGCTCAATATACGGTCAGGTTTCATGGTGCTAAATGTGAATAAAAGTGAATGTAATGAAATGCGAAGTGGGCAGTTTACTAGTTCTGTCATGCCTTTGGTGCTGTCCAATTTAGTATATTAATGATTATTTTATGATGGACCCTGGTATCTGACATAGATCATAAGACCCGTAATTCTAAGCAAACTTGGTGCAAAGGAGCCAAAAAAAGGAATATTGTACATGAGTTTGATTAATGAGTCTGTGATTTGTGTGATTCTAACCAATGGGTATTTTTCTAGTTGACTAAAAAGTTAATTGATGGGAACGAATTTGTGCCACTGAAAATGTGGCATGTTGTGTGATATAGTGTAAATATTATCTTTTCTATAATCATTAATAAAAACGTATTCTTTCTATACACCAACCTGGTTCTTGGCTTACCATTTCTAGAGGGTGGGGGATTCATGTGGTTCTAGATGTATCCCAGACAGGACTAGATTGAACCAAAAGGTCTATTTGTGTGTTACTTTTGATTAGGGGGAGCATTCCCCATATTAACTGTGGTTCCATAAATATATCCCACAGGGTGCTCTTGATTTATTTGGTATTGTTATTGTGCTTTGTGTCCCAAATAAACTGTTGTCTATTTGATAATGTTCTACATGTGTCCATTGAAGTATATCAGCAGCGGACTTGTGTCTCGCTAAATACTACATTTTCTACATCAAGGTAGTCTGATATTTTCTTTTCTTTCTTCATCTTTTGATTTATGAACGTTTAAATCCATTGCATCTTGTGCAGAATGTGACACTGTTATTTTTTTTTATTTATGCTTCTTTTGGCACATGTTTGTGTGGTTGAAAAAGCAGTGCCTTCAAGGCATCTTACATGCTTCTTTTCTCACAGTTTGCCTTGTGCCTTTTCTATTTATGTAGTTCAATCTGTTTTCGAAGTATTATAGAGACAACATTCAAATTACAAGGAAGTCACTCTTTTTATGGTAATGGCACCTACATTGAATTTACACTAAATATATTGTTTCCCTTATATACTACATAGATAGTACTAGCGTTTTAGTTGCCGTAATGATATATTATGGCTTGTATGATATATTTCCTTCCTGGCATAGATACTTGGGTATGCAAGTAATTAGTAATTAAATTATTTATTTGGAGTCAATGAACTAGCTCAGTATCTCAAAAGAATAAGTACTATATGCTGTGTAGTTCACTATGTACAATTGAATGTGAGGTCTCTACTCTTGACAATATAATATAGCTCATGCTATCAGTAAGCACCTTCGGACAACTAAACTAAACCGCTTACATTTGTTGAATGGTTTCTGCATTCACAGGTGTAGGAGGGTATTGCAAACATACAAGTAACACATTTATTGGTTTGTATCTGCTCCATGGTATCACATTTAATTTGCATAGCGTCAATCAATATGTTACTGTTTTTTAAAATAAAACAATGTTGGTACCATGCGGTTCATATTCTGCATCCATATTTATTTCCTAGAACTATACGTGAATGCATATGCATATTTAATTTACTGTCATGTCTGACTGTTGAGACTGTATGCTCTAACTATTTCTATCAATCCTCTCCCTTTCTGTGCATTTTATTGTAACACCATGTTTTTGGATTAGTTTGATGTATTGTAATGCAATTCATGTGTCGTTTTGCTTTTTTACCTTTTCAATGTTTTGCTAAATGTGACATGCCTGCACGGTTTTTCCCATAGCGGTATTTCAGTCATATGCAGCCATATACATTTCGATCAGAAGACTAACAAGTTTTTGTCATCTTCGCATACTTTGGCAATGCTAAAGTCACTTAGTAATTTTGCATATTGTTCATATTTCGAATATCTCATGTTTGAACTGGTTCGAAATAATCTTAGATTTATTTTTCCAATGCTTTCCATAGCTTTGCTACCGTATTTTGTTGTAACAGTTTTAAAGACAGATTGTACATTCACCGGAGATAACTGCAGTAAATCTCCAAATACGAATACACGTTTATCAATGATATAATATGATATGATAGTTTATTTATACAGTGCCTATACACAATGGGGGTAATTCATAGAATTTAGCGCACAAGTGGCGCACGTAGCTGGTGCACAGTGTGCGCGTGCGAATCCCTGCGCCAGCCGCGTGCGCTAAAATCCATTTCCGCGCACAGCGTATTCATGGATTCCAGCTACCAAAACCAGCCGTGGCGCACAGTGGTGCAGCGACCCTGCAGCAGCGCCAGTTACGCCCCCAAGAACGCCTCTCGCGCAGGGAAAAGCCATCAAAATCCCCAATCCAGCGCAAAGGGCTGCGCTAACCCGGTACCAGCACGGCAAGCGGGCTACGTGTATCACTGGGGTGCGCGGGAAGTACCTCACGTCATTTCAGCTGGGTACGTGTATTTCAGGGGTGCGCTGGAAGTTCCACACGCAATTCCATTAGGGTACGTGTACATCAGGGGTGCGCGGGAAGTTTCACACGTGAATTCAGCAGGGTACGTGTATATCAGGGGTGCGCGGGAAGTTCCACACGCGAATGTCCCGGCTACGTGTATTTCGGGGTGCGCGGGAAGTTTCACACATGATATCAGCAGGGTACGTGTATTCCAGGGGTGCGCTGGAAGTTCCACACGCGAATGTCCTGGCTACGTGTATCTTGGGGTGCGCGGGAAGTTTCACACGCGATATCAGCAGGGTACGTGTATATCAGGGGTGCACGGGAAGTTCCACATGCAATTCCATCAGGGTACGTGTACATCAGGGGTGCGCGGGAAGTTCCACACGCGAATGTCTTGTCTACGTTTATTTCGGGGTGCGCGGGAAGTTTCACACGCGATATCAGCAGGGTACATGTATTCCAGGGGTGCGCTGGAAGTTCCACACGCGAATGTCCTGGCTACGTGTATTTCAGGGAGCGCGGGAAGTTTCAAACGCGATATCAGCAGGGTACGTGTATTCCAGGGGTGCGCTGGAAGTTCCACACGCAAATGTCCTGGCTACGTGTATCTTGGGGGGCGCGGGAAGTTTCACATGCGATATCAGAAGGGTACGTGTATATCAGGGGTGCGCGGGAAGTTCCACACGCGAATGTCCTGGCTACATGTATATCGGGGTGCGCGGGAAGTTTCACACGCGATATCAGCAGGGTACGTGTATTCCAGGGGTGCGCTGGAAGTTCCACACGCAAATGTCCTGGCTACGTGTATCTTGGGGGGCGCGGGAAGTTTCACATGCGATATCAGAAGGGTACGTGTATATCAGGGGTGCGCGGGAAGTCCCACACGCGAATGTCCTGGCTACGTGTATTTCGGGGTGCGCGGGAAGTTTCACACGCGACATCAGCAGGGTACGTTTATTCCAGGGGTGCGCGGGAAGTATCACACGCGATTCCCTCAGGGTACGTGTATTCCAGGGGTGCGCGGGAAGTATCACACACAAAAACAGCAGGGTACGTGTATTCCAGGGGTGCACGGGAAGTATCACACGCAAAATCAGCAGGGTATGTGTATTTCAGGGGTGCGCGGGAAGTATCACACGCGATTCCATCAGGGTACGTGTATTACAGGGGTGCGCGGGGAGCACCACACGTGAATTGCACGTGTGGGTCCTCCCAGGTGTTCCCTCTACACCGTCCACGGCCCCTGGCCCAATGTGCAGGTGGCCCACACCATAGGGGCCTACCCTGCACATGTCCTGCAGGCACCCCATCCACCATGGCCATGCCCCCCAGCCAACCCACATGTCACCTTGCACTACTGCCCACCAACGCACGTCCCCCTGCACCCCCAGCCACCAGGGGAAGCCTCCACCAGGCCCCCACCCATGTCTCCCATCACCCCCACCTCCCAGCCACCAGGAGCAGCCTCCACCAGGCCCCCACTCATGTCCCCTATCACCCCCACCCCCCAGCAGTGCAGGGGCAGCCTCCACTAGGCCCCCACCCATGTCTACCACCACCCCCACCCCCCAGCAGTGCAGGTGCAGCCTCCACCAGGCCCCCACTCATGTCTCCCATCACCCCCACCCCCCAGCCACCAGGGGCAGCCTCCACCAGGCCCCCACTCATGTCCCCTATCACCCCCACCCCCCAGCAGTGCAGGGGCAGCCTCCACCAGGCCCCACCCATGTCTACCACCACCCCCACCCCCCAGCAGTGCAGGGGCAGCCTCCACCAGGCCCCCACCCATGTCTCCCATCACCCCCACCCCCCAGCAGTGCAGGGGCAGCCTCCACCAGGCCCCCACCCATGTCTCCCATCACCCCCACCCCCCAGCAGTGTAGGGGCAGCCTCCACGAGGCCCCCACCCATGTCTACCACCACCCCCACCCCCCAGCAGTGCAGGGGCAGCCTCCACCAGGCCCCCACTCATGTCTCCCATCACCCCCACCCCCCAGCACTGTGGTGCACCCTCCACCAGGCCCCCACCCATGACTCCCATCACCCCCACCCCCCAGCCACCAGGGGCAGCCTCCACCAGGCCCCCACTCATGTCACCTATCACCCCCACCCCCCAGCAGTGCAGGGGCAGCCTCCACCATGCCCCCACCCATGTCTACCACCACCCCCACCCCCCAGCAGTGCAGGTGCAGCCTCCACCAGGCCCCCACTCATGTCTCCCATCACCCCCACCCCCCAGCCACCAGGGGCAGCCTCCACCAGGCCCCCAGTCATGTCCAACTCATGTTCCCCTGCACCCCCACCCCCCAGCAGTGCAGGGGCAGCCTCCACCAGGCCCCCACCCATGTCTACCACCACCCCCACCCCCAGCAGTGCAGGGGCAGCCTCCACCAGGCCCCCACTCATGTCCAACTCATGTTCCCCTGCACCCCCACCCCCCAGCACTGTGGTGCACCCTTCACCAGGCCCCCACCCATGTCTCCCATCACCCCCACCCCCAGCCACCAGAGGCAGCCTCCACCAGGCCCCCACTCATGTCCCCTATCACCCTCACCCCCCAGCAGTGCAGGGGCAGCCTCCACCAGCCCCCCACCCATGTCTACCACCACCCCCACCCCCCAGCAGTGCAGGTGCAGCCTCCACCAGGCCCCCACTCATGTCTCCCATCACCCCCACCCCCCAGCCACCAGGGGCAGCCTCCACCAGGCCCCCACTCATGTCCCCTATCACCCCCACCCCCCAGCAGTGCAGGGACAGCCTCCGCCAGGCCCCCACCCATGTCTACCACCGCCCCCACCCCCCAGCAGTGCAGGTGCAGCCTCCACCAGGCCCCCACTCATGTCTCCCATCACCCCAACCCCCCAGCCACCAGGGGCAGCCTCCACCAGGCCCCCACTTCTGTCCACTATCACCCCCACCCCCCAGCAGTGCAGGGGCAGCCTCCACCAGGCCCCCACCCATGTCACCACCACCCCACCCCCCAGCAGTGCAGGGGCAGCCTCCACCAGGCCCCCACTCATGTCTCCCATCACCCCCACCCCCCAGCAGTGCAGGGGCAGCCTCCACCAGGCCCCCACCCATGTCTACCACCACCCCACCCCCCAGCAGTGCAGGGGCAGCCTCCACCAGGCCCCCACTCATGCCCAACTCATGTTCCCCTGCACCCCCACCCCCCAGCACTGTGGTGCACCCTCCGCCAGGCCCCCACCCATGACTCCCATCACCCCCACCCCCCAGCCACCAGGGGCAGCCTCCACCATGCCCCCACCTGGGTCTACCACCACCCCCACCCCCCAGCAGTGCAGGTGCAGCCTCCACCAGGCCCCCACTCATGTCTCCCATCACCCCCACCCCCCAGCCACCAGGGGCAGCCTCCACCAGGCCCCCACTCATGTCCCCTATCACCCCCACCCCCCAGCAGTGCAGGGGCAGCCTCCACCAGGCCCCCACCCATGTCTACCACCACCCCCACCCCACAGCAGTGCAGGGGCAGCCTCCACCAGGCCCCCACTCATGTCCAACTCATGTTCCCCTGCACCCCCACCCCCCAGCAGTGCAGGGGCAGCCTCCACCAGGCCCCCACCCATGTCTACCACCACCCCCACCCCCAGCAGTGCAGGGGCAGCCTCCACCAGGCCCCCACTCATGTCCAACTCATGTTCCCCTGCACCCCCACCCCCCAGCACTGTGGTGCACCGTTCACCAGGCCCCCACCCATGTCTCCCATCACCCCCACCCCCCAGCCACCAGAGGCAGCCTCCACCAGGCCCCCACTCATGTCCCCTATCACCCTCACCCCCCAGCAGTGCAGGGGCAGTCTCCACCAGGCCCCCACCCATGTCTACCACCACCCCACCCCCCAGCAGTGCAGGTGCAGCCTCCACCAGGCCCCCACTCATGTCTCCCATCACCCCACCCTCCAGCCACCAGGGGCAGCCTCCACCAGGCCCCCACTCATGTCCCCTATCACCCCCACCCCCCAGCAGTGCAGGGGCAGCCTCCACCAGGCCCCCACCCATGTCTACCACCACCCCCACCCCCCAGCAGTGCAGGGGCAGCCTCCACCAGGCCCCCACTCATGTCTCCCATCACCCCCACCCCTCAGCAGTGCAGGGGCAGCCTCCACCAGGCCCCCACCCATGTCTACCACCACCCCCACCCCCCAGCAGTGCAGGGGCAGCCTCCACCAGTCCCCCACCCATGTCTACCACCACCCCAACCCCCCAGCAGTGCAGGGGCAGCCTCCACCAGGCCCCCACTCATGTCCAACTCATGTTCCCCTGCACCCCCACACCCCAGCAGTGCAGGGGCAGCCTCCACCAGGCCCCCACCCATGTCTACCACCACCCCCACCCCCAGCAGTGCAGGGGCAGCCTCCACCAGGCCCCCACTCATGTCCAACTCATGTTCCCCTACACCCCCACCCCCCAGCACTGTGGTGCACCGTTCACCAGGCCCCCACCCATGTCTCCCATCACCCCCACCCCCCAGCCACCAGAGGCAGCCTCCACCAGGCCCCCACTCATGTCCCCTATCACCCTCACCCCCCAGCAGTGCAGGGGCAGCCTCCACCAGGCCCCCACCCATGTCTACCACCACCCCACCCCCCAGCAGTTCAGGTGCAGCCTCCACCAGGCCCCCACTCATGTCTCCCATCACCCCCACCCCCCAGCCACCAGGGGCAGCCTCCACCAGGCCCCCACTCATGTCCCCTATCACCCCCACCCCCCAGCAGTGCAGGGGCAGCCTCCACCAGGCCCCCACCCATGTCTACCACCACCCCCACCCCCCAGCAGTGCAGGGGCAGCCTCCACCAGGCCCCCACTCATGTCTCCCATCACCCCCACCCCTCAGCAGTGCAGGGGCAGCCTCCACCAGGCCCCCACCCATGTCTACCACCACCCCCACACCCCAGCAGTGCAGGGGCAGCCTCCACCAGTCCCCCACCCATGTCTACCACCACCCCAACCCCCCAGCAGTGCAGGGGCAGCCTCCACCAGGCCCCCACTCATGTCTCCCATCACCCCCACCCCCCAGCAGTGCAGGGGCAGCCTCCACCAGGCCCCCACCCATGTCTACCACCACCCCTACCCCCCAGCAGTGCAGGGGCAGCCTCCACCAGGCCCCCACTCATGTCCAACTCATGTTCCCCTGCACCCCCACCCCCCAGCACTGTGGTGCACCCTGCACCAGGCCCCTACCCATGACTCCCATCACCCCCACGCCCCAGCCACCAGGGGCAGCCTCCACCAGGCCCCCACTCATGTCCCCTATCACCCCCACCCCCCAGCAGTGCAGGGGCAGCCTCCACCAGGCCCCCACTCATGTCCAACTCATGTTCCCCTGCACCCCCACCCCCCAGCAGTGCAGGGGCAGCCTCCACCAGGCCCCCACCCATGTCTACCACCACCCCCACCCCCAGCAGTGCAGGGGCAGCCTCCACCAGGCCCCCACTCATGTCCAACGCATGTTCCCCTGCACCCCCACCCCCAGCAGTGCAGGGGCACCCTTCACCAGGCCCCCACCCATGTCTCCCATCACCCCCACCCCCCAGCCACCAGAGGCAGTCTCCACCAGGCCCCCACTCATGTCCCCTATCACCCTCACCCCCCAGCAGTGCAGGGGCAGCCTCCACCAGGCCCCCACCCATGTCTACCACCACCCCCAGCCCCCAGCAGTGCAAGTGCAGCCTCCACCAGGCCCCCACTCATGTCTCCCATCACCCCCGCCCCCAGCCACCAGGGGCAGCCTCCACCAGGCCCCCACTCATGTCCCCTATCACCCCCACCCCCCAGCAGTGCAGGGGCAGCCTCCGCCAGGCCCCCACCCATGTCTACCACCACCCCCACCCCCCAGCAGTGCAGGTGCAGCCTCCACCAGGCCCCCACTCATGTCTCCCATCACCCCCACCCCCCAGCCACCAGGGGCAGCCTCCACCAGTCCCCCACTCATGTCCCCTATCACCCCCACCCCCCAGCAGTGCAGGGGCAGCCTCCACCAGGCCCCCACTCATGTCTCCCATCACCCCCACCCCCCAGCAGTGCAGGGGCAGCCTCCACCAGGCCCCCACCCATGTCTACCACCACCCCCACCCCCCAGCAGTGCAGGGGCAGCCTCCACCAGGCCCCCACTCATGTCCAACTCATGTTCCCCTGCACCCCCACCCCCCAGCACTGTGGTGCTCCCTCCACCAGGCCCCCACCCATGTCTCCCATCACCCCCACCCCCCAGCCACCAGGGGCAGCCTCCACCAGGCCCCCACTCATGTCCCCTATCACCCCCACACCCCAGCAGTGCAGGGGCAGCCTCCACCAGGCCTCCACCCATGTCTACCACCACCCCCACCCCCCAGCAGTGCAGGGGCAGCCTCCACCAGGCCCCCACTCATGTCCCCTATCACCCCCACCCCCCAGCAGTGCAGGGCCGCCTCCACCAGGCCCCCACCCATGTCTACTACCACCCCCACCCCCCAGCAGTGCAGGGGCAGCCCCAACCAGGCCCCCACTCATGTCCAACTCATGTTCCCCTGCACCCCCACCCCCCAGCAGTGCAGGGGCAGCCTCCACCAGGCCCCCACCCATGTCTCCCATCACCCCCACACCCCAGCAGTGCAGGGGCAGCCTCCACCAGGCCCCCACCCATGTCTACCACCACCCCCACCCCCAGCAGTGCAGGGGCAGCCTCCACCAGGCCCCCACCCATGTCTACCACCATCCCACCCCCCAGCAGTGCAGAGGCAGCCTCCACCAGGCCCCCCACTCATGTCTCCCATCACCCCCACCCCCCAGCAGTGCAGGGGCAGCCTCCACCAGGCAACCACCCATGTCTACCACCACCCCCACCCCCCAGCAGTGCAGGGGCAGCCTCCACCAGGCCCCCACTCATGTCCAACTCATGTTCCCCTGCACCCCCACCCCCCAGCACTGTGGTGCACCCTCCACCAGGCCCCCACCCATGTCTCCCATCACCCCACCCCCCAGCCACCAGGGGCAGCCTCCACCAGGCCCCCACTCATGTCCCCTATCACCCCCACCCCCCAGCAGTGCAGGGGCAGCCTCCACCAGGCCCCCACCCATGTCTACCACCACCCCCACACCCCAGCAGTGCAGGGGCAGCCTCCACCAGGCCCCCACTCATGTCTACCACCACCCCCACCCCCCAGCAGTGCAGGTGCAGCCTCCACCAGGCCCCCACTCATGTCTCCCATCACCCCCACCCCCCAGCCACCAGGGGCAGCCTCCACCAGGCCCCCACTCATGTCCCCTATCACCCCCACCCCAGCAGTGCAGGGGCAGCCTCCACCAGCCCCCCACCCATGTCTACCACCACCCCCACCCCCCAGCAGTGCAGGGGCAGCCTCCACCAGGCCCCCACTCATGTCTCCCATCACCCCACCCCCCAGCAGTGCAGGGGCAGCCTCCACCAGGCCCCCACCCATGTCTACCACCACCCCCACCCCCCAGCAGTGCAGGGGCAGCCTCCACCAGGCCCCCACTCATGTCCAACTCATGTTCCCCTGCACCCCCACCCCTCAGCACTGTGGTGCTCCCTCCACCAGGCCCCAACCCATGTCTCCCATCACCCCCACCCCCCAGCCACCAGGGGCAGCCTCCACCAGGCCCCCACTCATGTCCCCTATCACCCCCACCCCCCAACAGTGCAGGGGCAGCCTCCACCAGGCCCCCACCCATGTCTACCACCACCCCCACCCCCCAGCAGTGCAGGGGCAGCCTCCACCAGGCCCCCACTCATGTCTCCCATCACCCCCACCCCCCAGCCACCAGGGGCAGCCTCCACCAGGCCCCCACTCATGTCCCCTATCACCCCCACCCCCCAGCAGTGCAGGGGCAGCCTCCACCAGGCCCCCACCCATGTCTACCACCACCCCCACCCCCAGCAGTGCAGGGGCAGCCTCCACCAGGCCCCCACTCATGTCCAACTCATGTTCCCCTGCACCCCCACCCCCCAGCAGTGCAGGGGCAGCCTCCACCAGGCCCCACCCATGTCTCCCATCACCCCCACCCCCCAGCAGTGCAGGGGCAGCCTCCACCAGGCCCCCACCCATGTCTACCACCCCCCCCACCCCCCAGCAGTGCAGGGGCAGCCTCCACCAGGCCCCCACCCATGTCTACCACCACCCCCACCCCCCAGCAGTGCAGGGGCAGCCTCCACCAGGCCCCCACTCATGCCTCCCATCACCCCCACCCCCCAGAAGTGCAGGGGCAGCCTCCACCAGTCCCCCACCCATGTCTACCACCACCCCAACCCCCAGCAGTGCAGGGGCAGCCTCCACCAGGCCCCCACTCATGTCCAACTCATGTTCCCCTGCACCCCCACCCCCCAGCACTGTGGTGCACCCTCCACCAGGCCCCCACCCATGTCTCCCATCACCCCACCCCCCAGCCACCAGGGGCAGCCTCCACCACGCCCCCACTCATGTCCCCTATCACCCCCACCCCCCAGCAGTGCAGGGGCAGCCTCCACCAGGCCCCCACCCATGTCCACCACCACCCCCACCCCCCAGCAGTGCAGGGGCAGCCTCCACCAGGCCCCCACTCATGTCTCCCATCACCCCCACCCCCCAGCATTGTGGGGCACCTGCCAGCAGGCCCCAACTCATGTCCAACTCATGTTCCCCTGCACCCCCACCCCCCAGCACTGTGGGGCACCTGCCAGCAGGCCCCCACTCATGTTCCCCTGCACCCCCACCCCCCAGCACTGTGGGGCACCCTCCACCAGGCCCCCACCCATGTCTCCCATCACCCCCACCCCCCAGCCACCAGGGGCAGCCTCCACCAGGCCCCCACTCATGTCCCCTATCACCCCCACCCCCCAGCAGTGCAGGGCAGCCTCCACCAGGCCCCCACCCATGTCTACCACCACCCCACCCCCCAGCAGTGCAGGTGCAGCCTCCACCAGGCCCCCACTCATGTCTCCCATCACCCCCACCCCCCAGCCACCAGGGACAGGCTCCACCAGGCCCCAACTCATGTTCCCCTGCATCCCCACCCCCCAGCACTGTGGGGCACCTGCCAGCAGGCCCCAACTCATGTCCAACTCATGTTCCCCTGCACCCCCACCCCCCAGCACTGTGGTGCACCCTCCACCAGGCCCCAACTCATGTTCCCCAGCCAACATGTCATCACAATTTAGATCCCTGGTCCCTATGGTCAGCCTCCAAATGCAAAACACCCACCCGAGTATTGCATCCACCCACTTAGAAATGGCAATAACATGATAGAACACCAATTGCAAGTTTGGAAACGAACACATGTCCCTCACATACACCCAATGGGTGTCAGTGAATCTCAAAACCCATATCATGATATGCATGAAACCAATGAGATGATACTACACATTGAAGTTTGATAAAAAAATATGTATTAAAGGAAACATAAATTGAATCAAAAATAACCAAACAGAAAAAATGGGAATGTAAAAAAATGAAAAGAAACATGTCCGTGAAAAAATGCAAAACCAAAAATCATAATCCAAAGGAATGGTGTCCAAAGTCACAGTCCACAAAAGAAAATCAAATGGAAAATTATATTGAAAGCCATTGCTCCATGGGTAAATTGTAAAATAAAAAGAAAATCCAACAGTGAACTATGTACATGGGAACAAGCCAGGGTCCATTATCCCAACAAAAGAAATGAAACCTATCAAACAACACTAACTAATAAAAAAAAACTATATACAAAAATGTGGCCCATTGTCCAAAAGGTCCAAAAAAAATGCAAAAACAAAGGAAACCTAACACTAACTACAGAACTATGTACAAGGGCAGCGGGCTAGTCCGACGGCTCACTTTTGGATGTCCCGGGCCAGGGCATCATCGAACTCCGGCTCAATGTCCCGGAGGCGGTCCTCCTCCATGGCCCCGAGGGTCCGCAGGGCCATCAACGTGTCCACCTCCAACCCCCTGCGGATTGCCTCGAGGCACTCGGCCCGCCTCAGGGCCCTCCGCATGGAGTTCTCCGCCCTGACCATCGTGAGCCGTGCCTCTTCCGCCCGCTGCCGCTCCGCATCTATGGCGTGGCCCAACCGCTGCCACACGCAAGACACTTTCTGTCCTGGGTCTTCCTGCCCTCCGGCCGATGCCTGCCCCTCCGATGACGAAGGCCCCGAGCCTTCATGGCTCCCACCACGTTGCTGCTGCTGCTGTGCCTCTGCCTGTGCACTGCCTCCTGCTGCCTGCACATCCTCCGCTGGCTGGGGTGCAGTCGTTGATGTGGCCACCCCTGCTGGACGTCTGACTCCCGACTGTGGCCGGGATGCCTCCTCCACCAGCCTGGCTGCACCGTCAGAGACAGCTCCACAGGGCACCTAGGTGACTGATGGGTGGGAAGATGGCACGGAGGACGACTGGCGCATAGGGGGTTCAGTTGAGGAGGGGGTCGCAGCAAGCCCCATCAAACGGAGGAATACGGCCTGGGTGACCTGTCCCAGTAGGCCGTTGCGGTCAACGAGCCATTCAAGATGACGTGCAGTCTCCTCATGAAAAGACTGCAGGTCACCTCGCATGGCCCGTTGACGCAACGCCACACCAGTCAGGACAGGCTCAACCCGGACCCGGATAGCCACGTCCTCAGGCAGAGGAAGGCCAGTTGTCGTGAGCTCATCCCCTGCCTGAAAACGGGTCTGGACGTAGGCATCCCTGCTGGTGCAAGATGATGCAGGGACAGTATCAGGGACAGGATTGCACACAGGCACCTCCGCGGCGGCCTGTGCTGCCTCCTGTCCCTGCACTGCACCACTAGCACCAGTGGAATCCCCACCTCCAGACCCTGTCTCTGTTGCTTGCACGGCCTCCTCCTCCACCAAACACCCCACCAACCTGGATGACTCTGTGCCATCTTCCCCCGTTGGGCCCTGTGGGGTCCCAGCTGCCCCTTCTGCTGCCGAGGAGTCAAACTCCAACCTTCGCCTCTTGGACCTCTCCCCGGCAGCTGCGGCCTGGGATGCGGCACCGGACTCCTCACTCCCCGACGAGATCACAACATGGGAGGGGATCCGGGCCTTGCGTCTCCGGCTGGTGGTGGGATCCCCACCGCTGTGCTCCACAGCACCTTCTCCGCCCTCTTCATCAGTTGTCGCTGCAGACAGGGAGAAATAAAACACAGGCATCAGGCCACTGTACAATGGACACATACACACATGACAGTTGTACATGAGTGGCATTGGCAAACCTCAGACATGCCATCACAATCCCCAACACACATGTCATTTCAACTCGCACACATGAGCCATACCACAGCCATATCGCAACTGCCAGCACCATCCATACACATACAACAGCATGAGCAGGCAAAGCTGAGGCAGACATCACATGCAACACAGGAAGTGCACTACACATGTACACACACCACCACACTTGCATGCATGTGTACACCTCTGCCAAGTGTCGCAGTGTTCAGATGGGCATCCATGTCACATCTGCCAATCAGGCTTTCACATCCCGCTGTCACATGCATCCATGTTGCATCACTGTTGCACCCTTGTCAAATACACACAAATGCACATGTACACAGTGCTGATACATGCAGCTGAAAACAACATACATGCGTGACATCACGAACATGTCTACTTACATACACATTCATCCAAACATGTGTGCGCACACAACTGCATTTGGCATGCAAGCCTACACACACAAGCACCATCCATGTCTCACACATTACAGCCCTCGCATGTGTTAGCCTCACGGCCCTGTACACCCCCACCCATACTCGACCCCATACAAACAGATGTGCAACCTGCACACTACTGAAACATCACCACATGCACAGCTCACAATCAGGATGCATGTACACTTACCGCTCGACTCCAGACGGGTCTGCCTCTCAAGGACCTGGACGTGGAGCGCTTGGGATATGCGTTCCAGGACCCTCATCTGATCTTCCGACAAGTGGCCCCGGCACCCCTTAGCATCCGCTGCCTTCAAGAGGCTGTCGGCGCGGGAACTTCCGAAGAGGGCATCATACTGTCCCAGTACCTGCTCCACCAGGACACCAACTTCCCTGGCAATGAAGCTGGTGCCCCTCTGCCTCTCTGGCCGGGGGTTGTCAGTGGTGCCAGATGTTGCAGTGCCCAACATGACAACCCCAGAGGCAGGAGTGGGTGGGCAACTGGGTCCTGGGGCTGGGCTGTGGAGCGATGGAATCCCAGTCGGGAGTCTTCGGTTCCAGCAGGGGTGGTCACAGCAACAGCACCCCTGGCTGATGTGCAGGCAGCAAATGGCAGGGCACGTGGGCAGCAGGCAGTCAGGCAGCAGCAGATGGCAGGTGGGAGCGTGCTCGGGGCTCTGGGGGGCAGTAATTCGGCCTTCTGGGCAGGAGCGTGGTCTTCCGTGTGCTTACGCGTGGCCAGCTTGATACGGAGTGATTTGGCACATGAAAATTCAGCACGTCAGCGTGTAATTCGAGGAAAGGCCATTAGCGCGTAAGCGCGTCTGCACACATACGCAATTTCATTGGACAGAAGGCCCCTCAAGCGCAAGCGCCACTGTGACGTGACGCGCACAGACGTGCATGGGCATTTCAGCGCGCGTGAAAAACTGGAAAGGGCCCATGCGCGTAAGTGACGTGACGCGCGCTGGCGTTTCACTCAGCACGGGTTAAAGGTGAGCGGGCCCAGCAGTTCGCTGTACGTGCCTTTCGTGGAGACCGACGTGTGTTGCTGCTTCCTGTTGTTTCGCGCGCCATCACAACTTCACAGCTATCAAGGACGTATCTCTTCTTTTGGCGGGGGTATTGGCTACGCGTGTTTTTCTGCATCGCGCCAGTCAGACGGTGAGTCGCACACGCTCTTTTTCCCACTGCGGGTGCCCCTGTGTATCGCACCCATTTTCGATGTCATAGTAGCCTGCATGTCCCACGCGTACGCGTTATTCGTGTTACTGGGTGCCACCGCGTACTGCGGGAGGTTAAATCCACGCACGTAGGCTGCAGGGTTGCGTGCACGGTTTTACTGCAGTTTTGGGGTGCCTGAGCGTTGCGTGACCCGTCACTACATCACCGGGGTCACATACAGCCTTGCAGGTGCAGGTGGGCTGTTAACATCTTGCTTCCCACCCCCTTCACCCCAATTGCCCAGGTCAATTGTGGTGTACACCTCCCATTGGCACCACTCCATCTGTGCCGGCACTACTACATCTGTGCCATGGTTGGGAGGCCACCAAAGGTGAGGGGCGCCTCAGCTGGGCATCCTCCTCGTGGTGAGCGTGGTCGGGGACGTGGCCGTGGTGACCAGGGAGTAGGGGGACTCCAGGGTGTCCAGGGCGGCCACAGAGGGGGAAGAGGCAGGGGTGCGCCACTTGAGCACAATGTTGAGCCATGTGTCGGTGCAGTCATGCCACCACCCCCTGTGGTTCCGGGGGATGCAGCTTCTGCATCTGGCACTGGCGCCCGTGTGACCCGGCAGTACGTTCCATCGACTGCAATGGGCCCAAGGGTAGTGGTAGCTGCAGGTGCAGCTGTGGACACCGCCACCTAGGCTCAGGGTCTGCCAGCGCAGGCTGCGTTGGCACTTGAGGAGCCCTTGGTAGATCTCCAACAGGCCAGGAGGGAAACCATAGGGGCAGGCCGGGCTGCTCAGACCAAGACACGTGTCCCTGGGGCAGTCATGTCATCTGCTGTCCCGAACAGCCGGGTGTTGGCAAGTGCAGGGGCAGATGCACCCAACAACACCCCGGTTGTGAGTCTGCCAACCAGGACCGCAGGGTCCATTAGTGGGCACCTAGCTGCCACTGACACAAGTCAGGCCTTTGGTCGTCCCTCCACCTGCCACTCCCTTGGCTCAATCCACCGAACCCACTGGCCATACTGGTCAGGGCAGCATTAGCCAGCCAGGGTCTGCGCCACAGTCCAAGAGGAGGAAGGTTGCACCTGCGGCACAGGCTGGGACCCCACACACAGCCACGACCTCCTGCACGTCGAGGAAGAAGCCTTTCTGCAAGCAGGAATTGGACTTCCTCGTAGACTACGTGCGGGGCCACAGCCGTGACATGCTAGTGGGTGCCAATAGTCAGATTACGGCTGCCCAACGTGACACCCACTGGAAGCATGTTGCGGAACATGTCAGTTCATTCGGCCATGAGGTGCGCACGGCGCAAGACTGCAAAAAGCGTTGGAATGACATCAAACGCAGCACTAAGGCTAAGCGTGCCTCTAATTACAACTTGACTCTGGTGACTGGCGGTGGGCCTGCACCAGAGGAGGAAGAGCTCACTCCGCATGAGGCACTCGTTGCGGAGTTCATACCACCTGAATTGGTCGAAGGAGTGGGAGAAATGCTGGACTTTGATGCCCAGTCCAGTGAGTGTTGATGCGTGTTTGTTGAGGACGTGTGTGTTTCCCTTGTGGGATGTGTTTACATGATTGCCACTACATGTGACGTGTACATGGTTCTGATGTGTAAGTAATGCAATGCTTCCGTCGTGCATGCATGGAGTCCTCCTCTGCCTGCATGCGGGGACTCCATGTAGGCATGCTCCCTTGCCCCTCCTCCGCCACTCTGCACCCCAGTTCCACCTTTGCACTGGTGTTCTTCAATCTTGCCAATGTGTACTTTCTTGTTCATGCGTCCTGTGTAGATGCTAACTTCCAGCGTAGAATCTGCCAGACATATGCCGGGTGGTACAGCCTTAGTACTTGATGCAGGGTATCTCACTTGTACTGTGCATAGGTCAGATGTCCCGCAGGGACATGAGTGTCCATTCATGCTCCATGTGCATTGCACGCATGCCCCTATGTGTCCTTGACTGGATGATCACTGTAATACAAGTCCTTGGTTACATACATTGCCTGCCATCTCATCAGCCTTCCCATGTCAACTGTGGCTCAGTCCTGCGTTGCACACATGTTTATGGTCTGACAATCTGTGTGGCTCACAGGCCTCAGCCTGTTCAATGGCCAATGACTCTGTCCAAATGTTGTTGTGTCTTCTTCACACATGGGCGGAATCCAGAGTTTTCATCATGTGTCCTGCTTACTGTCCCAGCATCATTTGCAGTGTTGTCACTTGAATCACATTAAGCTGTTGATGCCAGTCAACACTGCCTGTCAATACACAGGTGTATGGTCAGCCTTTTGATGCCATGCTAGGCATCCCTTCTTTGGTACTGGGGGGAAGGGGTGCTTGGCTTCTAGATATGGTACACATTGAATGCACAATGCACGTGATGTCTGAATTTGACATTGCACTGCCTTCACATTTCCTGGCGCACACCATGGAGTCCTTGTACATGTAGGTAGTGAGTGGCGTACACATTTTCTGCACTGCATAGACCCACTTCCATGGAAACTGCCACCTTTCAACAGGTCTGATCACAGAAGCAATTCAAAGTTGACCCAGCATGCATGCCAGGTTATATGTTGTGTGTCACATGTCTGCCTGATGCGTTTGCTGTCGGTGTGTGTGTGTGTTGTGTGCTTCTGACATGTGTAGTGACCTTTTTTCTCTCTATTTTTCAGGTGATGATGCAATGGAGGCGGAGGATGGTGTTGTCATGACAGACACAGGGTTGTTACCACTACATCAACCCGGCACTAGTGGGGGTCGTGGGGTGGTAGGCCACGAAAACCCCCAAGTGCTACAGTCCATCTTGTCTCTGGCTGCCTATGAGTCCAGCCTTAATGACGACTCTGACGTCCATGTTGAGTTGGATGAGCATCAAGTCCATGTGTCAGGGGTGAGTGATTCTGATGTGGACACTCCTCTGTCTGCGACACCTGCACTGAGGGATCAGACAGTCTTGGTTCCTCCGCCCGTGGTGGATCGGGACGCAGGGTCACCCTCCACACCAGTCACTGATGTGCCTGGGACATCACGTCGACGGGGGCATGTAGTCGTGCAGTCGCGGGCAGTGCCAACACAGCGAGGACCCCCGGTCTTTGGGTCCCGCAGGGGTCAAGCCCGGCAACGCGGTCGCCATGCGCAACCGCAGTATACTGAGTGGGAGCAAGACATGACTGCCAATTCAGAACGGCAGGGGGCAGCAATGGAGAACATCGCTGAGAGCATGGAGCGTGTGGCCCGATCTGTGCTCCCCCCTGCTAGGCAGGTGCTTCTCCAGCAGCAGGCGGCACGGTCCACGGCCCGCTCGCTCAGGCTGGGCATGGCGGCCTCAGACAGGGCACGCCAGGCTGAAATGTTGTCTCTGCGTCAAGCAATTGCTGCTCACGCAGAGGCGCACATGGATGCCCTGAGGGAGGAGTATGCTTCCCTCAGATCCACTCAGGGTGTCCTTATAATGTCCCAGAGGCTTCGGGCAGAGGAGAGGTTTGCACAGCTTGAGCGTACCATCTCGGCTGAGCTACAGGCTTGCCGGGAGGTGCAGCCAGGCCTTGCAGGAGGAACTCCGTGTTACACGTGCACCTTGCAAGAGGAAGCACGTGTATCACGTGAGGTTCTGCATGCAGACCTACGTCACATCGCCACACAGAACCAGGCTCACCCATCCGGCAGACTTGCTGCCAATGAGGGGCAAGCTGCGGCTAGGCGTGGCCAGGCTACTGTGCCACGTCCTCCTTTCCAGGATGAGCCAAACTCGGACGACCATCTATCTCCCACATAGGTCGGGCTGTGCAGGCGTTGAGTCCATGGAGGGTTTTTTTTTGGCTCAGCATCATCGCATGTGGATGTTGAGCAGCACCCTGTACCTCCCCCCACCTGGGTGCCTCCCCTCACCCCCGGGTCGTATGTGGCCATTTTTGATTTTTCTTTTAGTTTAGTTAGTTAAGTTTCTGTTTGATATTTAGTTTAATTAGGTAATGTAGGTTTTCCATAGTTAGTGTAATTAGTTAATATAGTTTAAAATTGCTTGTCTATTGTGCTTTCATGTGACGGTGCAGTGCTTTGTGGCTTTTGAAGGCATCCACTGTCTGTTCCAGTTGGGCCCTTCAGGCTTGTCTTGTGTATGTGTTTGCTGCTTGGGGTCCTTGACTCACATATGCCACTCCTGCCTCCCTTATCCATGGGCTCGCAAGGATGGTTCGGTGTCACAACCTTTTACACATGGGCTTTGGACTGTCATATCTGTGGCATGTCTGGTGCTGTGTGACTTGTGTTTACACCCCTAGTGGGGATGATTTTGGTGTTATTGTCCACTGTTCAGCTTTTGCTAGATGGGGTGTTTCATGATTAATGTGTACATTCATTGCTATGCATTGTGTAGTATGTTTCTTATCTTTACTGTACACGTGCTTGTTGCAATTCATGCTGTAGATAGTGTTCCACACTTTGGATGTGAAAGACGGACTGATGGTGTGATTTATGATGTGACTCTCTGACATGGTCAAGTAATGAGATGCCTGAAGAGACACACACAGATGACTTTGAAGCATTAATCATGTGTTTCATGCCCTTTCTGCAGGGGGATGAGCCTCCAGAGCACCTTTGCCAGCAGACATGGCCCATTGGACGACAGAATTCTGGACACTTTTGTTGGTGCCCACATGCACATGTGTGCACAAGCAGAGGCACCGGGATTGCAGACCTACATCCTAGAACTGCTGACGTGTTCCAAGGAACTCCAGGTAAGGTGAGCAGCACAGGGGGGCCACAACACAGCAAAGTTTGCACCAGGCGATTTGCACATGCAGGCTTAGTCACAGCACTGAGGGTGAGCTTGGACGAATATTGGTGTTGAAGCACACAATGCAGCTCAGATGTGTTGGTGGACTGATGGCTGTTGATTGTAAGGTTGCCTGGGACACCTGCAGGGGAAGTGGCACATACCCTCCGGTACACCAAGGTCCATCGACGCAATTGTATCAACCATGTAGCCTTCCGAGACATGGAAAGGGGCAGCTCACAGGGACATACAGCAAGGGACATACTCGGTTGCAGTGCATTTCATTTCCATGTACATTATGATAAATGCACTGCCAACTTTGATTCGGTCATGGTGGTACACAACTTGCTCTGAAGTCATGGCTTGCTATATGGGTATGTCTGCTTACCCAGGGAACATTGCATGTTGTGTGAATTGTGACACATTGGTGTTCCATTTGCCACGCACCCACCGGCGGCTGACTTACTGCATTGACTGTGTATGACCCATCACAGGGGTAATGTTATAAATGGGCACGAAGCATCTACACCAGATTGTCTGTTTGTAGAGTAGTTTGTTGCTATGGGGCATGTTTGGTGGTGTGTTTTTGTGTAATTGGCACATACAGGTTGTTGACTGTGGCTCTCTTTGCAGCATTGCAGTGCTCCTGTAACCGGACCTGAGAGTGCGCAGGCAGGAGGCCAGCACTTAAAACCAGAGCTAAGTGTCTTGTTGTTTTTCTTTCAAACTGCTCTGCATAGGCTTGCTGGGGGGTGCACTAATGCATGGATGAATGTGTAATTCAATTTGGTATGTTTTTTTCCCCCTAATCACCCGGAATCCTATGCAATTTCGAACCCTGTACCCTCTACCCGGTGTTCCTGCTTCCCGTACCTATCCAAGCAACGTTCCCTAACCCTCTTTCCCCGCTGGGGTTGCGGATGCCTGTGTAAGCCCCAAACTTGCAGGCGCCAAAACCCTAGAGGGGGTGGTTGGTTCGTGCCACTCCTAAGCCTGGACTACAGAAGGCCATGACAATGATGTCCAAGTTTGTTTGGATTGTGTATGTGTTCATGCAGGTAGTACATTTTCGTGCATTCCCTACTTTCATGTGTCATTCCTCCTCCCCTCTCCTGCCACTCATTCCAGTTATCCAGTGTGCCAACACCTGTCCCGACTGCATATCCCTGAACCTCCTTCCCCACCAGGGTCTCAGGGGCCTGTGTGAGTTTGACCTTGCAGGCACCCGGGACACGGTGGGGGTGGTTGTTTCGTGACACTCCCGCGCCTG